>NC_142800.1:0-675369 GCF_049724085.1 Artemia sp. Qi Xiang Cuo | reverse complement strand
TTAGCATGTATTATATATATGTATATATATATATATATATATATATATATATATATATATAGAGAGAGAGAGAGAGAGAGAGAGAGAGAGAGAGAGAGAGAGAGAGAGAGAGAGAGAGAGAGAGAGAGAGAGAGAGAGAGAGAGAGAGAGAGACAGAGATAGAGAGAGAGAGAGAGAGAGAGAGAGAGAGAGAGAGAGAGAGAGAGAGACAGAGACACACATAGAGAGACAGAGAGAGAGAAACAGAGACACAGACACACACACACAGACACACACACACACACACACACACACACACATATATATATATATATATATATATATATATATATATATATATATATATATATATATATATATATATATATATATATATATATATATATATATATATATATATATATATATATATATATATATATATATATATATATATATATATATATATATATATGTATATATGTATATATATATATATATATATATATATATATATATATATATATATATATATATATATATATATATATATATATATATATATATATATATATATATATATATATATATATATATATATATATATATATATATATATATATATATATATATATATATATATATATATATATATATATATATATATATATATATATATATATATATAACAAGCCCAACTTCAAACTAGCTGGAAATACCACAAATTAGACATGGACTGTCCCCCCCTTAATGCACGCACGTTACTTGTAGTTTACTGGGAACAACCGATTCCTTTAAAATTGGCACTTTTGAGTTTTAAATTTTTATGTAGATATCAGTTTTCCATACTTTGAATGAAATGTAATTATAAGAAAAATAATGAAACTAAATTGATTACTCCAATTTTATTTATTCCGAGAACTATTTTGTTGCTTCCTGAAAACTTCATAGTTTCTTTTTTTTGTGTGTGTGTTTTCAATGGCTATCACAAAAAAGATGTCAGCTCCGAATATACGTTGTTTTCTGTAAATCGCAAATGACGTTTGTGTCTTTTGAAAGGGGCTTGAGGGGATGCAGCTCAACTCTTATTTTGTGGTCAATTTTGTTATATAAATTACCTTTGCAGCATTTTTTATTTTTGGCTTAAAAAATGAAATACTACATTGTAATTGAGATTATATGTGAAATTAAAGTAAGCGGTACCATCTTTCTGCTAAAAATTCAGTGGGAAGAGGTCTTTATTGGGACCAGTCCCAATTTTACCACCATTTAAACAAATTGAAAATTCATCAAGGAGTTCATTTCAGTCAAGGTGCTAAGTGCTTATATGTGTGCCAGAAATTGCGTTTGGGGGAAGGAGCGCCCTTTGGTTTCCAATTCGTACAAAAGGATAATTCTTTCATGATCCAGATTCAAACGAGGTATAACTTGCCTACCTTTCCGCTTAAACGTTTGACGGGGCCGTGAGCCAATTTATGCATCTAGTCATATAGCACCATCACAGGGAGGCACACGGAACAGCCTTTCGTCGAGAGGCAATGCAGTAGAGTTGTCAACTACGAGCGGTAAACCATAATGCGGTAGACAGAACTTGAAAATACTGGATTTGATTTCAAGATAGAAAATATGTTTTGAGGAGTACTCCCCTACAACCCTTGGGACAAGGGTTTTAAGTTATGCCTTGGGGGCATATAAGGTTTTTATAGAAGGCGTTGTCGTAAAAACTTCAAAAAACAATCATTCGATTTGAAATTCAAAGGGCTAGTGCCTTTTTTAATAGTCGAAAGTGATAAGAGGGCAACTAACCCCCCTTTGACGCCCACCATTTCCCCAAAAACATCCAATAAAAATTTTGAGATAGCCACATTATTCAACGTAGTTTCTAGGTTCTTTAAATTAAGTCTTAGAGGATGACAACCCCCTCACTGCCCTCAGGACAAGGGTTGTAAGCTATGCCCTAGGGGCATATCAAGTTTTCGTAGAACGCGTTGTCGTAGAAACTTCAAAATGGGCTCATTCAGTTAGAAATTGAAATGGCTAGTGCCCTTTTTAATAGTCAAAAGTAATTGGAAGGCAACTAACGCCCCTTCCAAGCCCACCATTTCACCAAACACATCCAATCAATATTTTGAGATAGCCATTTTGATTAACGCAGTTAAAAATCAGGAAATCATACCTTTGAGCAGGACACTCCCCCCACAGTCTTCTGGGCAAAGGTTATAAGTTATGCCCTGGGGGCATATACGTTTTTACTGTAATTTTTGTCGTAGAAAATTGAAAAAGGGCTCATTCGATTTGAAATTCAAAGGTCTAGTGTCCTTTTTGATAGTCAAAAGTGATTTGAGGGCAACTAGCCCCCCTCTCTCGCCCACTTTTTCCCCAAACACATTCAATCAAAATTTTTAGATAGCCATTTTGTTCAGTGTTGTGGATTTCCAGATAGAAAATATGTTTTTGAGGGGGACACTACCCCACAGCCTTCAGAGTTGTACGTTATGCCCTGGGGGCATATAAAGTTTTTATAGAACGCATCGTCGTAGAAACTTCAAAATGGGCTCATTCGATTAGAAATTGAAATGGCCGGTGCCCTTTTTAATAGTCGAAAGTGATTGGAAGGCAACTAACACCCATTCCACGACCACCGTTTCCCCAATCATATCCAATCAAAATTTTTGGATAGCCATTTTGTTCCACGAAGTTTAAAGTTCAGAAAATTATATCTTTGAGCAGGATACTTTCCCCACAGTCCTCAGACCAAGGGTTATAAGTCATGCCCTGGGGGCATATTAGGTTTGTACTAATATCTTTGTCCTAGAAACTTGGAAAAGGTCTCATTTGATTGGAAATGTAAATAGCTAGTGCCCTTTTCAATAGTCGAAAGTGATTTGAGGGCAACTAACCCCTCTCTCAAACCCACATTTTCCCCAAACACATCCAATCAAAATTTTTAGATGTCCATTTTATTCAACCCAGTTGAAAGTTTTGGAAATTAGGTCTTTAAAGATGACAACCCATCCCCCCACAACCCTCAGGCTAAGGGTAGTAAGTTATGTCCTGGGAGCATGTAAGGTTTTTATAGAAAGCGGTGTTGTAAAAACATCAAAAAGGGCTCATTCAATTGAAAATTGATAGGGCTAGTGTCCTTTTAATAGTCGTTTGTGATTGATAGGCAACTAACCCTCCTCTTACGCTCACCAATTCCCCAAACATATTCAATCAAAATTTTGAGGTGTCCATTCTCTTCAACGTAGTTGAAGGTTCTGGAAATCAGGTCTTTTAGGATGATAGCCCCATCAGAGCGCTTAGTGCAATGGTTGTAAGTTATGCCCTGGGGGCATATAAGGTTTATATGGAAAGTTGTTGTAAATATTTCAAAAGGGGCTCATTTGATTGGGAATTAAAATTGCGCTTTTTAATAGTCGAAAGTGAGCGGAGACTAACTAACCCCCTCTCACGCCCACCATTTTCCCAAACATGTTCCATCAAAGTTTAGAGATAGCCATTTTGTTCAACCTAGTTGAAAGTTCTGGAAATTATGTATTTAAGGATGACAAACTCCCCAGAATCCCCAAGGCTAAGGTTGTAAGTTATGCCCTAGGGGCATAAAATGTTTTTAATGATAGAGTTGTCGTAAAAAATTCAAAAGGGGCTCATTCAATTGGGAGTTGAGAGGGCTAGTGCTCTTTTTAATAGTTAAAAGTGATTAGAGGGTAACTAACCCCCCTCTCACGCCCACCATTCCCCGACACATCCAATCAAATTTTCAGATAGCCATTTTGTTCAAAATAGTAGAAAATTCTGAAAATTAGGCCTTTGAGGATGACAACCCCTCCCCTCCCCCTCAGCCCTCAGGGGGAGGGTTGTAAGTTAGCCCCTGGGGGCATATAAGTTTTTTATTGAAAGAGTTGTCGTAGAAACTTCAAAAGGGCTCATTTGATTGGAAATAGAAAGGGCTAGTGCCTTTTTTAATAGTTGAAAGTGATTGGAGTTAGACTAACGCCCCTCTCACGCCCACAATTTTTCCAGACATATCCAATCAAACGTTTGAGATAGCCATTTTGTTTAACGTAGTTGAAAGTTCTGGAAATTAGGTCTTAGAGGATGACAACCACCCTCACAGCCCTTTGGGTAAGGGTTGCAATTTATGCCTCTCGTTTATAGAAAGTGTTGTCGTAAAAAGTCAAAAAGGGCTCATTAGATTGAAAATCGAAAGGCCTATTGCCCTTTTTAATAGTCGAAAGTGATTGGAAGGCTTGACATTTTTATAGTAAAGATCGATATGGGTATAATATGTTAGTTTTTGTTGTTGGTGTTGTTTAGACCAGGGTACTTTGTATCAAAGGAGTTGTCGTAGGAACTTCGAAAAGGGGTCATTCGATTGAAAATGGAAAGGGCTGAAGCCCTTTTTAATAGTCGAAAGTGATTGGAGGGAAACTAATCCCCCTCCCACGCCCCCCCTCCTATTTGACTTTGTGTTTAAAAACTAAACGTTGCCAGAAGATTATATCAAAATGGACTGCGTTAATGCTAATTCCCAATAAGGCATCTCAGCAGTATCAATCTTGACCTGATCAATCTTTTCATTACCCAACGTCACCTTTTCATCTTCACTTATTCCTAGACTTAGTAACTTAGTCTTCCTAACCCAGGAGACTTTTTCCTCCCCATTTGATTCCGTGGTCTCCCATTGCCTTTCCTGTGCTCCTTAAAACAAAGTCCAACAAAATAATCCATACAAAGGGAGATAGAACATAACCCTGCTTAACTCCTGATTTAATACAAAACCAGCTGCTAACCTCATTTCCTACCTTAACCGCAGCAGTGTTATTCTCGTATATAGCACTAATCACTTTAATGTATTTGTCTGGTATACCATACAAAGATAAAAACCTTTACTAAAGCTCTTCTATCAACAGAATCGAACGCTTGCTCATAATCTATAAAACTGAGGACCAAAGGTAGCCTGAAAACTCAGGCACTTCTCAATTATTAGCTTAAGCAGTGAAAATTTGGTCGACACATCCTCTACCTTTCAAATCCCACTGTCTCTCTTAAAACTTTGTCTACAGCATCTTTCAGTCTAAAAAGTATCATATTACTAAGTAATTTACTACCTACAGAGACCAGACTAGACTACCTACAGACCAGACTACCTACAGAGACCAGACAGTGTGATAATTACCCACTCACTTTTATCACCTTTCTTACAAAGTGGCTTAATTAAGGTTTTCCTAAAACCGTTAGGTACTTCCCCTTTTTGAAAAATCATATTCATTATCTTCAGTAACTTATTTCTAACCTCCGAGCCCCCATATTATTTATGAAACTCATTTACCACCCTATTAGCACCTGAAGCCTTATTATTTTTTAATCCTTTTCGTACTGTTGCTAATTCCGCCTCACAAAACAAATCTTCCTTCACATTCAAGGTATTACAAACCAAAAATAAAGTTTTACTTAAACAATTTGTTGAATTTTTATTAAAATATTGTTTTAAAACAAAATGTTCTTTATTTTCTTGTTTGTTGACTCAGGAAGCGGTTTCATGGCTGAGGAACAGAGGCCATACAAGGAGCAGAAGAGCTTGGATGAGCAGCAATTCGTTTATCAAAGGGTTGAGCAAAAAATTTGAAGGGTTCTATTTCTTTTAAATTGTGAAAAGGGGAGAGAAAGAAGCACAAAAAATTTTTTACTGATGATTTAATAAATTTAAGGTTGAGAACCCTTGATATTCATTTAAATTTTACGATTAGAAGAAGTCTGTTCTGTTGCAACGACTTTTTATGTATAAATGAACGACATGGAAAACGATTATTTAAATAGCAGTACGGACAACATCTATTGTTTTAATACGGGATTAAAATATATTTTAATAACAACTAAATTCAACTTAGAATAGAAAAAGGACGTCAATCGATTGAAGATAAAAGACATGAAAGGAAGTGATAAAAAAAATAAAATTCATGATTGTCAAAAATTTTAAGTGCATTGATGGGCTGCTGCAACTCAAGAAGGGGTATGTGCAAGGCCGTTGTCAAGAGGGGGTTACTGGGCTTGATCCCCCCCCCCACGAAAATTTCTGTTCAACTCTCGCTTTTTGTGGGGTAGTCATTCTAAATGCGTTTATGGATAGGTACAGGTTCAAGGTCATCTTTTGATTTGATATTACTAAGAGAGGGCTGGAGGATGTTAAAACAAAAGATTAGACTTTATTAGGGATATTCTTTTTGGCAATGGTTAGTTTACCCTATCGTTTTCACAGACAATGTAATTGCTAAAATTTTAATAATACCCAAACCCTAAGATATAGTTTATTTTCTCATATCTCGGAGGTTATTTGAAAAATTGCCCAACGTCCATCTAATGCCAAGTGAGAAAAAAATAAAGTGGGTATACTTTTAATGACGACAGTTATTAAAAGTATACACTTTCCCCATACACTCAGAACATAAGGGGAAATTTGTCAGTTTTAGATTCTATCAAAACTTCTGAAAGTATCATAAAGAGTCTGTGACACTTTTATTTTTAAGTTTTTAAACTTATGTTTATTTGAATAATATTGGAATAATATGACATTCTAGCTAAATTCTACTCTATTATAATCCATTCTCTGCCTTTATTCTATTACATGTTCTTTATTATTTTTAAGGTTTTTAGCTTCTGGACAATAAAAAAACTTTTTCAAAGAACTTCAATGTCCGTATTGTTTTCATTTTCCCTTTTACGCGACTTTATATATTATATAAGTTATCATATTATATATATATATATATATATATATATATATATATATATATATATATATATATATATATATATATATATATATATATATATATATATATATATATATATATATATATATATATATATATATATATATATATATATATATATATATATATATATATATATATATATATATATATATATATATATATATATATATATATATATATATATATATATATATATATATATATATATATATATATATATATATATATATATATATATATATATATATATATATATATATATATATATATATATATATATATATATATATATATATATGTATATATGAATATATATATGTGTATATATATGGGTAACCCCTGGGTGCAGACCTAGTTCTAGTGTCGACAAAGAAAATCGCCAACGCCATCTAGCTTTTGGCGTTTTTAGATTTGCTTCAGGATTCAAAATTGTATTTTTTTAGAAAACGAGGTAGAAAGTTATTGCTACATTGATTTTTCCAGTTATACTAATTTTGCTTTATTATTACACTAAAAAAAAATGTCCAAAAAAGTTTGAACGCTTCATGGCGATGGTAGTCTTTGTCGACTCAACCGCCAGTTTCCACTCTTATACGTTAGTCATACTTTTTGACAAATTTATAATCAATACAATCAAAATAACTTTCATAAAGCCAATATTTCATTAAGACGAAGCCATAATATTACTGGTTTGCATATTTTGTGAAACAATTTCTGGATATTCCCTTCTGGTTACTGATGACCCATTTTGTCAAGATATTGACAACAAATCTTGTGGAATAGAATATTTAGAGTCCTGGAATCAGAAGAAAAGATGAGGGTAGGGACAGGGAAACAAAACAGAAGAAGAACACAGATACGTAAACTCTAACAAAACTGTTACCGAGTCCCACTAAAAGTAGCATAGTCAGGGGTAGCGATTTTGGGCTTTTACCACCACCCTCTCTTCCTCCTTAAAGTTCAATTTGAATGCGGACTTATTTTGACATACTGGCAAAGAAAGGCATTTTTCGTGAGCCCCCTCCCTCAAAAATGGTCTTATTTCTTCCTTAAGGCCCTTCAATTACTGGAACTTGAATCACCGAACAACAGCTGCCAAAATCTTATCATCAATTTTGGACAATATAAGAAGCTTATTAAGAGGACAATATTTAAGAACCTTAAAACACAGGTGAATCCTCCCCCCAAACACACTCACCAGAGGACAGAAAAAGTTTGAACCAGTATTTTGCCGCACAACGTGGTAGCAGCATTCTTTTATACCCTTTTTCACAGGTCTGTTTAACAGCATAAAGTAATTGTAACTCGTGTTTGTGCAATTTTTATGTACCTTGTAAACAACTCGGTTTTAGTGCTTCTTGGTGCTATGTTGAGTTTTTCAATAGATATGTCTATGTCTAGCAGAGTTTGAATTTCACAACTTATACCAATTTAGATAGTATAGTGTTTACTATATGCTATGTTGTAATATACAAAGGGTTTAACATTTAATTTCAAATATTTCCATATTCTTATTAAATTGTTTAATAATTTTATGTGAACAAAGAGTGCTAAATTAGGACTGTACAGTGAGACAATCAGAATCACTGTTAGGCTCCTCTAAAATAATCAGTTCCTCTTTTCCTCAACAAATTCCTCACCTAAACACGTGAGTAAAGTTTATCATAAAGTAGAAAATTGAGCCTAAGACTGTTGACGTTATTGATGATGATAGGAATTGGGAGAACTGTTCCAAACGAATGAGCTGAGGCTGCTTATCTCATCTACCCCCCCCCCCCCTAAGACACAAAAAAATCTAGCTGTGTACATTTAATTTTGCTATTTGTGTAGGAATCAATAAATGACAGAAACTAAAAGTTGACATTTCCTTAGAGAATCTTATATATATATATATATATATATATATATATATATATATATATATATATATATATATATATATATATATATATATATATATATATATATATATATATATATATATATATATATATATATATATATATATATATATATATATATATATATATATATATATATATATATATATATATATATATATATATATATATTATATATATATATATATGTATATATATATATATATATAGCCTTTATGCCGGGTTGTCTGACATCGGGCTGTCAGTCGCTTCGGCTAAAAATAAATTTCTCGTTTTTGGTTGTCATTACCCTCCCGATTCAAAAATTCAGGTTGGCCCTGATTAAATTTCTGCCACTTCTTCACTCAAGTACCTTGGAGTTGCATTCGGGACTTCAGTTCGAACAACAAGATCATTAAAAATAAATGTGTAGAAAGCGAAGTTGAGAAAGTCCTGTGGACGTTTTTCTAGAGAAGAAGGTCAATTTGACAAAAAAAACACTCGTTGAGCTTTATAACTCGTTTTTACCCCCCATGTATTTTTTATGGTGCCATTATGGAAACTTTTTACCACGTCTGAACGTCAACAAATTCAATCCGTCTATTTCAAATTTGTAAGTATTTTCTTCGTGTTCCTATTTGGTCTCGTAACAGTTATATCTCCAAATGTTACGGTGTTTTCGAGATATGTGATAAGATAGATGTTTTAGAAGGGAGATTCAGACAGCAATCTGAGTCAGTCGTAGATTTTCCGTTGGGATGTATTAATCGTTTTGTGCTTAGTGTTTTTTTTTGTGTTTGTGATGATAAGTGTTAATATTTTGTTTATATAAACACTACATATTTGACATGCATATTTGTGCTTCGACGTGACGCACAAGGCCGTCTTTTTGACTGGTTGAGGCCGATCTCTTGTGTTTTTCTTCCAAGTAATGATATAAAAAATGTTTTAATGCTTGCCGATTGATCGAGCCGATTCGAACCAAAATTTAGGAGTTTGAAATTCAATTTAAAGAGATATGGAACAAAAAACACATATTAGGGCGCATTCAACCTAATCCTATGTATTCTGATTACTATGTATTCTGAATTCACGAATCATAATATTTTACGCATGATAACATCCACAAGATTGATTAAAAACCCTATACAAAAAAGGATAAATTTAGTCAACAAATCAAGGTCTTTTTAACCCCCACCATTTTCAAGGGAGAAAACAGGTAGAGTACAAAACCTCTCGGAATTAAGTTCAATTTAAAATAATAACAAAAAAAATATATATACACCTTGTTAATATTTTAAACAGTTGAAACACTTCTAAAGTTAAAACAGTAAAAGGTAAAAAGACCCAATTGTATTCACTATGAATATTTTCTTTTTATTTGAGTTGCTTACTCTCGCCAACCCTCCTTCAAAGTACGCTTATGATGGTGACATTGCAAATCATTTTCTACTTTAAAATTTCACAGTTTCACTTTATACTATGCTGAGTAACACCAGATGGTGTTGGTTATTTTATTCTTCATTACTAAGAGACCTACCTACCAATATCGAAGTAAAAAAAAGAAAAAAACAGACGAGGTAGGTCTATTTTTTTTCAAAACTAACTTTATACTATGCTGAGTAACACCAGATGGTGTTGGTTGTTTTATTCTTTATTACTAAGAGACCTACCTAACAATATCAAAGTAAAAAAATCAAGGAAAAAACAGACGAGGTAGGTCTATTTTTTTCCAAACTAACTATATACTATGCTGAGTAACACCAGATGGTGCTGGTTGTTTTATTCTTCATTACTCAGAGACTTACCTACCAATATCAAAGTAAAATAAAGGGAAGAAAAACAGACGAAGTAGGTATATTTTTTTTTCCCAGACCAGCTTTATACTATGCTGAGTAGCACCAGATGGTGCTGGTTGTTTTATTCTTCATTACTGAGCGACCTACCTACCAATATCAAAGTAAAAAAAGGAAAAAGACAGACGAGGTAGGTGTATTTTTTTAAAAACTAACTTTTTACTTTGCTGAGTAACACCAGATGGTGTTGTTTGTGTTATTCTCCATTATTTAGGGGTGAAACTAATTTTTTTTTCTTTTCTTTTTTGTATTTGTTTATTTATTTATTTTATTTTTTTCGGTATCCTAATACTTTGGGTGCTACTATGAAAACTAAGGTTGAATTACCTCAATCTTAACAATTTTCGTTGATTGCTCAGAACTCCCGTCACTTTTCCTTTTATTTTCTACTTGAATTCCTGTCTTCGTCAAAATGTCAAATGTGAAGCTGCTGTTCAACGCCATGCTCTGATCAAGGCTATTGTCTTGTTTGATATCACTAAACAAACATGGTAATAAGTTATTCTTTCCTAATATATAACTTAGATTATAACTTAGTTTGACATTAGAATGAAAAGCTGAATTCATAGCAACTCAGGATTAATGTACCTTTCACAAGTTAGCAATACCTACAGTTGCGAACACCAAAGTAAACAGAAAAACTGAGGAAACAATTACAAAAGATTTTCTTGGTCTTTCAACTGGATTAAATTTTCCCACGGGAGGACGAATCACGCAGATTTTAAATTTCGTTCTTTAAACTGGCGTAACATTACATAAAGAATCTCCGATCAAGTTTTTAAAACGCTAAGTAATTTCTATCTCCAGAATAAAGAGTAATATGATTGGCTTACGACGATAATAATCAAATATCAAAGCACAGATTCTATCACTGAATACTTTTAAAATAATCATACTTTCTCTTTTTGAAAAATATTCATAAAAACAAATTATTTAAAAGAGAAAAAAAATTGTTTACCAAGTTACAAGCAGTCTAATCTCAAAATTTATTTCAACATCCAGTAGCTGTTAGGCTGCTTTAGCTATTCTGAAAGGAAAAAGTTACATTTTTATAGAATTGGAGAAGGATTAATCTGGGATAACTGCACTCAATGAAGCTTCCAGTATGATTTTTAGGGTGGAGGGTACAAAAGAAAACTCCTCCTCAACCCTCCCTCATTACACCGAAGTTTTATAGTCATTTAAAAATAGTCTTTGCTCCAATTCAATGGCACTTGCGTTTGAGCAGTCGTTCTTAAAGTATTAGGACAAAAAACCGAATTTAAAAGAATGGAGTGTGAGGGTTGAGGATGGGGCAGCCCTCCAGATATACAAAATAGTTTCTGTTCCTTTTAAGTTTTGATGTTACTCTTTAGTTTCGTATGAGAAAACTTTTTTTTTCAAGCTTAACCCAGGGTTACCCTGGATACCAGAAGGTTTACAGTCCTCCAAAGCCGACTCTTTAGAGTCGGTTTTTTAACAGAAATGTTCTAAGAAAAATTTATCATTCAGTGTGTTTGCTTTTTGAGAACAAGTATATTCTCAATCATAATATGTTAATATGCATTTTTACTACTTTGTTTTACGAATCGGACACAAATTTTGGAGCGGGGGGAAAAGGCTGAACCGGGTAGCCCCTCTCCCTGGATACTGCGTTGACTGCATCTACATTCCAAGCTTGTGCTGAAAACACTAAATATAAGAGTTTTTTGGCTATCCCACACCGGACCATTAGGCGATTAGCTTTGATAAGTTACTACCTGTTATGGCAGTCAAATCTTTAAGCGCTCTAAATCCTTAGCGCTATGCATTAAGTACTTTGACTTAGGTTATACAGAAAATGATGGCACAAATTGAAGCTTGATTTAGGATTTATAGAAAGCTTTGTCAAAGAAACTTCAAAAAAGACTCACTCGATTGGATATTCAAAAGGCTAGTGCCCTTTTTAATGCTCGAAAGTGATTGGAGGGCAACTAACCCCCCTCTCACGCCCACCTTTTCCCCAAACACATCCAATCAAAATTTTGAGATAACCATTTTGATCAACGTAGTTCAAAATTCAGGAAATAAGGTCTTTGAGGATAACAACCCCCCACAGCCCTCAGGGTAAGGGTTGTAAGTTTTGCCCTGGGGGCATATAAGGTTTTTATAGAACGCTATGTCGTATAGACTTCATAAAGGCCTCATTGATTTGAAATTTAAATGGCTAGTTCCCTTTTTAATAATCGAAAGTGATTGGAAGGCAACTAACACCCTTTCCACGCCCACCATTTCCCCAAACACATCCAATCGAAATTTTGATATAGCCATTTTTTTCAACGTAGTTGAAAGTTCTGGAAATTATATGTTTAAGCAGGGCACTCCCCCCACAGTTTTCAAGGCAAGGGTTAGAAGCTATGCACTGGGGGCACATATGGTTCTTATGGAAGGAATGCTCGTATAAACTTCAGAGAGGGCTCATTTGATTGGAAATTGAAAGTTCTAGTTCACTTTTAAGCGTCAAAAGATATCGGAGGGTAACCAGCTTCCCCCTAACCCGTTTTTCCCAAATGCATCCGATAAAAATTTTGAGATAGCTATTTTGTTAAAAATAGTTCAAAGATCATATAACAAAAATTCCAGACTCGACACGACACCCCAGGGCCCGGGGGCAGGCGCTGTAATTTATACCCTGGGGACCTATATTGGTGTTATGGAAGGGATGCTCGTATTAACTTCAAAGAGGGCTCATTTTATTGGTAATTGAATGTTCTAATTCCCTTTTTAAGAGCCAAAAGAGATTGGAGGGCACCTAGCCTCCCCCCTCCACGACCTTTTTTCCTCAAACCCATCCGAGAAGAATTTTGAGATAGATTTTAAAAAATAGTTCAAAGACCATATAAAGAAAACTCTGGGGTCAACACAGCCCCCCAGGGCCCAAGGGCAGGCGTTGTAAGTTATGCCCTGGGGGAACATATGGTTCTTATTGAAGGGATGTTCGTAAAAACCTCAGAAGGGGGCTCATTTGATTGGAAATTGAAAGTTCTAGTTCCATTTTTTAGAGTCAAAAGAAGCCCTCCCACCCTCCACAACTTTGGGTTTATCGGATGGATAAACCCATCCAATAGAAACTTAAGGTGACCATTTTGTTAAAAATAGTTCAACCATCAGATATTAAAACTGTGGGGTCGATACAGCCCCCCAAGGCCCAGGGACAGGCGTTGTAAGTTATAGTCTGGGGACTTATAAATGGTTCTTATAGAAGGAATGCTCGTATAAACTTCAGAGAGGGCTCATTTGATTGGAAATAGAAAGTTCTAGTTCACTTTTAAAGAGCTAAAAGTGACCGAAAGCTAATTAACCCCGTCCCCCATGCCCTTTTTCTCCAAACCCATCCGATCAAAATTTTCAGATAGCTATTTTGTTAAAAAAAAAGTTCATCAGACATCAAACATCAAACATCAGATAATAAAAACTCCGAGGTTGACACTAACCCATTTTTTCACTATGATATTGTTACTTTGATACCAGTTTTGATACTTCGATGAACATTTGATTTTGTTTTAAAGTTTTATTTTGAAATAAGGAATTTTAAAAAATTTAAAACTTTTTGCAATCAAAACCAAACAAAAGTTAATTAAAAATAACTTTCCGAAAAATAAATTTTTCAATTAAAAGTAAAGGACATTTTAAATTTAAGCTCAGCAGATACAAATTCCTGTTAAAATTCAAACTTAGAACGTCCAGAAATTAATACTAAAGAATAAACGAAACCTAAAGAGGACAGAAATTAAATAAACAATCATAGAAAATAACATATAACAAGTAATATTATAAATGACTAAATTGATCTTAAAGCGAGTAATGCTTAGATTGAATATGAAAATCAAGCTTAAAATAATAATAAAAAATCCTATTGAAGTATAAATGAAACTAAAAACGAACAGAAATTGAATAAACAATCAATGCAAACAAACATACAATATATAGTCATAAAAATGAATAAATAAATCTTAAAACGAGTACAACTTAAATTGAATATGCAAATCAAGCTTGAAACAAACAAAAATCACAACAAACAAGAGTTTTTGTTTGACCCCCTTCTCTCACTGTAAAAGTCTAAAACCTACTACGTCAATTGCGCTTTACTGAAAACTATGTGGGTTTTGAACAGTCTTGGAAAGTATAAACAACATCAAACTGAATGTTTCATGTATAATAATATTAATTGATGAAAGATCAATTAGTTCAAGAATGTTATTTCACTGTAATTTTATTTTCAATGCTGTAAGAGTTGGAAAAGAAAATATTTTTTAAATAATTCGTTTTCAGTTAAGCTCCAATGACGCAGTATTCTTTTGGTTTTTATTTACAGTTAAGGAAGGGGACAGTATTTAAACGCTTGTATTTAGTGAAACTGTATTCGTCTTGAACAACTTTAAAAAGAGCTAATAAATTAAACTGAGCATTTGATGTATAATGATATTAATTGCTGAAAGCTCATCAGTTCAAAATGTTACTATAATTTTAAAGTTTATTTTCAATATTAAGTACAAAAGAAAATATTTGTCATAAAATTGGTTTTTAGTAAAGCGACAATGACGCAGTAGGTCTTGGAATTTTACAGTGAGAGAAGGAGGTGACACCAAAGTTCTTGTTTATAGTGATTTTTGTTCGTTTCAAGTTTGATTTGCATATTAAATTTAAGTTTCACTCGTTTTAAGATTTATTTATTAATTTACATTAATATCTATTGTGTATTTGTTTGCATTGATTGTTTATTTAATTTCTGTTCGTTTAAAGTTTCATTTATGCTTCAATAGGAAATTTTTTCTTTTCGTTTTAAGCTTGATTTTCATATTCAATCTCAGCATTACTCTTTTGAAGATCTATTTATTCATTTATGTTATTACTTATTGTATGTTTTTTCTATGATTGTTTATTTAATTAATTGTTCTTTTTGGGTTTCATTTATTCTTTGATAGTATTTCTGGTTGTTTTGAGTTTGAAGTTTAGCAGGTATTTGTATCTGCTGAGCTTAAGTTTAAAATGGCCTTTACTTTTCATTTAAAAACTTATTTTTCGGAAAGTTTTTTTTTTAATCAATACGTCTAAAGGATTCATTTAGTTCAGTTATACTGAGGGCTATAAGGATATTAGGGGCTTCTTGCTTTCAGGAGTTCTAGAATGGGTCAAATGTTGAAATTTTGGAAGAAAATAATTAGGTAGCCTAGAGTTAGGCTTCTTAAGTAAGCTTGTTTGGATAGTTTGAAGGATGATAGACGTTATTCGTGGTCTGAAAATAACCTTATGGATGGTAGCGTGGGCACATAACAACAAAATGTACACCCTTTTTTCCTTTCCGACGAGAAAATAATTAACGAATTTTAAGCATTCCAATCACAGCTATTCTGACAAGCTGTCGCGAAAGTATTCCACGAAACATTCCATTGTCAATTTTAATGCAAAAAAAAGCAATACTTTGCCTATGTCGATTAAATTTTTCAGAGAAAATTTTTCAAATTGATTATTTTTCTCAGAGAATTTCTACCACCAAAGAGAATCGAGTATGCAAATACCAGCTTGACAGATTCTAAATCTGTACAATGTCAGAGTAATACTATGTATCTTATCGGCGGAGTTTTAATGAACAAAGACTTTTCATAATAAACTCTAACAAAGAGTATTGTATATTCTAAAATATTCTTTACAGATTCTTAAATGTAACAAATGTATTACTTTGTATTGTCAATAGAAATTCAACCTTTTTTAGCATGAATTCCTTCCAAATGTAGCAAAAAGTGTTACACTATTTGGTCAATTGAATTCCAGTCCTTTTGTGTTACTACTGCAAAATTGTTTGAGTATTTTGTAGTGCCTAATAAGGGATGAAATTATTTGGGCATTTCATAGTACATAATACGGGAAGGGGCAATGCCCAAGAACGATTTGGGCCAATTATAGATTAGGCTTTAGCGTCCCGGAAGAAAATAAGAAAATATATCTGAGTAAAAATATGCGTTTTGAGTTAGTCTTTTTCAGTCTGGAGAAATTTAATTTAAATATTATATCCCTGTGTTAGACTCAAAATTATGATCTATTTGACAGCCTAATGTGTGTTGCCCAGTAGCACTCAGTGTAACAGACCCAAGTGATTTTTATTATACCCGTAGCCAATAAACGTATCTTGTTCATGCCTGAATATTAAAGTGCTCTTATATAATGCTTACATGTGTGCGTTCCTGTCGTCACCCATATCATGACAGCAGAGCTGAAACCTATTCGAAAAGCAATCATCGATACAGAATTTATTTCAATAACAAATGCGAAGGAAAACGTTATATACGTAGCGGCTATGAAAGTAGTGGACGAAGAAGGGAAGGATATATATTTGGAAAGTTGGGATCTTACTTATAACTTCAAAGGATATGCCCCCCACACCTATAGATATGGTTTAGCACTTGCCAATTCCCCCAAATATCGCCCGGCCAGAGGGGAAGAAGCAACCAGGTATTGAAAAAAAAGTGCGAAGCAACTTGGTTGTTTACAATTAACAATAAGTAGATTACAGAAAAACTTAAACATTAAATATTTTTAATGCCAAAGGGCCCACTCAAACAGATCTTTTGCGTCTAGGAAATTCCGTGCCCCCATTATTTGCTATATACTCGAAAAGAACCCAAAATGCGTCAAAAACAAAGGCGTGCACCATCCTTTACTCGAAATCTAATGCTACAAACAATTTTATTTGACCGAGAATCCGAGGAACAGGAAGCCAAATGAAGTGAACTATTCCTGAGATGTAACAAAGTACAGCAAAGTAAAAGAAACGCCCATAAAAATGAAAAGAACAAAGAAAGTAACACAAAATTCTAAATCTAGCTCTATCACCATATAAATTGATTCAAAGCACTTCAAGTCCCTTTTCCCTAAATTAATTAAAAAAAACTTTCCGAAAAATAAGTTTTTCAAAGAAAAGTAAAGGCAATTTTATTCTTTAGCTCAGGATACATGAATACCTTTTAAAATTAAAACTCAAAACGACCAGAAATTACTATTAAAGAATAAATGAAACCCAAAAGGAGCAGAAATTAAATAAATAATCATAGCAAAAAACACACAACAAGTAATAATTTAAAATAATAAATAGAATTTAAAGCGAGTAATGTTTAGATTGAATATTAAAATCAAGCTTAAAACGAAAAAAAATAGTTTGCTATTAAAGTATAAATGAAACTTAAAACGAACAGAAATTAAATAAACGATCAATGTAAACAATCACACAATATATATTAATGTAAATGAATAAATAAATCTTAAAACGAGTGAAACTTAAACTGAATATGCAAATCAAGTTTGAATCGAATAAAAATAACTGCAAACAAGTGTTTGGGTATCGCCTCACTGCAGAAGCCTAAAACCTACTGCGTCATTGGCGCCTTACTGAAAACTATATGAGTCTTGAACAGTCTTGGAAAGTATAAACAAAATCAAATTAATATTCGATATATAATGATATTAATTGTTGAAAGATCAATCAGTTCAAGATTTTTTTTCACTGTAATTTGTATTTTCATTATCAATGCTGTAAGAACCGGAAAGAATAAATTTTTAATAGACGAAAAATTTATTTTTTTTGAAATGCGAACCATGTGGATTATCTTTGGCTTCTACCGTGAAGGAAGGGGGCAGTGTTAAAGCATCTCCTCTTTCAAAACTATATTTGCTTTAACCAATTATGAAAAGAACTAACAGATTAAACTGATTATTTTATGCATAATGATATTAATTGCTGATAGCTCATCAATTCAAAATTTTACTGTAATTTTAATATTTATTTTCAATATTAAGTACAAAAGAAAACACTTGTAATATACTTCGTTTTCAGTAAAGCGCTAATGACGCAGTAGGTTTTAGTTTTCTGCAGTGAGGCGATACCGAAACTCTTTTTTGTAGTTATTTTTATTCGATTCAAACATGATTTGCATATTCAATTTAAGTTTAACTCGTTTTAAGATTTATTTATTCATTTACATTAATATATATTTTATGTTTGTTCGCATTGATTGTTTATTTAATTTTTGTTCGTTTTAAGTTTGATTTATAATTTAATAGCAAACTATTTTTTTTTCGTTTTAAGCTGGATTTTCATATTCAATTTAAGCATTACTCGCTTTAAAATCTATTTATTCATTTATATTATTACTTTTTTGTATGTTTTTTGCTATGATTGTTTATTTAATTTCTGTTCGTTTTGGGTTTCATATATTCTTTAATAGTAATTTCTGGTCGTTTTGAGGTTGAATTTTAACAGGTCTTAATATATACTGATCTTAAGTTTAAAATTGCCGTTAATTTTCTTTTAAAAACTTATGTTTCGGAAAGCTTTTTTAATTATTTTTTGTTCGTTTTTTATTGTAAAAAGTTTCATGTTGTTATTGCATGGGGGGGGGGGGTTGCTTACTGTCCGATTATTCCTGACTTCAAAAATCGGATCTAAAACTTTTAATTTAAATCGAATGAGGCTTTTTTCAAAGTCTATACGATTACCTCTTTGATAAAAGCCTTATATTTGAACAATAGACAGCTTGCATAACTTGTGGACAGCGATTGGCAAAAATGAATGGATTGGAAAAATAGCTCCAATAAGGGTGTTTTGAACATTTCACTTGCTGACACAAAGAGATCACGACTGTTTGGAATTGACCTTAATAGGATTTTGTGTGCCAAAGTAATTTTGCATCTATCACAGAGTATGTATTTTAACCTTATAATTGGATAATTATAATTGATTTATTATGTGTTCTTCCCATACAAAACTTTACCTTATTAAAGTCTTTAGAGTGGGGGAGGCGTAGTTGGCAGAAGGAAGAAAACTTTAGCGTAGACAGTAGGGGAGGGAGAGGGTGAGGTTGAAGAATCATCCAATACGGGGCAGAACTTCACTTATCTCCTCAGTTCCCGATTTCGGAGATTAGACAGAATCATTGGGCTGTAGAATGTTGGACCGTTTGAGTTGTGGAAGAAGTTAAAATACTCGAGAATACTTTATATTTTCAGTTATTGCAGGATTGATTTCATAGATTGTGGAATGGTGAGCCACCTGGCCCATCATTTGGGTAAGCCTCAACACATAATATGCAATTTTGATTAATTGTTCCGTGTTATGTGCATATATTATTCTATATATGTTATTTTGAGTTATACTTTAATCGCATTGCTTTCATTTTTAAGGCTTGAGATAAAAACTGAAACCTTAACGGAGACAGTGGTGGGGGGAAGTCTCCCCCCTCACATGCATAATTGAGCAGCCACAGAGAAAATAAAACAAATGAAATTAATCAGTCTTTTGAAAATGTTTTTTTCCAAAGACACGAACAAAATCGTCTAAAGGAACCTGAAGAGCTATCTCTTTCAGATGTAAAATTTAAAATATTATCGAATGGATTTAGTCGTTCCCTCCCTCAATAATTCACATTTGGAAAACCCACCCCTGGAAAATTCCTCCCCCCTCAAAGAACATTTTCTTTTCCTGCTGATAATTCCCCCGCGTTAAATTCCACCCTGCAGAAATTTCCCAGCCTTGGAATATGCTCCTCTCAGATAATTTCGGATATTCATAAAAATGAAAAATGAAATTTCTACTCAGCTTTTTAGCTCAGAAGCAATGCTATAGCGTTACCTAAGTAAAGAGCAGTAAGGGTTCAATGAATTAATACTTTTTTATTTTTCCAGGGGCACTTTATGTGGAAGAGGTGTTCGCATAAACTTTGGAACGGGGTTCATTGAATTACAAATTAAAATTTATAGTGCCCTTACACCAGGAGCGGATCCAGGATTTTTTAGGGGGGGGGGCGCAAAATAGGTTGATCCGATAAACTTGCGTTAGGAGCAAGTTTGATTAACGCAATATTGCATTAATTAAGTAAATTACATTGCTTTATACTACGTTAGGTGGGGGGGGGGAATCCCTTGACCCTCCCCTGGATCCGCCACTGCCTTACACTCTCTGTTTCTTTCCTTGTTAGGGAGGAGAGCAGATGCCTAATAGGTGTGTTAGTACCAAAACATTCTAACTCTCATTGGGCCTTCAGGTATAAACAGAATTATTTCAAAGGGACGGGTGGGGGAAAAGGACGTGGGGGGGTATTTGCCCTTCGATCGATTTTGACTCGTAAGAGCTGGACTAGAACTTCCAATTTCCAATCAAATGAGCCCTCTCTGAAGTTTATACGAGAATCCCTTCCTGCCCCCGGGCCCGTGCCCGGGTTTCGTCGACGAGTTTGTTACTTAACCTTTCAACTATTTTGAACAAAATTTTTATCTGATGCATTTAGGGCTTGGAGGAGGGGGGGGAGCTAGTTGCCCTCCAATCTCTTTTAACTCTTAAAAAGTGAACAAAAACTTCAATTTCCAATCAAATAAGCCCTCTCTTAAGTTTATACGAGTATTCCTTCCATTAAAAATAATATGAAGGATTCGGAGAATCCTTAAATTAAACCCTTGCCCTGAGGGCTGTGGGGGGGTTGTCATCCTCAAAGACATAATTTTCAGAGCTTAAAACTACGTTCAATAAAATGGCTGTCTCAAAATTTTGAGTGGATGTGTTTGGGGACAAGGTGGGCGTTAGAGGGGGTTAGTTGCCCACAAATCACTTTCGACTATTAAAAAGGGCACTAGTCCTTTGAATTTACAATCGAATGAGCTTTTTTTGAAGTTTCTACGACACCGCCTTCTATAAAAACCTTATGAGCCCCCAGGGTATAACTTAAAACCCTTGCCCTGGGGGTTGTGGGGGAGTGTCCTCCTAAAAAAAATATTTTCTATCTGAAATTCAACTGCGCTGAACAAAATGGCTATCCCAAAAGTTTGATTGAATGTGTTTGGGGGAATGATGGTCGAGAGGGAGGGCTAGTTGCACTCCAATAAATTTAGACTATTGAAAAGAGCCCTAGTCCTTTGAATTTCCAATCGAATGGGCCTTTTTTGAAGTTTCTACGACAACGCCTTCTACAAAAACCTTATATGCCCTCAGGATATAAATTAAAACCCTTGCCCTGAGGAATGTGGGGGATTGTCCTCCTCAAAAACTTATTTTCTATCTGAAAATCAACTACGCTGAACAAAATGGCTATCTCAAAATTTTGATTGGATGTGTTTAGGGGAATGATGGGCATGGGGGGGGGGGGCTAGTTGCCCTCCAATCACTTTCGACAATTAAAAAGGGCACTAGCCCTTTGAATTTCCAATCGAATGAGCCACTTTTGAAGTTTCTACGACAAAGCCTTCTACAAAAACCTTATATGCCCCCAGGGCATAACTTAAAACCCTTGCCCTGAGGGTTGTGGGGGATTGTCTTCCTCAAAAACACATTTTTATCTGGAAATAAACTACGCTGAACAAAATGGCTATCTCAAATTTTTGATTGTAGGTGTTTGGGGGAATGATGGGCTGGGGGGTGGGGGGCTAGTTGCCCTCCAATGACTTTCGACTATTCAAAAGGGCACTATCCCTTTGAATTTCCAATCAAATGAGCCTTTTTTGAAGTTTCTATGACTACGCCTTCTATAAAAACCTTATATGCCCCCAGGGCATAACTTAAAACCCTTGCCCTGAGGGTTTTGGGGGACTGTCCTCCTCAAAAATATATTTCCTATCTGGAAATCAACTACGCTGAACAAAATGGCTATCTCAAAATTTTGATTGGACATGTTTGGGGGAATGATTGGCGTGGGGGGGGGGCTAGTTGCCCTCCAATCACTTTAGACTATTAAAAAGGGCACTAGCCCTCTGAATTTCCAATCGAATAAGCCTTTTTTAAGTTTCTACGACGATGCCTCCTACAAAAACCTTATATGCCCCCAGGGTATAACTTTGCCCTCCAATGACTTTCGACTATTAAAAAGGGCACTATCCCTTTGAATTTCCAATCGAATGAGCCTTTTCTGAAGTTTCTATGACAGCGCCTTCTATAAAAACCTTATATGCCCCCAGGGCATAACTTAAAACCCTTACCCTGAGGATTATGGGGGATTGTCCTCCTCAAAAACATATTTTTTATCTGGAAATAATTTACGCTGCAAAAAATGGCTATCTCAAAATTTGGCTGGATGTGTTTGGGGGAATGATGGGCGTGGGGGGGGGGGGGGCTAGTTACCCTCCAATCACTTTCGACTATTGAAAAGGGCCCTTTAATTTCCAATCGAATGAGCCAGTTTTTCAGTTTCTACGACAACACTTTCTATACTTAATTAAAAAAAGACTTTCCGAAAAATAAGTTTTTCAAAGAAAAGTAAAGGCCATTTCAAACTTAAGCTCAGGAGATATGAATACCTTTTAAAATTCAAATTTCAAAACGACCAGAAATTACTATTAGAGAATAAATGAAACCCAAAACGAACAGAAATTAAATAAACAATCATAGGAAAAAACATACAACCAGTAATAAAATAAATGAATTAATATATCCTAAAGTCAGTAATGCTTAGATTGAATATGAAAATCAAGCTTAGAACGAAAAAGAATAGTTTGCTATTAAAGTATAAATGAAACTTAAAACCAACAGAAATTAAATAAACAATCACTGCGAACAAACATGCAGTTAAGAGCAGGAAAGAGAAGTACCTAAGTAAAGAGCAGTAAGGGTTCAATGAATTAATACTTTTTTATTTTTCCAGTGGCACTTTATGTGGAAGAGGTGGTCGCATAAACTTTGGAACGGGGTTCATTGAATTACAAATTAAAATTTATAATGCCCTAACACCAGGGGCAGATCCAGGATTTTTTAGGGGGGGGGGTGCAAAATAGGTTGATCCGATAAACTTGCGTTAGGAGCAAGTTTAATGAACGCAATATTGCGTTAACTAAGTAAATTACATTACTTTAGACTACGTTAGGAGGAAGAACCCCCTCGCCCCTCTCCTGGATCCACCAATGCCTTACACTCTCTGTTTCTTTCCTTGTTAGGGAGGAGAGTAGATGCCTAATAGGTGTTTGTTAATACCAAAACATTCCGACTCTCATTGGGCCTTCAGGTATAAACAGAAATAGTTCAAAGGGAGGGGTGGGGAAAAAGGGCGTGGGGGAGGGAATTTGCCCTTAGATCAATTTTGACTCGTAAGTGCTGGACTAGAACTTCCAATTTACAATCAAATGAGCCCTCTCTGAAGTTTCTACGAGAAGCCTTTCCTGCCCCTGCGTCCTGGGGGGTTTTGTCGACGCCAGAGTTTTGTTGATTAACCTTTCAACTATTTTTAACCAAATTTTTATCTGATGCATTTAGGGCGTGGAGTAGGGGAAGGCTAGTTGCCCTCACATCTCTTTTGACTCGTAAAAATTGAACAAGAACTTTCAATTTCTAATCAAATGAGCCCTCTCTAAAGTTTATACGAATATCCCTTCCATAAAAAATAATATGAAGGATTCGGAGAATGCTTAAATTACAACCCTTGCCCTGAGGGCTGTGGGAGAGTTGTCATCCTCAAAGACTTAATTTACAGACCTTAAAACTACATTTAATAAAATGGCTGTCTCAAAATTTTGATTGGATGTGTTTGGGGAAAAGTTGGGCGTGAGACGGTGGTTAGTTGTCCTCAAATCACTTTTGATTATTAAAAATGGCAGGAACCCTTTGAATTTCCAATCGAATGAGCCTTTTATGAAGTTTCTACGACACCGCCTTCTATAAAAACCTTATATGCCCCCAGGGTATAACTCAAAACCCTTGCCTTGAGGGTTGTGGGGAGTGTCCTCCTCAAAAACATATTTTCTATCAGAAAATCAACTATGCTGAACAAAATTGCTATTTCAAAATTTCGATTGGATGTGATAGGTGGAATGATGGGCGTGGGGGGGGGGGCCCTAGTTTCCCTCTAATCACTTTCGACTATTAAAAAGGGCACTAGCACTTTGAATATTCAATCGAATGAGCCTTTTTTGAATTTTCTACGACAACACCTTCTAAAAAAACCTTATATGCCCCCAGGGTATAAATTAAAACCCTTGCCCTGAGGGTTGTGGGAGATTGTCCTCCTCAGAAAACATTTTCTATCGGGAAAGCAACTACACTGAACAAAATAGCTATCTCAAAATTTTGATATGATGTATTTGAGGGAATGATGGGCGTGGGGGGGGGGGGGGCTATTTGCCATCCAATCACTTTCGACTATTAAAAAGGGCGCTATCCCTTTGAATTTCTAATCGAATTAGCCTTTTTTGAAGTTTATACGAGAACTATCCCTTAGAATTTTCAATCGAATTAGCCTTTCTTGAAGTTTCTACGACAACGCCTTCTATAAAAACTTTATATGCCCCCAGGGCATAACTTAAAACCGTTGCCCTGAGGGTTGTTGGGGATTGTCCTCCTAAAAACATGTTTTCTATCTGAAAATCAACTACGCTGAACAAAATGGCTATTTCAAAATTTAGATTGGATGTGATTGGGGGAATGATGGGCGTGGGGGGCCAGTTGCCCTCCAATCACTTTCGACTATTAAAAAAAGGGCACTAGCACTTTGAATATCCAATCGAATGAGCCTATTTTGAATTTTCTACGACAACGCCTTCTACAAAAACCTTATATGCCCCCAGGGTATAACTTAAAACCCTTGCCCTAAGGGTTCTGGGGGATTGTCCTCCTCAAAAACATATTAGCTATTTGAAAATCAACTACGCTGAACAAAATAGATATCTCAAAATTTTGATATGATGTGTTTGAGGGAATGATGGGCGTGGGGGGGGCTAGGTACCATCCAATCACTTTAGACTATTAAAAAGGGCACTATCCCTTTGAATTTCTAATCGAATGAGCCTTTTTTGAAGTTTATACGAGAACTATCCCTTAGAATTTTCAATCGAATGAGCCTGTTTTGAAGTTTCTACGACAACGCCTTCTATAACAACTTTATATGCCCCCAGGGCATAACTTAAAACCCTTGCCCTGAGGGTTGTTGGGGATTGTCCTCCTAAAACATGTTTTCTATCTGAAAATCAACTACGCTGAACAAAATGGATATATCAAAATTTTGATTGGATGTGTTTGGGGGAATGATGGACATGGTTTGGGGGGCTAGTTGCCCTCCAATCATTTTCAACTATTAAAAAGGGCACTATCCCTTTGAATTTCCAACCAAGTGAGCCTTTTTTGAAGTTTCTACGACAACACCTTCTATAAAAACCTTATATGCCCCCAGGGCATAACTGAAAACCCTCGCCCGGAAGGTTGTGGGGGAGTTTCCTCCTCAAAAATATATTTTCTATCCTGAAATCAACTACGCTGAACAAAATGGCTATATAGTTGCACTCTAATAAATTTTGACTATTAAAATGGGCACTAGCCCTTTAAATTCCAATCGAATGAGCCTTTCTTGAAGTTTCTACGACAGCGCCTTCTATAAAAACCTTATATGCCCCCAGGGCATAACTTAAAACCCTTGCCCTGTGGGTTGTGGGGGATGGTCCTCCTCAGAAACATATTTTCTATCTGGAAATCAACTACGCTGAGCAAAATGGCTATCTCAAAATTTTGATTGGATGTGTTTGGGGGAATGCTGGGCTTGGGGGGAGGCTAGTTGCACTCCAATCACTTTCGACTATTAAAAATGGCACTAGCCCTTTAATTTCCAATCGAATGAGCCTGTTTTGAAGTTTCTGCGACAACGCCTTCTATAAAAACCTTACAAGCCCACAAGGCATAGCTTAAAACCCTTGCCCTGAGGGTTGTGGGGGAGTGTCCTCCTCAAAAATATATTTTCTATCTGAAAATCAACTACGTTGAACAAAATGGCTATCTCAAAATTTTGCTTGGCTGTGTTTGGGGGAATAATGGGCGTGGGGGGGGGGGGGCGAGTTGCCCTCCAATCACTTTCGACTATTAAAAAGGGCACAAGCTCTTTGAATTTCCAAACGAATGAGCCTTTTTTGAAGTTTTAACGACAACGCCTTCTATAAAAAACCTTATTTGCCCCCAGGGCATAACTTAAAACCCTTGCCATGAGGGTTATTGGGGTGTGTCCTCCTCAAAAATATATTTTCTATCCAGAAATCAACTTCGCTGAACGAAAAGGGTATCTCAAATTTTGATTGGATGTGTTTGGGGAAATGATAGGCGTGGGGGGGGCTAGTTACATTCCAATCACTTTCGAATATTAAAAAGGGCAATAGCCATTTAATTTTCAATCGAATGACCCTGTTTTGAAGTTTCTACGACGTCTTCTATAAAAACCTTATATGCCCCCAGGGCATAACTTAAAACCCTTGCCCATAGGGTTTTGGGGGAGTGTCCTCCTGAAAAAAAATATTTTCTATCTGGAAATCAACTACGCTGAACAAAATGGCTATCTCAAAATTTTGATTGGATGTGTTTGGGGGAATGATGGAAGTAGGGGGGCTAGTTGCCCTCCAATCACTTTTTACTATTAAAAAGGGCACTAGATTTTTGAATTTCCAATCGAATGAGCCTTTTTTGAAGTTTCTACGACAACGCCTTCTATAAAAACCTTATATGCCCCAAGGGCACAACTTAAAAACCTTGCCCTGAGGGTTGTGGGGGAGTGTCCTCCTCAAAAATATATATTCTATCTGGAAATCAACTACGCTGAACAAAATGGCTATCTCAAAATTTTTATTGGATGTGTTTCGGGGAATTATGGGCTTGGGGGGGGTCTACTTGCCCTCCAATCACTTTCAACTATTAAAAGGGCACTAGCTCTTTGAATTTCCAATCGAATGAGCCTTTTTTGAAGTTTCTACGACAACGCCTTCTATAAAAACCTTATATGCCCGCAGGGTATAACTTAAAACCCTTGCCCTGAGGGTTGTGGGGGAATGTCTTCCTCAAAAATATATTTTCTATGTGGAAATCGACTACGCCGAACAAAATGGCTATGTCAAAATTTTGATTGGATGTGTTTTGGGGAAGTGATAGGCGTTGGGTGGGGGGGGGGCTAGTTACACTCCAATCAGTTTCTACTATTAAAAAGGGCACCAGCCATTTAATTTCCAATCCAATGAGCCTGTTTTGCAGTTTCTACGACAACGCCTTCTATAAAAACCTGATATGCCCCCAGGGCATAACTTAAAATCCTTGCCCTGAGGGTTGTGGGGGAGTGTCCTGCTCAAAAATTTATTTTTATCTAGAAATCAACTACGGTGAACAAAATGGCAATCCCAAGATTTTGATTGGATGTGTTTGGGGTAATGATGGGCGTGGGGGGGGGGGGCGCTAGTTGTCATCCTATCACTTTCGAATATTAAAAAGGGCTCTATAACTCTCGATTTCCAATTGAATGAGCCCCCTTTGTAGTTCCTACGACGAACCCTTCCATATGAAGTGCCTCTGGGAAAAAAAATAAATAATAAAACATTGGAGCCGTACTATAGGCAACTATGGCCTTTACTATAGGCAACGCTACAGCGTTGCCTCTGAAAACCTTATATGCCCCAGGGCATAACTTAAAACCCGTGCCCTGAGAGGTGTGGGAGAGTCTCAAAATATATTTTCTATCTGGAAAGCAACTACGCTGAACAAAATGGTTATCTCAAAATTTTGATTGCATGTGTTTGGGGAAATGATATGCTTAGGGGGGGGGGCTATTTGCACTCCAATCACTTTCGACTTTTACAAAGGGCACTAGCCCTTTAATTTCCAATCGAATGAGCCTATTTTTATATTTTTACGACAACACCTTCAATAAAAACATTATACACCCCCAGGGCATAACTTAAAACCCTTGCCCTGAGGGTTGTGGGGGAGTGTCCTCCTCTAAAATATATTTTCAATCTAGAAATCAACTATGCTGAACAAAATGGCTATCTCAAAATTTGGATTGGATGTGTTTTGGGGAATGATGGGGGGGATAGTTGCCCTCCAATCATTTTCGACTATTAAAAAGGGCACTAGAACTCTTGATTTCCATTAAAATGAGCCCCCTTTGAAGTTTCTACGACGTTCCCTTCCATATGAAGTGTCTCTGGAAAAAAATAATAATAATAGAACATTGGAGCCGTATGGCCTTTACTATAGACAACTCTACGGCGTTATCTCTGATAAAAGATTTTGAATAATACAAGTTCTCTTAAATCCCATAAAAATATGCCATCCATGAAAATTGAAATCACGCATTTTCAGATACACGAGCAGCCATCAATTACTGGCCCAATGAAACATCGAAAGAGGTAATTTATATGGCATATTGCTAACCCCACTACATAGAACATAACTTACTAACCAGAAATAAATAATAACTTTCAAAAAAATTGAAAATGATAAGATCACGCAGTAATTCACAATTAAATAAACCAAATCCAGCAACCAGAATCCTTTAGGAAAACCGAAAAAGTATTAGTACAGATAATTTAAATGAATTATTGAGAGAACATAATCTAGTTAAAATAATAGAAGACCTCAACTTCAACACACTGCATATCCTCCTGAAATTTCCTAGGAAAACCTTGGAGGACAGGGTAATTCTAAGAATAATTGCAATTTTATTATATTATAACTTTAATGCACGTTTTTTTACGAGAACAATTGAATATACAAGGTCAGCTTCCAACTCGGCGTTTAATATTTTCATACAAAAATCCCAAGGTTCAAGTACCCCCTAGTATCTGAAGTCCTCGTAGAAAACCTTTAGCACATTAATGACGACAATGATTTCACCACGAATTAGCCCCTTCGATTTCTTTCCATATTAATAGATCAGGGATATAATCAGTTGAGGGGAGGAAACTTCCTTAAAACCCTATATAACAACTGTAGAACCTTACTCATATAAACCCAATTACAAAATCTAGTACATTCTAAGTTAGCCCGAGGGATACCGATATTAAGAAAATTACCTTAAATCTCTTCAAAGAAGATGAGAATTTCGGGTCCAAAGTGTTCTCTGGCTTTGAAATCATTGTGCGTGAACTAAGATGTTGCAATGAATCATATATACAATTAATTTTTACCGTTGTAGAAATCATAAAGAATTCTCTTTCCTTGGCCGAATGGTGCCGCAAGGTCATTCAAGAAAGTATACAAAAAGGTGACATAGCTACCACATTGAGAGGTTTACATCCTCCAAACCAGCTACTAGTGTGTTTAATGCACTTAAACAAGAGCAAACAGGACGATAATAACACAATTTTTGAATTAAATTTTTTTAGCGCAAATATATCGCTTTAGGAAGGCTACTGACTTAACCACACATTGATTTTGTTAGATTCAAACATCGTAAAACCCAAGGATATGGCTCTATTTAAACTAAATGCCGATGACCATGGACTGAACCATATATGCAATTAATTATGCCAAAAATTTCGCTAAAATCATCAATACCTCAAAATAGCATCTTAACTTTTTCTTCCATTTACAAAAAGAAATCGAAATCAAACAGTCGAAACAATCGAAAATAAAATCGCTAATACCACCGCAAGTGCTTTATGCTAAAATAACAAACCCTTCACCCCTACAGCTTAAAAGTGACTGTCTATTGTAGTCACCCAACTATCTAGTGTATTACTATCTATTTTAGTAATCCATTATAATAAAAAGATCTTATTTAAGTGGTGCATGATAAAATTAGAACACTAGTGTATTAATATGATATTTACTCCATGATTCAACAACCTATATATCCCACAATATATTACACAAGATATATTGTCCTTTATAAAACAGAAAAAAAGCTATAACATAAAAAAAATTGGAAAAAATAAGGATGCAAAGTCCAAGATAACAATATGTCATACCTTAACATAAAAATCCTTGAAATAACAATACGTCATAACGTGACATAAAATTGTTTTGAAAAAAAGAAAAGAGAGAATATGTATATATAAGAAGGGAGCCGATGTAAAAACAAAGAATGATTCACAAATAGCTAAAACCCTCGAACCCCTAGTTTAAGAACAATAAATTCGATATCTTAATTTCATTCGTCAATCTCCCTAGTAAAAATTATCCTTTAACAAATCGATACGGTCAAAAAGTCCATGCAACAACAACCCAAACTGACTAAAAAAACCAATAGCATAAAAATTACTGAAAGAAAGAAAGAAATATAAAAATTTGCTTTATAACACTATAAATTAATAATAAATTAATTCTAGAGAAAAAAAGATGTAACTAGCGAATATCATCATAATTCTCATGGGTTCACCCGGCAGCCCAAGAGATCGTAAAACATGGAATCATATTCAAACATGATAATTCATTAGTAGCAAGCGATAACGCATAAAAAATATTTATGAAACTAGATCCCAAAACATTTGAAACCTTATTCCAACCAGTAATGAGACTAGAGAAAAAAACCAACGAGCTCAAAGAATCCATATTTCAATTCTTAAGATCAGATAAGAGCTTACAAACTTATAAAATCATGTACGGTAAGGATCCATTCCCACGATTCCAAAATTAAAGTCAAAGTATATAATACATGATTTAAAAAATGGCAAAATTTGATGTGGCTCTAGGAACCAACACAAGAGAAAGCAGAAGGAAAAGATTACCAAATGATACTGAAAATTCAACAAGTGGCCTTACTACAATGACATCCACTGAAAACCCACACATACCTACTACCAGGAAAAGAAAACTCTATGATAGAAATTATGCCATGTTGAATGAATTACTAAGCATATGGACTTTTTCTTAGAGAATTGTCGCTATACCACACATAAACCAACATCATTAAGGAGGCACCACCTGGAGTAAAAATAAAATTATTATAGACAAACCCTAGATCACACCAGAACCTGATGTTCCAAGTACTTAATTAGGAAAAGTAGAATTTGATAGAGAAACAACAACAGTTGATACAACACATGAAATGTTAGATGAATCAACAAAAGAATACTCAACCCCCCAACTAGAGTATGAGTATACAAATCCAACACAGGAAATTGAGACAGATACACCGACAACCACCCCTATATCCGAAACACAAGCCGGAGAAGTACAGTCCTTGATATAAAAAACTACAACCAATAGTCTCCCAGGTCTAATCAAACTCAATAAAGAATCATCAAGGAAGTCAATTACAATAACTTATCGGAAACTAACTTCACTTACAAAATGGGTATGGACAACACAAACAACACTAACAAAAACCTATTCTTATGGCAAATTCCTAATAAAAAAAATAGCAAGGATCCCAATAGTTCACACCGAATACGGTATCGACAATAAGAAAAGAGATGAAAACGTTCCCAAAAAATGCTGGACAATAGACGGCAAGTATATGTGTGCCAGATTATCAATGGCCGACGAGCCAGTAAAGGATGATATTAAGCCCTTACCTGAACTAAATGAGAAAAAACCTTGAAATTATCAATCCACCAATCCTTTTTAATATTATATAGGCAAAGATTACATTCAATACTGAGATAAAAAAAAATAAAAACAAAGTGCCACGAGAATCTTCGAAGTAATCTTTCGAAGAAGCAAATACTAATACCTGAAGTAAATGAGAAAAATGCCTTCAAAGTCTCAATCGACCAATCCTTCTTAATATTATATAGGCAAAGACTACAAACCCTATTCAAGTTATTCAATACTGAGATAAAAAATAAAAACAATGTACCGCGAGAATCTTCGAAGTAATCTTTCGAAGAAGCAAATACCGTAGATCCATCAGTCTAATTCCCCATAGTTGGAGAAGTCACTTTCCGCCTATTCGGCAATCAGCAGAGGAAGATATGAATATCCTAAGGGAAAACTGGAAGGAAGTGAATCACGCCATGAACGTAACCCTACACGTCCAGAAAATGCAATCTAGCATAGTCAATTATCAAAGAGATAAAATTGAAGCGATATCATAGAAAATTTCAAAAACAGTAAGCGTAATGAATTACTTAAAAACAAAGTAGATGGTACAATAACAGATTCAAGCATTACTACTGTATCACTTGATATAGTCACAATGTCATTGGTAAACCTAGCGACAGATGTTAGTAAATTCGAGTTCGAATTATGTGCCCTAACCGGAGGAACCTTATCATATGACCTAGTAGGTCCTACTAACCTAAAAAATACACTGTACTAAATATAAACATATCTAACGTTTGGTCTACATCTGCCCACAGAACCCAAAGTAGCAAACTTATTCCTATATTACACAAAACCACAGGTCCACATCATAAAGATATATGAACAATTATTCGCGGCTGTAACAATTCCGTTGATAAATTAGCAATCCATATATGACTTGTAAAAAATTTCCACCCTTCCATCTAACATTAAAAGGAAAAATTCATTCATGACTATTACACCCAAAGGAGAATATTTACTTGTTGATCAAGACAGAAGAAAATACGCCTTGACCACGCCCACAACGCCAAAAAGAGTGCGTATCATTCTAAAACCTAGTTTCTCAGCTAACATTGCCTATTTACAATGTCAAATCTGGATCTTGTATGTTAGATATATTCTTAAGGGAAACCCAAGAAGAGGAAATCTATAGTACTTGTGAAGCTTAAATGGAGAGATATTCATGCATCTTAAAAAAGACCTTTGGCTATTTTTGAGTCCTAAAGAAACCGTCGGAACCATATCTTGTTATAATAACACGGAACGAATCGACCCAGGCTATAGGACCAAATTATTATTACAAGATAGAACAATAACCCTAAAACAGGGATGTCGACTAGTAACCAAAGGAACGACGGTACAAACGCCATTATTTACTACAATCAAAATATAATAAGTCCTAACATAACCGATTTCAAGGAATCAACTTATCGTACACCATTCTAAATATTGATGATGAGCAACTAAGTACCTCAATATGGTGGAGAATAGAAAAGTTTAAAGGAACATTACCGTTCGCAAAAATGAGAGAAGCATTAGACTCCCAGATTCCCCTGTTCACTAATGCAGACCAAAGATTAACGTATGCGGAGAGTAGATACGGGTTATTTTCAACAAACTTCTTGTGGCATATACTTTCAACCATATGTTTTGTATTCATGATGTCCGTGACTATAAAGACTTTGATAACCCTAAATTATGGAAGAATTCTGAGACCACGAAGACAAAACCCGAAGGAAGACCATGCAGAAACGACTGGAATGCAGAAGCTAAGCCCGAAGCCTTTAGAAAATGTTTAAGCCAATAAAAAGGGAAGACATTATCAAAAGAGTAGGTATAGAGGTTTGCTCGCTCATGCCAAGACCAGTCCCCAACACTAAGTATTTTTTACATACAACCGTGTGGCTCTGATGCTGCAATATGTGTTTCTTAAACAACATGGACGTGCGTGAACAATAAAGGCATGAAAATGTATAGTAATTTAAGACCTCATAATTAATCATGTAGTCTACCTCATGTTTCATTAAATAGTTAAACTTTATTGTAGAATACGACAAGCGTTAACGGACATTTATAATAAGATAAGTGAAGCTATATATACTAAAGTGTATATTAAGATTTTTGCATGAATTTATTATTATATTAATCTATTTGACGATATCATTTTTCTAACTGTTACTGATTTTTTCTGACAGTAATTCTATGCATTTGAAATAGAATAAGCACAGAAATAATGCCAAGACGTACATGAAGTTTTATTTTTGAATTGAATATTGTATTAATTGATTATATAATGTCAGTGCATTTACCCATAACTGATTTGTCCAATAATAATTGCCATTGAATGAGCTTCCTTATGTTACATACTATCATTTTTATGTATTATAGTCTGTGCGTTATAGAGAACATGTGATTCTGCGTAGGTATTTCTATTTCGGCAATTGGAGCGTTGTAGTGGAAGTCAATCATTATGAATATACGATTCAGTACAGATACAACCTAGTACCATCTATCATTATCATTCGACAACCAACGAAGAGTACTCACAAACAAGACTTCAAACAGCAATGTTGTGACGATAATCGCAGTTACCACAACCTGTTAACAGGTAACACTGCCTTATAAACCCTATCGATCGGCACGTCGTAAAACTGGATAAAATCTGTCAAATACCTATCTTGAGATTCCCATCGATTTGCTTGTCAGAAAATTGCAAAACAATTTCCAGAATAACTATTTTGAGGACCCCATTGACCAGTATGTCGTATATCCCCGTAGCATAATCTTCGATAAACCCCATAGACCAACATATCGCAAAACTGCGTAGCCATAATCATCGACAAACCCCTACAACCGGCATGTCGTAAAACTATGAGATCGTAGCCGAGTGATTATTCTGAAGACACAAGTATTGAATCCTGAAGACCCAAAGTAATCCCAGTGATGAACCCCTTGACGATTAAGTACCTTAACCATGGACCAAAGACAATATGTTGAAACCGACCCTAAGATTAAGTTTCGACCCATATGTAAAAATAAGTATTAATTCCCTTATGATTAATTAGAAACCGGTCCATCGTGCATGATAAGAGCCACGCACGAACGTTTTTATATTTGAAACACAAACTGTAAGCGTTTTGAGAATTTCTCAAAAGTATAGTGCCCAAAAGGAAACCCAACCCAACTATTAACAAAATTCATATCTCAATGACTAACCGCTCGACCTTTAACCCCTCGAACCGATTAACCCCTCGTACCGATTAACCCCTCGTACCTTAATTACAGATCAAGAACAATACGTTGAAACGGACTATAAGATTAAGTTTCGACCAACCTGCAAAATACAAGTGTTATGCCTTATGATGAATTAGAAACCAGCCCATCGTTCATGATAAGAAGAGCCGCGCGAGAACAATATTATACAGGAAATGCAAACTATAAGTATTTTAAAAATGTTTCCAAAGACAAAGTGCTAAAAAGGAAACCCAAGAAGACAAACCCATAAACAATTAAACCATCAGACAAAAACCTAGGGAAAACCAATGGTCAAGCAACAGAATGTGTGACTACGGTAGAGACACGTACAGTGATGAAATAGATCTGAATTTACATGTATCAATTAATAACAATAGTAACATATTGTCCGTGTTAGAAGAGAAATGATACAAGTGACATTTTCAATGCTACTACCAGTGAGCATGTTAAACCTTGTTGTCATGTATATTAACTTGGCCATACATATGTTGCTATTTACTTAGATAGAATTATGTTAGAATTTACTGCCATATCACATTAATTTAGCGTCAGGTGAAGGTATAATTATCCCATATATTTAGCGTCAGGTGGAAGTATAATTTCAGTATTATAGGAAAAATAGCCTATTTTCAATCAATATGATTACTATCATATTAAGTGAAGTAATAATATTTTGCAGTAGTAAGAGAATATAGTCTCAACCATGTAAAATAATATCATAGCAGGTGAGGGTTTTTCCAGTATCAGGAGAAGAGAAAAAATATCAAAAAGTAGCACAGTCTATAGATTGTAACCATAGCAAAACTTTAGTCTGGTGAAGGAACCTTGGAAAAGAAAAAAAAATAAGAAATGTAATTCCTGTATAAGAACAACAAAATAATTAGGAATCTTTACACAAAAGTATTAGTTGTATAGAATGTTGATCAAAATTTTAAAAGAGCGTGGCTTCACCAGAAAAAAAAAAAAATAAAAAACGACCGATCAGGAGAATAATGATGGGGACATCATTAAACAATGGGAAGGGTAATATGTATTGTGTGCTGATAGCAAAAAAATCAAACCCTTTTTTTCTTTTCCGACGAGAAAACAATTACGAGATTTTAAGCATTCCAATCACAGCTATTCTGAACAGCTGTTGCGAAAGTATTCCATGAAACATTCCATTTCCCATTTTAATCCAACAAAAAAACAATACTCTGCATATGTCGATTGAATTTCAATATTTTTTTCAGCACATATTCCTTCCAAGTACTTCCAAAGAGAATCGAGTGTTCAAATACCAGCTTGACAGATTCTAAATCTATACATTGTCAGAGTAATACTATGTATCTTATCGACGGAGTTTTGATGAACAAAGACTTTTCATAATAAATCCTAAAAAAGAGGATTGTATATTCGAAAATACGCTTGAAAAATTCTTAAATATAATAAATGTAATAATTTGTATTGTCAATGAAATTTCAACCTTTTTTTAGCATGAATTCCTTCCAAATGTAGCAAAAAGTGTTACATTGTGTGGTCGATAGAATTCCAGTCCTTTTGTGTTATAACTACGAAACTATTGGAGTATTTTGTAGCTCATAATAAGGGATGAAATTATTGGGGCATTTTGTATTGCATAATACGGGAAGGGGCAATGCTCGAGAACGATTTGGGCCCATTATAGATTAGGCTTCAGCGTCCCGGGGGAAAATTAGAAATTATATCTTAGTAAAAATATACGTTTGAGTTCGTCTATTTTCAGTCTGAAGAAAGTCAAGTTCGATATTATATCCTTGTGTTAGACTCAAAATTATGAACTATTTGATAGCCTAATATGTGTTTGCATGTAGCATTCACTGATACATACCCAAGTGATTTTTATTTTTCCTATGCCCAATAAACTTATCGTGTTCAGGCCTTAATATTGAAGTGTTCTTATATTATAACACCTGTGTGAATTCCTGTCTACATCCTTGTGAGTAACAATAAAACTATAACCTTCTTATTTACGTCTTTCCATGATAGTATATCACAGAAATTAATCTCGTGTCTCTAATCACTCCCTAAGGAATCTGATATTTATGACCTAATGTATAGGCATTAAAAAGTAACCTAGTAAAGCGACCGCTCTAAATGTTATGGCTATGCCATCGTAGTAACGGTTCTTTAGCAGTAGAATTGAGATTCAGTGAAAAAATAAGGCAATTAACCTAACTAATTACCATAGCCCCTCCCCCGTAACAGGATGAAAGCGTGTCAGTGTGGAAGGAAGTGCAGCTATGGAAGAAACCCCAAAACAATTCAAAAATTAAAGGATGGCAAGCCCGAAAGAACCAATCTATGTCTTAGAAGTTTTACTCCTGAACTAAAGAGTGTAGGAGGAGGAGGATTTTTAAATTCAGGTTGAGAAAAAAAAGATTTGAAGAATCAGTTTTTGGTGGGGGGATACTTCAGATTTCGGAAAAAGAAGAAATTTTTTGGGGAGAATTAGGTTTGTTGCCGATACCTACTTTTTCTAGATGTGTGACTGAGAATATCTTTCATCTTGCATGCAAGTCTGAATAGTTATCTGAGTTACGTAGCGAATTTTTAACAGTTCTGTAAGTTCGTTCGTATGGGGGCTAAAAATAGGAAAATAGTTTTGAGGGAATAGCTTTTTAAGGGTTGTAGGCGTTCTAATTTATTATGGTTGTTTCTGTCGATTCGAAATATTCACCTTGTTGGGTTTTTGTGTGTGTGTCATTGGACGTTGTGTTTTGTTTTTATGTAATTTTTTTTATTTGTGTGTTTAGCTACGGCCCACGTACTTTTACAACTAAAAATTCTTATCTATCAGGATCAATAGACGGTAACCAACTAGGAAAGTTTGTAAACCCCCATCGACAAGGATGGCCTCAGTCCTACTGCCGAGTGGAACTTCCAAGTCTATAAATTGTCTGCCACTTTTAATCCAAGTTCTTTTTTCAACGTGTACGTAAAAACTGAAGTTGTCAGCCAATCGAAACTTTTTAGATGAAATTTGTCATGAAAGTGCCCAAAATTTATAATATAATATTATCGCACCTGGTTGGGACTATAAAGCTAAACGCCGTTCCTTATAGTCATATCACTCAGTAGATAAATGGTACTAAAAATAAATGGATCGTCTGTCGATTCGAAATATTCATCTTGTTGTGTTTTTGTGTGTATAATTTGAAGTTGTGTTTTGTTTTTATGTGTTTTTTTTTATTTGTGTATGTAGCTACGGCCCGCGTACTTTTAAAATTCAAAATTCTTATCAATCTGGAATCAATATACAGTAACCAACTAGGAAAATGTTTAATCCTCCATTGACAAAGATGGCCACAGTCCAACTGCCGAGTGATACTTTCAAGTCTATAAATTGTCTCCCACTTTTAATCCAAGTTCTTTTTTCAACATTTTCGTTAAAACTGAAGTTGTCAGCCCTTCAAAACTTTTTAGATGAAAGTTGTCATGAAGGTGCCCAAAACTTAGAATACAATCTTATCGCACCTGGTTGGGACTATGAAGCTAAACGCCGTTCCTTATAGTCATATCACTCAGTAGGTAAATGGCGCTAAAAATAAAAGGATCGCGCACCAGTTAGAAAAAGTACACAGGCGCTCTTCCTCGATGATTATCCACTGGGCCTTTATCAGAGAGTTTTTCTATCTGAAGTACCTTTAAGCGGCGTCCTTTTTAACTTAATTGCAATAAAGTTGCATCAAGCTCTAAGTCCGAAACAAGAGAATTTTCGATAGACACAACCATATCGCTGTACTAGTCCCGGACTATTTTATATCTAAGGTTTTCCAGATACAATAATTTATGTCCAAAACGACAATGTGTCAGGAAAAAAGGCTGTAAATTTAGAAACAATGTATATCATTTAAAAGATATCTTGTGTTCTGTAGAAGAGGTCAGAATTTTGACACCTAACTAATGTTGAATAGTCATTGTCAGCAAATTTGATTGGCCTGGTTGATAGACGTTTGAAGGACATACGATAGTTTCTCTAAGGAATCAAATGATTCAATTCTAACGTATGTTGTACACATGGACGTAAAATAGTTTGATGTTAACAGTCTGGATAAAACAGAAGCAAAAAATTGATGACTCAATTCTCTGATTACTCCAGATCCAACATTGATCATGTTTTTTCTGCTCAATTAACCTGTTCCAGACCCAAAGAACTAATTAATAAGGCAGTACTACCTTATGCAATTAAGTGCAAAAAAATGGATTGACCCAGTAAGAATAGTAATGACACGATTTCTATTTACCCTTTTACCAAGATTATCGTCGTAGCAAAAACTGAATATTGAGCCGACGAGGAGAGTAATCTTCCCAGGTTTAAAATGATAATTCCTAGAAATCTCTTTAAAACTCACATTTTTGTGTATTTTTCTATAAATAGTTGTATTGTCATTAATTCAAATATTTTGATTAATCATCAAGATATAACAACTCAAGCACAAAGAGTTAAACGTATGATCTTTTATTAATAAAACTTGACATGTATCAGTGGTGTCAATCATTAAAATGTAAAGGGGACCAAGGATGTATATATTTTTAATGTAGATACAAATTAAAAGGCAATTTTTGAAGTCTATAGGATAATTGTCCCCCTCCAGTCGGCATTCCTGCGGTACAGATGCTAAAAGATGTTATTCTGGTGTTGGGTTGTTAATAAATGTGACGGGATTTTACAAACAAACCACAAACCACAAAAATAAATTCAAAATAAATATTTCCACATCTGCGAAACGTCGTATATAAAAATGAAAAGTCCCAAGATATTTTATAGAACATCTTTTTTTCTATACAAAATTATAATTTTCGTAATAGTTGTTTAATCATTTCTTTGGCTTCTTTGTTTATAAATTACCGAGTTTAACTTTTTAATCCTTATTCAAAGACATGCAAAAAAAGAGTTCAGCACTTTGAACCTCAAAACTGATGAGATTTCTGTGATTCCCCGCCAACATCTAATATTCCTGTATCATTGCCCAAATTATGAAGTTGTCTCTCACTCTTCAATGCATGCTCCCTTCAGACTAAAATCTGCTATATATTCCCTGTTGTAATTCTGGAAGATTTTATGATAAGAAAACCAGTTCAAAGCATCATGAAGATGACAAATCATTAGAAATAAATGCAGTAAAGAAGTATTAGGTAATCAACTGAGATAAACTGAATACGAATATCATCTTAACTTAATCAATGGATCGAAGACATGGCTTCTTTAAATAAGTAAGGTACGCCAAAAGGCTTGGGATAACCATCCCCTAGAAATAGAAAAATACCTGTTTGTGGTATTTAAACAGTAACAAAATAGAAAAAGTTCCCTCCCTACCCTAATTATTAACAGCAAAAGCATGAAGAACAATGAGGAATTCCTTTTGCAGGACAGTGAAGATAATTTAAATGAATGTTTCGGCCCTTTGTCCAAGGGCCGTGCTCAGAAAGACAAAAAATATATAAAAGAAAAAAGACTCACAACAACAAACGACCAATAAAACCAAAAATAAACAAATTTCAAAGCAGTCTTAGCATCCTTACCTCAATGAAGTTCAACCAGGACTGATAAAAAGTAAGTTAAAACAAGGCGATTCAAGGAGATGAAATAAAAAGAATTTAAAAACACGTTCTTATTGCTAATCCAGCCGTTTTGGCAGCTAGCCCCAACGATCTTTTTGTGACGAGTTCTGTGTTTATGTCTATTGGTTTTTTAAAATATTTTGTAAGATCATTTCTGTGATTCCCCGCCAACATCTAATATTCCTGTATCATTGCCCAAATTATGAAGTTGTCTCTCACTCTTCAATGCATGCTCCTTTCAGACTAAAATCTGCTATATATTCCCTGTTGTAATTCTGGAAGATTTTATGATAAGAAAACCAGTTCAAAGCATCATGAAGATGGAAAATCATTAGAAATAAATGCAGTAAAGAAGTATTAGGTAATCAACTGAGATAAACTGAATACGAATATCATCTTAACTTAATCAATGGATCGAAGACATGGAACTTCTTTAAATAAGTAAGGTACGCCAAAAGGCTTGGGATAACCATCCCCTAGAAATAGAAAAATACCTGTTTCGTGTATTTAAACAGTAACAAAATAGAAAAAGTTCCCTCCCTACCCTAATTATTAACAACAAAAGCACGAAGAACAACGGGGAAATCTTTCTCCCTAATATTTTGGCCTTCGTCAGGCTAATCTATGGCCTAATCTGTTTAGTAAAACAGATCACGGTAAATCCTGATTTCCACCATTTTGTGCTGCAAAACAACTTGTTGTTCCAAATAAGGCCAAAATAATAATACAAAATATACCAAAATGCTCTAAACACGCTCGAAGAAAGAAACGCGTCTATATGACCCTTGATTGAATATGACATATAGCACATATTTAAATGCGTCGAATTGCATGCGCCTTCTAGCTTCCCTTTCTATTCGTATTGGTTTTACACGACAAGTTTTGTTGGATTTCCCCTTTGAGTTTGTGTAGATTTGTTACATTATTGTTTTTTATTTCATTGTTTACGCAGTTGATCTATAATGACTCATGACAATGTTTATCCCTTTCTTTGTTCTTTATAACTGCTCAAAGATACAAACTCGGGGTGTTTCACTTATGATAGTTGTTATGAAATAAAATTTTTGTCTTATCTTAAGCGAAAACCTCCCCATTATTTTTATTCAAACAGGAGGGGGGGGGGGATGGAGTGTCAGCTGTTGGTATGTAACGCCCTTTTCATAATATTTGCACTTTATGTAGTATGCTCGACTTCCCCAAGTATGTTTATATTTTGTATGTGTACCTTTTAACGTTATGAGTTATGTAAAAAAAAGGTTATGATCCAGTTCTTAATTGGCTGGCCTCAGCTAAACTTCAAAAATATTCAGGCAAACTGGATTTCGGTGCTATTGCAGAATTTGGTTAAACCTTATTATGAATGGGTCTAAAACTAGCTATTTCCCAATTTTCGCTTGAACTAATTTTCATTGTCGATATGCCCTTACTTGGAACTACTCAACCATATGATTTCATCCTGAAATAGTAAAAAAGTTAAAATAAACTGGACTTTTCATAAATTTTCAAAAAAATTTATTAAGGCACGAAAACAATCCATCGACTAGTTTCATCACAAAATACACATCCTATCTCCCCAAAGTGTTGTCAAAAAAGGTTAAAAAAAACAATGTTTCTGGGATAACTGGATCTAAAAAGATCTCTAGACTTTGGAATCAGAAATAGACTTAAAATACTTCAAACTCCAGTACTCCTTGGGCGCAACTCTGTCAGACTCCTTTTTGAAATTCATAAATTCTCATTAGATTCATTTCCTAACCACTGGCCAATGTCTTCCAAGCTATCATGAATTAAAAGGTGACCTGGATTTTCTTCATGTTCAACTTCATAACTATCAAGTACATAATCATTCAGGAATTTATCATTCAAGTCAATAAAAACATCCGGATCAAAATTTTCTGTTTCATCACTTTCAACGTATAAATCAGCTTTCCTTATTACTTGATCATTCAAATTTTCTTTCTTCAAATTTATTTTTGCAGCGCTGTCACCTTGAGAAGAGGGCTTTCGTGGTGAATCTTTGACTTTCCTTACATTTGTATCCGGCACTTCATTTCTTTTTAACTTGTTTTCTAGCGTCTTTCGTCGGCGATTTTTCTTAAAAATGGGCACGTTTCTATGTAAATTTTTTAAAATAAAGATCGACGGTTTCAACCGTACTTTAAATGGAGGAAAAGAGGAATAAGAAAAATGTAGTTGGTTAAAAGCCTCCTCAATGGCAAAAATTTGATGTGTTTCTATAAAAGGCTTCAGCGTCGTTGAATATTTACTTCTGCCTTCAACTAACAAATACTCAAATCTATGCAAACTGACAACATCTAAATTTTCACTTTTGTTATATTCCCAGTGGGGGTTGAGTTGGGAAAATCTAGAGATTCCAGTTTGGGCTGAAAATACGTCTATATGCACACTTTGATTTTTGGGAGAATGTTCCAAGCTGTGAAGCTTAGCTAAGGCAAAACCACCAGGATAGTTGGTACTTGAAACGCTTAGAAGAAATAAGCTGAGAAGTGAGTTGGCAAGTAAATGCCCAATAGCACTTACGGCTAATGTCATTTGCCAATTTCCCTTTAGTCGATTTTCCCACCTGAAAGGAAGAAAATGTTAGAAATAAATTTCTTCACTATTATTTAAGCTCTGAGACGACGATAGATAAGATAATGAAAAACAACAATGAAGCAAAACAGAGGAAAGATTTTCTACTGATGAGCAATTATATCGAGAAAGCAAAACCTTGAAAAAAAATAAACAACCGAAACAAAAACCATGAATAAGCTAGATAAAAAATAAGCAACCTAAAAAACGTGAACTAAAAAAGCTCCACATGAACTCTTTTAGTTTGTTTTTAAGATTGGGTTTAACTTTGGCTTTATTTGCAGTTTTCACCTTTCAGCTGTATTTTTATTTCTTAGAGTTTTTTTTTTCTTGCACTGAAGACGACGGAGCAGAGTTCTCTGAAAAGACATTTACTTTTTCTTGAAATTTTTGTAAGGCCGTGAAAGGGCTTAGGGGGAATCTAAAAAACTAAACAATTTTTTAAGGAGGCTTATTGAGCTAATCTTAAAAAAAAATTACCCAAGTACAATATCCAATAGCTCAATAAAAATCACCGCAAAGTCACAAGAAACAATACAACCATACTAGCTTGTATATAGATTTGACTATTTTGCCAAATCCTCAAAGGTTTCTTAGTGTTTTGAAATGTTTAGGCTTTTTTTTTTAAGTGGCTTCAAATGTAACCTTTTTTATGCTTTTATAGCTAAACATTAGCTATAAAAGGTACATATAATACATATAATAAGGTACATATAATAAATAGAAACTCAATAAAAAGTCCAAATAATTCGGGACAAATGTCTTCCATGAAAGCAATTCCCTGGGAAAATTTCGCCAGGTAGAAAAACTGATCACTAAAATAAGTAACAAATCACATGGAGATGGCGACTATAGCTGCCAGAAGCTGCTTAACAGTAAAGTTTCTAGCTTCAAATTTTCGTAGTATATAGATGGGGCACTATAAAGATGGCATAATGATATGAAAAGTACAGCTTCCAAACGAAGAGCAGGCCGTCCCCAACTTGGGTGGGAGAAGGTCGCAAAGAAAGATTTAAAGGAAACTGGAACTTCTTGGGAGGGTCTTAAGAATGAGGCTAAGGAAGGGTCTAAAACTAGATTGGGATGGAGGAGGAGGACGTGAAGCTGTGTCGACCTCAGGCAGCTCGGGGCTGCAGTGAGTTGTACATATATGCAACCATGATTAATGGGGATGGGAGGAGAGGGTAAAAGGGACGGCTTCTTTTAAACCTCCAGGGAAGACTTTTGGAGCATAATTACAAGGATGGTACCGTTTTATGCTTCCAAGTTTTTCCACTTAAGAAGTGGCACCAAAGGTACTGTGTTTAGTGCTATATCACACTTACGGATGGTAGAATTGATAAAAGCACGTAGATATAAGTAATAGCTTTAAACTGAGCTATTAAACACCTCTCTAAAAAGTTGACGTATCCCACGCGTTCCAGCTTTTGCACTTTAGACATGTCACCAAAAGATCCATTTGGCACTTGCAGATGGTGGAATTTATAGGAAGAACGTAGACATGAATGATATTAGCTAGTAAATGTCGGTATACGATGTTCTGGTAGCCCGATAGCCCCGACCCTTGAGAAATGGTGCAAAAAGTGCCAATTTTTGTGCCATATGGCACTTGCAGAGTATACGGGAGGGGTTCTTGGAAATCTGCAGATAAGAGTTTTGGACCATAATTGTTATAACGGAACCGTTTTATGCTTCGAAGCTTTTCCACTTAAGAAGTGGCAGAAAAGGTGCCGATTTTGTGCTATTTGGCACTTACTAATGGTAAAACTGATTAAAAGCACGTAGATACGAGCAATGCCTTTCAGTGAGTTGTACGCATATAACATATATGCGGGGATACGACGGCGTCAATAAAGTTAATAAAATTTTTCATAAAAGTAAGAACCATAGTTTGTTCCACTCCCACAAGGATTTCACCTTTTTGACTTTACAGCAATTTTTCATTGAAAGTAACTGAAATAGTCAGACATGGAGCTGAGAAAACCATCTTCTTAAGTATTGTTTCCTTTAATAATAAACGGAAATATTTTTTTGTTTCTTTTACCAAGCTATTGGTTGAACTTTACGAACTTTCTTAAAAAGTTAAATAAAGTTCAACTTTTTCCCGTAAGCAATAAAGGCAACAAAATAATGCGAGGAATATGGTTTATTAACTTTGGGGACAGTTTTGTTAACTTTATTGACACCGTGGGAGCCCCGCATTAATGGTAACACCCTCAAGATCCTCCCCATAAATTCTCAAAGCAATAAACGCTTTGTGGCTCAGTCTTTCTGAAAATTTCTCTGTTAAACGCTAATTCAATTAACGTTAATTCAAAAACGTTAACTAATTCAAAAATTTTCTTCAAGAGAAGTAGAGGGTCATTTTAAAACCTAAACTTCAAAAAAACTTTTTCGCAGGCCTACCAATAGTCTTCGTTGAGCTGGTTCCGATCTCCTGATTCACGGCCTTCAGCGGGGAGTGCAATGCGTGGTTGAGGGCAAATCATCTCACCCTTCTCCTGTTTTTGCTCCAGATTTCTCCTAGGTACCCATTTAAAGTTGGGTCGTTTCCAGGGTTGCCAACTGAACATATTTTATCCAAAGGACATATTTCTATGTGCCTGGACACAATGACATAATAGGGCAAAAAATGGACACATTTTAATATAATATATATATATATATATATATATATATATATATATATATATATATATATATATATATATATATATATATATATATATATATATATATATATATATATATATATATATATATATATATATATATATATTTCAGGGGGGGACAGCTCTTTTCATATACGGATTAATTTCTGTTCGTTTTAATTTTTAATATTGCTCCTTACTTTCAGTTAAAAAAAAACTTGTTTTTTTTTATTTAATTTCTTAACGTTTTTGAGTTAATGCAGCTTTGATGTTGGCTCACCGTACATGAACAATTATACCGAATAATTATTTACATATTAATTTTACTTTTTTTGGTAAATGGCTTTCGCGTACTTTTGATCTGACGTAACTTACGAATTAACTTACGTAACCCCTAGTTAATACCTCGCTCTTTACGCCAAAGTTCAAATTTTCTTCCAGTTTTCTAAGAATGGCCCCATAATCACAAATGCCGTTAATTAGAATAAATAGCTCTGATGAAACTAAAAAAAAAAACAAATTAGTGCAAAGAGCGAGGTAATGACTAGGGGGCGAACCCAATCATGTACGTATTAATTTCTGTTTGTTTTAAGTTTTGGTGTTGCTCCTTGCTTTCAGTTGAAAAAATAGTTTTTTATTTTATTTCTTATCGTTTCTTAAATAATGCTGGGAAATCCGGCGCCCCCTTCATAGCAATGTCTCTTCCTCCATGGAAATATCCTCCCACGTAAAACCCGACCCCCCCCTCCCCCAACTACCAGAAAAAATTTGCCCTGAAAACTTCTGTATACTTCCCAATAACCAATATTATATGTAAACATTGGACATAGTTCATAACTTGTAGACCGTCCCCCGGAGACTGTGGGGGTCATCCTCAAAGACAGTTATTGTATTTTTCGAACATGCTGAACAAAATGGCTATCTAAAAATTATGATTCAGCGACTTTGGGAAAAACGAGCGGGGGGGGGGGGCTTAGTTGCCCTCCATTCTTTTTGGTCACTGAAAAAAAGCACTAGAACTTTTAATTTCCGTTCTGAATAAGCAAATCCATCAGTTTTCTGGTCTGCCCTAAGAAAATGTAAGGACGCCAAGGATCAAGAAAAATACAAGGATCTTTTTGATTTTATGCTAGCGTTATGTGGCCTGCCACAATCTTCAGCAGCTGTTGAAAGACAGTTTACGCTACTTGATAACATCAAAACCAAATTGCGGAATGGTCTTCTAATACAAACGACTAGTTGTTTAATGCATGTCAAGCAACTAATTTGGCGTTCTGGAACGTTGCTGGAATCCTGGATTATACATTTTGAAATGCCCAAGAAATACTCCGATTGGCAAACAGCTATCACAGGAAGAAATAAGGCTGACTCTCAAGCTGAACATAATTTTCAAGATGAATTCTTGCTAAAAGACTAATCTTAGACCCCATAAACTATTTTTAGTTTTTACTTGTTTTTATGAGTATTGCGCTTGTATTAAATTTTCAATATATTTAGTGTTGACTGGCCATTTTGAAAGATGTTTCCAAAGCGTCTTCTGGTCAATATCCCAATTGATAAGAAAAATATCCTATAGGTTCTAAGGTTTCAAGATGGACATATTTAAGACAAGATAAGAACATATTTTGGCTTAAAATTACACAGTTTTGGATGATGTGGGGATTTATTTATGGGCTAAAATGTTGGCAACCCTGTTCGTTTCTAGCTGAGCTTACAGAGTCACACTATTGACTCCCTTCCCAAACCAAATAACCATCGACACCAAGACTCGAACCCCTGTCCTCAGGATTTCAAGTCTAACGCTTCGACCACTCGGCTAGGACGGCTCAAAACATAAAACTTAATACAAAACATTATGATTCAAGCTTAAAATTAACAGAAATATACGATTGAATAAAGGAAACCCCAAGCTCAAATAAATTAACATGAATGAATAAATGAGACCCAAAACGAACAAAAATCAAAATGAATAATAAGACCAAACAAAACGGTAAAAACAAAGAGAAATTACACAAATAAGATTACACCCTTGGAGTCTGTAAATGATAGAACGTCAATGGGGCTTTGCTGAAAACAATCTAAATTTCAATCGATGCCTTTCTATTTGTCATGACAACAACAAAATAATACTATATTACTATATAACTAATAATACAATAAGAAACATACTAAGGAATAATTCCGTTTGTGACTTTCAATTTAATTTTCTATTTTACAAGGAAACTTTTTTATCAAATTTACCTTTAGATTCTCATTCAAACAAATGAAAAAAAAAGATACCTACAAAACTTTTAAATTGAACATTGGTAATTTGTGAAACGGTTGTTTAGTTTTCTTAAACAATATGCGGAATCAGCGAGTTAATAAACGATTTATCACTTGATTTTTCCTATATTTGAAAGGAATGTCATTAAAAGGAAGAAATAAGGAATAAAAATTTACTGTATATCCGACTAATGAAACTAGACAGATTGGTAAAAATATAATGCGGTTGTTCTCGAAACCTTTTCTTTTGATATGACAAAATGTCAAAATGATAAAATAATAAAAAAGGATGTTAAAATGATAAAAGGGAAACTGTTTAAAATATATTTTGTTTTCAGTAAAGCATAAATCACGCTCTGGCCTTTAGATGCTTTAGCGAGTAGAAAGTGGCAGCCATACTACTATTTGTGGCTATTGCTGTTGGTTTTTACTTATTTTAGTTTCTATCTTTTATCTTTATGTTTGATACGATTATTCATTTTAATTCATGGTCATTTTGGGTTTCATTTATTCATTCATAGTATTTTCTATTAGTTTTAAATCTGAATCATTATCTGACTTTATATCTGTTCGTTTTATGTTTTAATAAAACGCTGCAGATCTGCTGTTTTGATAATTTCTCAAGACGTACCGTCTCTTGATTTACCTCGCCACTTAACCATGTAAGATTATAATATAATATGATATACTAAAATTATAGATTCTATTATAGATTAACCATGAATAGATGGTAAGTGCTTAAGGGCTTATGGTACAAATACGTTCAAGCGGATCGGAGACAGAAAATTCCAGCCGCAATATTTTACAACTGATACATTGTGCGTTCCAACTGGCGAACCGAGGTCAGGCAGATCTTTCCCCTTATATTCATAAATACAATAAAAAAAAAAAAACTTACAATCTATGGCAGCCCATTGCAGCCGCCAAATCCAGGAGAGGAATGGCATAAATAATAAACCGAAGTTCTTTATGCCCAAGAAAAGAATAAATCAAGACGAATCCAACAGGTGGTAATAAAAATTCGATTGTTCTCCTATCGAAGTAAACGCTAAGAAGCACTAACAGCAATGACACATCCAGGGCTCGAGGCAAGGCTGAATAGAAGTACCAAAAGAAAGGCGAGGTCTGAAAAAGAACAAAACAAATGATCCATAGTCACAAGATGATTTCTTAAAAGAGGGCGGGGTTTTAAATCTAAACCCCCTGAAGTGATCAGTGACATAATTACCAAAGATCGCAATATTAAACCGACTGATTTTCAACTTTTTGTTGTGTTTGGCTAGTTCGTAAAACATTGAATCAGTAGAATTATGGCGTCAGGCATGCCTCAGCTTTGGAACTTTGTGATACTAAAATATTTGGCCTGTATTAAGCTACGTTTTCATTCTTTTATGATATCCACTCAAAATATCTTGGATCTAATAGTTGTACTTTTTGGCTGGTATAGTGGTAAAAAACACTTCCAGCCACTTTTGCGTAATTTCTGTCTGGGAAGTATCACAAGTATCTTTGCAAGAACGGCACAAATGGGTGCCGAAAGGCTTTACTTATTCATTTTTTTATCTTGGTTGTCAAACCCATAGAAATCATACATAAACTACAAAAACAGTCAGGTAATGTTTCAGAAGAAACTAGCGACTATCATACTTCTCTCCAATTTTTTTATTTAGCTCCACAAAATACAAGCTATAAGGCCTAAAATATAACAGGTTTTAAATCCAAGACCCCCCCCCCCGTTCACTCAAAAATAAGCTCGGATTTGAACTTTCCAGATATCTTGATAATTGGTTGCACTGGTTTCCAATTCATTGTAACAACAGTGAATTCAATATTAAATAAGATTAGAATAATAAGATTTTGAGCTTTAAGAATAATTGTCTCTAACTCTTTCTTGATTGGCTAAGTTCTATCGTGCTTTTCAAAAACTAACACACAAGTACTTGTCCAATAAGAGAGTCATACTTCCTCCCACCATTATACCCGTGCCATTTAAACATTTTTGCCTCTCAATTACTCGGACTATCTGTCTTGGCTTTTTTCCTACAATTAGTCTTGTTTTGATGCCTACTGCCGAATACTTGATTTTCAATATAAAATCAACGGTAATTCAAAAACGATAATTTTTATGATGTTTATGATAACAAAGATAACAATCGTGAATGCGTAAAAAATATATGGAACAACGGAGAATCTTTTTTTTTATACAAGACAGTGGAACGCAACTTTTAAATGAATATTTCGGCCCTATGTCCAAGGGCCGTCCTCAGCAAGACGAAAATATATAAAACCAAAAAGATTCACAACAACGTGTGACCAATAAAACCAAAAATTAAAAAATCTTTCAAAGCAGCCCTAGCATCCTTACTTCAGCGAAGTTCAACCAGGACTGATAAAAAGTAAGTTAAACAAGGCGATTCAATGAGATGAAAGAAAAATAATTTAAAAACACGTTCTTATTGTTGATCCAACGTGTTAAATTATTAAATTATGTTTATATTATTAAATATATATATATATATATATATATATATATATATATATATATATATATATATATATATATATATATATATATATATATATATATATATATATATATATATATATATATATATATATATATATATATATATATATATATATATATATATATATATATATATATATATATATATATATATATATATATATATATATATATATATATATATATATATATATATATATATATATATATATATATCAAAAGAATCGCATTTGTATGTTGATTTAAAACGTTTAAGTTTCATTAGGTTTAGTCTTACCCATCAAGGTTTACGAGCCTGAGAAAATTTGCCTTATTTTCGAAAAAGGGGGGAAACACACCCTAACAATAAAGAATCTTAATGAAAATCACACCATAAGATTCAGCGTATTAGAGAACCATACTGTAGAGGTTTCAAACTCCTATCTGCATAAATGTGAAATTTATATTTTTTACCAGAAGAAAGATCATGGATGCATGTTTATTTGCTGTTTTTTTCCCCATGGGTGATAGTATCGATCCAGTTGTCCAATAATATCGGGAGAGGGCTCATTCAAACGAAAATCAAAATTTTTACTGCCCTTCTTAAGCCATCAAAACATTGGAGGGCAACTAGCCCCCTCCCACTCCCCATTTTTTTCTCAAAATCGTCCGATCAAAATTTTCAGATAGCCATTTTGTTCAGCATAGTTGAAAGGCCGAATAACAAAGCCTTTGAAGATATCATGATCCTCCACAGCCCCTGAGGAAAGCTCTTTAAGTTAAAGAATTTGCCCATTGTTTACGTATAGTTTTTTTGTTATGGGAACTATGCATATATTTTTCAGATGGGGGGGGGGAGGCGATTTTCTGCTGGAGGGATTTTCCACGGGGATAATTTTCCATAGGGAGGGAAGTTTCCAGGGAGTGAATTTTACACTGGGGAATATTCCAGAATTCCTATACCAAAATCGTCTTATGTCTTGCTTTCTCTTTGCCAACTCAATTTTACGCGTGGAGATGTTAAGAGTAATTGTCCGGAGTAAATTCTCACCAAGATTAAATTGTATAGAGAATAAATCCATGAGGAGGAGGAATTTTCCAAAAGCGATCAGAAATTAAATAAAAAAACAGGTTTAATTCAACTGAAAGTAAGGAGCAACATTAAAACTTAAAACGAACAGAAATTGTTACGTATATGAGAGGGGATGCTGTTCCTCAACACCTCACTCCTTACTCTAAAGCTTTTCTGCTATCTTTTATGCTATTTTAACCAATAAATCGTATTCTATTCTATTTTAAAGTTTGAATTATGTCCCAACTCTCTAAGAACCACTCCTGAAACACTATACTCGTTTAATTAGAACAATAAGAATCTTTTTTAAAAGTACTAAAACACTTTAGCGTATAGAACGAGGTTTCGAGGAAGAGCAACTCTCATATACGTAATAATTTCTGTTCGTTTTAAGTTTTAATGTTGCTCCTTACTTTCAGTTGAAAGAATTTGTTTTTTTTATTTAATCGTTGGCAAATTCGACAAGATACATTTGAAACTAAATTAATTTGATTTTCCTTTGGCTGACTAATAGCGACAGTATCGTAAGTGCAGTACACTTGCAATATGATATTATTTATTGCAAAATTCCAAGAATTAAGTTTAATTGTTTGACAGTTGTAAGGTCCCCAAACTAATTCCTCTGTGTTGTCATCATCACATAATTAAAGCCAAATCAAAACTAAAATAATTCTTTAAGAAACATTTTACATACCCCCCAGTCTGAGCTTTTATTCTCGACAATGTTAAACCAGAGAACCTCTCCTTCAGGCCATAGCAATCGCTTCCGAAATATAGAATCGATCATAATGGTGGCTGCTAGAGAGACTACGCCACACGGTACAGCAATCCTAATTGCCCTGAAATAAAAGGAGGAAAAATTCCAAGGTATAACAAATATAAGGAATAAAATAGCGTATGTTCCTTCAAATGTGTGATAATTCTTGAAATCAATAAATACACTAAATTTTATAAGAAACTAATCATAGGGAATAAATAGTCAAGACGAAACACACAATAGATCACAGCTATTCCTAGTTCAGTTAATATAGTTACATCTTTTTCATAGACAGTGCAATAGCGCCGCATAAGTAAAGAGCGATGTGAGCAAAATGTATTATTTTTTTTTTTCACCAAGACACTTCGTATAAGAGTTGTAGAAACTTCGAAAAGGGCTCATTCGATTGGAAATTGAAGAGGTTAGTACCTTTTTTAAAAGCCAAAATTAATTAGAGTGCTACCAGCCCCCATGACACGCCCATCATTTCCCCAAACACATCCAGTCAAAATTTTGATATAGTCATTTTGTTAAGCGTAGTTGAAAGATCCAGAAACTATATTTTTGGGTTGACAGCCCCTCTACAGCCCTCAGCATAAGGGTTGTAAGTTACGCCCTGAGGGGATGTAAGGTTTTTATGGAAAGGATAGTCGTATAAACTTCAGATGGGGCTCATTGGACTGGAGATCATAAGTTCTAGCGGCCTTTTTAAGAGTCATAGTGACGGGAGGGCAGCCACCCCCCCCCCTTCACGTTGTATTTTCCCCGAATGCATCCAATAGAAATTTTGAGATGGCCATTTTTTGTCGTAAAAACTTCAAAAAGGGCTCGTTTGATTGGAAATTGAAGGTGCTAAAAGGGCTAGTGCCCTTATTAATAATCAAAAGTGATTGGAGGGTAACCCCCAACCCCCCGCACGGCCATTATTTCTCCAAACACATCCAATCAAAATTATGAGATAGCCATTTTGTTCAGCGTAGTTAAAAGGCCTGGAAATTATGTCTTTAAGGATGACAACAGACCCCAGCCCTCAGCGCAAGGGTAGTAAGTCATGCCCCAAGGGCATATAAGGTTTTTTATAGAAAGGGTGGTCGTATTAACTTTGGATACGGCTCATTGGATTGGAAATCAGAAGTTCCAGTGCCCTTTTAAGAGTCAAAGTGATCGGAGGGAGCGCCCCCCCCCACGTCGTATTTTCCCCAAATGTATCCGATAGAAATTTTGAGATAGACATTTGTTCAAAAATCGTCAAAAGATCATATAACAACGCCTTTGTGGTTGACAGAATCCGCCAAAGTCTGGGGGTATGGGTTGTGAGTTATGCCCCAAGGGATAAGTTTTTATGGATGGGGTGGTCGTGTGAACTATAGAAGAGTCTCATTTGATTGGAAAATGTATAATCCTAGTTCCCTTGCAAGAGTCAAAAGTGATGAAGCAACTAGCCCCCTCCCCACTCCCTGACATCCTCATTTCCCAAAACGCATTCAATTGAAGTTGTGAGATAGTCATTTTGTTACTTATAGTCCAAAAACCATACAAGAATGTCTATATGGTGGAAACACACCCTAGAGCCCAGGGGAAAGGGTTGTAAGTTATAACCTGGGCCATATAAGATTCTTATGGAACGGGTGGTCGTATAAACTCTGGATCGGATGGAGCTCATTCGATTGGAAGTCGGAAGTCTTAGTGCTCTTTTTAAGAGTGAAAAGTGAATGGAGGGCAATCAGTCCCACCCAAGCCTGCCATTTGCTAAGACACATCCGATCAAAATTTTGAGAGAGTTATTTTGTTCAGTATAGGTGAAAGGTCCAGTAATTATGTCTTAGGGGATATTAACCTTCCTACAGTTCTCAGGGCAAGGGCTGTAAGTTAGGCAATTCGTTCTTTGTTTAAATCACTGTTAAAGCTGAAATATCGGAGGGGTAACTACCTGCCGGGAAGTTATTATGTTGGTCGATTCAAGGATGAGAATTTGAGAGAAACCTTCCAGGAACAGTTGAATACTAAACTTCCGAGTTTGAAATTTGATAATGTGGAAGATGGTTGCAATAACTTTAGAAAAATAATTTGTGAAGTTGCTGAAGGTGTCGTAGAGAAGAAAGCTAGAACTGCAGCTAAGAATATTGGTGAAAAAGCTTTATGTTTAATAGAAAGAAGAAAGGACTTGTACAAGAACTATCTGAGTGATAGATCATATGAAAACAAAAGAAATGTAAAGAAAGTAGAGAAAGCATTAAAATATGAACTAAGGAGGTGTGAAGTGGAGGCCATGGATAAAATTGCTGAGGATCTGGAAGATGCAGCTAGACGCCATGATAGTAAAATATTGTACTGGCATGTTAACAAATTGAGAGGGAGTAGTCAATCCGGACTTGGCCCAGTTAAAGATAGGAATGGGGTCGCAATTAGCGATAAGGAAAAAACCAAAGAGAGATGGGCCGAACATTTTGAGAATTTTCTTAACCGAGATAGAGTTGCAGGAAAAAATATAGAGGAAAATGAAAAAGTTTGTGATACCTTGGATGCGAAGGAAGATTTGTTTTGTGAGAGGAATTATCAACAGTACTAAAAGGATTAAAAAATAATAAGGCTCCAGGTGCTGATAGTATAGTAAATGAGTTTCTTAAATATGGTAGCTCTGAAGTTAAAAATGATTTACTGAAGATTATGAATATGATTATTGAAAAAAGGGAAGTACCTAATGATTTTAGGGAAACCTTAATTAAACCTCTGTATAAGAAAAAATACAAGAGTGAGTGTGGTAATTATCGAGGCATTAGTCTGGTCTCTGTAGGTAGTAAATTACTTAGTAATATGATACTTTTTAGACTGAGAGATGCCGTAGACAAAGTTTTAAGAGAAGAGCAGTGCGGTTTTAGAAAAGGTAGAGGATGTGTCGACCAAATTTTCAAACTTAGGCTAATAATTGAGAATTGCCTGAGTTTTCAAACACCTTTGGTCCTCAGTTTTATAGATTATGAGCAAGTGTTCGATTCTGTTGAAGAACTTTGGTAAAGGTTTTATCGTTGTATGGTATACCAGACAAATACATTAAAGTGATTATTGCTATGTACGAGAATAACACTGTTGAGGTTAAGGTAGGAAATGAGGTTAGCAGCTGGTTTTGTATTAAATCAGGAGTTAAGCAGGGCTGTGTTCTATCCCCCTTTATATGGATTACTTTAATGGACTTTGTTTTAAGAAGTAAGGAAAGGCAATGGGAGACCACGGAATCAAATGGGGAGGAAAAAGTCTCCTGGACTTAGATTATGCTGATGATTTAAGCATCCTAGATGAAAGTTTGAGCAAAATGAATGAGGTTTTAGAGGTTTTGCGAGTTCAGGGTGCTAGAATTGGTTTGGAATTTAATGTTAGGAAGACTAAGTCACTAAGGCTAGGAATAAGTGAAGATGAAAAGCTGACGTTGGGTATTGAAAAGATTGATCAGGTGGGCAGCTTCACTTACCTTGGTAGGATTATTAGTAAAGATGTTGGGAGCAGTGAAGAGGTTAAAAATAGAATAGCCAAGGATCAGGGTGTTTTTTTTCACAGTTAAAAAAAAGTCTGGAAGAAAAGGAAGATAAGTCTGCAAACCAAGATTAGAATATTAGAAGCTACAGTAGTCAAATATGGCTCTGAAGCATGGACGCTTCGAAAAGCAGATGAAGATTTGCTAGATGTTTTCCAGAGAAATTGCTTAAGGATTGTTCTGGGTATCCGACTGACTGACCGTATTTCAAACAATAGGCAGTACGTAAAATGTGGTTCAATACCGCTCTCTAGGGCTATAATGAAAGAAAGGTTGAGGTGGCTATGGCACGTTGTGCGGATGAAGGATGACAGATTGCCGAAGATTGTTCTTTTCGGCCAACCATATAGGACTAAACGGAAAACAGGTCATCCCCGTCTGGGGTGGGAGGACGTCATAAAGAAATATTTAAAGGAAATGGGAACTTCGTGGGCGGGTGGAAAAAGGGAGGCTTTGAATAGATTTTGGTGGAGGAGGAGAGTGCGTGGCTGTGTTGGCCTCAGGCGGCTTGGTGCTGCGGTGAGCTGTTTGTAGTAGTAGTGGTATATTCTTACTCGTATGTAATGACCTGAGGAGTTTTCCTTTTATAAAAAACTTAAAAACCAAAGTAAAACTGGTCTTGACTGTATTTGAGATAAGACTTATTGCGCCGATTTAAAATAAACACAATTTTTCGAACAAAATTCTTAAAAGTTTAAATAGGACAAATATAGAAATTAGAATCCCGCTGAAAAAAGTCAAATTTGCATGGAAGAAGCAACAAAAACTTTCATTTTCAGGGGGTGGGGGACTTTTATACAGCAGCTAATTGTCTATTACTGGTTTGTGACGCACGTAGAACAAATTAAAATCTAAAAAGTCATGGAGTATTTATCTTCAGGGCGAGGGGTTACATACTTGTACTAATGGATTTACCCTTTATTCACTACCTACACCTTTTCACGGGGTGGGGGAAAATATGAGAATTTTCAGGGGGTGGGGGGACTTGCATACTTCAGCTAATTGTCTATTACTGGTTTGTGACGCACGTTGAACAAATTAAAATCTAAAAAGTCATGGAGTATTTATCTTCAGGGCGAGGGGTTACATGCTTGTACTATTGGATTTACCCTTTATTCACTACCTACACCTTTTGTGTTTCACAGGTTTAGTACAATTGAACGAAAAGAAATCTATTTCACATATCCAGCGATTACATTTCGTGAAAGACGGTTAAACAAAATAGTGGATCATGCAAAAAAAGCTGGATTAAAAATAGTTTAAGTTTCAAATTTATTGAGTGAATTCATGATAAACTTCTATATGACAGGCTTTTTGCTCTCTTTGAAAGTAGCCGAATGAATTATTCAGGTGAATTAAATGTTCAGGAATATATCCAGTGTCTAAATTATGCACTGAATATTTCAAGCACCTCCCTCTACTCTTTCTCAGTTTCTAAAGCTTAGAAGATTGCTAGGTACGCCCGTCTTAGCTTTGGCAAGAAAAGTATTTGCGAATACGAATTTGCGAATTTTACATAAAATAAGAACCAAGCACACAAGACACTTTTCTGCTCATTAATCTTATTCCTAGGAGTTAAAACAAAGATACCGAATACTAAACAATCTTACCTTTCAATTGTTATTCTTTGCTTCACAAGATCAGAAAGTAGAAACAAGCCTAGAAGAATCGCTAATTCCCCGCGGAATATGAGAATAGCAGCCGCAGATGTGGCAATGAAGTTCTCATGCTTCTGTTCAAACCAAAACTTGTAAGACCACAAAACTGCAAAAATGTCAATGATAAGGATATTTTCTAACATTAGTATAGCACCTTTCATACTATATTTATTCCCAATTTCTAGAGTCACGTACATTGCCAATCTAAGAGAGAACGGTATGAAAAAAAAAATCAAGAAAATACCAGGCTTTTGTAAACTAACAAGAATATACTTAAGATTTTGCCGGTCCCAGGTTTTAAAGTTTAAATTTTCTCGGTCTCAGGTTTTCAAGGTATTTGCTCAAGGGCTCTGGAACATGAGATTTTCTGAATGGCCTATAGCGGTAACTTGCATCGAAAGGACAAGGTATCCTTCAGGTCTACACATTCACCAAGACAGATTTATGATATCGCTTGGACTTTTTCTTAGAGAATTATCTAAACTTGGTTAAAAATCAGAAAATTATCCAATTTTCGAATGGTTCGGCCATTTTCTTAACTTTTTTTTTATTAAAAAAAAATGGAAGACCAATTTCAAAAATGTAATTCGATAGACAGTGCATCCTCATACACGAGAGGTTTCACAAAATATAGACACTACTTTCAATAAAGTATAAGCTAAGCTTTACTTAGCATAAAGAGTAGGTGTTCAGAAGTGCAGAACCTCCCCCCCCAGAAGTGAGGAGTGAGAGGTCTCAGAAGTGAATAGTGTAGTAGGTGTTCAGAAGTGCAGTAGCAACCAGATGTGAGAGGTCTCAGAAATGAGAAGTGCAGTAGGTGTTCAAAAGTGCAAGTGTAGAATACGAAAAGTGCATTCTTAAGCTGCAATTTATCCAGGGTGAATCCGTCAGACCAATTCGGGAAATGGAAAAAGATTCAAACATCTGCCCTCTAATTGCAGACATGTTCTTAAGCTTAATCTCGGATACCTTTGTATCAAAATCCTCCTTAATGTTTGATATATTAAAAAGATATATATATATATATATATATATATATATATATATATATATATATATATATATATATATATATATATATATATATATATATATATATATATATATATATATATATATATATATATATATATATATATATATATATATATATATATATATATATATATATATATATATATATATATATATATATATATATATATATATATATATATATATATATATATATATATATATATATATATATATATCTCTATATATATATATATATATATATATATCTATATATATATATATATATATATATATATATATATATATATATATATATATATATATATATATATATATATATATATATATATATATATATATATATATATATATATATATATATATATATATATATATATATATATATATATATATATATATATATATATATATATATATATATATATATATGGGAAATAAGAACTAAAATACAACCCACCTATTTACTAGCTTTTTGAGGGACAAAATAGGTTAAAAGATTTTTATTCAGGTGCAGAGCTAGAACGTGACAAAAAGACCTAGTTGTCAATTGTCACTGCCAATAGGTCTAGTTGCCACTGCCAAGTGCTGAATCAACAATGAACCACGTGTTACAGCTGCAGGGCCACAAAATCGATTAAGCAATTTACTAACCCAGTCTAAAAATGTTGTACCTGAATCCGTTTTAGAACAGCAAGAAATGTGTACTCGTTTATGTCCATTGTTGTTGGTTTTTTTTTCATTTCCAAGTTTGCTATAAACGTGCCCTGGATTATCTTCACTTAAATACTCTGAGTAAATCTTTAATTATAAATCCAATTTAGTGACACTGTTCGCATTCCAGCAACACCAAGACTGTAGTCAGATTTTAATTGATTTATTTCTTCTTGAGAAAGTAGAACAACCTACACTTAAGTGCTCAGAAAACTCATATGATTGGCTCGAGAGATGTAACCTTACATCATACAATTGGTAAGCGTCTGTAATACACAGCCAATCACGTGAGATTATACGGTAGGTAGCTACAATTAATGTTTTTTCTGAGTACTTTTACTGTCACAATCAAGTTGGTTTACAATGATCACACAAGATTTTTCTAGGGGGAGGCTTATAATTATGTTTTTGCCGGGAAGCAGGTAAAAGATTTTTTTTAAAGTAATCAAAAAGGAGTATGCACTACAGTTTTTTATTTAATTTTTTACACCTTTTGTCCGACGGGCTTTTTGGATAGTAATGTATGTTACCTGCTGAAGTAACACACATATAAGACGAGCACATAATAAAGAAAAAAGAAAAGTCCCAAGATAACACGGAAAACTTATTATTAAAATACCAAACAAGATATTGAGTTAAAAGGGCCAAAGGGTTAACAAAATTCAGGCACGGAATCCAGTTTAAAAAATTATTTGTCAAAACATGAGTTGCTAAGACTAGATATTTCAGGAAAAGTATTTAGCTAAAAAAAAATTTATTCTGGCGCATAAAAATTTGGCGTATATTGGATAAAAAGTTTAAAAAGAATACAAATTTTTATTCTGGCGTATAAAAACTTGGCGTATATTGGATAAAGTCTAAAAAGAATAAAAAGTTTTATTCTGGCGTATAACAATTTGGCGTCTATCGAGTAAAAAGTATAAAAGAATAAAGTTTTTTCTGGCGTATACAAAATTGGATAAAAAATTTAAAAAGTTTAAAAAGAATAAAAAGTTTTATTCTGGCGCATAAAAGATTGGCGTATATTGGATAAAAATTTTAAAAAGAATAAAAAGTTTTATTCTGGCGTAAAAAATTTTGGCGTATAGTGGATAAAAAGTTTAAAAAGAATAAAAAGTTTTATTCTGGCGTATAAAAATTTGGCGTATATTGGATAAAAAGTATAAAAAGAATAAAAAAATTTATTCTGGCGCATAAAATTTGGCGTATATTGGATAAGAATTTTAAAAGAATAAAATTTTTTATTCTGGCGTATAAAAATTTGGCGTATATTGGATAAAAAAATTAAACAGAATAAAAAGTCTTATTCTGGCGCCAAAAAATTTGGCGCATATTGGATAAAAAGTTTAAAAAGAATGAAAAGTTTTATTATGGCGCATAAAAATTTGGCGTATATTGGATAAAAAGTTTAAAAAGAATAAAAAGTTTTATTCTGGCGCATAAAAACTTGGCGTATATTGGATAAAGTCTAAAAAAATAAAAAGCTTTATTCTGGCGTATAACAATTTGGCGTCTATCGAATAAAAAGTATAAAAGAATAAAGTTTTTTCTGACGTATACAAAATTGGATAAAAATTTAAAAAGTTTAAAAAGAATAAAAAGTTTTATTCTGGCGCATAAAAGATTGGCGTATATTGGATAAAAATTTTAAAAAGAATAAAAAGTTTTATTCTGGCGTAAAAAATTTTGGCGTATAGTGGATAAAAAGTTTAAAAAGAATAAAAAGTTTTATTCTGGCGTATAAAAATTTGGCGTATATTGGATAAAAAGTTTAAAAAGAATAAAAAAATTTATTCTGGCGCATAAAATTTGGCGTATATTGGATAAGAATTTTAAAAGAATAAAAATTTTTATTCTGGCGTATAAAAATTTGGCGTATATTGGATAAAAAAAAATTAAACAGAATAAAAAGTCTTATTCTGGCGCCAAAAAATTTGGCGCATATTTGATAAAAAGTTTAAAAAGAATGAAAATCTTTATTATGGCGTAAAAATTTTTGGCGTATATTGGATAAAAAGTTTAAAAAGAATAAAAAGTTTTATTCTGGCGCATAAAAAATTTGGCGTATATTGGATAAAAAGTATAAAAAGAATAAAAAATTTATTCTGGCGTATAAAATTTGGCGTATATTGTATAAGAATTTTAAAAGAATAAAATTTTTCATTCTGGCGTATAAAAATTTGGCGTATATTGGATAAAAAAAAATTAAACAGAATAAAAAGTCTTATTCTGGCGCAAAAAAATTTGGCGTATATTGGATAAAAAGTTTAAAAAGAATGAAAAGTTTTATTCTGGCGTATACAAATTTGGCGTATATTGGATAAAAAGTTTAAAAAGAGTTTTATTCTGGAATATAAAAATTTTGCGTATATTGGATAAAAAGTTTAAAAAGAATAAAAAGTTTTATTCTGGCGTATAAAATTGTTTTGACCTCTATCGACAACAAATTTTGCACGGCTAATATTTAATTACCATCATTATTTTTTACTAATGAAAAGAGAATTTAGCCATGCTAAATTCTCACCCTTAGAACTTCAAATGGATTGCAATTAAGAAAATTGTGCTCATTTGAAAGGATATAGAAAGCCCTAGCGCCCTATCTAGGATATAAAAAAGATTGCATCACAGTCAAGTGGAGTTTTATGGCACAAAACAACAATTTTGGCCTAGAAGGCCGAAACTGTAGAAGGCCAAGAAGGCCGAAGCATTATAAAGTGAAAATTCTGAGATAGTCATTCAATCTAGAACAATGCCAAACTATTTATATAGCCTCTCCATTTCTTCGTTCATCAACATAGTAGCGAAATAAACCAATGGTACACAAAATTATTATTATAATTCGTCATAATTAGTTGATTCATTTGAGGCTGCATTAACACATGTAGATTGGGGTATAGTCATGCACCAGCTGCTGGGGTACAGGTTCTGTGGGTGGAAGGGTACCAAAAACCTTAAAAAGTGCATTTGTAGGTCTAATTTTTCGAGCTTCCAGTGAGAGATGAATGTAATTGAAGAAAAATTTAAGTATAGCATAAAAAATGACATTAATTTACTGACCTGTTTAGTTGGGGGGGGGGGTCATAATAGGTGGGTCATAAGGGGGGTCATAAAGGGGAGTCATAAGGGTTATCATAAGACAACTTCCATAACTCCAGGTGATTAAAAATGACAGTCTATTAAGCACCCATACAAATAACTAAAAACAAAGATTTTACTTAATTATAATAAAATAATAATATAATAATATTTTCTTAAAATAAAAAAATAATATTTTCTTAATGAGACTAGAAATGCAAATTCAATTATGCGCAGAGGCCGAATTATGGCCGAATTTTAATGATTATGGCCGAATTTTAGAACTTCAACAAGAATGACTGTGGTGGGTAAATGGTTTCACCCCACTTTCCACCCGTCTAGCATATAGATCGACATAACACTTTAACAAAAAAGGTGATTTACAGAGCCAGATCATAAAACCGTTTGGCCAAATTGGGCGATTAAATAGTCCTAAACAGACCAACAATTTCTTACCAATAATCAATGCAAAAATATTTGGGAGAGGTCGACTGAGATAAAACATGAAATGAAATTGTGTCCCAATAATGAAAGTAAACCATGAGGTAACACCTTCGCCAAAGTGCTTTTGGGCACTGGATTTGAATGCTTCCAGTGAGACTAGAACACTATAGCCAATAGTCATGCGAACTGAAAAAGATAAAACGAATATAGGTACATTAGGATGCGGGTGCCTTCAAAATGGAGGAGATGAAGCCTCAAATGTTACATACTGATGCTGGTGGTGTATTCTATTCTATGCACCATGCCCAAGGAATATTACAATTTTCATATTATTTCCTAATAAGATTTTTCTTTACATTTCTCATTTCCTTTTATTCTCGTCATTCTCTAAAAATAGCGCAAGTTTTCGTGAGCAATGGGTCTAAAACCGTATTTTCTAATACATCAATGTATTTTCCATCGTGGAATTGTTACCTAATTCTGTCCTTTTTTATTATCTTATTTCAGGCTCAATTGAGCTGTCTGGACTAGCTTTTACCTTAGGACTAGCTTGAATTGTATTTAATAATATATTATACACATATATAAAGTACCGCCACCGGGCTACGTGGCAGGCTTCTATACATAGATTGATATTGCTGCTTGTCTTCTAAATGCAGACAGTGTGAATTTATTTTTCATGATATGGCGTCACCAAAGGTTCGATAGAACCACCCTGGAAGAATACGAATTCTTCCTTAAAATTGTGACCTATTTAGATCGCTTTTATGGCCAGAAATGTTAATGTGCCAGTTTTAATAGAAAAAAAACCTATGCAGTTGATTTCAAGGCCGGGTAGCGGCACGGCTACTCGCCAGGCGTGTATATATTGATTCTTGTTCTTGCTTGATTTGTAGCCGCAGATGATGTGAGACTCTTCTTGACGTCATGGGGTCGCCATAGGTTCGGTTCAACAACTCTGGGAAAAATATAAATTCTTCCTTAAAAGTGTGTTCTTTTTATATCGTTTTAGTGGCCAGAAATGTCAATATACCAGTTGAGAAAAAAAAACAACTGTGTAGCCGATTTAGAAGCCGGGCCCCGGCACTCGGCATATAATAGGCTTATATATGCTGATTCTCGTTGTGAGTAGCAACTTCCAAATGAGTCATCTTTGTCTGCTACTTTTACTCAGGAAAATGGGGGGCTCCCCAGGGAAAACTTATAACGTTGAAGTGTCCCAATGACTTGTCACCAACAGTTCACCTTGTGAAAGCAAGAACGTCGTAACCGCACTATTTAAAATTCCGAGAAAAAAGCAATCGAAAAATCAGTTTTTCTGGAGGTGAACGTATGGTAGATAGAGAAACGAATGAAACGCCAATTTAAAGTCATTAATCAGGGAGACTGCAGCTTCTTCTTCAGGGCATGCTCTCTGTACTGCAGTAGTTGGGTGGTTGTTGTCTTGATTTATGCTTGCAAAAACACACTTGTAGTACACCATATTTAGAGGAGACATAAATCTGTAGGTTGATTGTACATCTTTGATTTTTTTTTTTTTTTCAATAGGAATAACAGGTATGAAATCCAACAGCTTTGGGACAACAATAAACTCAACCACCTTTGTTGAAGAAGTATGATTCCTCGCCTCCAGTTTACCCTAGATAGCAATTTTTATTTCAGAGATCGACTTGCTAGAAAACAGCAGTTTGTAACCGAGTCTTTCCAAGAACCTTATTTAAATTGAAGTTGTTTAATTTTGGAAAAGGGAACAATAGCGAATTTATAGACCTTGGAGGTCTGCTGAAAATCCAGCATTTTGTTTATTTTATGGACAAATTTTATTCATTTAATGTCGTAACTGGCCAGAGGTTAATCAGGTCAGTTACGACAATTTCCGCCTTCACAAAAGTGAAGAACATGCACTTACGATAAAGTTGAATTTTTTATTTACTCAAGCCAGGAGGCATCGTACAAAAAAAAAACTAAACCATTAGAAATCTCGTAAAAAATAGCTCTAGCAGGCTTAGTAACTCAATTTTGACTAGGGGTGTCTGTTACAACATTCTTGCATTGACAAGGCGAGTTGCGTAATTTATGGCATCTGTGTATGTTTTTATTGAGTTTTACGCCGCATTTTGTTGGCGTCGAAGATTTTTGAGAGAGATAAATTTATTAAAAAAAAAAAAAAAAAAAAAAAAAAAAAATATCAGTATTAACAGCCACCCCGAGAAGTAGAAAAACACATTAAATTATAATACAGGACTAAATAAATTATAAAAAAACTAAAACAAATCGTACATCCTATTCGGCATCACTGACCTTACAACAAAACAAAACAAACTCAACATTACTGCTAAGGTCGTACCCCAAGATGCCATAATAAGCAATTCAAATATTTATTTGTTTCCCCCCCCCACAAAAAACAAGCAACAAAAGAACTAACACTTACTAAAAAAGATCTCTTTAATTGCACTCTTAAATATAGAAATATCACTATTAATTTTATTACTCTGATCTAGATGATTCCAGCTTCTCCTCCCCCTATGAAGCACAGAAAAAGTCGACAGGTCGATACGATCAATGGAGTATTAATCTTCCCAGAGGATCGAGTGTCATACTAGTGGATCATGGATCTCAAATTAACTAAAGTGTCAAAACATGAGAGATTTATATCACGTTGGAGTCTAAAAATAAACAAAAGTGTATATAGCTCTCGTAGTCCAGAAGCTGGCAGTATCCTTATTTGCTCGTGGACGTTCCGTACTGAATTTTGGGGTTGCAGGCCAACCAACAAACGAACAGCGTTATTTTGAAGAACTCGTACATGCCGGACAATGGAAGTAAATTTACCAAGCCAAACGCTACTACAGTACAGAATATCTCGATGGATAAGGGAAAAATAAAAGAGGTGCAGGACATATGTAGGGAGAAGATGTTTTAGTTTTCTTATTGTACCTAGGTTACGAGACAAAATTTTACTCACAGATTGTGCCTGGCACTTGAATGATAGAATATCATCAATATAAACCCCTAGGTACTTAATCGATAAAGCACACTTTAAAATTTTACAATGCGTTACAATTTCATGAATCCAATGATAAAAAACAGGAGATCGGGAAAAAAGACAAAATTTGACAAAGATTAATCTTAAGCCTATTTACTCTCAACCAGGAATGTAATCTATTCACATTATCTTCCATTGATTTCAGGAGTAATTTTTCCGTCTTTGAGGTGCTGATAGCCACAGTGTCATCCGCAAATAATGACACGGTTTTATTCCCGAGACTTTTAGTCATATCACCAACACTAAAAAAACAACCATGGATACAATTTGGCATATAATTGAAAAACAAAAGGAAGAGAATCGGGCCAATAACAGATCCCTGAGGGACACCACAAGTGATTGGGCGCAATTCAGACAATTTGACGGCGTTGTTCTTCTAACATAATATTTATTTTCATTTCTAATTCGTTCTTCTCCTTATTGTCGCATATATTGTAACCAAATATTTATTTGTTCTTCACTTTTGTTTTGACTTGTTTTAATTCTTGCTGCCGCTTATACTCGAATCGGACATTTCTTCGTTCTTCACTTTTGTTTTTGACTCGTTGCAATTTTCACTGACGCAAGTATTCTGACTGTTTATTACTTTGTTTTTTATTTTCGTTTATCATTGCTTTAGGCAATATATTCAATACCCTTTACCTTAGCTGCTCGGATTGGTCAGATCTGGTCAGACCGGATTGGTCTTGTCACGTTTGATGGTTCTTCATTAGTCCTCTAGGCATTATACTTACTCTAAGCATTATGAAACTGCTTAAAACGCGTTTTGTAATAATTACACTTGTTATTTTATACTTAGCTATGTTCCTTTTGTAATGTCGCATGAGTCATAGATACAAAAACGGTAAGTTCACTCCTGGGGGATGGGGGGGGGGGAGCAGAAATGATGTGATTTATTCGCTTGAAATTTAATTAAATATGACGTCACTCACATGAATCTTTTTTTTTTCGAAGTGAAGGCGCTTAAAAAATTTCTCAAACTTCTGACCTATATAGATCGTAAACACTCATACAGATATTACACACACAGAGAGACGACACACACACAGAGACGACACGCAAGAAGAGACTACACACACACAGAGACGACAAACAGACAGAGACGACACAAACACAGAGACGACACACACAAAAAGACGACAAACACACAGAGACGAAAAACAAACAGAGACGACACACAAACAGAGACGAAACTCACAGAGACGATTTACAAACAGAGACGACACACACACAGAGACGACACACACACAGAGACCACACAAACACAGAAACGATACTCACACAGAGACGACAAATGCACACAGAGACGATACACACACACAGACTACATACAAACAGAGACGAAATACACAGAGAAACAACTTACACACAGAGACGACACAGACACAGGGACGAAACACACAAACAGGGACGACAAAAACACAGAGATGACAGACACACAGAGACGACAAACACACAGACTTGACACACACACAGACACGACACACATACAGAGACAACAAACCGAGATACGACACAAACACACACACACACACACAGACGACACACACAAAAAGATGAAACACACACAGAGAAACACAAACACAGAGACGACAACAAACACAAACAGACGACGCACACAATGAGAAACACACACAGAGACGACAAAACACACACAGAGACGACAGACACACACAGAGACGACACAAACAAAGAGACAACACACACACAGAGACGACACACACACATAAACGACATAAACACAGAGACGACACACACACACAAAGACGAGACACACACAGAAACGACACACACACAGAAACAACACGCATACAGAGTTGACAAACAAACAGAGGCAACACACACATAGAGACGACACAAACACACAGACGACACACAGACAGAAACGAAACTCACACAGAAATAACACACAAACAGAGACGACACACTCGCAGAGACGACACACACAAAGGCAACACACATACTGAGACGACACACATAGAGACGAAACACACACAGAGACGACACAAACAGAGACGACCCACATACAGAGATGACATACACATAGACGACACAAACACACAGAGACGGCACACACCCAGAGATGACACACACAGAGACGACACACAGAGAGAAACAACACACACAAACACAGACAACACTCACACAGAAACGACAGACAAACAGAGACGACACAAACGCAGAGACGACACACACAGTGGCAACACACACACAGACGACACGCACACAGAGAAGACACACCCAGAGACGACACACACAGAGACGACTCACACAAACAGAGACGACGCACACATACAGATATCACACACGCACGGAAATGACACACACACAGAGACGACACACAGAGAGACGATACACACACAGAGACGACACACAAACAGAGACGAAACACACAGAGACGACAGACAAACACAGACGACACACACGCAGATACGACACACACAGAGGCAACACACAAACGGAGACGACACACAAACAGAGACGAAACACACACAGAGACTACACTCACAAAGACGACACACACACAGAGACGACACACACCCAGAGATGACATACACAGAGACGACTCACACAAACACAGACGACACCCACACAGAGACAACACACACAGAGAGACGAGACACAAACAGAGACGAAACACAAATACAGATATTACACACACACGGAGATGAAACACACACAGAGACGACAAGCACAAAGAGATGATACACACACAGAGACGACACACAAACAGAGACAAAACACACAGAGACGATACACACACAGACTAAATACAAATAGAGACGACACACACACACACAAACGACAGACACACAGAGAGACACACACACACACACAGACGACACATACACAGAGACAAAACATACACACAGAGATGACAAACACACACAGAGACAAAACACATACAGATACGATACACACACACACACAGACGAGACACACAGAGAGACGAAATACACATACAGATATTACACACAAAGAGAGAAAACACACACAGAAACGACAGAAACAAAGAGACGACACACACACGGAGACGACACACTAACAGAGACGACACACACACAGAAACAACACACACACAGACGACACACACAGAGAGACGACACAAACACAGAGACGACACACACACACAGACAAAAAACACACAAAGACGACACACTCAGAGACGAAACAAACACAGAGGCAACACACAGACACAGAAACGACACAAGCAGAGACGATACACACAGAGAGGAGACACACACATAGACGACACACAAACAGAGACGACACACACACAGAGAAGACACGCAAACACAGAGACGACACACAAAAAATGATGAAACACATACAGAGACGGAACACACACAGAGACGAAACAAACACAGAGACGACAACACACACAAACAGACGACACACACAAAGACAAACACACACATAGACGACAAAACACACACAGAGACGACACACACACAGAGAAGACACATACAGAGACGACACACACACACAGAGACAACACACACAAAGAGACGACACAGACACAGAGACTATACACACAGAGAGACGACAAACAAACACACGGAGACGACACACAAAGAACGACAGAAACACAGAGACGAGACACACACAGATACGACAACACACACAGACAACACAAATACAGAGACGACAAACACATAGAGACGACACACACACAGAGACGACACACACACATAGACAACACACACACACACAGACGAAACACACACAGAGACGACATACACACAGAAACGACTTACAAACAGAGACGACACAGGCACAGGGACGAAACACACACACAGGGACGACAAACAAACAGAGACGACAGACATACAGAGACGACAAACACACAGAGACGACAACACACAGAGACAACGAACCGAGATATGACACACACACACACAGACGACAAACACAAAAAGATGAAACACACACATAAACGTAGTACACACAGAGACGACACAAACACAGACCTGACGACAAACACAAACAGACGCAGCACACAATGAGAAACACACACAGAGACGACAAAACAGACACAGAGACGACACACACACAGAGACGACACAAACAAAGAGACGACACAGACACAGACACGATACACACACAGAGACGACAAACAAACACACGGAGACGACAAACACAGAGACGACACACACACAGACGACACAAACACAGAGACGACACACATACAGAGACGACAACACACAAAGACGACACACACACAGACAACACAAATACAGAGACGACAAACACATAGAGACGAAACACACACAGAGACGACACACACACAGACAGAGACACAGAGACACACAAACAGAGACGTCACACACACAGATTTGACACCCACACACAGACGACACAAAAACCTAGACGACACATACACACAGAGACGACACACACACAGAAACAACACACACACAGAGTTGACACACACACAGACACGCACACATATTGAGACGACACACACACACAGACGACACATAGACAGAGACGACACAAACACACACACAGAAACAACACACAAACAGAGACGACACACACGCAGAGACGAAACACACAGAGGCTACACGCATACAGAGACGAAACAGAGAGAGACAAAATACACACAGAGACGACACACACAGAGACGACATACACACAGAGATGACACACACATACAGACAACACACACACACACAGAGACGAAACACACACACAGACGACACACACACAGAGACGAGACACAAACAGAGACGAAACACACATACAGATATTACACACACAGAGAGACGACACACACAGAGACGACACGCAAGAAGAGACTCCACACACACAGAGATGACAAACAGACAGAGACGACACACACACAGAGACGACACGCACAAAAAGACGACAAACACACAGAGACAAAAAACAAACAGAGACGACACACAAACAGAGACGAAACACGCAGAGACGATACACAAACAGAGACGACACACACAGAGACGACAAAAACACAGAGACGACACTCACACAGAGACTACAAACACACACAGAGACGATACACACACACAGACTACATACAAACAGAGACGACATACACAGAGAAACGACTTACACACAGAGACGACACAGACACAGGGACGAAACACACAAACAGGGACGACAAAAACACAGAGACGACAGACAAACAGAGACGACAAACACACAGACCCGACACACACACAGACACAACACACATACAGAGACAACAAACCGAGATATGACACAAACACACACACACAAACAGACGACACACGCACAAAGATGAAACACACACAGAGACGACACAAACACAGAGACGACGACAAACACAAACACACACAATGAGAAAAACACACAGAGACGACAAAACACACACAGAGACGACACACACACACAGAGACGACACAAACAAAGAGACAACACACACATACAGAGACGACACACACACAGAGACGACACAAACACAGAGACGACACACACACAGAGACGACAAACACACACAAAAATGACACACACACAGAGACGACACACAATGAGACGACACACACATAGAAACACCACACACACAGACATGACATACACACAGACGACACATACACAGAGACGACACACACACACAGAGACGACACACACACAGAAAAAACACGCGCACAGAGTTGACAAACACACAGAGGCAACAAACACATAGAGATGACACAAACACACAGACGACACTTAGACAGAAACGACACTCACACAGAAACGACACACAAACAGAGACGACACACACAGAGGCAACACACATACAGAGACGACACACACAGAGACGAAACACACACAGAGACGACACATATACAGAGATGACATACACACAGACGACACACAAACAGAGACAACACACACAGAGACAGCGCACACCCAGAGACGACACACACAGAAACGAGACAAATACAGAAACGACACAGACAAACACAGTTGACACTCAGAGAGAAACGACAGACAAACAGAGACGACACACACGCAGAGACGACACACAAAGAGACGACTCACACAAACAGAGACGAAACACACATACAGATATTACACACGCACGGAGATGACACACACACAGAGACGACACGCGCAAAGAGACGATACACACACAGAGACGACAAACAAACAGAGACGAAACACCCAGAGACGACACACAAACAGAGACGATACACACACAGAGACGACACACAAACAGAGACGAAACTCACACAGAGACGACAGACAAACAGAGACGACACACACGCAGAGACGACACACACAGAGGCAACACACAAACAGAGACGACACACACAGAGATGAAACACACACAGAGACGACACACACAAAGACGACACACACACAGAGACGACACACAACCAGAGATGACATACACAGAGACGACTCACACAAACAGAGACGAAACATACACAGAGACAACACACACAGAGAGACGAGACACAAACAGAGACGAAACACACATACAGATATTACACACACACGGAGATGAAACACACAGAGAGACGACACGCACAAAGAGACGATGCACACACAGAGACGACACACAAACAGAGACGAAACACACAGAGACGACACACAAACAGAGACAACACACACACAGAGACGATACACACACACACAGACTATATCCAAATAAAGACTACACACACACAGAGACAACAGACACACAGGGACGACACTCACACACAGAGAGACGACACACACACACAGAGAGACGACACATACACAAAGACAACACACACAGAGAGATGACAAACACACACAAAGACAAAACACATACAGATACGACACACACACACACACACACACACACACAGACGAGGCACACACAGAGACGAAATACAGATACAGATATTACACACAAAGAGAGACAACACACACAGAAACTACAGACACAAAGAAACGACACACACATGGAGACGACACAAACAGAGACGACACACTAACAGAGACGACACACACACAGAAACAACACACAAACAGACGACACACACAGAGAGACGACACAAACACAGAGACGACACACACACAGAGACGAAAAACACACAAAGACGACACACACAGAGACGAAACAAACACAGAAGACACACACACAGAAACGACACACGCAGAGACGATACACACAGAGAGGTGACACACACAGAGACGACACACACAGAGACGACACACAAACAGAGACGACACACACACACAGAAGACACACACACACGACCCACACACACGCAAACACAGACACGACACACAAAAAAGATGAAACACATACAGAGACGGAACACACACAGAGACGAAACAAACAGACGACAACACACACAAACAAACGACACACACAAAGATAAACACACACAGAGACGACAAAACACACACAGAGATGACACACACAGAGACGACACACACACACAGAGGCGACAAACACAAAGAGACGACACAGATACAAAGACTATGCACAAACAGAGACGACAAACAAACACATGGAGACGACACACACGGAACGACACAAACACAGAGACAACACAAATACAGAGACGACAAACACATAGAGACGACGCACACACAGAGACGACAAATACACACAGACGAAACACACACAGAGACAAAACACACACAGAGACGACATACACACAGAAACGACTTACACACAGAGACGACACAGACACAGGGACGAAACACACACGCAGGGACGACAAACAAACAGAGACGACAGACATACAGAGACGACAAACACACAGAGACGACACACACACAGAGACAACGAACCGAGATACGACACACACACACAGACGACACACACAAAAAGATGAAACACACACAGAGACGCAGCACACACAGAGACGACATAAACACAGACCCGACGACAAACACAAACAGACGATGCACACAATAAAGAAACACACACAGAGACGACACACACACAGAGACTACACAAAAAAAGAGACATCACACACACAGAGAGACGACATACACACAGAGACGAAACACACACAGAGACGACAAACACACAGAAACGACACACACACACAAAAACCACACACAAACAGAGACTACACACAATGAGACGACACACACACAGACATGACACACAAACACACTACACATACACAGAGACGACACACACACAGAGACGACAAACACACAGAAACAACACGCACACAGAGTTGACGAACACACAGAGACGACAAACACATAGATACGACACACACACAGACGACACACATACAGAAACGACACACACACAAACAGACGACACTCACACAGAAACAACACACAAACAGGGAAGACACACACGCAGAGACGACAAACACAGAGGCAACAAACAAACAGAGACGACACACATAGAGACGAACCACACACAGAGACGATAACCACAGAGACGAAACACACACAGAGATGACACTCACACAGACGACACACACAGAGAGACGACACACACACAGAGACGACACACACAGAGAGACCACACACAGAGAGAGACGAAACACAAACAGAGACGAAACACACATACAGATATTACACACACAGAGAGACGACACACACACAAAGATGACACGGAAAAAGAGACGACACACACGCAGAGACGACAGACAGACAGACACGACACACACACATAGACGACAAACACAGACGAAGATCAAACAGAGATGACACACAAACAGAGACAAAACACAGAGACGACACACAAACAGAGACGACACACACACAAAGACGACAAACAAACAGAGACGACACTCACACAGAGACGACGAACACACAGAGACGACACACACACACACACTACACACAAACAGAGACGACACACACACAGAGACGACACCGACAGAGAGACGACACATACATAGAGACGACACACACACAGAGATGAAAAACACACAGAGAGACAAAACACATACAGATAAGACAAACACACAGATACGACACACACACATAGACGAAATACACATACAGATATTACACACACAGAGAGACGACACACACAGAGACGACACACACAAAGAGACGAAACACACACGGAGACGACACAAACAGAGACAACACACACACAGAAACGACACACACACAGAGAAGACACACTCAGAGACGACACACACACAGAGAAGACACACACACAGTGGCAACAAACACACAGAAACGAAAAACACAAAGAGACGATACACAGAGAGAGGCGACACACACAGAGAGACGACACACACAGAAACGACACACAAACAGAGACGACACACACACAGACGATGCACAAACACAGAGACGATATGACAAACACACAGAGATACCACACACACAGACGCCAAACATAGATAGACAAAACAAACACAGAGACGACACACACACTGAGACGAAACACACACAAGGACGACACACACAGAGACGACACAAACACAGAGACGACACACACATAGAGGCAACAAAAACACAGAAACGAAACACAAACACAGAGACAATACACACAGAGAGGCGCAACACAAACAGAGACGACACACACAAAGAAGACACACAAACAGAGACGACACACACACAGAAGACACACACACAGAGACGTGACACGCACACAGTGACGACAGGCACACAGAGATGAAACACACACAGAGACGACACACACAGAGACGACAAACACAAAGAGATGACGCATACACAGAGATGACACACACACAGACGATACAAACACAGAGACGACACACACACAGAGACGACACACACAGAGACGACACACACAGAGAAGACACACACATACGACACACACAGAGACAACACACACAGAGAGATGAAACACACACCCAGAGACAATACACACAAAGAGGGGATACACACACAAAGATGACACAAACACAGAAACGACACACACACATAGACGACATACGCACAGAGATGACACAGAGACAACACACACACAGAGACGATGACACACACACAGAGACGATACACAATGAGACGACACACACACAAAAACGCCACACACACAGAGACGACAAACACAAAAAAAACGACACATACACAGAGATGACACACACACACAGACGAAACAAACACAGAGACGACAGACACACAGAGACAACACACACAGAGACGACACACTCAGAGACGACACACACACAGACGACTCACACACAGAGACAACACACACAAAGAGACGAAACACACACCCAGAGACGATACACACAAAGAGGGGACACACACACACAAAGACGACACAAACACAGAGACGACACACACACATAGACGACATACGCACAGAGATGACACACAAAGAGACGACACACATACAGAGATGGCGTCACACACACAGAGATGATACACAATGGGACGACACACACACAAAAACGCCACACACACAGACATGACACACACACAGACGACACATACACAGAGACGACACACACACACAGAGACAACACACACACAGAAACAACACGCACAAAGAGTTGACAAGCACACAGAGACGACACACACATAGAGAAAACACACACACACAGACGACACACAGACAGAAACGACACACACACACCCAACGACACTCACACAGAAACGACACACAAACAGAGACGACACACATGCAAAGACGACACACACAGAGGCAATACACATACAGAGACGACACATACAGAGACGACACACACACAGAGACGACAAACACACACAGACGACACACACACAGAGACGACACACACACAGAGATGACAAACACACACACAGACGACAAACACACAGAGACGACACACACCCAGAGACGACACACACAGACACGACTCACACAAACAGAGACGACACACACACAGAGACAACACACACAGCGAGACGAGACACAAACAGAGACGAAACACACATACAGATATTACACACACAGAGACAACACACACACAGAGACGACACGCAAAAAGAGACGACACATACACACAGACGACAAACAGACAGAGACAACACACACACAGAGACGACACACACACAAAGACGAAAAACACACAGAGACGAAGAACAAACAGAGATGACGCACAAATAGAGACAAAACGCAGAGACGACGCACAAACAGAGACGACACACACACAGAGACGACACACAAACAGAGACGACACTCACACAGAGACGACCAACACACAGAGACGACACACACACACAGAGACGACGCTTTCATAGGACGACACACACGCAGAGATGAAAAACACTAAACACACTAAACACATAAAGATACGACACACAGACAGAGACGACACACGAACATTGACGAAAGACACATACAGATATTACAGACAAACAGAGACCACACACAAAGAGACTACACACACAAAGAGACGACACACACACGGAAACGACACACACAGAGACGACACACAAACAGAGACGAGACACACACAGAGACGACACACTCAGAGAGGACACACACAGAGAGACGACACACACAGAGGCAACAAACACACAGAAACGAAACACACACAGAGACGATACACACAGAGAGGCGACACACACACAGAGACGACACACTCACACAGAGACGATATGACAAACACAAGGAAACAACACGCACAAAGACGACACACACAGAGAGACGAAACAAACACACAGACAACACACACGCAGAGACGAAACACACACAAAGACAACACACTCAGAGACGACACACACATAGAGGTGACACACACACAGAGACGACAAACACAGAGACGACAGACAAACAGAGACGACAGACACACAGAGAAGACACACATACAGACACGACACACACACAAAGACGACACACACACAAAGACGACACACACAGAGACGACAAACACAAAGAGATTACACAAACACAGAGATGACACACACACAGTCGATTTAAACACAGAGACGAAACACACACAGACACGACACACACAGAAAGACGACACACACAGACACGACACACACACAGACGACACACACACAGAGACTACACACACACAGAGAGTACACACACACACAAAGACGACACAAACACAGAGACGACACACACACATAGACGACATACACAAAGAGACGATGACACACACACAGAGACGACACACACACAGAGACGACATGCACATAGAGACGAAATACACACACAGACGACACACAAACACAGAGACGACACACACAGAGAGACGACACACACACAGAGACTACAAACACACACACGCAGAAGACACACACAGAGAAGACACACACATAGATACGACACACACACACAGACGACAAACACACACAGAGACGACACACAGACAGAGAAGACACACACAGAGACGACACACACACAAAGATGATACACACAAAGAGACGACACATACACAGAGGCGACACACACACAGAGACGACACAAACACAGAGAGGACACGCACACAGAAACGACATACACACAGAGAGACGACACACACAAAGGGAGGACACTCAAATATGGATGACACACACACACAGAGACGACAGACAAACAGAGACGAAAGACACACAGAGACGACACACACAGAGACGACACACAGATAGAGACGACACACACACAGAGACGACACAAAATCACAGACGACGATACACACACGCAGACGACACACACACACAGATAAAAAAACAAATAGAAGACAAAACACACAGAGAGACGACACACACACAGAGACGACACACACACACAGACGACACACAATGAGACGAAACACACACAGAAATCGTCAAACACACAGAGATGACACACCGACGACACACACACAGAGACGACACACACACACAGAGACGACCCATACACAGAAATGACACGCTCACAGAGTTGACACACACACACACACAGAGACGACACACACACAGAGAATACACACACACAGAGACGATACACACACAGAGACGACACACACATACAGAATACACACCAACAGAGAAGACACACACAGAGACGACACACACACAGAGACGACACTTTCATAGAGATGACACACACGCAGAGATGAAAAACACTAAACACACTAAACACATAAAGATACGACACACAGACAGAGACGACACACAAACATTGACGAAAGACACATACAGATATTACAGACAAACAGAGACCACACACAAAGAGACGACACACACACTGAAACGACACACACAGAGACGACACACAAACAGAGACGAGACACACACAGAGACGACACACTCAGAGAGGACACACACAGAGAGACGACACACAAAGAGGCAACAAATACACACAAACGAAACACACACAGAGACGATACACACAGAGAGGCGACACACACACAGAGACGACACACTCACACAGAGACGATATGACAAACACAAGGAAGCAACACACACAAAGACGACACACACAGAGAGGCGAAACAAACACAGAGACGACACACACGCAGAGGCGAAACACACACAAAGACAACACACTCAGAGACGACACACACACAGAGGCGACATACACACAGAGACGACAAACACAGAGACGACACACAAACAGAGACGACACTCACACAGAGACAACCAACACCCAGAGACGACACACACACACAGAGACGACACTATCATAGAGACGACACACACGCAGAGATGAAAAACACTAAACACACTAAACACAAAGATACGACACACAGACAGAGACGACACACAAACATTGACGAAAGACACATACAGATATTACAGACAAACAGAGACCACACACAAAGAGACGACACACACAAAGAGACGACACACACACGGAAACGACACACACAGAGACGACACACAAACAGAGACAGAGACACACACAGAGAAGACACACTCAGAGACGACACACACAGAGAGACGACACACACAGAGTGGCAACAAACACACATAAACGATACACACACAGAGACGATACACAGACAGAGGCGACACACACACAGAGACGACACACACACACACAGACTATATGACCAACACAAGTACGCAACACACACAAAGACTACACACACACAGAGGCTCAACACACCCACAGACGACACACACGCAGAGGCGAAATACACACACAGACAACACACACACAGATGACACACAGAGAGAGATGACACAAAAAGAGAGGTGACAAACACAGAGACGACAAACAAACAGAAACGAAAGACACACAGAGACGACAAACACACAGAGACGACACACACTAAGAGACTACAAACACATACAAAGACGACACACACAGAGACGAAAAACACAAAGAGATTACACAAACACAGAGATGACACACACACAGTCGATTTAAACACAGAGACGACACACACAGACACTACAAACACACACAGACGACACACACAGACACGACACACACACAGACGACACACACACAGAGACGATACACACACAGAGAGGACACACACACACAAAGACGACACAAACACAGAGACGACACACACACATAGAGGCAACAAAAACACAGAAACGAAACACAAACACAGAGACAATACACACAGAGAGGCGACACACACACAGAGACGACACACACAAAGAAGACACACAAACAGAGACGACACACACACAGACTACACACACACAGAGACGACACACGCACACAGTGACGACACGCACACAGAGATGAAACACACACAGAGACGACACACACAGAGACGACAAACACAAAGAGATGACGCATACACAGAGATGACACACACACAGACGATACAAACACAGAGACGACACACACACAGAGACGACACACACAGAGACGACACACACAGAGAAGACACACACATACGACACACACAGAGACAACACACACAGAGAGACGAAACACACACCCAGAGACAATACACACAAAGAGGGGATACACACACAAAGATGACACAAACACAGAAACGACACACACACATAGACGACATACGCACAGAGATTACACAGAGACAACACACACACAGAGACGATGACACACACACAGAGACGATACACAATGAGACCACACACACACAAAAACGCCACACACACAGAGACTACAAACACAAAAAAACGACACATACACAGAGACGACACACACAAAGACGATACAAACACAGAGACTACACACACACAGAGACGACACGCACAGAGACGACACACACAGAGACGACACACACACAGACGACTCACACACAGAGACAACACACACACATAGACGAAACACACACCCAGAGACGATACACACAAAGAGGGGACACACACACACAAAGACGACACAAACACAGAGACGACACACACACATAGACGACATACACACAGAGAAGACACACAAAGAGACGACACACATACAGAGATGGCGTCACACACACAGAGATGATACACAATGTGACGACACACACACAAAAACGCCACACACACAGACATGACACACACACAGACGACACATACACAGAGACGACACACACACACAGAGACAAAACACACAAAGAAACAACACGCACAAAGAGTTGACAAGCACACAGAGACGACACACACAAAGAGACAACACACACACACAGACGACACACAGACAGAAACGACACACACACACAGACGACACTCACACAGAAACGACACACAAACAGAGACGACACACATGCAAACACGACACACACAGAGGCAACACACATACAGAGACGACACAACCAGAGACGACACACACACAGAGACGACACACACACAGAGACAACACACACACACAGAACCGACACACACACAGAGACGACACACACACAGAGAGACGTCACACACACAGAGACAACACACACCCACAGACGACACACACAGACACGACTCACACAAACAGAGACGACACACACACAGAGACAACACACACAGCGAGACGAGATACAAACAGAGACGAAACACACATACAGATATTACAAACACAGAGACAACACACACACAGAGACGACACGCAAAAAGAGACGACACATACACACAGACGACAAACAGACAGAGACAACACACACACAGAGACGACACGCACACAAAGACGAAAAACACTCAGAGACGAAGAACAAACAGAGATGACGCACAAATAGAGACAAAACGCAGAGACGACGCACAAACAGAGACGACACACACACAGAGACGACACACAAACAGAGACGACACTCACACAGAGACAACCAACACACAGAGACGACACACACACACAGAGACGACACTTTCATAGAGACGACACACACTCAGAGATGAAAAACACTAAACACACTAAACACATAAAGATACGACACACAGACAGAGACGACACACGAACATTGACGAAAGACACATACAGATATTACAGACAAACAGAGACCACACACAAAGAGACGACACACACAAAGAGACGACACACACACGGAAACCACACACACAGAGACGACACACACACAGAGACGACACACACACAGAGACGACACACTCAGAGAGGACACACACAGAGAGACGACACACACAGAGGCAACAAACACACAGAAACGAAACACACACAGAGACGATACACACACAGAGGCGACACACACACAGAGACGACACACTCACACAGAGAAGATAGGACAAACACAAGGAAACAACACACACAAAGACGACACACACAGAGAGACGAAACAAACACACAGACGACACACACGCAGAGACGAAACACACACAAAGACAACACACTCAGAGACGACACACACACAGAGGTGACACACACAGAGAGACGACAAACACAGAAACGACACACACACACAGACGACACACACAAAGAGACGACAGACACACATAGACACGACCTACACACTGAGAAATGACACACACACAAAGACGACACACACACAAAGACGACACACACAGAGACGACAAACACAAAGAGATTACACAAACACAGAGATGACACACACACAGTCGATTTAAACACAGAGACGACACACACACAGACACGACACACACAGACACGACACACACACAGACGACACACACACAGAGACGAAACACACACAGAGAGGACACACACACACAAAGACGACACAAACACAGAGACGACACACACACAGAGAAGACACACACACAGAGACGACAAACACACACACGGAGACGACACACACAGAGACGACACACAAATAGGTACGACACACACACAGAGACGAAACACACACAGAGACGAAACACACACAGAGAAGACAAACCCACAGAGATGACACACACACAAAGACGACACACACAAAGAGACCACACATACACAGAGACGACACACACACAGAGACGACACAAACACAGAGACGACACGCACACAGAAACGACATACACACAGAGAGACGACACAGACACAGGGATGACACATACATAGGGATGACACACACACACAGAGACCACAGACAAACCGAGACGAAAGACACACAGAGACGACACACACAGACACGAAACACACATAGAAACGACACACACACAGAGACGACACAAAATCAGAGACGACGATACACACACGCAGACGACACACACACAGAGAAACACACAAAGAGACGACAAAACACACAGAGAGACGACACACACACAGAGACGACACACACACACAGACGACACACAATGAGACGAAACACACACAGAAATCGTCAAACACACATAGATGACACACTGACGACACACACACAGAGACGACACACACACACAGAGACGACACACACACAGAAATGACACGCACACAGAGTTGACACACACACACAGAGACGACACACACACAGAGACGATACACACACAGAGACGACACACACACACAGACTACACACCCACAGAGACGACACACACAGAGACGACACACACACACAGAGACGACACTTTCATAGAGACGACACACACGCAGAGATGAAAAACACTAAACACACTAAACACATAAAGATACGACACACAGACAGAGACGACACACAAACATTGACGAAAGACACATACAGATATTACAGACAAACAGAGACCACACACAAAGAGACGACACACACACGGAAACGACACACACAGAGACGACACACAAACAGAGACGAGACACACACAGAGACGACACACTCAGAGAGGACACACACAGAGAGACGACACACAAAGAGGCAACAAATACACAGAAACAAAACACACACAGAGACGATACACATAGAGAGGCGACACACACACAGAGACGATATGACAAACACAAGGAAGCAACACACAAAAAGACGACACACACAGAGAGACGAAACAAACACACAGACAACACACACGCAGAGACTAAATACACACAAAGACCACACACTCAGACACGACACACACACAGAGGTGACACACACACAGAGACGACAAACACACAGACGACAAACAAACCGAGACGACACACACAAAGAGACAACCAACACACAGAGACGACACACACACACAGAGACGACACTTTCATAGAGACGACACACACGCAGAGATGAAAAACACTAAACACACTCAACACATAAAGATACGACACACAGACAGAGACGACACACAAACATTGACGAACGACACATACAGATATTACAGACAAACAGAGACCACACACAAAGAGACGACACACACACAGAGACGACACACACACGGAAACGACACACACAGAGACGACACACACACAGAAACGACACACACACAGAGACGACACACTCAGAGAGGACACACACACAGAGACGACACACACAGAGTGGCACCAAACACACAGAAACGAAACACACACAGAGACGATACACACAGAGAGGCGACACACACACAGAGGCGACACACACACAGAGACGACACACTCACACAGAGACGATATGACAAACACAAGGAAACAACACACACAAAGACGACACACACAGAGAGACGAAACAAACACAGAGACGACACACACGCAGACACTAAATACACACAAAGACAACACACACAGAGACGACACACACACACAGGCCACACACAAACATAGACGACAAACACAGAGACGACACACAAAAAGAGACAACACACACAAAGAGACGACACACACACAGACACGACACACACTGAGAGACGACACACACACAAAGACGACACACACAGAGACGACAAACACAAAGAGATTACACAAACACAGAGATGACAAACACACAGTCGATTTAAACACAGAGACGACACACACACAGACACGACACACACACACACAGACGACACACACAGACACGACACACACACAGACGACACACACACACAAAGACGACACAAACACAGAGACGACACACACACATAGACGACATACACAAAGAGACGATGACACACACACAGAGACGACACACACACAGAGACGACACTCACATAGAGACGAAAAACACACACAGACGACACACACACACAGAGACGACACACACATAGAGAAGACACACACACAGAGACTACAAACACACAGAGACGACACACACAGAGAAGACACACAAACAGGAACGACACAGAAACAGAGACGGCAAACACACACAGAGACCAGACAAAGATGCAGACGAAATACGCAAAGAGACGACACACACACAAAGACGATACCAACAAACAGATGTCTCTTACACACAGGCTACACAGAAAAACAGACGAAAAAAACATACAGAGGACACACACACAGAGACGACAAACACACAGAGAGACGACACAGACACAGTGATGACACATACATAGGGATGACACACACACACAGAGACGACACACAGACAGAGACGACAGACACACAGAGACTACACACACAGAGACGAAACACAGATATAGACGACACACACACAGAGACGACACAAAAACACAGACGACGATACACACAAGCAGACGACACACACACACAGAGAAACATCCAAAGAGACGACAAAACACACAGAGAGACCACACACACACAGAGACGACACACACACACAGACGACACACAATGAGACGAACCACACACAGAAATCGTCAAACACACAGAGATGACACACTGACGACACACACACAGAGACGACACACACACACAGAGACGACCCACACACAGAAATGACACGCTCACAGAGTTGACACACACACACAGAGACGACACACACACAGAGACGATACACACACAGAGACGACACACACATACAGAATACACACCAACCGAGACGACACACACAGAGACGACACACACACACAGAGACGACACTTTCATAGAGACGACACACACGCAGAGATGAAAAACACTAAACACACTAAACACATAAAGATACGACACACAGACAGAGACGACACACAAACATTGACGAAAGACACATACAGATATTACAGACAAACAGAGACCACACACAAAGAGACGACACACACAAAGAGACGACACACACACTGAGACGACACAAACAGAGACAACACACACACAGAAACGACACACACACAGAGAAGACACACTCAGAGACGACACACACACAGAGAAGACACACACACAGTGGCAACAAACACACAGAAACGAAAAACACAAAGAGACTATACACACAGAGAGGCGACACACACACAGAGACGACACACTCACACAGAGACGATATGACAAACACAAGGCAACAACACACAAAAAGACGACACACACAGAGAGGCGAAACAAACACAGAGACGACACACACGCAGAGGCGAAACACACACAGAGACAACACACACAGAGACGACACACAAACTGAGATGACTCACACAAAGAGACGACAAACACACAGACGACACACAAACAGAGACAACCTACACAAAGAGACGAAAGACACACAGAGACGACACACACTGAGAGACGACACCCACACAAAGACGACACACACAGAGACGAAACACACACAGAGATGACACACACACAGAGATGACAAACACACAGTCGATTTAAACAAAGAGAAGAAACACACACAGAGCCGACCAACACACACAGACGACACACACAGAGACGACACACACACACACGACACACACACAGACACTATACACACACACAGACGACAAACACACACAAAGACGACACAAACACAGAGACGACACACACACATAGACGACATACACAAAGAGACGATGATACACACACAGAGACGACACACACACAGAGACGACACGCACATAGAGACGAAATACACACACAGACGACACACACACACAGAGACGACACACACAGAGAGAAGACTCACACACAGAGGCTAGAAACACACACAGAGACGACAAACACACAAACACAGAATAGGCACACACACACAGAGACGACAAACACACACAGAGACGACAAACACACACAGAGTCGACAAACACAAACACAAGCGACAAAAACAAACAGACACGACAAACACACACAGAAACCACACACACACAGAGAAGCCAAACACACACAGAGCAGACACACACACAAAGATGATACACACAAAGAGACGACACATACACAGAGGCGACACACACACAGAGACGACACACACACAGAGACGACACGCACACAGAAACGACATACACACAGAGAGACGACACAGACACAGGGATGACACATACATAGGGATGACACACACACACAGAGACGACAGACAAACCGAGACGACAGACACACAGAGACGACTTACACACAGAAACGAAACACACACAGAAACGACACACACACAGAGACGACACAAAATCAGAGACGACGATACACACACGCAGACGACACACACACAGAGAAACATACAAAGAGACGACAAAACACACAGAGAGACGACACACACACAGAGACGATACACACACAGTGAAGACGCACACACAGAAACAAAACACACACACACACAGACGACATACACACAGAGACGACACAAAAAAAGAGACGACACACACGCAAAGACTACACACACGCAGAGGTGACACACATACGTAGACGACACACATTGAGACGACACAAACACAGAGACGACACAGACACAGAGACGACACACAGACAGAGACAATACTCACACAGACGACACACACACAGAGACAACACACACACAGAGACGACACCCACACAGAGACGATACACAAACAGAGACGAAACACACATACAGATATTACGCACACACAGAGATGAAATACATACAGAGACGACACACACACAGAGACGACAAACACACAGGGAGGACACAAAGACACAGATTGTCAACACAGAGAGACGACAAAGACCCAGAGACGAAAAACAAACAGAGACGACACACAAACAGAGACGACACACACACGGAGATGACACACAAACAGAGACGACACACCCACAGAGACGACACACATACAGAGACGACACACACACAGAGACGACTTACACACAGAGACGACTTACACACAGAGACGACACACATACACACAGACGACACACAAACATAGACGATACACACACAGAGAGACGACACATACAGAGAGAAAACACACACGCACAGAAACGACACATACACTGAGACGACACACACACACACAGACGACAAACACACACAGAGACGACACACACACAGAAACAAATCACACACAGATACGATACACACACAGAAAGGCGACAAACACACAGAGAAGAAACACACATACAGATATTACACACACACACACACAGAGAGAGAGATGACACACGCAGAGACGAAACACATAGAGACGACACACACACAGAGACAACACACAGACAGAGACGACACACACAGAGAGACAACACACACACATAAACGAAACATACAGAGACGACACACACACAGAAACAGCACACAAATAGAGACGATACACACACAGAGACGACACACACATAGAGACGACACAAACACAGAGACGACACACACACAGAGCAGAGACGACACACTCAGAGACCACACACGCAGAGGCAACACACACACAGAAATGACACACACACAGAGACGACACATACTGAGAGGCGACACCCAGTTGGTTCCAGGATGAGAACTTGAGAGAAACTTTACAAGACCCATTGAATAATAAACTGGAGAGCTTAAAATTTGACAATGTATAAGATGGATATTTTGGGAAAACAATTTGTGAAGCTGCTGATAGCGTCTTAAGGAATAAAGTTAGGAACCCAGCTAAGAATATTAGTGAAAACGCTTTTTGTTTAAGAGAGAGGAGAAGGGGCTTGTACAAGAATTATATGAGTGATAGATCATATGAACAAAACGACTCTAAATTATGTTAATATTTTAACATTAAAATATTAGCTAAGGAGGTTAGAAGTGGAGGCCATGGATAAAATTACCAAGGATCTGGAATATACAGCTAGACGGCATAATAGTAAAATATTGTGCTAGTATGTTAATAAATTCTGAGGAAGTAGTAAATTCGGATTTGTCCCAGTCATTCAGATGAGGGTAACAACTGTAAGTAAGGAGCGATGTGGCTCAAAAGTAACTGAAATTCTAAATAACGGAATTTTGATATGAAAAGATAAATCAAAGAATTGGCTTATTATGTTGATTCCAAATATATAAGATTCATAAGTTTAGTTTTACGTATTAAAAGCTACGAACCCAAGAAAATTCGCTTGATGCTTGAAAACGGAGGAAACACCGTTTAAAAGAAAATGAATGTTAATTGGAATCTCACCATCACATTCAGCATATCTGATAACCCTAATTTAGAAATTTCAAGGTTCCGCCTGCAAAAAAGTGGAATTTTGTATTGTTTGCCAGAAGATGGATCACGTTCGCGTGTTTATTTGTTTTTGTTTTTTCCAAGGGGTGATTGCATTGAAGCGTCAGTCCTAGATTATCGAGCAAGAGCTCATTCAAAAGAAAATTCAAAGTTTTAGTGCCCTTTTTGAGTGACCTAAATGATTTGAGGGCAACTGGCCCCCCTCTCGCCACCTTTTTTTCTAAAATTCATCCTATCAAAGTTCTGAGATAGCTATTTTGTTCAACATAGTTGAAAATCCCAGTAACTTTGTCTTTGAGGATAATATAACCCCTCGTAGTCCCTGGGAAAACGTTTGTAAGTCAGGAACTTTCCCATTGTTGACGTATGGTATTTCTTATTGGAAAGTATGCGGACATTTTTCGAAGAGGAGAAGAATTTTCTACTGAGGGGTTTTCTACGTGGATAATTTTCCGCGGGGAGATCTTTTTTGGGGGCGTTTACTATCCAAGAGAGATTTTTACGCTGAGGGATTTATCCAAGATTCCTATACAAAATTATTTTTGTTAGTCTTACTTTCTCTTTTCCAACACAATTTTACATGTCGAGATATTAAGGCGAATTGTCCGGGGAAAATATTTAGGCTACCGGGTTGGAATTATCTAGAGTATCTTTCCGTAAAATGTTTCATATTTTATTGGCTGTTGGAAAGCCTACAGGTATTTTCTCAAGGGAAGTGTTTTCGGTGGGGGAGTGGCCATTTTATACCGGGTGCATGGGGATGGTAGTTTTTGGAGGGAAATTTTCCAGAGGAAATTTTACATGGTAGGAAACTTTGCCATAGTTAAATACACGAATTCCGTTTTAATTTTATATTTACAGTGAGCCCAATTCAAACCTGCATTAGTTGAAAAACGTTGATAAATTAAATATAAAAAAAATTTTTAACTGAAAGTAACGAGCGACATTAAAACTAAAAACGAACAGAAATTATTCCGCATGTGATAGGGGCTCTCCCCTCCTCAACACCTCGCTCCTTACGCTAAATGTTTGACTCTCCGTCACAACTCTTTTGTTTAAAGTAACAAAAAAACTTTAGTGTAAAGACCCGGGCGTTTAGAAAGGGACATCCCCTTTCATATACTGAATAATTTCTGTTAGTTTTAAGTTTTAAAGTCGCTTCTAACTTTCAGTTTAAAAAAGTGTGTTTTTTTGTTTAATTAAAGATCGGAATGCAGCCACAATTAGTGATAAGGAAAGAGATAAAAAGAGATGGGCAGAACATTTTCAAAATGTGCTAGACAGAGATAGAGTTGCAGGAAAAGATATAGAGGAAAATGAAAAGTCTGGGATACTTTAGCTATGAAGGAAGATTTGTTTTGTGAGGAAGTATTAGCGACAGTACTAAAAGGAATAAAAAACAATAAGGCCCTGTGTGCTGATAGTAGGGTAAATGTGGTTTTTAAATATGGTGGGTCTGAGGTTAGAAATATGCTACTGAAGATCATGAATATGATTTTGAAAAAAGGGGAAATACCTAGCAATCTCAGGGAAACCCTAATTAAACCCATATATAAGAAAGGTGACCAAATTGAGCGTGATAGTTATTGAGGCATTAGCCTGGTCTTGATAGGTTAATAGGCATTATATGCTATCCTATCAACCATATCCTATCCCTATATCCTTATATCCTATCAACCATGATAGGTTGATAGGCATTATATGATAGGCATTACTTAGTAATATTATACTTTTGGACTGAGAGGTTTTGTGGACAAAATTATAAGAGAAGAACCATGCAGTTTTAAAAAGGGTAGTGGATGCGTCAACAAAATTTTCACTCTTAGGTCAATAATTAAGAAAAACCTGAGTTATCAAACACCTTTGGTCCTTGGTTTAATAGCTTATGAGCAAACGATCGATTCTAATGCTAGAAGAGCCTTAGCAAAGGTCTTATCCTTGTATGGTTTACTCACTGAATATAAACAATATACAATAGAATCATACCCTATCACAACCATTATACAAAGCCTTTCCGAGATGCAAGTGCTCCAGAGAGCATTTAAACAAGCAGAAACATAAGCGACATTAGATTTTTTCACGATTAGACAGGTCAGATTTCTCTTGAACACAAAACTTGGCTTCACCTTTGTAACACTAAATTTTAAAGAATCTAATTTTAAATTAATTTATTCCAATGCATACATAAAATTGGTAATTACTACTACAATGTTAGAATTAGATGTTTTTAGAAATTAAAAGTAGGTTTCGAAGTTTCAAGTTGGTTTCAAAGGCATTTAGAGTAAGTTTCTGCGAAAATACGTGTTCCAAGGTAATATACACTAAACTGTTGATGGACGAGGAAGGACGAGGACATAAGCAAACTATTATTTATATACTGTAGGTATACCAGACAAATACGTTGAAGTAATTAGTGCTATGTACAAGAATAACACGTCTGCGGTTAAGATAGGAAATTAGGTTAGCAGCTTGTTCTGTATTAAATCAAAAGTTAAGCAGGGTTGTGTTCTACTCCCCTTTATATGGAACATTTTGATAGACGGAGCACAGGAAAGGCAATAGGATAACAAAGAATCAAATAAGGAGTGAAAAATTTCATGTACTTAGATTATGCTGATGATTTAAGAATCCTAGATGAAGTAGGAGCAAAATGAATGAACATTTAGAGGTCTTGCGAGTTCAGGGCGCTAGAATAAGTTCGAAAATTAATGTTGAAGACTAAGTTGCTAAGGTTAAGAACGAGTGAAGATGAAAAGGTGACGTTGGATAACAAAAACATTGATCAGGTGGAAATATTAGCTTACCTTGGTGATATTATAGGTAAAGACTGTGGGAGCAGTGAAGATAATAAAAGTGATATAGCCAATGTTCCGGGTGTTTCTTCAAAATTGAAAAAGATTTAGATTGAATAGGAAGATAAGTCTGCAAATCAAGATTAGAATATTGGGAGCTACTTTAATAACAATAGTCTTATGTGGTTCTGAAGCATTGGCGCTCAGAAAAGCGGATGAAAATTTACTAGAAGTTTTTCAGAGAAATTGCCTACGTATTGTTCTGAATACCCAGCTCACTGACCATATTTCAAACAGTAGGCTGTGAGAAAAAGAATGATCCAATCCTGTTTTATAGGGCTATAATAAGAGAAAGGTTGAGATGGCTAGGGCACATTCTGTGGATGAAGGATGACAGATTGCCGAAGATTGTCCTTTCCGACCAACCGCCTAGGGATAAACGGAAAGCAGGTGGCCCGTGATTGGGGTGTAAGGATATCATCTAAAGAGGGAGGCTTTGAATAGATAGAAATAGAGAGAAGAGCGCGTAGTTGTGTTAGCCTCATATGGCATCGTGCTGCGGTGAGTTATTAGTAGTAATAGTAATAGTGGTAGGGTGTTTTTCAAAGTCGGAAAAAAGTTTGGAATATTAGGAAAATGTCTTTACAAATCAAGAAAAGAATTTTGGAAGCTGCAGTGATATGTGGTTTTAAAGCATTTGCACTCTCATAAGCGGAGGAAGATTTGTTAGATGTTTTCCAGGGAAAATGGTTTAAGGATTGTTTAGGCTATCTGACTGACTGACCGTATTTCAAATAGAAGGCTGTACGAAAACCGCGGTTCAATCCCGCTTTCTAGGGCTCTAATAAGATGAAGATTTAGATGGCTACGGCACGTTCTGTGGATGAAGGATGACAGATTGCCAAAGATTGTCCTTTTTGACCCACTATCTAGGGATAAACGGCAAGCAGTTCAACTATGGTTGGGGCGAGATGATATCGTAAAGTAAGATATAAGAAAAAATGGTAACTTCTTGAGAGAGTGTAAAAGAGGCACGCTTTCAATACATTGGGATGGAGGCGGCGCGTGCTTAGCTTTAATGGCTTCAGGCAGCTTGGCTCTGCGGTAAGTTAGTAGTAGTAATGTGGAAATCTATTCAATATAATGTAAAACTGTTCGAATTGCAGCTTAAATTAATTGTATTTTTTCAATTTTATTTTTAATTTTCTTTTTTTCTTTTTTTTTGGTTTGAGTGAGGTAAATTTGTTCAAAAGACTCATTATGCATCCTTATCTGTCGTTTGTATGTATACAGAAGAGAAGAAGAAGATTAAAAAACAAATAAACAAACAAAAATCAAGGAGGCACACTTGTGCCTCTTTAAAGAGGCAACCCACCACAATGTTAAGCGATTTCCGGTCCTATCGCTCGCAGAGAGACGGCGGTGATCATATTTTGTAGGCTAAGCTCAAACTAAGAAACATGCAAAATTTCATCCCCCTCCGACTTTATCTTAATGGGGGAAAGTGGGCTGGAAGTTTCGACCCTCTTACCACAGCCCCCCTTTAACGTTGTCCGATCTGGCTGAAATTTAGAGGATAAACTTTCCTGGGCCCTGGGAGCCTATTCTCAAAATTTCAGCTCAATCTGATCACTCCTTCCGTGTTTTCCAAAAACCAAACATAGCCACTTAATGTTCATCAAGTTATTTTTTTTATCAGCCACGCCTACAGGCCACAGTTGGCAACGGATCCGGGTGAATGAGGACTCATTCGAAGCGGAATTCGACCTGTTAGGGCCTTTTGATATTTTCAGACCGAAAAAAATTATCCCCCAAATTTACATTTACAAAAAACCTCGTTTTTCTATAAAAGCTCATGTTAAATTTTCCCACTACAGCCCCCCTTTAACATTATCCGATCGGGCTAAAATTTACAAGATATTTTTTCCTAGAGCCTGGGAGCTTATCCTCAAAATTTCAGCTCAATCCGATCACTTCTTCCCTGTTTTCCAAAAATCAAATATAACCACTTAATGTTCATCAAGTTATTTTTTTTATCAGCCACGCCTACAGGCCACAGTAGGCAACGGATCCGGGTGAATGAGGACTCATTCGAAGCGGAATTCAACCTCTTAGGGCCTTTTGATATTTTCTGACCGAAAAAATTATCCCCCCAAATTTACATTTACGAAAAACCTCGTTTTCCTATAAGAGCCCATGTTAATTTTCGAAATTCCTAAAAGCATTGTATTTCATTATTAAATTAGATCAAAATAGTCCTCTTAACCTAACAAGACCGACTGCAAGCTTCCGAAAGTTCTAGCTCTTTCCCAGAAGTTTTTTTTTGTCGAAAAACGGAAATCCTACTTTGTATTTGCTTGCGTCGAAAATAGATTGCAGAGACTAAAAATAATTTAACAAGAGTCTCTGATATAACAGTGGTCACAATTCCAGTCTGTCATTCGGAAGACCCAGGTTCGATTACCCGTCAGAGTAAATTTTTTATATATTGAATTTAAAGTTGTGTCTCTTAAATTTAAAGTTTAAAAAAGAAACTCAGCTTCTTTTCTAAATCTAATCTATCAAATCCTTCGGCTCAACAGGCGTCTCCATAAGAATATCACAGTCGGCCTTCAGCTTACAAGTAAGTCTCCACTGCTTTGATAACATGCCGTATATCCGCTTGCTCGAGGAAAAGTTGAAAAAAGAAAATCTTACTGTGCATTTAATTTGAGTATTCAGGAATTGAAAGTCTTAACACAAGAATCTTCAAAAGCGGGGGGTTTGGGGGCGGCAGCCCCCCAACTTTAACTACTGACACGATCAGCTAACAGTTAGTCAAGTAATAATAAGTAATAAACTGTACAAATCGTGTAAAAATTATTTGAAAAAAAAACACGTTTTCTAAAGAGTTAATGAGGCTGAGTCACAAGTTCGAACCTTAAAACGTACAGGGATTAGGAGGTACAGTTGGGGGGCTGCCGCCCCCAAACCTCCCGCTTTTACAGCCTCTTTTGTTAAGGTTTTTTAAGTCCAGTAGCCTGCAATCAGTTGGTCGTACCAAGTTCATCACATTATACCTTGTTATCGGTTAGGGAAAAATCTCCTGTAAAAAATCCAGCAAACAGGCTCAGAACTGTTTCTAATCAAAGAGATGCAATAGGATGTTCTTACGGTAAAAAATTCAAGCTGACTTCGTTCGTGTTGAAAAGCATTTCTTTGCAAGGGAAAAAGCGGGGGTTTAGGGGGGCGGTAGACCCCCAACATAAAAATCTTAACAAAAGAGGCTGCAAAAGCGGGGGGTTTGGGGGGTGGTAGCCCCCCAACTGTACCTCCTAATCCCTGTTGTTTTAAGGTTCGAACTTGTGACTCAGTCTCTTTAACTCTTTAGAAAACGTTTTTTTTTCAAATAATACCAAAAGAAGAAGAATATTAAAAAGAATTGTGTTAGAGAATTTGTAAGTTTTGTGAAAAAAGGACTAAGTGAAGTTTTTTTTTACTTTTGATTTAAATAAAGTGGGGAATTTATCTCAACCATGATCCCAATGAAATTACCCCCTAAGAAGGGATATACTGATAACCAAATCTTAGGCCCCATTACCAAGTAGGGTAAAAGACCTCTTTTTGGGAAAGACCAATTTTCTTTGGCATTCCAGAAAAATAGCAATGGGTTTTTGGACCACCCCTTTTTACTACAACATGAAGCAATGTGAGGGAAGTAACAAGAACCCCGCCTCAAATTTTCACCAATGATTTGTCAGCATAAATTGAAAATGTGGTCTGTTTTCAAAAGCAATTGAAAAGAAAATTAGGTAAAATTCTACTTTAGCTACTTTTGGCTATCTTGGAAAGGGGTTAGGTTAGGAAAATGAAACTTTCAGGGATAGGTCCACAGGCTAAAGTATGTCCAGGGAAGGCATTTTGGAGTCCCCTATCTCCACTCCTTCTCCCTCTAGAGGGTCCTGACCTCTGATGACCTTTAAAAATCTGTGTGTTATAAAACTGAAACCTAGTACAATAGATCTTCTGCTTAAAATGCAGTCCAACAAAATTGTTTTCAGCCTCACAACTTTGCTCAATCATGATTTATAGAGTTTTAAAGATACGCAAATACATTTCCAAAATTTTGATAATTAACATTGATATGGCTAAAAATACTACTCAAATAACAGAAATTGCATTTTCAGAACTAAAGCCAGAGAAAAAGAATCTTATAACTGAAAATTAAGGTAAAATGTTGTTTTGTCAAAATTTCAATAGGTATAGGACCTGTCATGTAGGCAAATTTCAGGATCCTCTAGAGGGAGAAGGAGAGGAGATAATTACTTCAAAATACCTTCCCAGGACATATTTTAGCCTGTAGACCCATCCCTGAAAGTTTCATTTTCCTAACCTCACCCCTTTCCAGGATAGGTAAAAGTAACTAAAGTAGAATTTTACCGATCTTCAGACTATTTTGAAAAAATACGTTTATTTTTATTTTGATTGGATGTATTTGGGGGGGGGGGGGTGTCGGTTAAGAGGGAAAGGCTGATTGTCCTGTGATTACCTTTGATTCTTCAAAATTGAACTTGAACTTTCAATTTTCAATTGAATGAGCCTCCTTCATAGTTTTTACAATCATCCCGTCTATAAAAACCTTATATTTTAACAATTTGTAACTTGCAATAACATTCAGATTGCTGATACAGGTGTATCAGCAATTTTTTTTTAAACAGCTTAGAGTATCAAGATGAAACTTCTGGGTCATCTACCTGCTACTACTGCTATTAATACTGCTACTACTACTACTAATTCAACACTATTATTACTTCTATTGCTCCTACTATGACCTCTGCTGCTATTAAACTACCACAATTAAGGCTATGCATATCAAGTTGAAAATTTGACAGATTAAGGTATTTGAGGTGCAACTTGAACTAAATCAAAAGACACTATGTGTATGCAGATTTTCAAAATGACATATCCCAAAAAGAAATTTGTGTATTAAGTTGGAACTTTCAGAGAGTGCTTAAAAGGAAAGTCAGTTCACCAAAAGGAAATATGTGCAGGCTCAGGTCTGGATTTACCACTAGGTCCCTAGGCCCAGATCTAGAAGCTCATAATGCTAGCAGGAGCAATAAATTATCCCTGAGTAATTTTTTTCCTGGCAAAAACTGGACTGATGTGATTTATTGTTGTCAGGTGCACTCTGCTGCCACTCTGCCTATTCACAGAAAAGTGACTTTAAAACAACACAGGAATTCCATGGTCACTTATAAACTGTCAGATGTCTCCCAAGAATGGTAGATGAGAGTTTGGTATTACCCCTCTCTTTCATCACTTTTTGCTCATCAGTTGTGTTCTGTTAACACACAGTTTCATGGTTACACACAGTTACAGTTACATGGGGGGTCAATTACACAGGGGTTTAGTTAAATGGGGTTGAGTTGCACAAGGATTCAGTTAAAGGGGGTTCAGTTTCACAGGGGTTCGGTTATATGGGGGTTCAGTTGCACAGAGTTAAGTTACAGGGGGTTCAGTTACATAGGGGATTAATTAAATAGGGTTGAGTTGAACAAGGGTTCAGTTAAAGGGGGTTCAATAGCATGAGGGTTCAGTTGCACAAGAGTTCAGTTGCACAGGAGTTTGGTTTTACAGGGGCTCAGTTGCATGGGGTTTTGGTTATACGGGGTTTCATTTGCAGGGGCTCAGTTGCTTGGGGTTCTGTTACAATGGAACCCTGGCAAATAGATAGAGGAATTCCTCACCAACTTTACCAATATTGTACTAGTGACTCCTAGACATCTAAATGCCTACTTCAGTAAAAGAAGTGGGAGCTATTCAACTATTGGTCTTCAATTAATCTCATCAAATCTAATAAATAAAATTACTGTCAATAGAATTGACAACCTCCTAAGCAACCATTTTGCCATATGCACAAAGATTGGCGACCCAGCCATCATTGATAACTTCATTCCCCATTATGTGTGCCAAAAAAACAGATTGGCCAAATTTCTCCCATATTCTCTCAGACCATGACTACTCTTCACTATCCACTGGCCAAAATCAGCTCTCTGAAAATCTCACATCAATACTTCTTGATGTTGCAAAACTTACCATACCCTAGTCCCAATGCCCAAAAACATTGAAGAATAATAAACCCCCTAATCCATGGTGGACAGCCTTTTGCCAATAAGCTTGGCCTCAATAAAAGGAATGCCATCAGATCCTTTAAGAGAAATCCATCCACTGGAAAATATATAGCAAAACTACATGTAGAGGCAAAACTTACAAGAACAATCAAACGTGCAAAAGAACAGGCATTCAAAAACTTTCTCCTATCAGTTTCCCATGAAACACGAGAGTCAAAGATTCATAAATTTCTAGAAAAGATGCATGGCAGATTCTCCACACAGAACCCCTTCCATTATCAGCTAACTCTAAATGGTCAGCAGCTGGAAACCAACAAAGAAAAAGCTGAATTTTTTGCAGATTTTTTTGAGAAGAAATTCAAAAACACCTCTCATAGTTCACCTCAGATCAGCCTAACACCCCATTTTGACTTGCCTGAGTCCCAGTATCTACTCCAAAATTTTACAATGATTGAGCTAGATAAAGCAATCAATTCAATTAAACCTAAAACATCTTGTAACCATGACCAGATCCATCCATCTTTGCTCTGACACCTTCCAATTGAGTTTAAAAAAGCACTTTTGTCTCTCATCAACAATGCTTGGAGAAATTCCTTCTTCCCATCCACTTGGAAAGCTTCACTTATCATCCCTATATCAAACCAAAATAAACCCAAAGATGACCCCAACTCTTTCAGACCCATTATGATTACCCCAGTTCTGGGAAAATTATATGAGAAGATAATTCACTCCCAATTGTATTGGTTTGCTGAGTCTAACCACCTCATCCCACATACCCAAACAGCCTTTAGGAAATATCATTCTTCCGTTGACACATTTGTTTGCTTAACTGTATTGGGACAAAAAACCAAAATTTAGCGTAAAGAGTGATGCATTGAAAAGGGGGGCATCCTCCCTCATTTAGTGGATAATTTCTGTTTGTATTAATTTTTAATTTTGCTCCTTACTTTTAGTTGGAAAACATAGTTTTTTATTTAATCTCTGTTCGTTTTCAAATAATATAGGAAGATCCACCTTCTCTCCATGTAAAATTCCCTCCTTCTGCGTAAGATCCCCCTTCCTCTAGACAATTCTATCCCTGCTTAAGACTCCACCCAAAAGATTACTTGCGAACAATTCCGCCTGAATTTTTTAGCCTACTTTCATTTGAAAAAAGACTTCGTTTTTTTAAATTTCAAATCATGCCAGAAATCCTCCCTCTGTGAAAATTTTTTTCTGGTAATTCTCCCCTCCCAGTATCCCAATGGAAAGTTTCTCCTGCAGAAAATACCCTCACTGGTGAATTTCTCCCGCTGAAAATCCCCCCCCTCAGAAAAATGTACTAGGGAATTTCATTTCCATTGAAAATTTACCAAGGGGAATTTCTCCGGAATATCTCCACATGTAAAATTGAATTGACAAAGAGAAAGTAAGTCAAATAAAGAGAATTTTGTATAGGTATTGTGGTAAATTCCCTGTCTAACAAATAAACACGCACCTGGCAAAAAAATATAAATTCCATATTTTTGCAGATGGAAGCTAGAAGCCTTTACAATGGGTCAGGCATGAGCCTGACCCATGCGGCTACTGGTGAAGCTTGTCTTGCATTGACTACTGAAATTTCGTCGTGTGATCCCCACAAACTAACTCGATTCTGTAGGGGCTGAAGCACATGGACTGTTACGGCACTTGCATTTATTGATAAAGATTCCAGCAAGGCCAAATCCTTGTCTCTTGCTATTTTACTCTCAACTTGGACAAAATCATCCGAGGATATATACAGTTCCTAGAAACGCGGGTTAAGGTGTGTAGAAATTGTGACGAGTTTGATCTGAACAAGGCCTAGAAGGTATTTTATCTACTCAAGCCTTTCGGAGGTCCTCAGCATTATTTGAGAGTCCATCCTCACTAAACGTAGTTTGACTTTGAAAACATGCTACGCCAACTTATGGATACAGCTATATATGCTGTGTATCAGTGTGTATGTCTTCTTCTATTTCAGCAGACGGGCTTTTCAGTCGAGACTATTCGAACCTTTTCATTTTGCTTCACTCTGTGTGCTGAACAGAGCTACTGACTTCGTTGCCTCTTATTTAATGGATATCCTCAGATTTCTTTCAGTAAATCTTTTGACTCTAAGAGTTGAAATATAAGAAGATAGATATTGACTTCTGTGCTCTGAGGGCAGGTATAGTCAGCTAGACTCTTGGCTGATAGTGAGATTTTGTGGCGTTTGAAGGCTGCAGACGTCAGCATAGTACATTCAAATAGGCAATGGTCAATTGTCTCATTATGAATATTACAATACCTGCAAAGAAGGGAAGAGGAAACTGAGCCGCTTGAATTAGCGAACTGATAAGAGAATGCCAGGAAATTTAGCCCATTTGAGCCAGAACAAATTCTATGATAAATTTTAGAAAAATCCTTGTTGGGAAAGGGAGGTAAAATTGGATTATTTCTTATTAACCATAACCTTTGATAATCTCCGGCGGTAAATATCTCTAATAGAGATTGGTCTCCCACTTGGCTCGTCAATATTTATAGCATTTTTTGCTATTTCATCTGCCTGATGGTAAGTTCTTATGCCTTTTGTAGCTAAATTATCAATAATACTAAGACAATGATAAGTGTCAATATCCAACTTATACTGAGGAGTTGAAGAAGTATGAGTCGATGGATTTAAGACATTATTCTTCTTCTTCTCAGTCATTTGCGAAACAATTTTCTGCTAGAAGTTCACCAGTAGATATCAGAAAAAACGAAAAATATTCGAGAATTTTGCTTTCAATCTCAATATTTACATTTCAATATTCGATGTCGATATTTGGTCCAATATATTGACATATCGAATTCGATATCCAAAATTGTCCACCAACTATTTTCTCTACTCAAAACGAAGAAATCTTTCTGGGGCTGCCAGATATTGCTCTGAAGCATCTTAGCGTATATGCTATTTACAAGTGTGTCAAGCAAACCAGCATTTTTGATCACCGATTATTTCACGCGAAAGCAGTATGCCAGGATAATGTGTTAAACGCTGTAAAAATCGTATTTTTTAAGCGATAAGCATTAAAGTGGTGTTCACATGCGTGTTTAGCTAGAATCCCATGTCTAGACATGTTTCCGGACAGACATCAATGTCTAGACAACTACCTTTCACAAGTAAAGTTTGTGCTTGGCTAGACAAGTTACAGCTAAGTATCCAGTTCTTGACCCTATAACTCAAAGTCTTGGATTTTTGATTACAGTCAATCAGATTGCGTCACGTTCCACTATTTTCATCATCTATGTTTACATTTTTAAACTGAAATTTTTTTCTCATTAACTGTTTCTTTTCATTTAAGGCAAATATACAACACCAGACATAATAGTGAAGCACACTAAGGCAATTGTTTGGCTTGTCTCATCCATTATCTTCTGACAGTAAAAATTGGGATTGCAATTTTGAAAGTTTCGCCCGCATAAGCTCTGTTGATTGGCTAGAAATGACAACTGTAATCTATTTGAAACTAAATTTGTAGTTTTAGCTATCCACTGACTTCTTGTGAATCGTAATTTTCTAGACATTGATTTCTGGCCAGACACGTGTCTAGACATGAGATTCTAGCTAGACACGCATGTGAATGCTACTTAAGGCTTGAACAAATGATGCTATTATTAACTTCTTGATGATAAACTAAAAATTATCACTTAAAATTTCTATAAGCTTAGTGCAAAAGCTTATTTCTCTTCCCATCACCCTCCTTCTGTTAAAAGAGGGGTAATAATCTCTTTAGTCGACCGAGTTTTAAAAATTTGTTCCCGTAATCATATAAATTCTGAATTAAATTATGTCAAGGATATTCTTTTCTGCAATGGTTACCTAATCAAACTCATTGAAAATATAATAGTTAAAAGATTAAAAAAGATAAAAGAACAAAATAGGGAGCTTGTCCCCCTTGATTCAGTTACACCAGCAATTGAGAAAAAAACTTTCATTGTTTTACCATACATCCCGAAACTTGGCGATAAACTTGCAAGAATTTTAAAAAAACATAATCTCTCTGTTTCTTTCAAAACCGAACAAAAAGTTGAACACTTTTTTAACTCAGGAAAGGATAAAACAGACCCTGTACTGGGTAGTGGTGTCTACAGAATCCCGTGTTCTTGTGGAAAATTTTACATTGGTAGGATCCATCAACAACTAGGTGAACGTTTGCATGAGCACAAAATTTCAATAGATAAGTCCCTGAGATTAAAAAATAACAATGACAACTTTGACTCGGCATTGGCTTCGTATATTTTCGTAAATCCGACCCATCTAGTTCTGTTTGACGAGGCAACCTTAATATCAACTGTAAATGGCGTACCACAAACTTTTAAAGAGGTAATTGAGATAAAAAAAACATATAAACCAAAATTTAGCAATAAATAGAGATACTGGAGATATTTCATTAAGCCCAATTTACGACAGTTTAATCTTGAAGGACTCAATCAATATTTTCACCCGAAATAACGAAAAAGAACCTATTTGCATATCTAATGAAAACCGAAATTGTAGACCAGCTAAAACTATTGCAAGGCGAAAGATCCTTGCCCAATCATCTTGGTAAATTCATTTTCATTGATTCCTGCCTGGTTTTTATTCAGTGTCTGTTCTGTCTTTGTAGGGTAAACTTCGAAAGGTTAGAGTTTCGTGTTTTTTTTTCTTCTTTTTTTCTTTTTTGTTTAGCACTGAGGACGACTTGGCGGAGGTCCTTGTCGAAATATTTGCTTATACTTTGTCATTTTCATGATTAGCCACTGGCTGACAAAATCCTCGTTTTTTCACCCTTTTTGATTTTATTTTTCATTTTGTTACTTTCTCTCCTCTCTGAGTTTCATTTGTTAAGCTTAGTGCTAAAAAAAACCAGCTGTCTTCTGTTTTTGTTGATCTGTTCTGTTGCTGTTCTGTTTCATTCAAGCCCTTTATATTTTTTTCTGTATCTTCAGAAAAACACAGCAGTGCCCATGCTTGTTCCTGATGCTCTTACTATTATTTCTGATACTATGACTACTACTATTGATGTTGCTAAGGGTAGACCCAATTGGTAAAACTGTCAGGCAATGGTGAGGATGGTGTTGAACTGAATGAAAATACAATATGTACATGTGGGTTGTCAGAGGCCTGTATTAGCAATTTACCAGGAACGTCCTAGGTTATCAAGCTAAAATTTCCATTGCTACCAAAATTACTACCACTTTCGATACTACTTCTAGTGTTACTGCTGCTACTGTTGGATTAAACCAAAATAGTTTAAGTACATCCAGGTTTTAAGCATAGACCAGTTTATTGGGACAGGGATAGGGTAAAAGTAGAAACCTCCTGGGTAAACTTATTTTGCTTTAAAATGAAAATAAATATGCTGGTTGCCAATAAGACGTCTGTAAAGATTGTTGCTAGGCTTACGCAAGTTAGATATAAGTGTATTTCTCTTATTTAGTGTTTTATTACCTTAAGGGTATATTTTTGGTATTTAGTGCATGTTCCACTTCAAGGGTATAGTTGGGTATGTGTTGTTTTTAAGTACTTGTTTCTGCCTTCTTTTCTATTCAAGGTAGTGGGTCACCATGACCAAAAACCTGCCAGCCAATGAGAGGCTACTTTGAGGGGTCATGGAACCAGAATTCTATGCTTGGGCCTTGGAAGATAAGAAGGGGGAAAAGACAACTTGTGGAGAGTTCAGCTTTGAGAGCCAACAGTGACAAATGGTTAGAGGAACACCGCTGGGAGAGTTCGTGCAACCTCCACCTTTCTATAATATACGGTGCGCTGGGAGAGTTTAACAATAACCTCCACATCAACTGCCGTCGGAGAGTTCCAGTAACCTCCACTAGCCAACCATAGACGGCGAGCTTTTAGGATGCAGCAGCAACCTCCAAATCAACTGTGCCAGCCGGTGCAAGTTGACTATAGCTCGGATTCTCTACGGCTTCAAGAAGACTGTTCACGAGTTTACTCTAGTATTGTATTTTGTTCATTAGTTTATTAAAGTAGTTTTAGCAACATCTTCAGTAGATACGAATCCTGCCTATCACGCTACCCAAGGTCTTGTCCTCGTGGAGGCTTGATCACCCCCCACTGAGGACCAATAAGACGGTATTTCTTTAGAGAAATATACCATACATCACACGTCTCAGCAATATCTCAAGAATGGCTGGGGGTATCAAGTTGAAACTTTTAGGGCCACTAGTATTCCTAGTTGTGCTCTTACTTTTGGACTAATTGAAAACGGTGGAAGTACACTCAGGTTGTCAAAATAGCATAGATACAATGTCTTAGGAACATAATCCGGTATTAAGTTGTATTTTTCACGGAAAGTCGTGGTGTGTTATTCTAAATCAAAATATTCTATGGGTATCCAGATTTTCAAAAGGGTTTATCTTATTAAGTATTTTTGAAAAAAAATGTCCAACACATAAGACAAAATCTGAATTCTTCCAGAGAAAAATCAAAAAGTTTAAAAATATTACTTTCTTAAACAATTTAAAGGATTATATCAGTTAAAAATAAACAGAAATTAATTTTAAAAGATTTTGTCCACTTAAGAAGTTTGTTGAAGGAAAGTAAAAAGCTAATATTAAACCAAATATTAACAATAAATTTTTGAAAGATTTGGTCCACTTAAGAACTTTGTTGAAGGAAAGTAAAAAAGCTAACACTAAACCAAAGATGAACATAAATGAAGTAAAATAATTTTTCAAGCGTAAAACTACTATATATCACCATCAATAAGTAAATGAAACCCAAAACGAAAAGAAATTACAGTAAATAAGCGATTCTAACTCAAAAGCAGCAGAAACTTTGCTGGTGGTGAAAAAAAGCTTAGCACTTCAGATACTTGAATTATTAGATTGTATTAAAAAAGAATGTCTTCTCTGCATTTTCACTTAATGCACTTCAGTCTCTACGGGAGAGGGGAGGGTATATGTAGGGACACATCCAAAGGGGGGGGGGGGCAAATATCCAAGGTTTCGGCTCTACTTGCCGACGCCTTGGAACTTTGGTTGTCTTTGGCGTCTTGATTTAGCTGACGTGTCCACATTTGTTGGCATATTGGTTGATTTGGTTGGCACATTCTTTATATCACCTCTCAAAGCTTAAAACTCTAGCTTCGTCCTGAGGTGGATGTTTTTAAAAATTAGGCAGTATTTTCCCAAATTTTGTGTAATGATAAATTGCATTAAATCTCTTGACTTAAGAAAAAAGATTTATAGATTCGCCATCTACTACTTTTCACCATGACCTATAGGCTTTTCGAAATTTACTTCGATTTTTCAGAATTTTTGCTTATTTTAGACTTGACATGTTACATGAGTTAATTTTTTAAGTTTAATAATTTTTTAAGTTTAAGATTTTTTAAGTAAAATTTTTATTTTTTTAAGTTTTTAAAGTTCTTTAGATTCCATATAAAAGCATAAGCTTATAAAATTAACGATTAAAGAGTAAAAACAATGGAAAGAGCATAAGAATGTGTTTTGGGTGTATTTTATTTTCTTGTTACTATATAAATTAAAACAAAGAATTTTGTTGATTGTTATGACTCCAAGGGGGATTGGAGGATGGTAGTAAAAAAAAATCATGCATATTGTTAATGCAATGTTTTCTTTTCTTAATTGAAGCGTGTATTTTTTTTTGAAAAATTGTCCTAGATAACCCTAATAGGAAGCAAATATGAACCTAACGGACAGAGAATGTTAAAAAAAAAGAAGTAAAGTTGAATTGAAGTGCTGGGAAATAAGGAGGTTATTTGATACAATATTCAGTAATTTAAAGCTTAAATTAATTTAAAACAAGTTTAAAACAAACCAAGAATAATTTTAATTTAATATTTTCCTTTTTTCTTTAAGTATTCTTTAAGTATTTAAATTGTTTTAGATAACCCTAATGGGAGTGACCCCGAACGTTTGTCAGGTAGAAAAAAGTAAAAGCGGAACTGAAAAGAGCAGAAAAAAGTACAAACTGAAGACCATTAGTCCTGAGAAATGAGGCTATTTGAAAGAATAGGAAATAATTCGAAACTTAAATTAATTTTAAACAAAAATTTCTTTGCATGAACGACAAAGAAATGACCAAGCAAACTCTGCTAGAATTGCTGGAGTCAGCACTAACATCATAAGCCATTGTACTCATATGGAAGGATTCACATTAGAAACATTTTTGAATGCCAAACACTTCAAAACCTATCACATGTGAAGAAGTTTGGGTAAAACTAAATCTTTGTAAAAGCCATTAAATCATCTGGCTTTATATATGATTTTATACCAAATCAGGGGTCAAAATCTCTACCATCTCTGGATACCGATTTTTGTGGACGTAGGTTATAGTCAATCCCTTATTTCAACTTTATTAATTCAATAGAATAAAATGTTGAGACTATGGTGCTACTGCTAGTATTTCATTCTTCTTCAGGGTTTGGTCATTAAGTTAGAGTATTTTAGAGACGCCAATTAGAGGAAGGGGGTAGTCCCAACACTAAATTCTCCCCCTTCTGGATTTTGAAAATAATTGGCCCCTTTCATCACTACTTTTTAGTGACCTGGCATGACTAAGTCTGTTGTCTCTAAGAATCTATTAAAAAACACTCAGTTACAGCTTTACTGGTAGTGAAAAAGGCTTAATACTTGAAATACTCGAATTCTTCGACAGCATTAAAAAAAAATTGCTCTTTGCATTTCCACTTAATGTGCTTGATTCTCTATTGGGGAAAGAAGGGTTAGAGTTCCTTTCCAGAAAAGTGAATGTTAGGCAATATTTTCCCAGACGTTATTTATTTAAAAAGATTAATAAATCTCTTGACTCGAGAAAACAGATTTATAGATACTCTATCTACTACTTTTCCCTGACCTTATTAGTTTTCACCCTATCCTCCTAAGTTTTTGAGAAATTGCCACCCCTGTAAATGTTGTGAATTGGTGTCCCTGCGATCATATTATATATAACCTCCTTATGACTAGGAATTCATTAATTAGTGACCTCCTAATGCATAGGAGATAGACTTACCTTGGTTACGTCCTTTGTATGCCAAAGGATCTCAAAAACATTATATGAGTGGCGCCCCGAGGGGAGACGCATAAGAGGTTGACCAAGACACTCCATACGACGGCAATTACTGGGACCTCGGAAGTGTAGAGCTGTCTCTTCAACCACAGTGGGAGGACTTCACGGCTGCAGCTCAGTTCCGAGATGTCTGGCGAGGCTTCGTAGACGCTCTATGCGCCTTTCCTGGCTCTGGAGGGTCTAAGGTAAGGTATGACTAGGAATATTTGGAAAATCATTAATTGTTACAACCATTCTCAATATTTTTAATAAACTTTGTTTCTTTTCAGCCCTCCAATTGATGATACAATGGCAGCAGCTCATAATAGCACAATTAAAGTCAGGCAAGTTCCATCCAAGGGAAATGTAATTAAACTTGCTGTCACATTCGACAAATTTCTTCTTGATAAGATAAAAAGTATGACTGATCTTGATGGAGCAAAAAAAAATGAAGCTGCTGTTGGAACTCTTGTGGACTTTGACCAGACTGAGACACTATCCGTTATACTATCTAGGATATTATCTGCTTATCGTCTTCAAGATGAAGGATATGATCTTTATCTAACGACCAACACTAGAAAATATGTCACCAGTGAAAATCGAAGTGACCTTAGTGACGGGGACTTCGTAATGATAACCACATCTGTAAAAAAGCTAGTCGATGATATAATGCAGAAACTTGGCCAATCTACTAATGAAAGAAATGAGACTTTGAAAAAACTGAATTTGCATTTAAAAGATGCTACTGTAGCAAGGGAATTTGTGCGCAAAGAAGGACACAAAATTTTGACCAATTTGATTGAAAGCTCGAAGTTGGACTCTTATGTAACAGTCTATATCCTACAAAGCATAATACAGCTTATGGACCATAATATTCTCTCTTGGGAGTTTGTAGAGGCTGCCTTTGTGAACAAAGTGACTGGTTATGTAAATTCTAATGTTTCAGATGCTCAATTGCTACAGCATTCACTTTCAATCCTGGAGGCTTTATTAGGGACTTCAAAAGCACATTATGTTGAAAGAGGGGTGACTATACCTAATTTAGCCAGTAAGGTTCAGTCAAAAACAAATGATCCAAAAGTTCACTTAAACGCAATATCATTAATTAATGCTTTATTTTTAAGAGCAGATGAGAAGCAGCGAACAGCAATCGTGCCCACAATTTCTACTAGAAATATTCGAAATTTGATTGCAGTAAACATCATCAAAGATGGCTTGAATATTGGAGCTGAGATGCTTCATCAACTTTACATTTTACAAACTCTCTGCTTGAGTACCCTGGCAGAAAAGAAAAATGCGATTCTCTGTCCACAAGACCCAGAGGTTCTCGATAAAATAAGAGAACTAAGGGCAATAGCGTTTGAAGTCGAATATGGAATGACAGACACTATTCGGCAGCATGGTCTTACAAGAGAATATAGGAAACTTGGATTTAATAATGATGTTAATCCTGCTTCTGAGCTACAAAACCCTCCAGGTAAACTAGCTCTCGACTGCATGTGTTATTTTGCTAGGAATCATACAGATCGTTATAGAAAATTTATCTTCGAAAACTCTAAAGGAAGTGATCGTGACTGTCCGTTTGGTTCAACGGGTATTGAGCTGACAAGACTTTTGTGTGATATTCTTCAAATAGGTGAGGCAATGCAAGAGCAGGGTGGGACATTTTACCCTATGTTTCTTGGCAGTGATAGCCCATTCTTTGAAATGTTTAGTATTAGTATCCAAGCAGTCAATAAAACTTGGAAAGAAATGCATGCCACAACTGCGGATATAAGCAAAGTCTTTCAAATAGTTCGTGAACAAGTAATTCGCACTTTAGTCAAAGAAGAAGAAGTTCGTTCTTTTGATACATTCCGTTCAGAATTGCAGAGGCTTTCATATAATGAAATTAATAATCTCTTGCAACAAGAGAGGCAACTCAAAGAAGAGTCTGGATCAAATTCAAAGCAAATTTTAAAGTTACGAGAAATGCTTGCTCCTGAGCTATTAGAGCTCGTCCAGCAGCAACGCATTGGTTATCTTGTCAGAGGAACAAGATTTACTAAATATGTCCGCGGACAGGTGAGTTTTTGGATTCTCTCTCTGAATATTTGAAAAGTTGGGTATCTTTTCTGATGTATATTAGGCCATATATGCATCAAAACGCATAGGTTACGTTACAGCCACTATCACCATAGCTTCTTCCAGAAGTTTATGCTGACTAGATCCACGTGGTAAAAAAAAAAACAAAAGTTTGTACATTTCCTTAAAGTATTTGAAACCTAAAAAGCCATGAAAAGGGCTTATAATCATTTGCAAATGCGTCTGAATGTAACAGTGATTTCTAAGTTCTCATGTTAAAATTACTATACCAGTTACAATAGTAAATTCTTTTTTTTCATTGTAATGAAAACTACACTTAATAAGACAAGTCTATGATACAGGGCTCCTATGAAGGAGGGTGGTTAACACCAGGCATTTGCACCCTCCTCTCCAAACATTAAATATACATAAAGTATTTCACTCTCCTGAACAATAGGTTTTCTTTTAATCTTTGTCTCCTTCAGAAATCATTTTCAGGGCTGCTTCCCTCCCCAAACCACTTTCTCTGTAACTTATGAATGCAAAGCTATACACGGGAACAGGTTGCTTAGGCTTGCCGACAAGAAACCTCCTCCCATAGTTCCTTGCATCTTTAATGTAATTTTATCTTTTTTTATGCTGTTTTGGCCCCCACATGCCCTAGGTGAGATTCTGTGCTCAACTTCCAAAATAAATTCGTAATCAAGCACCTTGTTCAAGAATTTTTTTTTCCGTGACAGAACTGTATTGTATACTTGATGTGAACATAACAAGTGACCTATGAATCTATTAAATAAAAAATTCTAAATGAAAGTAAAGAGCAACATTAAAATCTAAAATGGAAAAATATTGCTCCTTATACGAGGGAGGCGGTCGCTTCCCCAACCCCTTGCTCTTTACGCTAAAGTCTTATGGTTTTTAAAAGGAATCTTATTCCGATTAATTGGTCCTTGTGTTTGAACAGCCGTTCTGATAGAACTAGGAGAAAGTCATACTTTAGCATAAAGGGCGAAGGGTTGAGGAAGGGACAACCTCCTTATGTAGGCTACAGAAAAATTTTTGTTTGTTCTAAGTTTTAATGTTGCTCTTTATTTTCTTGTGGAAAAAAACTTTTATTTGATATATTTTTGCTCGTTTTTCTAAACCACATCCTGGGTTACCCTATATTTGAGGAGAGCAACCACCCTCTCAAACTCAATTTTTTAAATTAAAATTCAGCTTTGGAACAACCGTGCCTTTAGAGCAAAAGCTCATTTGGTATATTAGATTTCGAAATAAAGTATGATTATCTGAATTATAGTCATCGCTGCCATATGAGAGGCGTCTTCACCCTCTCAGGCCTCTAACTGAGCGATTCATTTTGTATTCATGTATATATCAGCGCTGCCACCAAGTCTGATTTTCTACAAAATTCAGGAATTCGGTGAAGTCAGAGAAAGGGCAGAAATTTGGTGAAAAGTCAAAAACGCCAAATTTTTCTCTTTTTTGGCAAGCAAACAACTTCAAATCGATCAAAATTTTGTATTTTCGGTCACGAAATGTCTGCGAGGTTATTTTTTTTGTTCATGCAATACATTACCAGGATTGATTGCCTTTGTTTCTTTCTTTTTGTCACTACTGATTGATGTTGTTCTCTGAGATCTCTTTAGGTGAGAATGATTACGATGTTATAAAATTCCTTTTCTTCCCAGTTCTCTGTTGGTTCTCTGTATCTAATTCAATTCTTTTTTGTCTTTTAAGTCGCGTAAATTTTGGTTACAAGGAAATTCTATTTCTGCTATTTTTGGCTGTCTGTATTAAATGCAACTGATAATGTAACTTGGTTTTGGAGTGCTTGAGCAAAATTAAATGCTGAGCTTGCTTTCTGGAAAATATGTGTTTGAAACTTAAATTTTGCTGGTGGATTCCAATCGTTTGTGCGATATGCCGTAGGCTCAAAACATACGGAAATCCTGAAGTAAGGAATTCAAATCAGCTGATAATCGAAATGCCTAGTGGCTGACAAATAGAGCAGGTCTCCCTTCCGTTAAGATTGATTCGTAGCACTGATGCTAGCCTGAAAAAAAACAGATTTTACGTACTGTTGAGAAGCTTATTCATAGATATGTCTTCTTTATCTTGCAATGAGATTAGCGAACTATTTCGAGCAATGTTCTCATCACTTTATGGATCGAAAGACTTCAGCCTTTGCAGAACTAAAATTAGCTGTGTACTCACAAAGCCATTATATCCCTACTCTCCGCGACATTCAGTGGGAGATATTGGTGACTTATGTAATTTTCTGATATAAAATGAAACAATTAATGCCGAACGCGTTAAAGAGATCAGTTTGATGTTAAAGTCTGACGGGTCTGAGAACTATTTAATAGTGGTCACGATTCATTTGGAGACTTTGTTCATGGAACAAGCCACTGATGAGGAGCTGCTTGAGGGATTGAAGATTGGTATCTCTAACGTCCCTCTGAAATCAGGAAAGCTTTTGATGCTGGAAAGCAATGATGAGATATTGGTAAATCATGTTACTTTCTTACATACGATGAAACAACTAATGCCGAACGTGTTAAAGAGATCTGGGTGATGTTAGGGTCTGAGAACTATGGACAAGTGGTCGTGATTCATTTTGAGACTTTGTTCATGGAAAAAACCAAAGATGAGGAGCTGCTTGAGCGATTGAAGATTGGTGTCTCCAACATCTCTCTGAAATTATGAAAGCTTTTGATGCTGGAAAGGGATGGTTCCAAGCTACTGTTTCTTTTTTTCACCAGGCCACTTCATATGGAAGGAGTTGTAGAAACTTAAGAGGAGGCTCATTAGATGGGAAACTGAAAGTTTTCGTGTCCTTTTTAAGAGTCAAATGAGATTGTAACTCAACGAGCCACTCCCACGCGCTCTTTGTTTTCTCTCTGTCCCCTAATTGCTCATTTTAAAAGTAGGGAGAAGATACTTTTGTTTGAACTTGACATAAAAAAGATGATTTTATGTGATTTTTTGTCTGTCCGCTCTGTTCATGAAAAAAAAAACGAGTGTAAAATTACTCCTTTGATTCATATTTTCAAAAATTTATAAGTTAAAGTTATGAATCAGCTATCAGCCAAGTAACATCGTATGGCTAGTGCTTTTAACCTAGGTTGATGTGAGATAAAATGAATTGAAATAGCAAAGTGGGCGGAGTTTTGCTCTGTGAATGCGAACAAGTTCTTTTTATGTAAGGAGTCTGCTAATTAATGATGACGCATAAAAAGAAGTCCATTTATTAGCTGAGGGTTCCAATGCGAAGATTTGAGGAGTTCCTGTTTGGCAATTTAAGTGTTAGCCGTGCATTAACGGCTTAGCGAACTGCACGACGGTCCTTACGTGGATAAATAAGAAGTACTTTTTCCGGTAAGAATATTCTAATTTTTTATTTACTGGTTTGTGATGACGAGGAATAAGCGTAAATGTAAAACAGAGGACCAATTTGGATCGGTTTCGCATGACGAATCTGGGCTTTCATCTTCAAAGCAAAAGTCAATAAGTCGTGCTTCGATCCAGTCATTAGCGGACGATTTCTTGAAAATTCTTGAAATCGTAACGGAGTCTCAAAGTACATTAAAATCAATTGACACGAGATTGGCTAATCTAGAAAATCGAGTAATTTCTGTGGAAAATCTTATAATCCAATGTTGCTCAAGTTGATAAAAATTGCGATGCAGTAAATGAAGAAGTAATTTCACTAAAAACGCAAATGCATATTGTATCCACTGAAGCAAAATATTACCGTGAAATGACGTCTTCGTTGTCGGCAAGATTAATGTCAGTGGAATATTTATCTACAGAAAATAACATTATTGTGTGGAATACGGTTTGTGATGATGTAGCCACTGCTAAAAGTTTATTTCAAGAAATATGTACCATCGTTTTAGAATTAACAAAGGTTCCAGAATTTACAATTGTTACGAACAAAAAAGAGCACAAGTTTTCAAAGTGAATGTTAAATCACGCGAGGCGAAGTTTATGATCTTACGTAATGGGAAAAAACTTAAGAATAAGACTTTCGGTTCAAATACAGCTATGAACAATGTTTACGTCAGCGATGATGCTCCATTGTGTTTTCGTGAAGCGCGGAAGAGACTTTACGAGACTAAATCTAAATTGAGTAGAAAGAGTATTCCAGCTTGGGTATCTAATACTGTTCCTCCCTTCATTCAGATTGAGAGAGAAGGTGTTGGAAAAGTGAAATATATGTATAATGAGCCAATACTAGAGCTACTTGATTGTTGATTCTAGACTTTCATTTGTTTTGTTTTGAAGTTAAGAGTCATTTTTTGCTATTATTAGATGAATTTTTTTTATCGTGGTTAGCGGCACTAGCACAAGTATGTGCCTGATGAAGAAAACCAATTATATTTTTCTTCGATTGCATTATCCTGTATTTTTTAATTTGAGTGAGATGTTTCCCTTTTTATTTTCCATGAGTTTTTTTGTTATGTTGTATGGGCAGTGGGTGGAGCGTCGGGGAGGTTTTTTTTGTACGAGACGGTGGAACATGTTCTACTGTCTTGTATGGAGGGTTTCATGTTGTTATACTTATTGTTTATGATGAAATGGCAGGGTGGTCTTCGTCGTTATTTATGTTATGTTGTATCTTTTTATTTTGTATTTTATTTATGATAAATTTTATTTTTCATTTATTTTCTCTTTTTCAGTTTTTTTTCTTTTGTTATTGATTGCGGCCCTCCTGGATACTGGAGATCACTTGTGGTTTTTGTAAGTAGAGTTAATTTTTCTATGAGTTTCCTCGTTTGCCTCCTAAGCTTGTGTCTTGAAAAAATGAGCTGGATTATGACAATAATAGATTGAAAAAACTTGAGAGAAATTCGTTGAGTTGGGATATTCTGGAGAATGGGGTCTTAAATCTGGATTATGATGAAGGATCGATGGAGGATTTTCCAGTGGTTAAATATAAATTTCCAGTTGATATTGGAAATAAATCTACTATGGGTCAGCAAAGTTTGAGCATTTTCCATTTGAATTGTCAAGATCTTTCTAGTTCATTTAATTTTTTAACCGAACTATGTAAGTTTTCTGAGTTGGATGTGCTTGCATTGAATGAAACGTGGCTTCGTAATCATGCAATGAGTCTACTTGAAATTGATAGTTATGACTGTGACGCAGAATAGGGAATCACGATTACATGGTGGATTGGCTTTATATTGCAGGAAGAATATTGCAATGAAAATACGGAATGATCTACGTGTGAATAAAGAGATGGTTTTTGAATCAATGGTGGTTGAACTTTGTAAGTCGGGAAAAATTTTCTTTGTGGTGGTTGTTTATCGACCTCCATCTGGAAATGTGCAGGAATTAAATGATTTGCTGGAGCGGCAAATGGATAAGTTGTCAGGTTTAAATCGCCCATACTTTGTTTGTGGAGACTTTAATCCTGATGTATTTTCAGTAAATGTAAACCCGAGAGTTCGTGATTTTTTAAATGTTATGTTGGGTTACGGTTTAAGGCCGACAGTTAATATATGTAGTCGAGTGACTTTGGGCTCAGAATCAATTTTGGATAATATATTTGTTAATGTGAAGTATGATTTTGCTGATGTTATTTTGAATGATGTTTCTGATCTATTTGGTGTTCTTGTTGTTATTAGAGAGTTTGGTGTCCCTGCAGCTATGAATATACCACCATAAATTTCTGCATTGAAAATGGATGCTGAGGCTCTTAACATATTCAGAAGAAAATTAAAGAACACTCAATTTGACTTTTTAGAAAGTAGTGATCTGCAAGTAAATGAAAAGTTATCATTGTGGTATTCAGAAATAACTAAATTACTAAAAGAAAGTTGTACAGTTATTAAAAATCAGACTTTTCATGTCACCCCTAGAAAACCCTGAGTTACTAGAGGACTGACGAAGGCCATACCAAATTGAAGACTGCTATATAAATATTATGTATTCTCTTCTGAGGCGAAAGCGAGATACTAGAAATATAATTTTGAACTCGATAAACTACTACAAACAGCGAGATTTAATTATTATAGAAATGAGTTTAAAAAAAGTGTAGGTAATCCCAGGCAAACGTGGAAAGTAGTTCAGTCTGTTCTCAGCCCTTCCAAAAGTTCAATTTTACCTGAAAATTTCAACACTGATGCTTCAATTGTTGATAATATGTGTGACCATTTTTCTATTGTTGGTAAACGGATAGCGAACTCCACGAGAAAATTTCCTGAGGATGGAACATACCACCAGTTTTTACATGAGGAAAGTGATGTATCTGCATATCTGAAACCAGTAACTGCTAGTGAATTATGTACCACATCGTGGAACATGAGAAATAATGCTTCGGGTGCTGACTTCCTTTCATTGCGTGTACTTAAGTATGTTTTCTCGGAAATATGCGACCAGGTTTGTGTTCTATTTAATATGTGCCTAAAAGTTGGTGTTTTTCCCGATTTTATGAAAATTACTAGAGTGGTTCTGCTTTTTAAGGGCGGAGAAAAAAATTTGCCGAATAATTATAGGCCTATTTCATTGCTGCCAGTTTTATCGAGAGTTTTTGAAAAATTGATTAGTGGCATTAGTATTTTAGTAAAACTCAGTTTGGATTCCGTAAAGCAATGTCGACAGATCAAGCTCTTCTTTTTCTCACGACTTTTGTGAACGATGCTCTGGACCAAGGGTGGAAAGTTGCATCTGTTTTTTTGGACATTGTGAAAGCCTTTGATGCAGTAGACCATGGAATTCTTCTGGTGAAGCTGAGGAATTTTGGTTTTCGAGCTATGTTTTATCGTCTATTGGAATCTTTTCTCCAGGATAGAAAGCAGTTTGTCAGTGCTGGTGAAATTAAATCGCAAGTTAAAAGTGTTGAATTCGGTGTCCCTCAAGGGTCTGTTTTGGGGCCATGACTGTTTCTTAGATATATTGATGACCTGCGAAATGCTATCAATGGACTGTCTTTTGATTTAAAATCTCGTGATACTGGAGCATCAAAATCTATTTTGCCTTATTTTGCTGATGACACGCATCTAACTGTTGCTGCAGAAACCGGGGAAATGCTTATACAGAATCTTCAGGCTAGCATGTTAAACATTGAAAAATGGATGAGGGTTAACAGATTTCAGCTAAACCATGCAAAATCCCATTTTGTAATGTGTGGGAGAAGTAGCAATTACTACCCTTGGATTGACAAAATACAGTTCGGTGAAAATATTCTGCCTCGGGAAGTTTCGACAAAGTATCTAGGGGTGATTGTTGATGAGTGCCTTAACTTCAAAGAGCACATTTCATGCGTTAGTGGCAAGGTTTCAAGATATGTTGGGACGATGAGGAAACTGAAGCACTTTTTTCCGAAAGACATTATGAGATTGCTTTATTTTTCTTTTGTTCACCCATACCTTCTATATGATTGTCTTGTGTGGTCAAGTACGCTTTTAATTCACCTTCGTCCCCTTAGAAGCTTACAAAATAATGCCCTACGTGTTTTAACTGGAGATAATCATAATATGTCTGTTAGACATGGATATAATCAAGTAAATATATTACCGATGGCTGGATTATTCCGTTTTTATAATGCTCTTTTTATGTTTAAATATACACACGCGTTATTACCTGAGTGTTTTAGGGAAATGTTTACAAGTGGTGTTAATGTTCATAATTACTCGACTAGAACATCAACACTAGTTCGGCGACCTCAGGTTATTACAAAGCGATCCGTTTTTTCCATAAGACATGTTGGCCCTCGGGTGTGGGAACCATTAACGCAGGCAATTTCAACAATTGATGAGCTAAATGAATTTCGCAGTAAATTAAAAGGACAGTGTTTGTCTACATAAGAGTTTTAATCCTTGCTGGACGAATTTTCTCTCAAGTGATTGTGACACTTTTTTTTTGGGAGGGCGACGAGGAGGTAGAATAGAATGAATGATTTTTAGTTTTGTGTCTTCGGTATCCAATTAGGTCGTGAAATTTTTAGATATTAATTTATTTCGTTTATTTTTATTTATTTTCTTATTATTATTTTTTGCTCTTTTTTTTGGGGGGGGGGGTCGAAGGATGGCTGGTAGTAATTGTGTATGTAGGGTTTTGTAAAGGGTGATTTGTCGGGTTTCGGGTTTTGTTTTTAATGTGTTATATTTTTTTTAATAAAACCTTTTTCTCTCTCTCTCAAAGTCCTGAGAAAAAATCCGTCCTGAAACTACAAACGTTGTTTTTACAGAAAGAAAAAAATCGCGACTATAACATACATATACCATTTTCATTTCATATTCTAAAAAAAATTCATAACAAAACTTTTCGGCTGAGGACCTGGAGCTCAAGATGGTGGGAGGTATGGAGGGCCAGGATTATATTTCCTTTTTGGGGGGAGGTCGGGCAAAGGAGGGCCAGGGGTCAGCTTCCATAAGTTTTGGAATAAAATATCGTTAAGAAGTGTTTTTGAGGGAGGTAGGGGTTGGGCCCTGGAGGAACCAGGAGTCTTTCGTCGGCCCTGGAGTATTGCCAACATACGAGGAATCACAGTATCCATATAACCGTTCAAAATAAACCGGTTTGGTACCTATGTGAAATGTTGGGAATAAAGTGATTTAGTATAAAAGGTGTTTTATACAAGCAGTAGTTTTCATTAGCTTAAAATATGCCTTGAAGACGACCCAAAAAAAAGTTTAATGGCCTTTTAATGTTTCTTCAGGTGAATGCACGTAAATTTTTGAATACATTTTTGAACTGTTGTGCAACTAGTTAAGCGACGGGATGCTCCTATGGCCACCATCTTAACTCGTTGTGCATAAAATCATTAACCTTTACTCAATGTCAAAGAATGCTGTTACACAACTAGTATACGAGCCAATTGAAAGTTTATTGGCCCCAAGAGTGCCGGGGGGGGGGGGGTGACCATGGTACATAGGCTCCCACAGAAGTATAGCTCCATATACTACTTAAGTGATATCAGTAGTACGTCGTATTAATTTTGTTTCAAAGGGGACTGGACAGCACTGGCCATTTGTTTTGAGTCCAAGTTGCACAAGCATAAATGATATTAGGGATTATAAGCAAGTTTTGTAGCTTCGCTAAGCTTTGTAGATCTAGCTCCCCCTGATGGGCCTCAAAGTTTTAAAGCTAAGATTTGAAAGTGGAAGGCGTCTCTTCATGTCTGTAGAGTGGTGTAGGTAAAATAGGAGAAAGATACCAAGGTAGGTAAACTCCTCGACCCAATGTGTTATCATACCAAAGCTGGGGGCTGGGATTTACCTGGGAATCAGGTTTACATGAGCAGCACATGGCTTCCGTTTTTGAGGTAGGCCACTGGTGATTTCCCAAAAAGTTTGGTGGTGGGGTTTAAACTTGTTGTTTAAATTAAAGGACAGAAGTTTTCCTCGAGTTTTCTTGATCAATTTTAGAAACCAAGAGGAACAAAACCATATACCCCTGTCTTTCAGAAATGCAAAGAACACTTTTAATTGCAGAACCTCAGGCATCTTTTAAGGGATATTGACTAAATGAATTTTTAGGTTTTCATGAAGTTAATCATTATAACATAGCTTGTTAGAATTTTTTCTTTCAGTTTCTTACTTCTCTATTTGTTGACATAGCTTTTTTTTGGAGCGGGGAAGACATGTAAGGCGTATCCCAACGCCATCATTCAAGAACGTGTATGTTGTGGTATCAGTTAAGGTGGCTGTTTGCTCCCTTTTCTTGTTTTCCTTCTACCATTGAAATTGTCATATTCTGTTTCTTATTTTCTACTATGTGCTATAACCTTGATTCTAACTATTTCTGTATATTGTAATAGAGACTCAAAGACAAATTTTGGTTTATACGATTGACTCCTAGTCATAAAGTGTTTCATTACGGAGATTGTGACGACAAGACTATTCCGTCTCTTGAAGATCTAAAACATAAAGTACCTGTCATGGAAATCAAAGATGTGCTTATTGGAAAAGATTGTCCACATGTCAAAGATATCAAGTGAGTTATTTTCAAGGCATTGCTTAAAAGTATGTGGTTTTGAGGCCGATTTTGTGATCCTACATTATAACTAGTAAGTTTAATGTGTTTTTATTTCATTAGTAAATGGAAAGGACATTAGCCGTTTTTGTCTGCCAGCTTGTAAGGTGACTATAAATTGTCATAATGGGAAGGAGTCATTATCTAGTTTGGGATTTATTAAAACCTCCCAGCCAAATCCTGGGAAAGGCTAAGACTCCCAGTATCTCCTGTGAGATGATTGACTCTGACTTGGAAAAAGAAAAAAATAAGCGTTGAGTATTTAAGTTTCAAAGATTGCTTGCGATACAAATTATAAAAAAATGTGTTCATAAACAAAATAAAAATTAGAAAACAAATACAAGGTTCTGATCCTCATAAAAACTCCATGGTCTTTCAAAGAAGGAGAAGATGCACATAGTATTTAAACACTGGCTCATAAACCAAGACAATGGAAGAAGAGATACAGTAAAAAAAAATTCACCGATGTTTAGGAATTTATTCTTTTCTCAGCAACAATTTGTGCGGCTCAAATCAATCCGTGACGTAAGTAAGAAAAAATGTAAGTAAACCAAATAATGGTAGACAAAAATATTTGTAAGTTTTAACCAATGCAAAACTATGAAATTTCATTCGCAAGCTCCTTCCTCTGTCTGTTCCCGACAGATAATGGCGTCAGGATGGACCATTGACGACTTTCCCTAACCAGAACTGTGACTTCAAACGGCGCTGAAGGGTCACCTTGAGAATTGGTGCCCCTCAAGGATATTGTAATCTATTAAACGATACAGTGTTCGCACTGGATTCTGATTGATGGAGGATTTTTCTGCATTTCTTTGTTTTGAAGGGATATTTTGACCTAAAAATCATAGCTACTTATCTATTATTGGCTTCCCCCCATAGTAGCATGAGTCGTATATAATATTTGTATGAATTGGAGGTAATAAGCTTGAGATTACTTGTGTAGGATTTCGACTCTCGTTGACAGACGGACATCACCAAGTGTGGAAAACCTTTTCGTCACCAAGATGGTCCCAGGATTGAACAAAGCCTTCATTCTTACGAGAGGTCCTATGGAATTCTTTTTGTGCGGTTTTAAGGTGGCTTAAGCACTTCATGTAGATTTGAGGAGATGCATTAGTCCCTATTCTAATTTGGTTTAGGACCCATTGCTTTTTCTTAGGCCATAATAATTTCAATAACATGGGAATTTAGACTTAGAATGTTACAACGTTAAAAAAACAACTATCGTATTGCCTGACGAATTCAGATGTTTTCAACTGGGGGAAAAAGGGTAGTGCCTAAAGACTTTTAGGAAAACTGTATGTAAACCCTTTTATAAGAAAGTTGAAAAGAGTGATTGTGATAATTATAGGGGCATCAGTTTGGTTTCTATTGGAAGCAAATTACTTATTAAAATGATGCTGTTTAAAATTAGAGATGCTGTAGATAGAGTTTAATCAGAAGTACAGTTTGGTTTTAGGAAGGAGAGTGGGCGCGAGAATGTGCAAGCGAAATTTTTACTATTAGACTCGTAATTGAAAAGTGCCTGAGCCATCAGACCTCTTTAGTTCTCAGTTATATTGGCGGTTGATTCAGAGGATAGAAGAGCTTTAGCGAAGGTTCTATCCTGGCATGGTATACCGGATCAATACAATTAAGTGATTAGTAATGTGTGCAAGAATGAACTCCTGCTGTTAAGGTAGGAACTGAGGTTAGTAGCTGGTTTCGTTTTAAATCAGGGGTTAAGCAGGGTCGTGATCTATCCTCATTTGTATGGGTTATTTTGATGGACTTTGTCCTAAGAAACACGGCAATGAGCATGGAATCAAATGGGGAAGTAAAACTCCTTAGACTAAGGTTATTCCGATAATTTAATTGTCCGAAATGAAATTTTTAGGCAAATTAACTAATGTTTGGAGATTTTGTGGGTTCTGGGTGCAAGAATAGATTTCAAATTATTAAGAAGACTAAGGCGCATTGACTGGGAATAAGTGAAGGTGAAGAGGTGAATGTTGGGTAATTAGAAGATCAAGGGGATAGCTTCTCTAACCTTGGTAGTATTATTGGTAAAGATGATGGATGTAAGGGAGATCTTAAAAGAGAAATAGCCATGGCTCGTGGTGTTTTTCACAGTAAAAGAAAGTTAAACTGTTTGCGAACCAAGAATAGAATATTGGAAGCTATAGTGATGACAGTGGTTAAGTGCGGTTATGTAAAGTAGGCGCTTCTACTTGAGGAGGAGGAGCATTTTTTAGGTGTTTTTCAAAGGAATTGTCTACGGAGCCTTTTGCGTACCCCTCTTACCGAATTTCAAACAGTAAGCTATATTAAAAATGTGGTTCAATCCCGCTCTCTAGGGCTATTAAATAAAAAGCAAGTTTTTTTCTCAACAGAAAGGAAGTTGCAACATAAAAACTTCAAACGAACAGGAATTATTCCGTATATGAGGGGGCTGCTCCATCCTCAACGGTTCGCTCTATACGCTAAAGATTGACTTTTGATCTGAATTCTGTAAGAACGACTCCTGAAGCACTTATTAGACCATTTATTAGAGTAAGAAGGTTTTTCTTTAATTACTGAAAAACTTCAGCGTAAAGAGCAAGGTATTGAGGACGGGGCAGCCTCGTGTAAGGAAGACTTTCTGTTTGCTATAAATTTTAATGTTGCTCCTTACTTTCAGGTGATTTTTTTTAATTTATTTATTTAATTTCTAATCATTTTTCAAATAATGCCAGACAATCTACCTCCCTTCTCCGTCAGAAATTCCCTCCACGAAAAAATCGTCCACGGAAAGATTATCGCGTGTAACACCCCCCCCCTCACCCGGACAATTCCATCCTTACTGAAAATTCCCCTCGGAAAACGTCTTCAAGACATTTCCGCCTGGAAAATTCTCCTTATCCTACTTTTATTTGAAAAATGACTTCTTTCTTGTTAAATTTTTGGTCATTTTTAAATCATGCCTGAATTCCCTCCCTCTGTCAAATTGACAGAGGGAGGGGGGCAGACAATTCAAACCCCACTTACAATTTTTCCGGGACAGTACCCACCTCCCCCTAACATATCCATGTGTAAAATTGAGTCGCCAAAGAGAAAGTAAGACAAGTCATAAGAATTATACCAAGAATGCTTGCAAATTCCCTAATTATGAAATTTCCTCTGGAGAGTTCAACCCCGGAATCTTTATTTTCACACAAAACACTCTCCCTGTCAAACCTCCCCCCCCCCCCCTCTCCCAAAAAATGTTTATACATCCCAATAACGAATGCATTATTTGTATCTTTCAGCCCTTTTTCCAGGAGCTCTGAGAGGTCACGTTATCCCCAGAGATATGGGTATTTAACTTGTCACGGATCCTTAACAAGATGGCTGTCTCAAAATTTAGATCGGATGACGCTGGGGCAAAAGGGGGTTGGAGGTGCGTCTAGTTGCAATCCGATCATTTGGATCTCTGAAATAGAACACTAGAACTTATGATTTCCGTTTGAATGAGCTCCCTCCCAATCTTATAGGACCATTGGTTCGAAGTAATCCCCCCTGGTGGAAAAAAGATAGCACCCATCCCTGATCTTTCTTCTGGCAAGAAATATAAAAATCCCACGCTTTTGCGGATTTGAGCCATTTATTGTAGGTTTCTCTGGTACGCTGAATCTGATGGTGATATTTTCATTAAGATTTATGGCCTTTTGGGGGGTATTTCTGTTCTTTTTCTGAAACTGACACAACTTTTTTCAGACTCGTAGCTTTTGATGGTTAACATTAAATATGATTAACTATATGTAATATTACTCCAGGCCAAGGTTGTATCCAGGGAGAGGATTATTGGGTTGGACCCCCTTCCTCCGAAATTTTTGTACAACTTGTAAAACGTAACAAAATGCAAATTAACAATTTTTTATTAGTTTTTAAAAAGTTCTTTTAGTAAGCCCTTCCCCCCTTCGGAACAAAAATCCTGCATATGCCCTTGTTCAAGGCTTTCCTTTCTCACCGGGCTAGAAGTCCGTTACTCTACCTGTTTTCGCCATAGCTGCATATAGCCAAACTTTGAAAGCTTGGTGCTGTGAGAACGTTTTGGAATAGAGATTGTTGTAAAGTAGGTGAAAGCCCTATTTTATGTCTGAACTTTTAGTTTCTCTGTAGGAGTAGGAATCTCTCTGACCAATTTTTAATAGAATTCCTTCTTACTTTCCCCCTGTATAGTGATGCTGACATCACTTTCTAGGTATATAGCTTCTTTGATTCGACTGATAATATGTTAAACAAAAATTCACTGAAAGCAACCTACTGCTTTTGTCTTTTAGGAGTAAGAAAATGACGCATCCTTACGTATTTTCTATCGTCTTAGACACACCTGAGCCATCAACTCTTGATTTTGTTGCACCAGATGAACAGACCTATGAATACTGGCTTGATGGCATCAATTCCTTGCAGGGTAATTATTTTCTTGAATTGTTGTCATTTACTTTTATTCTGATCTCTTTGAATTTTCAAATTGGCATGCTGATATTGAACATTAAGCTTATAGGCCATTCAATAGAAATTTGTGAAGAAAAAATTCTTCTTTTTCGTTGCTGTTAGTATATTAGTAGAAAAGAAACAAAACTACAATAACAATCAAACACATTGAAAGAAAAGGGAATATCCTATAGTTATCGCCTGAGGCCTCACCAAGAAAAGTTGCAAAAAAGTATGCCCCAACGAACAGAAAAATTTGACCTGGAAACTGTTTTTAATTAAAACTGCATAGTCAAACTGACTTGCCAGATCAAAATAAACTGGAGCGACATAGGAAGTGCTCTTTTTTTTCGCTTTTTTCTAGCTCAGTACAAGGATATATTTTTTGTTGACCTTCGACAAATTTCGAGACAAGTTCAGTTCCCAAGTTCGTTTATTAACAACATATGTAGAACAACAAAACACGAGAATAGACATATAACAAATGGCTATCTGCATCTAACAAATAACTTAAAACCAGCTCTTCAAATGACCAAAGTTGACAATGATTACAAATGACTTTGTATGCCACTGTATCATCCAAACTGCAACGGGATAAATTGATGACGTTAAACTAAATCTAATAGAAGTATCAGACTATGCTGGCAAAACTAAATACTTTCAGGCATAAGCTAAGTTCTGGCCAATAGGGAAGTTACACCAGTGGTAGAAGAGGACCGTTTTACTTATTTAAAACAATTTTTTTCCCTGCCAAAATAACGGCTGACAAAGAAAAGGCTTTAGTCTGATATTTCTACGTGACTAAGTTTAACGCTACCAAATTATTACGTTGAAGTTTAGATGTTACAGTGCAATCCAAAGTCATTTTTGGTCATTGTTGACTTTGGTCATTTTAGAGCTGGTTTTAGGTTTCTTGTTAGATGCATAGACATGTCTGTTAGATGTCTCGTCTTCATTATTACTTTTTTAGCTCAGTACTAGGATATATTTCTTTGTAGACCATCGGTAAATTTAGAGACACTAGAAACAAGTTCAAGTTCGTTTATTAATAATTTATGCACAGCATATGGGCCCAAATTAGAGTCTGAAAAAATGTTTTGAAGGATCCAACTTCTGTCCATTCTTCTTCCAGAGCCCTGACTTCAAATGGATTTGTAAAATCGTTTAGGTTAATGAAAATTGAGTAACGTGGCTACAGCCTAACTTTGGCTGTCGGAACGGGGTAGCGGTAGAAACTTATGTGCCCCTGAGTGTATCGAGCATGCCAGAAATTTGCCGCCAGATTAACGCTAGTGTTCAGACATTCTTGAAACGCGAAGCCAGAGCTCTTTGCAAGTCTTCTAGCAAGAAGACAGCACTAGAGGAGAAGAGATGTGGTGAGGAATAAAGGGTGCAATGAAAGCTGCTGGATTTCTCCCAGCTCGTAAAGAAGCAAAGCACAAAGGGGTGTGAGAAAATCCTATATTTTCGTGACTTGTAGCCTCTGAAAAGCCACACGTAAGCTAAAGTAACCTTGTATGAGAGCCCGGTGCTACAAAATTAAGCCTTGTTCCCTAATTATGGGGTTCTCCGCCCGTTCTTGGCTGCTGGTTTTAAAAATGACAAAGTAGAGGTAAAAGGAGGGTACCGCTAGAAGTTTGGTCTAAAGAATATTTCCAGGGAAAGAGTTTGACATGACAATTATTTTTGTTTCTGAACGCTAAATTTACGCGCCGAAAAAGTAATAAGCTACCCAATTTTCGATTGGTCTTTTTATTTTGTTTCTTTTCTGATCCCCGTGGTATGTAAGCAAAGATTCTTCCTAAATATCAAGTGATATACGTCTAGCACATTTATTTTCAGGTCGACCCTTAGTCAGTAAAGAAGCGAAGAATGATCTTGATATGTTGTTAGCTATGGAAGTTAAATTGCAAACACTTGAATTAGAAGGAATTGAGATACCGGAGGAGCTGCCAGTGTTGCCACCTGAGCCGGAAACCTACGAATTCTATTTCCAATGAAACTTATTTTGTCATTTAACATTCCTGTTTCTGATTCTTGTTAAAACTTAGTCTTGTCTAAAGATTTTAAATACCGAAAAGCAAATTAAACATCATAAAAAATCCCTGGGCAAATTTCATTGTGGTTGCAGATGGAATAATTTCTTCGACTGCCTTAACTTTTACAAATATAAATAAATACTCTAAAGAGTCGTATAGACGACAATCGTGGCTAGAACTTGACTGAAGACCAAAAATAAGGGCGTGCAGGGGCGGATCCAGGATTTTTTTTTAGGGGGGGATTTTTTTTTTATAAGGATTTTTTTTTTCATAAGCGTCAATTCATATTTAAACATTTGTAATGACAAGCTTTAATCATTAAAATTTATATTTTGAAAATTTCCCCCTGAACTCACCATAGTTTTTTATCTTATTGTTTCAAAAAGTCGAGTGAATACTAACAAATAAAAATTATTCTCGGCCTAGTCTAGGGAATAATATTCAAGTCGGAGCTGTGAAATTGCAATTCAAGTTGAAATTGCAACCTGTCAACATTTGTTTAAAATTTCACGATATATGAAATGATTGCCACAATGACTGCTTCTGAAATAATGGTGATAATATCTTAAACCATTTAGCCATTGATTTAATTTAGGCAGTCCAGATGCTATTATTCCTCAAATATTATTTTCAATTTCATGTTTACATTTCGGTTGCGTAACGATTTATTTTATGTAAAGAGTGATTATTGGACTTAAATTTATCTAATATCCCATACGTTTTTTGTGGGGTTTTCTCCTTTTTTAAGTTTTATAAATGGTAAATATAGAATTGAAAAATAAAATACAAGGCGAATCAGGCGCGATTTCATGAAACTTAATTTCGTCCTTGCTGATTCCAAGGATTTCAAAGATCGATGTAGATTATTGCTATTCTTAGCCTCTCGGCAAAATTCTTTTATAGTTGGAAAAGAAGAAATTCATTCCTGGATCCCGCTAGAGCAAGAAAATTAGCATTGTCCATCTGTGTTTTCGATAACTATTAATAAAAAAGAATTCAAAGGAGTAGAATTCCTAGTTTTTCATGATTAATTCATCTAATAAACAGCCAATAGATTCTGATGTTATGCGTAGACACTTACAGGGGTTCCCGGGCATTTTCCCAAAGAACGGCGAAGTCTACAGAAATTGTGAGGAGGATGCGGTTATGGACAAAACGACTTTTTTGACAGGAATTTCCAGTTTTTCTAGTATTTTGTCAAATTTAGTACTTTTTGGTCCGAGAGGGTGGGCGGAAGCTATGGATTTAAATTTCTAAAACTCGATTTTATTTTGCAGAGATTGTGAATATTTACTGAACAACTGAGAAAAATTAAAATATGGGATAAATGTCAGGGAAGATAATGGAAATAGCTAAATAGCTCAGTGGCTGTATCATGACATTGAATATTAATCTGCATCTATTATTCCATATTTTCTGGATATGTCATTCAGATGTTATACAAATTAAATTAAAGTCTTGCAAGTTAATCTGAGTTTATTACTGCAAGTTATATTAGTTCAATTTCACCAAAAGTTTAAGGTTTTTTGTGGAGGGGTGGTTCTGACGGTCCCCACGTGCATACTTGCCGGACACCGAGTATCGGAAATAGAAGAACCTAACAAAGACGATGTAGACAAGATGTGAAAATGTGCTTATTTTTTCAAGATATATGTTTTTTTAATTTGAGATATTATTTAAGATGTTTTATTTGTATTTATTTCTGAAAGAGAAATTAATTTTGATCAGTCTGGCTTTTTGATTGTGCAAAGAAAAGGGTGCTTGCAGCCAAGGTTCCTTTAAAATATTGTTATTTCTACGATATTTCCGGTAATTTCCTTAATATTTTTGCCTCTTCTTGTTACCAATTGGGAGTTGCGAGAAAAAAGACGCTATACAAAACTAATTTACTACTTAATCTGCTTCAGGCTCACTTGATTAAATAGCAGTTTTAATAAAATTTATTAAGAATCGTCCCGCAAAAAAAAACAGCACATTGTTTTAAATGTGAGAACAATTAAAAGTGAGAAAACTTATGAGAAAAAGCAAGTATTTCACCGCTATCTATTTAAATCTTAATGAATGTAAGACAATCCGCCTGAATGAATTTGAATCTGTTCTAGCATATTGTTCAGATGTGTTGTTTTGGAAGACTGCTCATACTGAAAGAGCGTAGGTGTAAGTAGGAAATTAAAATCAACTATAAATAGTAATTTATATAGCATTAATGTAAAAAAAATAATCAGCTGTGTAAATTATTTTTTTTGGGATTCAGAGTCACTCCAAGATTTTCGGCTTATAATGGTGGCTAAAAACACAGGCTAATTATCAAACACTGTTTTTAAGTTTCTTTTTAATATTGTTCTTTAAATACTTGCCACAACTACTTGGCGTTGTCCGGGAATCTTTATAATAGTTTATTATATACTTTCGGTATCACAACTCGTGTTTTTTTTTTTTTTTTTCTGAACTTACATAATGTGATGGAAATTGAGGCTTTTCCGGGTATTAAAATATATCTAAGATGTGTATTTGCTCGTCTGGATTTTGTAAAGGCTTAGTGATGTCTGGAGATTTTTTCGTAGGAAAACCTGAGTTAATTTTATACGCCAATTATGAGCTACAATGATGGGACTTTTGTGTGTGATCAGTAGATGTGAAACAGAACATGATGTAGGATCTAATGACTGACCTGTCCAAGTTTTTGCACTGGTGGTTAAACTTACGTCCCAATGTTTCCAAAAATTGTTTGTATTGACATTTAAGAAGTCTTAGAATTTGTAATAAATTGTTTTTAAATAAGTCAATTAACTATTAAGTTCATTAGGGGCGTCGTGATTTCCTGGATATTTTTGAAATAGTCAAATATTAAACTTTATTACTTTAGGATTTCTGCTGGTGACTTAAAATTATGTTTATGTTATTTTTTTTTAGGGAGATCTGACTAATGTCGAAAGGGTCGAAATGGTTTCGAGTTCAGAAAGAACTGTTCTCACAGCTTTTTCTATACAACAAAATTATTGTTTTTTTGTTTTTTTTAATTATAAAATCAAAACAACGTAAGTCAAAATTGCCTTGTCTTTAGATAATACAATTAAATATACTACATTTTCTACCCGACATTTTTGGGATGGATGGTGAATTTGTGATCGATCGAAGGCAGTGTAACCAAAATTTAAATTCGGCATCATTTGCTTTTTTCAGGGGGGAGTGTGGAGGAAGGGTCAAGGCACTTCCTGATCACACTAGTGGTCAACTATAAATTAGTTGATAATATTATAACGCACAGAAAAGATTGCTCCTTTTGCGTATCAAGTAGAAGGAAATCTTTGTCTTTGTTTGCATCCAGGATAGGCTTTTAATCATTTCCCCATTTTAGATTGTATCCAGTGGTGTCAATTCGGGGGGGGGGGATTTGACCCTATTCCCCCCCCCCCTCGTATATTTCCATTGATTGACGCTACTGGTAGTATTTACGAAGTTCAAACGAATTGAACTTTTTCTGTATACGCTTCAGTTTGTTTTAAATATTTGTGCTGATTTTTTAGCTTTGTTTAGTCTCTTAACTATATTGTGTTGTATGTTTTAGAAAATGTGTGTTCGGCAAGAGTACAAATTCTGTTATGGTTTGCCTTTAGTAAAAATAAATGCCCTTTGCCATCAAATGCATTTACAGTTTAATGGAGTGGAGCCATAGAAAGTGGGAAAGAGGAAAGAACACAGCTATTGCTCATTAAGTGTCGCTTTTGAAAAAAGAAAGCATAAAAGATTTAAAAAAAAATGTATTGTTGCAAGAGTGAATTGTTCTTTTTATCTTAAAAAATGTATGTTTTTAGCCTACAGATCAATTTCTAGATAATCAGCATTTTAATAAAATAGTCAACTGTATCAAACTATTAATTAAGACTAGTGTTTGAAATAGTTTTGTGTTCCATTGTTTTTATAAAAAACAAAGTTCGTCTAACTGACTTCCCTCCTGAGCCTAAAAGGGAAATTTTAAGAAACCATAACCTTTAAATAAAGCCATTTTACTTACTTCTTATGGCTTTTCTGTTTCAAATGAGCCAAACACTAATTCTCCGAATTTTTATAGGTATTTTTAGAAGGACCGTCTTATAACTCCTCCACTGGAGTTTCCATACGCTGCCCAAATTAAGGCTTCACTTTATTTGTGCATCTTTGAGAGCGTCTCGGCGTGCAGAGTTGTCTTGAACTCTGATAGCTTTGTGCTCCCATTTGTTATTAATTACAGTAATTTTTAGATTTAAATTAAAATCTTTGCATTGGCACATAGGGTAAGTTGACGCTCAGAGGCGCAAAAAAAATGTAGAAAAAGAAGTATAATATAGAAAAAAAAGCTCCCGCTCCTCCCTGAGCCCATCTATGGTTTATTCATACTCAAAAACCGCCGCTTCCCATTTTGGTTGTTTCAAAACAAAGTTATTATAGTGGCACATTTTCCTCAATGTCGCCTTCACGTTGGATCGTGAAAACGAATAAGCTGCTAATAATTTAAACTTCATAGCGCTTTTCGTCTCTAAGGAATAAATCATTAACCCTCTGTTGATTTTCAAAACAGCTAAGCCTTTAAAGGAAAACTATACCTTCTTGATCTATTTGGGGCCATATATTTTTGCCAGCTTTTTCACTCACGTTTCTATCTTCTAAATTTGATGCCTGGTTCTACCAAAAACTGCACAAGGAGATTGCTTTCAATAAAAGTAGTATTCTCGATGGTATTCATATTTTTCAAGACTTATATGGTTGTGTAAGTTCCTATTTAACCAATTCAAACTCACAAGTTTCCCTTTCACTGTCCTTGGTAATTGGACATTTATAATTAGGAAAACAATTCAAAATGTAATTGTTTTTCAAACTAGGTATAGTTGCAGAAGAATGCGTAGTTGAATTGGGAAACCTTAAGGCACTAGGGTCACAAACAGAATAACGGCAACTTGATGAAAAATTAAAATGCCCCCAACATAGTTACAGAACTCGGTCAATAGATGGCGATGGTGGTTTTTCAAAAGAACGTATTTTTAGTTTCTGATTTTTATAGAGTAAAAGATTAACGCTCCTTGTAACGTGGCAAAGACCCTACAGATTTCTCAAAAATGTAATTAACATTTAAAATGTTCACTTTATCCTTAAAGTTCTCGCAGTCTTAAGTCATCAAGCCAAAATCATAGCATTAAGGCAAAGTAGAACGCTAGTATGCACTTAACTGCAAAAGTAAACGTTTACAGATGTTTGATTTTCTTTGTTAAAATTAAGACACACGCCTCACTCTATGCAAAGGATTCAGGTATCACAGTTTCCTGACTTTTCTTTGAAAAGTATGTTTTTATAAATTTCATCAGAAAAATACGTGTTTTTTTATATCACGAAAGCAGTATTTATTCTTTCGAAGATTTCCTATTTACTTTTGTCCATAAGTTGAAAAAAAGGAAAGAATTCACGTCCAAGATTTACCAAGCTTTTCGGACATACTGTGAATGGTAATTGAATGAATGACATTCACGGACATGCATAAAAATTCAATTCAACTGCCTGGTAAGCGTTACACTGCCCCTAGTCTGATATCTAGCGCAAACAAAGACACAACCTTCCAGAGAATAATTTAAAAATCTTTACTCCATATTAATCTCCATTCAAAAATGAAGTTCTAAAAAATGCAGCGGTCGTCACTCTGATTCTTTTATTTGCAAACACAAGCTTGGTTAAAAATGCACAAGTATGTTCTATTTTTCGTCCTTTTCCAGTTCAGCTTTATCTTTGGTGACTTTTAGAGGAGATTCAATTTCAACAGTAAGGGGCCCGTCACTTTCAACTAGCACTGAACGAACCTTTCCAAAGACCCCATCTGAAAAAGATATTAGAAATTCAAATAAATCACTGGCGTTCATTTTGATTGATTCCGGTTTTAGAATCGTTTTGCTCATCTTTTGGCGAAATAACTTCAACAGTTACAGGGCCGTCATTTACGATTTGAACGGACATCATGGCTCCGAATATTCCATCTGGAAAAAACCAGTCGATAGAAAGTATATTTGTTGTCTTCGTGTAAAAGAGTGAATACAAATAACCCAATCGGGGTTACTGTTAGTATAGAACAGAACTAACTCAGCTAGAACTAACTAGGCTCAGCAAGCCTTAAAGGAATGTGATAGCTTAAAGAATGTCTCGTCCTTTATAAACTTTTTTAGTTTGTGTGGCTAGACTATTCAGAATGGATTCGGTTGTCTTGACATAACTTATAAAACTTGGATAAGAGAACCGAATAAACGACAAAAACTAAAAGCGATACCTATTTTCCTGTTTTCTTGGAAAAACTACTTAACTTCCCCGTTTTCAGCCGGAAATGGAGCTATTCAGTTTTAATAAAAAAAATACATCATCAGAATTTTTTTTTTTATTAAACGGAGCAGAATTTTCTTTTTACGGTTCAGGAAAGAGAAGTCCCTAAATACGTTCTAAAATACGAAAAATTGAGCAAGAAAAAACGGGTTTCAATTTTGATAAAACAGTGAAATAAAACAAATAAACACTTTAATTGAAAAATATTCGGAATATTTCGGCCCCTCGCCCGGGAGCCTTTCTCAATGGGGAAAAAAAACCGGAAAAACACAAAAAAATGTTTTTCTTTTAAATAATACATATAAAAAAAAACGAAAACTAAACACAAGAAGAAGAACAAGAAAAAAAAACATATAAAGAAATAAGTAAGAAACAAACTTACATATTAAACAAACTTCCAGCACTGGCGTTTTAACACAAGAAACAAAAGCGAATGTCTAAAGTGAAATCATGTGTCACTCTCCTCTTACAATCAGTGTATAAATGGGAATATACGTATTAAACAAACTTCCAGCACTGGCGTTTTACCGCAAGAAACAAAAGCAAATGTGTATATTGAAACGACGTGTCACTCTCCTCTTACAATCAGTGTATAAATGGGCTAAAACCCTAGTGCTGGAAGTTTGTTTAATATGTTAGCTTGTTTCTTACTTATTTATATTTCTTTTTCTTCTTCGTGTGTTTAGTTGCGTATTTTTTATGTGTGTTATTTCTTTTAAAAAAAAAACTTTTTTTTTTTGTTTTTTTTTTCATTGAGAAAGGCTCCCGGACATGGGGACAAAATATTCGGAATTTTTTTAATTAAGTGTTAATTTGTTTTTATTAATTTTTGTTTCACTGCTTTATTAAAATTGAAACCTGTTTTTTCTTGCTTTATTCTTCGTAAATGAAAAAGCAGTGGGGTGTGAGAAATTATTTGTCCTAAAATACCTACTCGGAAAATGCTAACTATCATTCCAAAGGAATTATCATTTGAGTAATTTAGCCGCTTTAGGACTTCCCTGTGGTGGTGCCTGCTTTGATTGGCAGTAACAGCAGAAAACTAGCAGACAAAAAGGAAGTAAAATTTCACAGTGTTGTCGGTCAAATTGAAAAGTAAAACCACAACATCTCGACAAAATCCCTGGGAGAATTCGCCAACGGACTCTGTGTCTTTGACCGGTCAGCCGACTGAGGCTCGGAAAATGATTTTTAAGGTATCGTATTACCTTAACAAAATAAGTAAATTAACACAACAATATAATAATTAGAAAACAAACGCACATAATCTGACAAATCTTAAACTTTTTTCTTTAAACAAAGCAAAGGAGGAACATTTTAAAGAAAGCAAAGAATAAAATATCATATTGCCAGATGACAAGAGTCAATTTATCATTTGAGACATGGATACGCTAAAATTAAAAGGCTGCCCCCATCTAATCCTTGTAAAACTTTGATAATTAACAAAATAAAATTTGATTGGCATTTAACTTTTTATTTCTTTTTTTATTTTATTCAGACTAGTATTATTTATCCAAATTTCAATCAATGGAAAACTCTAGTACAAAAGAAAAAGACATATACAGATGTTCATTTGAAGGGGGAGGGGGTTTCAGAATCGAGAAACCACACAAAACAAGTGAATTAGATGTGGGATGCAAGAGGTTCTAGGACGTTATTAATTTTTTTTTATTTAGGTTGGAAAGACAAGCACAAAAATTGGTCACTGTTAAAATCATAGGATGAACAGGTATGCTAGAATTATCAAATTAATTAACAGAACAGCTTTTTAAAACCAAGACATTTGGAACAGTTGTTATTCTTAAGCATCAAGTAATTATTTAACTCGATTTCTCTTCATTCTGAAAAGTCAAGCTGAAGTTCCATTTATTTCATTAAATATACAATAACACGGACAATATCCCAAAAGGCTCGGTGGCCCGTTATTTGGGAGGGAAATTACAATAGCTAGTTAATAATAAAACTGGACATATTAAAACTAAACAACGCCTGAAACTAAATCGATAAGGAATAAGAAATCAGCTCGCCAATACTCCCATCATCCGACATTCAAAATCAGAATGAGGTTGTCTCTACGTCATCGAGAAACCAACGCTAACTATTCAACACTCAACAAATCAATAAAATCTTATAACATATTACTGAAACTTATTCAACAATTACTCTTAATAAAAAAAAAAATCTTTATCTGTTTCTTGAAAGAACTTAGTATTTGGGACTACCAGATCTCAGCGGGGATCGATCCAGAAAAACAACATGGGAGCTCTTCGTGGAAGTATTGATACACCAGTGAAGATAGGGAAAGAATATAAATATTTTTCCTCTTTAGGAGATCACAGGAGTGTGCAGTTGACTGTAGGACTCTAGTCACTTTCTCTTGAACCTGGCGAACAGAAAAAGTAAAGATTGAAATGTAGACATCGAAACAGTAGCGCGCATAAGGACAAAAAGGAGAGAACTATAAAAGACGGAGCATAGGAAAATAGGAAATTTTTAATCTGGTTACCTAAATATGCCACTTAAACGATAGGTTTTCATCCGACAGGTTTTTAAATTTCTAGGAATCGCACACATCGATACAGGGGGTTGACTTCTGAAACTTCTTAGTGAACGACGTTTAGTTATTTTTGGGCAGCTCTTACCTGCACGAGAAAAAGCAAGAATGTACGAATATTTTACATTTAAAGCTAGCAGATTTACGTTAAACCAATTGAATATGTTCTCAGCCATTCTGTTGAACTTGAATATAAGGGATGATTCATCTGGAGCTACGGTACGTAGAGTACAGTCTTCTGCATGTGCCACTAATTCTTCCTGGCTATCAGGTGTAGACGTTGACGAAGTCCGAGAGTAACTCTTCTAACACAATCCGCAGCAGACATTGTTAATTGGGATGCTAAAAAGTCATTAGAGGTCGTTAACATAGATGAGGATGAGGGTTGGCCCAAGGATAGAACCTTAGGGTACTCCGTATTTAATTGGAACTTGCTCGTCTGCAGCTTCAGCAGCAATAAATCTGCCAGCTAGGTATGAAGAGAACCATGACAATGCTTCCCGAAGTACAACATGATGAAAAAGCTTACCAAAGAGGATCTTGTGTGTAATGCTGTCAAAAGCTTGGCTGTCAAAATAGAGTCTAAATGGATGTAAGCATCGTTTGCAATGTAGAATAAATCTTTCAGATCCTAAATTTTTCCCAGAAAATCATGGATACACAATTAATGTGTTGTGATCTTTGACGGCCAAAGTGAACTAAAAGAAATCTTGGTTCCCCAATTAACAAACTGAGCCAAATCAACTTGTCTTTGTTTTGATTTGTTCTTCTTAGTTTTTACTGGATCTGATCTCGCAGAAGAAAATACTGTTCTTACAGAATTGTTTGACCAATGTACAAAAAGAAGGTGTAATATCACCAATGTAAATTTCTGAAGTAACTAAAAATATATTTTGGCTCCCCCCATGGTAACAGCGAAGCAAATTCACTTGCGGTTACACATGATTGCAGGCAAGAGTATACCATCCGCCCGCCCCTAAAAGGGACTTGAGCCCTTCAAAACAGTATGCACCCTAGTCCTTGTACAAGAGGACTCCTGGTCATACTTCTGCGTGTGAAACATCGGTCGTGTTGATGGTTCCTAGCAAAGTTAATGATATAAAAACAACTTAGAGAGAATAAAGAACTTGAGCTAAACCAGCATCCTTGGAAGAACATACAAAAGATAGAGACACAAGTACGGGCAGCCAAATGAGAAGCTTCTCTACCCAGTGTGCAGCAGCTTATTATACCCCTATGACAATTTCATCCATTTTCTAGGGGCGGGCCTCCTCCGGTCCTTTTAATACGTAGGGTAAATCAATGTTCTCCACTAAAAGTGATTAGGTAGTGATTATTTAGTGCCCGATAAAAATCAACTGTGTTTTCACCTATAGGAAAACCAACGTATGAGAGCTTCAAAGAACAAAATTTCATGCATTCAAATAAACGAAATTTCAACAAGTCCTGGTTTACTAAGCATCTTAACCAATACTTTCAGCTGTTTTTTATGTTCTGGATCAGAACTAGTATTACCTGATTTAAAAACCAAATCCTTAACCATACTTGTACCTCATTTTTTGCATATTTTGGGTTAGAATCAAGAGTTCAGTTTTCTGAAAAATATTTTAGCTCCTTCTTCTTAACATTTTTGTCAGAACTAACATTTCCTGAATTAAAAAACCAAATAACCCATTAGAGCAGCAATTTAGCTCATTATTTTCACATTTTTTATCAGAGCTAAGATTTCTTAATTTAAAACCGAAATACGTCCTTTGAGTTTTAGTATTATCTTTAATTCTTTTTTCATATCTGGCGTTAGAACGAACATTTCCTGACTTGAAAACCCAACCATGTCTTCTGAGCAGTATTTTTGCCCCATTTTTCAGTAATTTTTATAAAAACAAAAACTTCCTGAATTAAAAAAACTAAATAGCTCGTTTGAGGAGTATCTTTAGCACATTATTTCTCATTTTTGTCCGAACTAAGATTTCCTAATTTAAAAGCCCAAATGCGTCCTTTGATTTTTAGCATTAAAACTAAAACTTTAACTAATTCTTTTTCAAATTTGATGTTAGAACTAACATTTTCCGATTTTAAAACCCAGCCATGTCTTCTGTGCAGTATTTGTCTCGATGTTTCTATATTTTTTATCAAAACTAAAATTTCCTGAATTAAAAAAGTACATAACCCATTTGAGCAGTATTTTTAGCTTATAATTTTTCACATTTTTGTCAAAACTAAGATTTCCTAATTTAAAACTCCAAATGCGTCCTTTGTGTTTTAGCATTATCTTTAACTAATTCCTTTTTTCCATTTGGTGTTAGAACTAGCATTTCCCGGCTTGAAAATTCAGCCACGTCTTCCGGGCTGCATTTTTGTCTCGTTTTTCTATATTTTTTATCCAAACTAAAATTTTCTGAATTTAAAAACCAAAAAAACTTATTTGAGCAGTATTTTTAACTCATTATTTTTCACATTTTGTCACAACTACAATTTCCTGACTCTAAAAGTCCAAATGCATCCTTTGAATTTTAGAATTATCTTTAACTAATTCTTTTTCCCTATTTGGTGTTAGAACTAACACTTCCCGACTTGAAAACTCAGCCATGTTTTCTGAGCTGTATTTGTATCTTTTTTTTCTATATTTTTTATCACAACTAAAAACTACTCTAATAGGTTTCTTCAGCAAGCTCACTGTTTTTTAGCTCTCTGTTTTTATATTATTGGTCAGAACTAACAATTTTTAGTTTAAAGACAGAAATATGTCTGTTAATCGACATTTTGGTCCATTCTTATTTATCTATCGCTTTTTGTGCCTCAAACTGAGATTGCTGTGGATGAGTTGGGTGAGTCTTCTTTTAGAACTTTCACAGATAAAGAAATATCTAATTTAATACGTAGTCTTCAGAGTAATCATTGGCCTAGTGTTCTTGAAACTAGTAATGTTGAATGTGCTACGAGTTTATTTTTGTGTCGTATGGGAGGTCTGTTGGATAACCATTTTCCTCTTAGAAAGAGGCCAAGGAATTCCACACCCAAATGCCCATGGATGTCTAGAGGTCTGATCAATGCTACACATATGAAGGCGTCTCTGTTCAAGGCTGCATGTAAAAGTAAGACCCAGGATGATCTTTTGAAGTATAAACTTTATAAAAATGTGCTTACTTCTTCAAAACCTGCAGCCAAAATGCTTTATATTTGTGTCGAATTGATGAGTGTAAGGGGACTTTTCGAAAGGTATCAACTGTAGTTAATGAAGCTCTTTCCCGCAAGAAACTCAAACAGTCCCCCCAACGCCATTATAGGAAAGGTGATGGATCTATTGTGGAAAAAAATTCTTCAACGAGCGTCTTCAATTCGTATTTCACCAGACTTCCTTTGGTTCCTATTCCACCCCGGAGTAGAGTAAGTAGTTTTTCCTTAGCAGAAAAGCCATTTTTCCTTTCCCCATGCAGTGATATCGAAATTTCTAGTATTATTTCTCAGCTTTCAAGTAGCCGTTCAGTTGATGGTTTTGGTTTGAGTTTTAATGTTCTTTGAAAAATTCGTCAGTTTCTTTCTAACCCCATCTCACTGGTGTTTTTCCTCATTTATTCAAAGTTGCTAATGTTGTACCTTTGCATAAAAAAGGTGATTCATCTCTAATTTCAAACTATAGACCTATTTCTCTTTTTCGTGTCATCTTTAAAGCTGTTGAAAAAGTAGTGTATCGTAGACTCTCTTGATTTGTATTTAGTACTAATACGACTGCAGGAAATTCCCTCATAACTAACCATCAGTGTGGCTTTCGTCCCAGTTTTTCTACCTTGCATGCACTTTCAGACTTTTCAAAGGTATTTGATATAGTCGATCACTCTGTTCTTCTGTCTAAATTATCTTTATTTGGAGTGCATGGAGTCCCACTTGAATGGTTTAGGTCTTACCTCTCAGGGAGATCTCAGTATGTTTCGGTTAATGGTACTTCTTCCTCTACTTTGCCTATTTTGAAATGTGGCCCACAGGGCTTTGTACTTGGCCCACTTTTGTTTTTAATTTATATTAATGATCTTGTTGATGGTCTTCATCCCCTTGTGCACCCTATTCTTTTTGCTGACGACAGTAACTTTTTCATTGCTGCAGTGGACCTGCCATCTGCCACTTCCCTAGTTCAAGGTTTTCTTGATAAAGTAATTGATTGGTTCTGGTCAAATGGCATGACTCAACAGCCGAAAACGTTCCATTCTACACTTCAGGACCCCATATCGTATGAGAGCCGTACTGGAGCCAATCATCCTGACTTATCGGAACGATGTTATCCCGCAAGCTACTATGGTGAAATTTCTTAGTGTGTATCTTGACTGTTTTCTTTCTTTTAAACCCCATATAACTCATACTCGCTCCCTTGTCCTCCGCCAGTGTTCAATGTTACACAGGGTTGACTCATTTCTACCCCAGATGTTATGCTTTCTCTTTATTATGCCTTTATTTTTCCTTGTCTTTCTTATTGCTGTTCTGTCTGGGGTAGTACTAATAAATCTCTTCTCTGCTCACTTCAAAGAGCCCAAAATAGAGCAGTGAAGGCTACTTTTCTTCTACCTTGGTTCTACCCTTCCTCTGATCTTTATAATGATACTGGAATAGCTCCACTGGATCGTATTGTGGGTAAAAGTTACCTTTATTTAGTGCATTCTGCTTTTCTAGGTACACTTCCACCGCCTCTGCAGCAGTTTTTCTTACGGACAGGCTCAGGTAGATACTCTTCTTCCTTACGTAGCGCGAATTTATTTTACCCAAACGATCATCAACAGCAGCTCAGAGGTCTCCTGTTTATCAATCAGTTCTACTATGGAACTCCATCCCTCCTGATGTACATCTATTTCTCTCTGTAAAGGCAGTTTCTCGTCGGGTGTTTCATTTTAGAATTTTCTTCTTTTTTTCAATCCTAATTTATGTTTCTCTCTTCTCTTCATTTAATATATTTTTCAGATTATTAAATCTTTTTGGATTCTATCCTAGTTATTTATCTCTTTTCTTTATTTAATTTTTTGCTCAGTTATATGTTAAGTTTCCTTCTAAATCCCCTATTCGATAAATGTCCTTGTCTTGTTTTTTTCTTTTCTTTTATATATATATATATATATATATATATATATATATATATATATATATATATATATATATATATATATATATATATATATATATATATATATATATATATATATATATATATATATATATATATATATATATATATATATATATATATATATATATATATATATATATATATATATATATATATATATATATATATATATATATATATATATATATATATATATATATATATATTATTGTAATAAAAATACTTTTATATGTATGTGCTTTATTGTATGTGCTTTTTTGTGTGCTTTATAAAAGTGTTTTATTTTTGTTTTGTTGGCCCATTACAAGCTAGGCTTTTTGGGATTGTAATTACTTTACATTTTGTGATTGTTTTCTTTTAGTATTAATAAATTGATTGATTGATTGATTGATTGATCAGAGGGCAACTATCCGCCCACTCCCTCTTTCCACCAAATGTATCAGATCAATATTTTTAGATAGCCATTTTATTCAAAATAGTCCAAAGATCATATAATAATGCCTGCACGGTTGACACAACACCCCAGGGCCCGAGAACAAATTCGTAAATTATGGCCCGGGCTATATTATGAGGCTTGTTTGATTGGGAATTGAAAGTTCTAGTTCCCTTTTCAAGAGAGATCGAAGGGCAACTATTCCCCTCCCCCTCCACGCCCTCTTTCCCCCAAATGGATACACTAAATTTTGAGATAGTCATTTTGTTCGGAAGAATCGAAAGATCAGATAACAATACCTACGGGGTTGACACAAAATCCCCAGAGCTTGAAGGCAAGAGCAGCCTGGGTTGTTTGATCCTGAGTCTTTTCAAAAAGGCTAAGAATATTAAGGTAAGGCTTTTAGAAAATATCGAGAGGATATCCAACAAAATCAATGCACACTATATGCAGGAGGGTTTTCAAAAGAAAACAACAGTAATATCTAAGAAACGGCTAAGAGTGTTAACTCGAAACTTCTAAAGCATGTTGGGAGGCAAGCTGAAAAAAATGAGTGGCAGTCGCCCCTCCCCCTCTTACCCTTTTAGATTATCTCCTTAGCACTGATAGATATCTTAAAGTCATTTTATTAAAAAAAAGTCGCAACTTCGAATAGCTAAGCCTCTGTGGATACCATGCCCCCGAAGCCCCCGGATCAAGGAATATAAATTATATTACGACTGCAAATGAGACTGGTTATGACTCCAACTGTGACTGCTTGAAATTGCGACAACTTGCAACTGTGACTGCTTGCAACTGCTACTTCATCTATTTTTGACTACTTTCAGGGAATATTGAGGGCGATGTTGAATTTTAAAACTTTAAACATAGGCGCTATAAGTAAAGAACGATGTGGGCACAATGTGTTATTTTTTTTCCTCCATACCCGGGCACTTCGTATTGAAGGAGTTGTCGAAGAAACTTTGAAAAGGGCTCATTCGATTGGAAATTGGAGTGGCTAGTGCCCTTTTTAATAGTCAAAAGTGATTGAAGGGCAACTAGCCCCCTAGTTGCCCTTTAGTCACTATGCGACTATGTTTAGCATAGTCGAAAATTTAATAAATATGTCTTTGAGGATGACTTAATCCCTCACAGTTCCCGGGGGAAGGGCTGGAAGTTATGAACTTTGCCCATTGTCAGACAGTTCGTGGTAACGAACTGCAAGTAAGCAGCGACCCGGCTCAATAGTGACCGACACTCTAAAAAAAGGAATTTTGATACCAAGAGATACCTCAGAAGAATCAGATTCATCTGTTAATTTCAAATATATAAGGTTTATTAAGTTTGGTTTCACCTAGCAGAAGTTAAGCCTGAGAAGATTTTCGCTGATTTTCGAAAAAAAGGGGAAACAGCCCCTAAAAATTATATAATTTTAGTGAAAATTCCCCCATTAAGTTCAACGTATCGGAGAATCCTACAATAGAGGTTTATAGCTCCTATCTGCAAAAATGTGGAATTTTGTAATTTTTGCCAGAAGAAAGATCACGGATGCGTGTTTATTTGTTTGTTGTTTTTTTTTCCCTAGGGGTGATCGTATCGATCCAGTAGTCCTAGAATATCGTGAAAGGGCTCATTCGAATGGAAATTAAAAGTTCTAGTGCCCTTCTTTAGTGATCAAAAAAATTGGAGGGCAACTTGGCCCCCTCCCAAGCTCATTTTTTTCCCAAAGTCACCCAATCAAAATTTTGAGATAGCCGTTTTTTTCAGCAGAGTCGAAAATCTAATTAATATGTCTTAAAGGATGACTTAATCCCCCACAGTTCCCGGGGGAAGGGCTGCAAGTTATAAACTTTGCCTATTGTTAACATATAGTATTGGTTATTGGGAAGCACACAGGTGTTTTCAGGAGGAATTTTTTTCTAGTGGGGGTCAGGGTCGGAGTAGGGGTTACGGGGGAGGATCTTTCCATGGACGATATTTCCTAGGGGGAAGGAGCATTTCCATGAAGGGGGCGCCAGATTTCGCAGCATTATTTGCTGCGAAATAATGCTAAAACGATCAGAAATTAAATGAAAAAACAAGTTTTTTTCAACTGAAAATAAGGAGCAACATTAAAACTTAAAACGAACAGAAATTATTACGTATATGAGAGGGTTCGCCTCCTAGTCAATACCTTGCTCTTTACGCTAAAGTTTTTTAGTACTTTCAAAAGAGCTATCTATTCTAATTAACCGGCCTTTGTGATTCAGGTGTTTGTGATTCGAACAATTTTCGAACTTTAGCGTAAAGAGCGAGGTATTGACTAGGAAGTGAACTCCCTAATATACGTAATAAAAACATACGAATATAGAAATTTGTTACGTAAGTTAATTCGTAAGTTACGTCAGAACAAAATTTCCAGAAAGCCAATTAGCCAAAAAAGGGAAAATTAATATGCGAATTTCGTTTTAATTATTCATGTACGGTAAGCCAAAATCAAAGCTGCATTAATTCAAAAACGTTCAGAACGTAACAAAAAAAAACAAGTTTTTTTAAGTGAAAGTAAGGAGCGACATTAAAACTTAAAACGAACAGAAACTATTCTGTATATGAAAGGGGCTGTCCCCTCCTCAACGCCTCGCTCTTTACGCTAAAGTTTGACTCTGTCTCACAACTTTATTATTTTAAGCAAGAAAAAACTTTAGCGTAAAGAGCGAGGCGTTTAGGAGGGTACAGCCCCTTTCATATACAGAATAATTTCTGTTCGTTTTAAGTTTTAATGTCGCTCTTTACTTTCAGTTAAAAAAACCTGTTTTTTTAGTTAATAATAGTCGAAAGTGATTAGAGGGCAACTAACCCACCTCTCACGCCCACCTTTTCCCCAACACATTCTAATCAAAACTTTGAGATAGCCATTTTATTCAACGTAGTTTTAAGTTCTGGAAATTAGGTCTTTGAGGATGACAACTCCCCCACAGCCCTCAGGGCAAGGGTTGTAAATTATGCCCAGGGGGCATATAAGGTTTTTATATAACGAGTAGTCGTAGAAACTTCAAAAAGGGCTCATTCGATTGGAAATTGAAATGGGTAATGCCCTTTTCAATAGTCGAACGTGATAGGAAAGCAACTAACACCCCTTTCACGCCCACCATTTCCCCAAACATATCCAATAAAAATTTTGAGATTGCCATTTTGTTCCACGCAATTCAAAGTTTAGGAAATTATACCTTAGAGCAGGGCACTCCCCCCACAGTCTTCAGGGCAAGTGTTATAAGTTTTGCCCTGGTGGCATATAAGGTTTTTTATTAAATCTTTGTCGTAGAAACTTAAAAAAGGGCTCATTCGGTTGGAAATTCAAAGGGCTAGTCCCCTTTTTAGTCAAAAGTGATTTGAGGGCAACTAACCCCCCTCTCACGCCCATCTTTTCCCCAAACACATCCAATCAATATTTTAGATAGCCATTTTATTCAACGTAGTTGAAAGTTTTTGAAAATAGATCTTCAAGGGTGACAACCCCTCCCCCTCCCCCCACAGCTCTCAGGGCAAGGGTTGTAAGTTATGCCCTGGGGACATATAAGATTTTTATCGAAAGCATTGAAACTTCAAAAGGGCTCATTCAATTGGAAATTGAAAGGGCTAGTGCCTTTTTTAATAGTTGAAAGTGATTGGAGAGCGACTAACGCCCCTCTCTCGCCCACCATTTTCCCAAACACATCCAATCAAACTTTTGAGATATCTATGATGTTTTCCAGAGTAATTTCTTAAGGATTGTTCTGGGTACCTGGCTGACTGACCATATTTCAAACAATAGGCAAAATAGGAAAAATGTGGTTCAATACCGCTCTCTAGGGCTATAATGAAAGAAAGGTTGAGGTGGTTAGGGCACGTTGTGCGGATAAAGGATGGCAGATTGTTCTTTTCTGCCAACCATCTAGGGCTAAACGGAAAGCAGGTCGTCCCCGTCTGGGGTGGGAGGACGTCATAAAGAAAGATTTAAAGGAAATGGGAACTTTGTGGGAGGGTGTAAAAAGGGAGGCTTTGAATAGATTGGGGTGGAGGAGGATCGTGCGAGGCTGTGTTGGCCTCAGGCGGCTTGGTGCTGCGGTGAGTTGTTAGTAGTAGTAGTAGTAGTGCCCTTTGTCATAGTCAAAAGTGATTGGAGGGTAACTAACCCCTCTCTCACGCCCACCATTTCTCCGAACACATTCAATAAAAATTTTCAGATAGCCATTTTGTTCAACGTAGCAGAAAGTTCTGGAAATTAGGTCTTTGAGAATGATACCCCCCTTCCAGCACTCAGAGCAAGGGTTGTAAGTTATGCCCTGGGGGCATATAAGATCTTTATTGAAAGTTTTGTCGTAGAAACTTCAAAAGGGCTCATTTGATTGGAAATTGAAAGGGCTAGGGCCATTTTTAATAGTTGAAAGTGATTGGAGAGCAACTACCGCCCCTCTAACGTTCACCATTTCCCCAAACATATCCAATAAAAATTTTGAGATAGCCATTTTGTTTAACGTAGTTGAAAGTTCTGGAATTCTGTCTTAAAGGATGACAACCACCGTAACAGCCCTTAGGGTAAGGGTTGTAATATATGCCCTGGGGACATATAAGCTGTTTATAGAAAGCGTTGTCGTTTCAAAAAGGGCTCATTCGATTGGAAGTCGAAAGGCCAAGTGCCCTTTTTAATAATCGAAAGTGATTGGAAGGCTTGACATTTTTATAGTAAAGACCGATGTGGGTATAATGTAGGCTATTATTTTTTGTTGTTGTTGTTGTTTAGACCAGGGCATTTGGCATCGAAGGAATTGTTGTGGGAACTTCAAAAAGGGTTCCTTCGATTGAAAATAGAAAGGGCTGATGCCCTTTTTAATAGTCGAAAGTGATTGGAGGGCAACTAATCCACCTTCCACTACCACCCTACCACGACCCCCCTCCCATTTTCCCATTTTGTTTAAAAACTAAATGTTGCCTCAAGATTAAATCAAAACACACTGTGTTAATGCTAACTCCCAATAAGGCATCTCAGCAGTATCCAAAGAACGACTGAGGGTATTATGTTCAAACTTTTGGGGCTACTTCTGCTCTTAAAATTTAACCAAATCAAAAAAGCGTAAGTGTATCCAACCTATCAAAGAAATTAAATTGATTTTTTTGCGAATGGTATCAAGTTTTCCATTTCAGGTCAACTGGAGGAGGTATGAAACTAAATTAAACAGTACTATTTGTGTCCAGATTTTTAAAAGGGTGTATATTGTTAAAAATTGCTGAAAATTTTTCTCCAGCATACAAATAGCAGGCCAAACTATAAAGTCTTAAAAAACCAAAAGATTTAAAGTATTATTTGCTTTTTCCCTGGAAAGACTATGTCAATATAAAACGAACAGAAATTAATTTAAAAAAACTTTCCACAAAATAAGTTTTTCATAGAAAAGTAAAAAACTCCATTAAACAAAAAATGAGCAAAATAAAATCAAATAATCTACCAAGCGTGAAACTACCACAAATCAGCATCGATAAATAAATGAAACCCAAAACAAACAGAAATTACAAAAAATAACCGTGCCAAACTCAAAACGTGCAAAAATTAACATAATTTTGGCGCAAAACCCCTGTGGCTTCCCAAGGCCAGAACATAATTTGCACTTTACTGAAAAAAAATACAAATGAATGTGCATTGTCAGTTTAATATACATATACTTATATTTAGTAATCAAAATGTTAATATTATTTGATTTATTAAAGTTATAAAAGTAAAAACATTTATATTTTTCAGTAAAGAGCAAATTTTGTTCTGATCTTGGGAAGGCATTTTTGCGCCAAACTTATAATGTATTACGGTAATTACTTGGCTAAAAAAAAAAAAAAAAAAAAAAAACTGTCTTCCTACTTTAGTAACTGAAATAAATGAGCACTTGAACAAGGTCTAGACCCTACTCATCCATCCAGTTCCCCAGGACAAAACAGTATATCCAATTCGACAATCCGAAAATCAAGTCCAAAATAGAGCGAAAATCAACATCAATAAGTTTACGTCAATGTTCCGAAACCAAGCTATAGCACCTTAACTCTACAAACACATTATAGTCTTAAGGTGATCACCACATATAGGGGCGCATCAGATGAAAACTCATTGCCTAAATGAGTTTTAGTGCTTAAATTTCATTACCCAAGCACTATGAGCAGGCAATGCCATAATCTGGCATACCCCAATGTAGTGACACCTATGGAATAAACATAAACAAAATTCAAAAATTCAAAAAATAAAAATAAATACCCCAGAATGCTCGTTTGAGTTTGACTCGGTTATTTATTGTAATTTCTGTTTGTTTTTAGTTTCCTTTATTTATAGATTCATATTTGTGGTAGTTTTACACATGGTAGATTATTTGATTTTATTTTTGTTCACTTTTTTTTTAATGTAGTTATTTACTTTTCTTTTAAAAAATTATTTTTTTTAGAAAGTTTTTTAAATTAATGTTTTAAAAATGCCACTTTGATGTTTTTATACTTCGAAGAAACTTTGATGTCGAAAAAAAAATCTGATTTTGAAAAACTTTAAACTTTGGCAATAAAAAACGAACAGAAATAAAAAAAAATCGGAAAAAATAAGTTTTTCAAAGAAAAGTAAAGCAGATATTAAACTAAATATAAGAAGAAATAAATTTCTATCATAATTCAAACTTAAAACGACCAGAAATTACTATTAAAGAATAAATGAAACGCAAAACGAACAGAAATTAAATAAACAATCATAGCAAACAAACTTACAACAGGTAAAAATATAAATGAACAAATAAATACTGGAACAAGTAAAACTTACATTGAATACGCAAATCAAGCTTAAAACGAGCAAAATCACTACAAACAAGAGTTTGGCTACTGTCTCCTTCCCTATCTGTAAAGCCTGCTATGTCATTTGCGTTTTTTTAACTATATGTGTCCCTGGAACAGTCCCATATAACGGCCCCTGGAAAGAACTCATAAAATTAAACTGAATATTTGATTTACAATGATATTAATTGCTGAAAGCTCATTAGTTCATGATTTTATTTCACTGTAATTTTTATTCTTATTTTCAATGCTGTAATAACTACAAAAGAAAATATTTGTAATATAATTCGTTTTCAGTTAAGCGCAAATCATGATGTAGGCTTTAAAATTTTACAGTTAGGGAAGGAGGCTGTAGCCAAACTCTTGTTTCTAGTAATTTATGCTCATTTTGTGATTAATTTGCATAATCAGTTTAAGTTTTACTCGTTTTAAGATTTATTTATTCATTTATATTAGTACCTGATGTATGTTTGTTTGTTATGTGTTTTTCTGGTTGTTTTGTGTTTCATTTATTTTTTAATAGATATTTCAGGTCACTTTGAGTTTGAATTATTATAGGAATTTATTTCTGCTGATCTTACGTTTAATATGGCATTTACTTTTCTTTGAAAAACTTCTTTTTCAGAGAGTTTTTTTTATCAATTGCATATACATAGACAAACTGCTGACTGATTCTGGTGCGTTAAGTACTCTGACTGTATCTAGATACTTCGCATACTTCTATTCAAGTTCACATTCCCATAACCTGGCGAAAGCCTAGATCAATCCCTTGCCATCTCAGATAGTGTGTATAGACTAACACGAAGAAGAAATTATGAAAGGTTCTGAACTGACCTCGTAACCACTTTCCGTACATATAATGAAAAATCTAAGCTGACATAAAATAGAAAGGTAGAATTTACGAAAGGTTATGAACCAAATTCGTCCCCCTCTTCTCGTACTCATAATGAAAAGTCTAAGCTCACATAAAATAGAAAGGTAGAATTTACGAAAGGTTCTAAACCAACTTCGACCCCCTCTTCCCGTACTCATAGTAAAAAGTCTAAGATAACACAAAATAGAAAGGTAGAATTTACGAAAGGTTCTGAACCGAATTTGACCTCCTCTTCCCGTAATCATAGTAAAAAGTCTAAGATAACATAAAATAGAAAGGCAGATTTTACAAAAGGTTCTAAACCAAATTCGTCCCCCTCTTCCCGTACTCATAATGAAAAGTCTCAGCTGACATAAAATGGACAGGTAGAATTTACGAAAGGTTCTGAACCGACTTCGCCCCCTCTTCCCGTACTCATTGTAAAAAGTCAAGGATAACATAAAATAAAAAGGTAGAATTTACGAAAGGTTCTGAACCGACTTTGACCTCCTCTTCCCGTAATCATAGTAAAAAGTCTAAGATAACATAAAATAGAAAAGTAAGATTTTATGACAGGTTCTAAACCAAATTCGTCCCCCTCATCCCGTACTCATAATGAAAAGTCTAAGCTGACGTAAAATAGAAAGGTAAAATTTACGAAAGGTTCTGAACCAAATTCGTCCCCCTCTTCCCGTACTTATAATGAAAAGTCTAAGCTGACATAAAATAGAAAGGTAGAATTTACGAAAGGTTCTGAGCCGACTTCGACCCCCTCTTCCCGTACTCATAGTAAAAAGTCAAGGATAACATAAAATAGAAAGGTAGAATTTACGAAAGGTTCTGAACCGACTTCGACCCCCTCTTCCCGTACTCATGATGAAAAGTCTAAGCTGACATGAAATACAAAGGTATAATTTACGAAAGGTTCTTAACCAAATTCATCCCCCTCTTCCCGTACTCATAATGAAAAGCCTAAGCTGACATAAAATAGAAAGGTAGAATTTACGAAAAGTTCTGAACCGACTTCGACCTCCTCTTCCCGAACTCATACTAAAAAGTCTAAGCTGACATAAAATAGAAAGGTAGAATTTACGAAAGGTTCTGAACCAAATTCGTCCCCCTCTTCCCGTGCTCATAATGAAAAGTCAAAAAGCTGACATAAAACAGAAAGGCAGAATTTACGAAAGGTTCTGAACCAAATTCGTCCCCCTCTTCCCGTACTCATAATGAAAAGTCTAAGCTGACATAAAATAGAAAGGTAGAATTTACGAAAGGTTCTGAACCAACTTCGGCCCCCTCTTCCCGTACTCATAGTAAAAAGTCTAAGATATCATAAAATAGAAAGGTAGAATTTACAAAAGGTTTTGAACCGACTTCGTCCCCCTCTTCCAGTATTCATAATGAAAAGTCTAAGCTGACATAAAATGGAAAGGTAGAATTAACGAAAGGTTCTGAACCGACTTCGTCCCGAAACGTTTTGAATGGTTCTGAAACGAACCTTTTATGTCAGCTTAGACTTTTCATTATGAGTACGGGAAGAGATTGACGAATTTAGTTCAGAATCTTTCGTAAATTCTACCTTTCCATTTTATGTCAGCTTAGGCTTTTTATTATGAGTACTGGAAGAGGGGGACAAAGTTGGTTCAGAACCTTTCGTAAATTCTACCTTTCTATTTTATGTCAGCTTAGACTTATCATCATGAGTACGGGAAGAGGGGGACGAATTTGGTTCAGAACCTTCCGTAAATTCTACCTTTCCATTTTATGTAAGGACGAATAAAATAGAAAGGTAGAATTTACTAAAGGTTCTGAACCGACTTCATCCCCCTCTTCCGGTACTCAAAATGAAAAGTATAAGCTGAAATAAAATGGAAAGGTAGAATTTACGAAAGGTATGAACCGACTTCGACCCCCTCTTCCCGTACTCATAGCAAAAAGTCTAAGCTGACATAAAATGGAAAGGCAGAATTTACAAAAGGTTCTGAACCAAATTCGTCCCCCTCTTCCCTTACTCATAATGAAAAGTCTAAGCTGACACAAAATTTAAAGGCAGAATTTACGAAAGTTCTGAACCAATTTCGTCCCCCTCTTCCTGTAATCATAATGAAAAGTCTAAGCTGACATAAAATAGAAAGTTAGAATTTACGAAAGATTCTGAAATGACTTCGACCCCTCTTCCCGTACTCATAGTAAAAAGTCTAAGCTGACATAAAATAGAAAGGTAGAATTTACGGATGTTTCTGAACCGAATTCGTCCCCTCTTCCCGTACTCAAAATGAAAAGTCCAAGCTGACATAAAATAGAAAGATATAATTTACGAAAGGTCCTGAACCGACTTCGTCCCCCTCTTCCCGTACTCATAGTAAAAAGTCTAAGATAACATATAATAGAAAGGTAGAATTTACGAAAGGTTCTCAACCGACTTCGTCCCCCTCTTCCAGTACCCATAATGAAGTCTAAGCTGACATAAAATGGAAAGGAAGAATTTACGAAAGGTTCTGAACTAAATTCGTCCCCCTCTTCCCGGACTCATAATGAAAAGTCTAAGCTGACATAACATAGAAAGGTAGAAGTTACGAAAGGTTCTGAACCGACTTCGACCCCCTCTTCCCGTGCTCATAGTAAAAAGTCTAAGATAACATAAAATAGAAAGGTGAAATTTACGAAAGGTTCTAACCGACTTCGTCCCCCTCTTCCAGCACTCATTAAGAAAAGTTTTAGCTGACATAAATTAGAAAGGTAGAATTTACGAAAGGTTCTGAACCGACTTCGACCCCTCTTCCCGTACTTGATGCCCGTTCTTGATGCCCTGGGTGCTTCTAGAGGCACAGGCGGATCTAAGGTCTAAGGTCTTCCCGTATTCATAATGAAAAGTCTAAGCTGACATAAAATAGAAAGATAGAATTTACGAAAGGTTCTGAACCAAATTCGTCCCACTCTTCCCGTACTCATAATGAAAAGTCTAAGCTGACATAAAATAGAAAAGTAGAATATACGAAAGGTTCCGAACCAAATTCGTCCCACTCTTTCCTTACTCATAAATAAAAGTCTAAGCTGACCTAAAATAGAAAGGTAGAATTTACGAAAGGTTCTGAACCAAATTTGTCCTCCTCTTCCCGTACTCATTATGAAAAGTCTAAGCTGACATAAAATAGAAAGGAAGAATTTACGAAAGGTTCTGAACCGACTTCGACCCCCCTCTTCCCGTACTCACAGTAAAAAGTCTAAGATAACAGAAAATAGAAAGGTTGAATTTACGAAAGGTTCTGAACCGAATTCGTCCCCTCTTCCCGTACTCAAAATGAAAAGTCCAAGCTGACATAAAATAGAAAGATAGAATTTACCAAAGGTCCTGAACCGACTTCGTCCCCCTCTTCCCGTACTCATAGTAAAAAGTCTAAGATAACATATAATAGAAAGGTATAATTTACGAAAGGTTCTCAACCGACTTCGTCCCCCTCTTCCAGTACCCATAATGAAGTCTAAGCTGACATAAAATGGAAAGGTAGAATTTACGAAAGGTTCTGAACCAAATTCGTCCCCCTCTTCCCGTACTCATAATGAAAAGTCTAAGCTGACATAACATAGAAAGGTAGAAGTTACGAAAGGTTCTGAACCGACTTTGACCCCCTCCTCCCGTGCTCATAGTAAAAAGTCTTAGATAACATAAAATAGAAAGGTGAAATTTACGAAAGGTTCTAACCGACTTCGTCCCCCTCTTCCAGCACTCATTAAGAAAAGTTTTAGCTGACATAAATTAGAAAGGTAGAATTTACGAAAGGTTCTGAACCGACTTCGACCCCTCTTCCCGTACTTGATGCCCGTTCTTGATGCCCTGGGTGCCTCTAGAGGCACAGGAGGATCTAAGGTCTAAGGTCTTCCCGTATTCATAATGAAAAGTCTAAGCTGACATAAAATAAAAAGATAGAATTTACGAAAGGTTCTGAACCAAATTCGTCCCACTCTTCCCGTACTCATAATGAAAAGTCTAAGCTGACATAAAATAGAAAGTTAGAATATACGAAAGGTTCCGAACCAAATTCGTCCCACTCTTTCCGTACTCATAAATAAAAGTCTAAACTGACCTAAAATAGAAAGGTAGAATTTACGAAAGGTTCTGAACCAAATTTGTCCTCCTCTTCCAGTACTCATTATGAAAAGTATAAGCTGACATAAAATAGAAAGAAAGAATTTACGAAAGGTTCTGAACCGACTTCGACCCCCCTCTTCCCGTACTCACAGTAAAAAGTCTAAGATAACAGAAAATAGAATTTACGAAAGGTTCTGAATTGACTTCATCCCCCTCTTCCAGTACTCATAATGAAAAGTCTAAGCTGACATAAAATAGAAAGTTAGAATTTACGAAAGGTTCTGAGCCGACTTCGACCCCCTCTTCCCGTACTCATAGTAAAAAGTCTAAGCTTACATAAAATAGAAAGGTAGGTTCTAAACCAAATTCGTTCCCCTCTTCCCGTACTCATAATGAAAAGCCTAAGCTGACATAAAATAGAAAGATAGAACTTACGAAAGGTTCTGAACCGACTTCGTCCCCCTCTTCCAGTACTCATAATGAAAAGTCTAAGCTGACGACTTCGTCCCCCTCTTCCAGTACTCATAATGAAAAGTCTAAGCTGACATAAAATAGAAAGGTAGAATTTACGAAAGGTTCTGAACCAAATTCGCCCCCCCCCCTCTTCCCGTACTCATAATGAAAAGTCTAAACTGACATAAAATAGAAAGGTAGAATTTACGAAAGGCTCTGAACTGACTTCGACCCCCTCTTCCCGTACTCATACTAAAAAGTCTAAGCTGACATAAAATGGAAAGGTAGAATTTACGAAAGGTTCTGAACCAAATTCGTCAACCTTTCGTAGAATTTACGAAAGGTTCTGAAACGACTTCGACCCCTCTTCCCGTACTCATAGTATTAAGTCTAAGCTTACATAAAATGGAAAGGTAGAATTTACGACTGTTTCTGAACCGAATTCGTCCCCCTCTTCCCGTACTCATAATGAAAAGCCTAAGCTGACATAAAATTTTAAGGCAGAATTTACGAAAGTTGTGAACCAATTTCTTCCCCCTCTTCCTGTACTCATAATGAAAAGTCTAAGCTGCCATAAAATAGAAAGGCAGAATTTACGACAGTTTCTGAACCAAATTCGCCCCCCTCTTCCCGTACTCATAATGAAATGTTTAAGCTGACATAAAATAGAAAGTTAGAATTTACGAAAGATTCTGAAACGACTTCGACCCCTCTTCCCGTACTCATAGTAAAAAGTCTAAGCTGACATAAAATAGAAAGGTAGAATTTGCGAATGTTTCTGAACCGAATTCGTCCCCTCTTCCCGTACTCAAAATGAAAAGTCCAAGCTGACATAAAATAGAAAGATATAATTTACGAAAGGTCCTGAACCGACTTCGGCCCCCTCTTCCCGTACTCATAGTAAAAAGTCTAAGATAACATATAATAGAAAGGTAGAATTTACGAAAGGTTCTCAACCGACTTCGTCCCCCTCTTCCAGTACCCATAATGAAGTCTAAGCTGACATAAAATGGAAAGGTAGAATTTACGAAAGGTTCTGAACCAAATTCGTCCCCCTCTTCCCGTACTCATAATGAAAAGTCTAAGCTGACATAACATAGAAAGGTAGAAGTTACGAAAGGTTCTGAACCGACTTCGACCCCCTCTTCCCGTGCTCATAGTAAAAAGTCTAAGATAACATAAAATAGAAAGGTAGAATTTACGAAAGGTTCTGAACCGACTTAGTCCCCTACTTCAAGTACTCATAATGAAAAGTCTAAGCTGCAATAAAATGGAAAGGTAGAATTTAAGAAAGGTTCTGAACCGACTTTGACCCCCCTCTTCCCGTACTTATAGTAAAAACTCTAAGCTGACATAAAATGGAAAGGTAGAATTTACGAAAGGTTCTGAACCAAATTCGTCCCCCTTTTTCCCGTGCTCATAATGAAAAGTCAAGCTGATATAAAATAGAAAGGTAGAATTTACAAAAGGTTCTGAACCGACTTCGTCCCCCTCTTCCAGTACTCATAATGAAAAGTCTAAGCTGACATAAAATGGAAAGATAGAATTTACGAAAGGTTCTGAACCAAATCCGTCCCTCTCTACCCGTACTCATAATGAAAAGTCTAAGCTGACACAAAATGGAAAGGTAGAATTTACAAAAAGTTCTGAACCAAATTCGTCCCCCTCTTCCCGTACTCATAAGGAAAAGTCTAAGCTGACATAAAATGGAAAGGTAGAATTTACGAAAGGTTCTTGAACAGACTTCGTCCCCCACTTCCCGTACACATAATGAAAAGTCTAAGCTGACAAAAAAAAAGAAAGGTAGAATTTACGAAAGTTTCTGAACCAAATTACTAATTTGGTTCAGAACCTCCTCTCTCCCGTACTCATACTGAAAAGTCTAAGATAACATAAAATAGCTACAAGATAAACAAGGTGCTGATCTTCACTTTGGGGCAAAATCCTGTTTAGATGAGAAACACGAAGAATGAAGACATGAAAGAATAAAGATGTAGATTCAAATTAATTTAATCCCACTTATAAAAAAAAGAAAAGAAAATGTATATGTGGCATATTGTTATAGGGAAAATTAATCAGTAGCGCCAGTAGTAATTTTAGTCTCTTGTAAGACAATGAGAAAACACAAAAGATTCCCTTCTTTTCACTTTCCTATTTACGTTGAAACAAACCTTTGACCAGTTCTGGTTTATGAAGTGTTTTTACTCTTTCCAGGAATGCATTATACAATTTCTTTGAGTCTTCCGTTGGCATGGCCTGGCGAAAGTCTGGCTTATTCCCTTTCCATGTGTGATACAAAGTAAACTGACTTATACAAAGAAGCTCCAGTGAAAGATCTTTGACTGACTTCATCCACCTCTTTTCATCTTCATCATCGAAAAGTCTAATTGACAAAACTTTCTGTGCCCTACAAGAATGTAATGACTGAACAGGTCAGTGGTAAAGTATAAAATTCACAGTGCATCACACATCATAGTAATTACAATGCATAGCTAGTCGCACAGAAACTTGTCACGAAATTTAATATTAACTTCTCATAGTGAAAATTGCTGCCTCTTTCTTATCAAATAGATCAAAAGTAGTAAAGTACCAGAATCATTATGCAAACCCCTTCTTGCTTACAAAGAAGTAGGCTACTCCGAAGTACTTCTCGGAAGGAAAGAAATAGCCCAAAATTTTCTAAATCTATGATAATACCAATTTGTTTCATTAAATCTACGCCTTTTTTCAATTCTATCCCTTGAAAAATTTTCGCACCCAGTTTGAAATTACTTGGTGTCACAGTTTCTTTTAATTTAAAGTGGGATATCAATATCAATAACGTTTTCCGCAAAGCCGGTGGGTCTATCTCATTATTTAAGCTCCTAAATAAATTTTGTATCCCTCCTTTCCATTCTTGACAGATTTGTACCTTCTTTGTCTACCCACAACTTGAATATACTTGTCCGGTTTGGAGCCCTAGTATTTCACGAGAAGAGTTAGATAAAATTGAATTTTGTCGACCTCCGTTTAAAAAAAAAATGCAACACAAAACCATCACACGCAAAAATCTCTTACCTAAAGACATTCCTAACCCCCGGGCCGTCTCTCAGCCTGTTCCTATCTTGTCCCCCATTTGCAGCCTAACTTAAAGATACGAGAAATGTCTGTGCCTTATATTACCGAAAAATTAACAAAATATTATTCATTGCTTGTTATTTGTTTGCTTTTCTACTCCTTTCTGTGCTTTTCATGACCCTTTTTAATTTATTAATTTTATTTGCTTTAATTTTTAGGCAATTTTAAGGCACGAATGTGTATATAAATGTTTTTTTTTATTGATTTGTTTGTTGTTTTTGACAATTTTGATAAAATGACAATGCATTCTTTTGAGTTATATGAATGATTATTTTTTAATCTTTTTTGACGTTATTTTGTTTTTGTTTTGATTCCAAAATACGAATTCGGCCCAGCCAGGCTTCCATAAAAAACCATGTTTTCAAAACCAGAACAAAAAAGGCCTCTGAATATTGAAAAAAATACTGATGAATATTTTCTGTTAAATAATCTTACGTATTGAATTGGCAGGTTAGCTTAGCAGATAACGTCGACCTGATGTTACAGACATTCTAAATTGGACATCTAAATTGACATCTAACAATGAATAGATATCTAAATTGGTTAAAGACAATGCAACTACGTAAGATGATCACTATGTAAGAAGACTTAAACCGAGGATGACCGAGATTAGACAACCTGTAACAAAGTCAAAAACAAAAGTAGGACAAACAAAGGTAAAAGCGATTATTCTTAAGTCTGACAGTAAAAAACTAAAGAGCCGTATATACATACGTGCATTTAAATGCCTGTGATCATATATACAAAAACAACCCTTCTATCCTAGCCAGTGAAAACTAATTTTGAGGTCCCAGTTACCTAGGATGAAATTAAGAAAGTAAAGACATATTTCAAACATGTTAGTGTGGGGCAAATACGATGAGACATTAACTATGAAAATTAAAAGCACGTGATACAGAAAACACTAGAACTATCTTTAATTCTGCAGTTTAGGATAGTGTAGGTATAAACGATTGGTAAAAGTGCAGAATAGATGATTTTATTTAGTCACAATTTTAAAACAGATCAAAGAGCTCCGTGATAAACATATTTTAGGAATAAAAGAAAAAACAACTGTTTTGAAAGTATTGATTCTGCGAGTTTCTTATATTTTGTCGAAGTTAAATGCACTAGCTTCGAAGCTTAACTTTATAGAAATCAAATAACTGAATACTGATAGAACTCAATATTTTATTTTCAAAAATCTAAGAGAAAATTTAGCATTTCTCATAATTTTTTAGGAAATTATACTATATATACTGAATTCCATCACAAGTTCTGTTCGAATCTTTTACTTTACCATTTTAATGTTTGTTGCATTTTAGATGGTATGAAACATCTAAAATATAACAAACATTAAAATGGTAAAGTAAAAGATTCGAACAGAACTTCTAAAAAAAATAATTTCCATTCTGGAAATTATTTTGTTTAAAATTAAACAAAAGGACGTGTACTCTACTATATCTGAATATGAACTGTTCACTAAGAAATAATTTCTAAATTTGTCATCGCGCATCTATTTCCTTGACATCGTACAGGTAACATTCGTTACAGACAAGGTAGACTTTTTTTTCCAGCGCAGATAGACGCATCTTAATTTTCTAAGAACTGAAGCCCACAATACTAGTTTTCAGTTGAATAATACTGGAAATCCTGATTTCGAAATAGAAACCAGATTCTTCTATACAACCAAGAAGATCCTCCAGTTCTATAAATTTCTATCCCTGTCAAAGCAGCTCGAAGACCACTCGCTGCAGTGGTACAGTCATCTTCTTTGCCTGCTCACTCAAACACCCATCCAACATATCTTCAGCTTGGATTCATCGGCAAACGGCTGGAAGCGCCACACAGGTAAACCCCAATCAAAATAGACAATTTTGCCACAGTACCCGGATTTGACCCCAGCGAAGCTCTAAACCTTACCTACAACAGACCATTCTGGAGACGACTCCCTCATTGTATTCAAGTCTGGGTTTGAATAATTTAGGGTTTTTATGCCAAATAATCATTTATTGAACTATTTTAAATTTGTTTTTAACTTAACTACTCATTTCTTAGAAAAATAAAACACTTCAATCTTTAACTTCCAATGAACAATAAAAATACTTGAAAGTTCAATATTGTGCTACTAAAAGACTAAAAACTTGTTTAATAAGAAAATATTTGTATAAAATCTACTAGATTAGCTATGATGCTGAGCAACACCACTTCTTTTGTGGGGTTTTTTTCTCGTAATCGGCGGTCTGCAGCTCAGGAATTATAAGAAATACAAGCACATAACTAAAACTGGGTATGAAAATCGTGAAACGGGGCAGAAAAGTTCCAGTGAAGTTTACAAAATTTTAAATAATTTTACGAAAAAAAAAAGAAGATTATTTTTTATAGTGCATAGGTGTCGAAACAAACTGTCAAAGCTTGGAAAGTAAACAGTTTCAAAACAAATTTGTATCATACTCCAGGACAATAGATTATATCTCAAAGAACCGGAGAACAAGATTCGTAACTGTTCTAGATTTCATGGAAATAATTCTGGAAAAGACGATCTTGAATGCCAAATTCAAACTGTTTGGGTTGTTTTTTAAAGTTTCTGATTTGATGAGTCAAGTACTTTTATCAAGTAAAACTGAGAAAAGTGCGCATGATGACGAGAAATTTTTTATATACAAAATTGCTTCGTTTACTTCGAAATGATTTCGAAAGTTTTAACGAAAAGTTAAGTTTCTTTGATACCCTAGAGGTAACTTTTTTTGACAAATTGCTTCTGTGACTTTTTCTATTTTGGAACATTGACTTCAAAAATTCCCTGCATTTTGTCTCGTTAAAATGCCTTAGCTTCAAAGCTAAACTTCATAGAAATCAACTAATTTTGCATACTGGTAAGCCTTCAAATTATATCTTCAACACCACCTTAGCTCAACATATTTATGATAACTCTCACCTTTTCATCATAGGCAGCGCAGTAGCGCTGCCTAAGTAAAGAACGATGTTGGCACAATGTATTATTTTTTTTATTTTTTTTTCTAGACCAGGGCACTTCGTATCGAAGGAGTTATCGTAGAAACTTCGAAAAGGACTCATTCGATTGGGAATTGGAATGGCTAGTGCCTTTCTTAATAGTCGAAAGTGATTGGAGGGTAACTAACACCCACTCACGCCCACCATTTCCCCAATCACATCCAATCAAAATTTTCAGAGGCATTTTGTTCAACGCAGTTGAAAATTCTGGAAATTAGAACTTTGACGATGACACTCCCCCCAGAGCCCTCAGGGCTAAGGTTGTAGGTTATTCCCTGGGGGCATATAAGGCTTTTATTGAAATCTTTGTCGTAGAAACTTGAAAAATGGCTGATTCGATTGGAAGTTCAAAGAGACAGTGCCCTTTTTAACAGTCGAAAGTGATTGGAGGGCAACTAACCCCCTATCACGGTTATTTTGGGCATGTTTATTTTTAATATATTAAAAAAAGACGTTACAGTCAGCATAACTAAAATAAAACATTCCAAAATTCTTTTAAATGTTTTCGCTTTTATAACTTTAAGAAATAAAAAATTAATTCAGATTTTAAGGAATAAATATGAGCATATGTATATTAAACTTACAATGCTCATTTTTCCAGTAAATTCTTTTGAATTTTTTTCGGTAAAGTACAAATTATATTCTGGCTTTTAGAAATCATAGGGTTTAGAACCTTACTTAGATTGGTGTCTAATCATTCTGACTTTGACTAATATTAATATCTGTTTGTTTTTTGTTTCCTCTATTTATTGATATTGATTTGTGATAGTTGTATACTTGGCAGATTATTTGGTTCTATTTCTTTTCATTATTGGTTTAAGGTATGTTGGAACCCTTGGTCCCAGTTTTGTCAGATAAATGTCCCTCCCAGATTCAGTTCTTTCGGCCCCTTAATTATTTTCCTTCCTTAAGTAAGAAATATTAATTTTCCTATTATTTTTTGACGCCATTTTGGGTCCTCTTAACTGCGTACGTGCTTAATAGACCACGAGGGAAAAATTGCGCAATTAGGGCGGTTGACCATTTCAATTAGTAGTCCTAGGATTGGCTGGAAAGATTCATTTACCACCCTAGTAACCCCAGCCGAGCACGCGGCTAGCGGGCCGGGAGGAAGTGTTCATTTTTAGTGAGTTCATTTTATACCGCGTGATTGTGAATACAGTAAGCATTTTCTATGTACTCTTTAACGTTTCAGCTTAGGTCGAATCTAAAAGAGTTAATTAAAGATCTTATTGGTAAACTTTGACTTTAAATGTGGCCATAGACCATGCCACCACGTTAGTATACGGAGCCGTTGGAGTAACCACGCAAATCCCTCTAATTTTGGGCCAAAGAGGGATCGTCCCCCTTTGAGTAAGTGGCATAGCAACCTTTTTGCGCCATTTTTGCCTTTAAAAGTGGTGACCCCGCACGATAAACCTCCAATAAGTGGTGCCAGCGGTGCCCACCATCCAATAAGTGGTGGCAGCAAAAACAGGAATTATTAACAGCGTTGATAATAAAAGAATTCCACGTTTTCGAAGAGACGATTAATTCGGCCTAGACTGTAGCCTATTGTGGTGACATATAAAAAGACAAAATTACGCATTTAATTACTAAAATTATGAAAGTCTATAATGGACTGTGGGCCTTGTTAGGCGAAAATAAAAAAGAATCACGTGAAATTAATGAGTCGAGTCTACAGTGGGGGAATCTCCGTATTTAAAAGTATTACAGGGTTTAAGGACAGATAAGAAAACGTTGAAAGTTGGGTTATTATTTGAGTGAATTGGCGGACTTAGAGATAATCTTCAGTAACGAAGGTTATAAGAGTATTGAGGACGGCAAATTAGGAGAATTTGTCAGTTTATGCGCATATTGGACAGGCAAGGAACCACCTGTCCTATTGAGTAATCTGCCCAGGAGGAGATTATATTTGGAATACGAGTATCCACGAGGGATACGTGATTTGTTTTACAGGGTAGTTCCCCTGTTTGAGTTTAGTCCAGCTAATTCACTAGTGGAATATTTGCGCGGTTTTTCTGATTATTTTCTCGTCCAACCCCTGTTAATTCATTTTTCGGAGATATATTTCGCTCGCGTACAACTGCTTGTTGTGAAAGAAGTCGTTAATCCCTAATGAAGTCTAGACATTCCGGTTATTTGAAAAATTGTTGAATCTTATTACACGGAGCTGATAATTCACAATAGTAATTGCGTACCATAATTTTTGCGTGACAGTTTTGAACTTACCAAGATTGACTAATTGAATAAGAGATAAAATAATCGGAAAGAAGTATACGCGGTAAAATGAGAGGGTACGAAATAAACAAAGAAGAAATAATATATGAAAAACAAGACGAACTCATCCCACAGAGGCTGTGCCAAATGAAGGGAAGTTGCGGGATAGAGATAGTACAGATATGGAACAGGTGAATTCAGAAAAAGAATTGAGTAGAAATAATGACAAATGGAATTTTGAAATAATGTCGGACAGAGATAAGATGAACTCAAAACCGAGAAGGGCGAGTGAAGCCCATAAAAAAATGGGAAAATAGAAAGAAAGGCAAATATAGAGGCCTTTGAAAGAGAGCACCAAGAATATAAGGGAAAAATGCAAGCTGAGAAAGATGAAAGTAGAAAGAATAGAAAACAGAACGAAAAGGCTAGAGTAGCCTATAAAGAAAGAGACAATACGGATAAAGAACGAACAGATTCAGAAAATGAATTAGGAAGAAATAATTACAGAAGGAGTCAAAGTAGTCCAAGTAGAAGGAGCAGTGTTAAATGGAGGCCCAGCAGGAACTCACGAAAAAGCACTAAAATCGATATGACACAACGACTTTTAAATTTCATAGAGAATGAAAGAATAGTCAGAGAACGATAAGAGGAAAACGATAAAATAGCAAGAGAGAAAGAAGAAAGATATCACCAGGATTTTAAAAAAACCCTGATAGGCCTAACCGAAGCCCGCTGGGGAAGTCCAGAAAGGGAGATTTTATCACAACTAACTTCTAGGCCCTCAAACAGGCATAATAATTTGTCTAAGAATCAATTGGGAGAAAACAAAAATTACAAAACATTAAACACTTTCACGAGAAAATATAATACTTCGCTAACTACGGGAGGAGGTGAACCGGCCCATAAAACAAATGGGAAGGTTGTGCCACCCTATCGGAAAAACGAAATACATGAGACGTTGTTCAAAATGTTGATAATCCACAAAGGGGTTCGGAAATAAATAGACAAGATAATATTGAAAATAAGACGCGCAAAATTGATTTTTCAGGAAAATTTACAAATAATAGAAAACTTGAAAACACTTTTAATGAATATGAGACACGAACAAGTATAGGCCAAAACGAAACGCTAATTGTACCAGAGAAAAAGGAGAAGAAATTTATTGTACGCGCTTTTCCTCGGAAAATTCGAGAAATTTTTGTAGAATATGAAAAACCAAATGTCGGAGTACAGTTCCCATTTGATGACGAAATAATTGTTTCTGCGGTAAGAATAAAGAAGACTAAAAGAGAAAAAAAAAATATTAAACGGAGATACAATGCAGAAATGCAGTCAAGGATGAACACTGAAGTCCAATTCAGATTTCATGACGATTTATTTAATGCTACTACAAAACAAAAGAAAACTAAGAGAGAGAAAAGAGATATTAAACGGAGCTACAATGAAATTATTCAGTCAAAGATAGTGGACACTGGAGTCCAAATTAGATATAACGGTGATATATTATTTTGCGCGAATGACAGAATTGAGAAAAGTAGAGACGAAAAGAGGAATGTAAAGAAGAGACAAAAGTTGGAGATTCAGCCTGCAGTGGCGAAAAATAAAAAATGTTGGATGGGCTATGCCTTGAAAACCTGGATAATAGGGGGGACAAAGAGGTGCAAGAGCCACTAGGAAAATTACGAAATTATGATAAGACGAAAAAACTTAGGAGGGAGGAGAAGACCCATGACATAGAACTGACTTGTCAACAACGACTTACGGAAAAATTGGGAGATACAGAATTGTGGGTTGGATTGAAAAAAATTAGGAAGAAATCTGAGAATGGTTTTATTAAATCAAAAGAGGGTTTGTTCCTTTATGAGGGGGAGTAATCCCTTGGGGAAGATCCCCTGCGGGAAGTCGCAAAAGATAGCCCTTTTCCTCAATGCACAACTGGCGGACAAGTTGTGATCCCTTTACCGAGATCTTGCCTTTCTGATCTGGAGTCCATGGGGGATACTCTCTCCCAGTCACCTTATACTTCACCCAAACCTTAGTCCAGTAGCCCTATTCATAGTTGTTATTCTTCATGTGAATCGACAATTATTTCCGGCAAATTGTATTCAGTGGGAGATGTACCCAAATTTCATTTTCAATTAGCATCAACGCATATTCTGCATTTGATTATCCCAGGGGAGGGAACCCAGAAAAAAGGCGATTCATGGTTCGCTCAGAATTTTACTTCATTCCCAGTACCCTTATCGTTGTCATAGGCCTTTGCATTTTCGGCCTTAGATTATTTGAAATTATGCCAAGGGGCAATTTACTTTTCGATTGAGATGTGGGGTTGTTTCCACAGATGGAAATTAAGAGGCTAGTCCAGCCAATTTTTCACGATGGCTGGCATCATCACATGTGCCAGAAACTGATTCTCTGCTCCTCTCAAATGTAAATTCGTAAGAGCAAGAAAATTTTTGTTTTTGATTGTGCTGTGCACAATGAATTTCTACGAGTCCCGAAGACGACATCCTGCAATTATTTCCAACGGAGGAGGAAGAGAGGCTACTGAAAAACGAGGAAAACTTCATAGTACCCCATACTACTCGGCAGGGCAGAAACCCACGCACGGCAGGAGCTCTCAGGAAGAAATGAACCTGGAAGACCAGGAAGACCAGAGGAAGAAAAAAGGAAACTTAGTGTTTATTTTAATTTGATATTGTGTTTGAATTTCCAGCCAATCCAACGGGGATGTGGGCAATTTATCTTAGGAGGGAGGTGTTGGAACCTTTGGTCCCAGTTTTTTTAGATAAATATCCCTCCCAGATTTATTTCTTTGGGCCCCTTAATTATTGTCCTTCCTTAAGTATTAAATATTAATTTTCCTATTATTTTTTTTGACGCCATTTTTTGTCCTCTTATCTGTGTATGTGTTTAATAGACCATGAGGGAAAAAGTACGCAGTTAGGGCGGTTGACTAGTAAATTAGTAGTTCTAGGATTGGCTGGAAAGAGTCATTTACCACCCTAGTAACCCCCGCCGAGCACGCGGCTAGCGGGCGAGGAGCAGGAGGAAGTGTTAATTTTTTAGTGAGTTCATTTTATACCGCGTGATTGTGAATACAGTAAGCATTTTCTATGTACTCTTTAACGTTTCAGCTTAGGTCGAATCTAAAAGAGTTGATTAGAAATCTTATCGGTAAACTTTGGATTTAAATGTGGCCTTAGACCATCCGACCACGTTAGTATACGGAACCGTTGGAGTAACCGCGGAAATCCCACTACTTTGGGGCCAAAGAGGGATCGTCCCCCTTTGAGTAAGTGGCATAGCAACCTTTTTGCGCCATTTTTGCCTTTAAAAGTGGTGACCCCGCACGATAAACCTCCAATAAGTGGTGCCAGCGGTGCCCACACATCCAATAAGGGAGTTCTTTACTCTTTTTTGAAAAATTTATTTTGTGCAAAAGTTTTTTTGATTAATTTTATGAAAAGCCGAAGGCATTTTAATTTTATGACTGAGAACCTTTGATTTGACTGAGGAAAAACACCAGGTAGTCTTTTTAGAAATGTGATCCTAAGCCAAAAATACTGCCAAATTTTGGTTAAGGATATGGGTTGCCTGTGGTAGGCCCCTTAGTGGCCAATTTTTTTGTGTAAAACAGAAAACAAAGCGTGAATTTCAGCATCATCAGCGCGCTGTTCCGTCGTCTGGCGATGAATTTCTTAAGAGTTAGGATTTACAAAAACATTTTACAAACATTTACAAACAGTAAAGAAATGTTTTGAATGTGTCTAAGCTCGACCGTTCACCAACCGGTGATATAATTCCCCATGGATAAAATACTATTCACATATTTCTTCCAAACTTAATCATGAAGTACATTGTCGTTTTACAATATTAGCTACTAAATTTTTGCCGTCTACAATCAGTCAGAAACATTTAATACCGGTTGATAGATATGGTATTGTAAAGAATATTCGTGCCTTAAATCAAAATTTGACGAACTTGACGGTATTAGCGTTAACCATCTCAATATAAGCTCTCCTGAACTTATTTTGTACCTACAGTTTTTGTTTCAAATGTGATTTGCTATGTCTCTTGTCCCTGAATCTTTTCTATATGGTAGGATTACATCTATCTTGAAAAAAGGCAAAAATCCAAACTCTTGCAATTCTTACAGGTCCATTACTGTGGCATGTGCGCTAAGTAAGCTTTTTGAGTAAATATTGCCACCACATATTTCTGATTTAGTTAAAAATAAATGCAATCGATTTGGTTTCAGGGAAAATCCTAGTTGTCAACATGCTCATCGGTCATTAGTTCATATTTTGAAGATAGCTAGTTAAAATCGGTATAGTCATCATCAGTATATTCGGTTTCATTTGGTTTCAAATCAATTTGGTTTCAGAGCAAATCATAGCTATCAAAAACATGATCATCGGACACTAGTTCATATTTTGAAGGAGGCTAGTAAACATTGGTAGAGTCATCATCAGTATATTCGGTTTCATTTGGTTTCAAATCAATTTGGTTTCAGAGCAAATCATAGCTGTCAGCATGATCATCAGACACTAGTTCATATTTTGAAGGAGGCTAGTCAAAATCGGTATAGTCATCATCAGTATATTCGGTTTCATTTGGTTTCCAATTAATTTGGCTTCAGGGCAAATCATAGTTGTAAACATGATCATCGGACACCAGTTCATATTTTGAAGGAGGCTAGTCAAAATCGGTATAGTCACTATCAGTATATTCGGTTTCATTTGGTTTCAGAGCAAATCATAGCTACCAACACGATCACCGGGCACTAGTTCATAATTTGAAGGAGGCTAATCAAAATCAGCTGGTTCCAATTTGTTTCAATCAATTTGGTTTCAGGGAAAAACCTAGTTGTAAACATGCTCATCGGGCACTAGTTATATTTTGAAGGAGGTTAGTCAAAATCAGTATAGTCTTCATCAGTATATTCAGTTTAAAAGCAAATCATAGCTATCAACATGATCATTGGACACTAATTCACAATTTGAATGAGGCTAATCATAATCAGTTGGTTCCAATTAATTTCAAATCAATTTGGTTTCGGGGCAAATCATAGTTGTCAACGTGATCATCAGACATTAGTTCATATTTTCAAGGCGGCTAGTCAAAATCGGTATAGTCATTATCAGTATATTCAGTTTCATTTGGTTTCAGAGCAAATCATAGCTGTCAAGATGATCATTGGGCACTAGTTCATAATTTGAAGGAGTCTAATCAAAATCAGTTGGTTTCAATTGGTTTCAAATCAATTTGGTGTCAGGGTAAATCATAGTTGACAATATGATCATCGGACACTAGTTCACATTTTGAAGGCGGCTAGTCAAAATCGGTATAGTCATCATCAGTATATTCCAAAAGCATTTGTTAAGCAGATCCGGACTTTCTATTTCAGATATTGTAAATTTTTCCTTTATCTCCCCCCCCCCCCTGGAATAGTAATGGTAATTCGTAAGATTGATGTCCCTGATATAACTGCAAAGTTGGCCTTGCTGCATGGAAGGTTGTCCGAATCAGCTTTTTATCTTTTATCACCTCATCGTCCTTTGGTCGGTTTGTTCGGTTAATCTCATTGTAGTTTTTTTATTTTTTTATTTGTAGTGTATTTTATTTGCAGTGTATTTCATTTTCTTTTTTTTTTCCTTGTGTTACTCCACAAGTATCATAACTTGTTATGATGTGGGTTATAAATAAATTATTATTATTATTAGTTGAAAGTGTTTGTCATTCGAAAGCACGGTTTGCTTTTCATCAGCTTGTGGTTAATGCTTCAGTGATTTTGGTTTAAAGTTTGGTATTCGCATTCCTTTTTGCGGCTTAAGTTGGACTGTGGAGAATGTTTTGGGCATATCCCTGCGCGTAGTGGAGTTAGGCAAGGGGAGGTACCTTCACCCCATATTTTTCACGCTTATATGACTAGTGTACTGTCTGGGATTAAAAGTACTTGTCTGAGAGGTTTTTCAGACTCATTGTATTAAGCATATGAAGATGATTTGCTTTTAGTTAGCTGTTCTAAAGTTGGTCTTTTGCGTTCAGTCCAGTGATTTGCCACTTATACTGAAAATAGGTGGTTATTTCTTATTGTAGGTGAATGTTAATATCTTGTGTTTAACGGTGTTGTTGGATCCCTTCCCTTGTATTGCAACCTTTTTGCTTATTCGACAAGTAGATTCTTTTTGCTGGCTAGGTCTAACTGTTTGTAGATCACTTGAGTTTTTCCGGTCTCAAGTTCTTAAGGTTGTTAAAAAGAAACTTAAGCTAAATTATCCGAAAATTGATGGAAATCGGAGCTATTATCGAAGACGAGCTTAATCCGGACAATTCTCCAGCTTTTGTGACCATTCTGTACTTTTTATGCCGGTTTTAGCAGTATTCTTAATGTAAATGCTTAAACGGATAGAAATTAACTATTACCGGTATGTCAAATTTCTGCTTTATCTTTCCGAACCTTTCCGGAACAGCAATTTAATTTCGTTATCTTCAGCGATAGATATTATTCAAAAACTACAAATATGAAGTTTTAAACTGTTAAATGGTACTCCATTACGTCTTGGTCCGTTCCACCGTCTTATCCACCTTTTTTCGTAAACAGTTTAATTTTTTTGCGTTTTCGTATTTTGAATATTTTTTTCCTTTGATTAGGCTACTCTGTTCTTCTAAATTTTTAAGTTTTCATGAATTCATGTATATATTAGCTAAATCAAAATTTATTTCAAAGTATAATAAATCTGATAAGATTGTTAATAAGAATAATAGATTATATTTGTTTGTTAATTTTAGTACTAAACAAATAGAAGATAGTAATTTACCCGGGATCTTAAGCCAGCGGAGAGTGAAAAATGCCCTTCCAAGTAATTTGGTGCATAAGGATAGTCAGATTTTAACATATAAATTTTCAAAAACGATGGGTCAAATGATTTTTAACTATAATTTAATACTTGAAAAATTTGACAAGGAGAGTAATTGGAAACCGGTTTGTAGTTGCGATCAATTTTTACTATATGTGAATCAAACTTACGAACATGTTGTAACAGAGGATTTGTCCATTATAAAGCATCTTAATCTTCAAAATATAATGAAGATGGGGTCTGAATTACGTCTTTCCTACCACATAAGGCCAGCAAGTATTCTTATTGGGTTAAATAATGTCTTAAATTTACTTATTGATAATTTGTGCAAGAAGGAGAAAATTATTAAAGAAAGTTTCCAAGATAGGAGGAACTTGATTTTGACTAGTGCACGAAATAACATATATAGAATTAATCCAAATAATTCTGAGAAAAATTCAATATTTTATAATGCAAATATGAAACAAGCAATAGCTAATATACAGAATGAATTTGTAATTGTACCATTTGATAGAGCTAGCAATAATTTTGCCATAATTTGTCAGCAACTCTATTGTGATATTTTATCAAAAGAGTTACAAACAAAAAATACCAACGAAAAGGCTCATCTAGAGGAGAATAGTTTAATTGAAAATATAGAAGGTAAGAATTTTCAAAAAATTCAATATTAAAATTAATGATAATGGTAAAAAGTTTCCTTTCTTATATTGGACGGTAAAATTTCATAAAAATCCACCAAAACCCCTTTTTATTGCTGGGGCAGCGAGGTGCCCAACCAGAGTTGCGGCCACTGACCTGTCTATAATTTCAGGAGAAATTAGAAATAAATTTAAAGCATATTGCTCTGGAATTAAAAATTTTGGTAACTTTAATCCATATTGGAGTGTCAGTAATTCATTACAAGTGATAGATTCTTTGGCTGTTATTTCAGCTAAAAGAGTCACTTCATTTGATTTTACTACTCTGAATACAAATCTGTCACTTAATTTAGTATTCAAAAAATTGAAAACTGCCATTAAGAAATCTTTTCTTTCGTCGAATATCGGATTTTTGAAAATTGATACTTTTAATAAAAAAGCCCGATGGACAAATTTCTTTAGAAGTACTATTAGTTCAAGATGTTATAGCTTGGATATGATATGCAATTTATTCGACTTTGTTCTGGTCAATACTTTTATAAGGTTTGATGGAAATTTATACAAGCAAATTGTTGGCATTCCTATGGGTGGGAACGGTATTCCATTTATAGCGGAGTTGTTTTTAAGTCAATTAGAATATGAATATATGATAAATAAAAATAGAGCAAGTAGTGTAAAATATTACCTTTCAAATAGTAAAAGATATCTGGATGATCTCTTAGTAATAAATCGCGCGGAGTTTACGAAGATTTCAAAAAAAAAATTCCCACAAGAGTTAATTCTGGAGCCTAGCTATGGGACAGGACACTCTGAGCATTTCTTAGATTTAAACGTTAATATTTCAGATAATAATAAATTAGTTCTAAAAATATATTATAAAACTGATGATTTTAATTTTGAAGTAATTTATTTTCCATTCCTTGAAAGTAATATACATTCAAATATTACTTATTCAGCGTGTTATTCCCAATTACTTAGGTATGCAAGAATTTGCAGTAATTACACAGATTTTAAAAATAGATGTAAAACGCTGAGCCAAAAACTGGTCTTAAGAGGTTTTTCTGCCAATAAAATTAGTTGGCAATTTTAAAAATTTAGTTTTCTGTATCATGAGCTTTTAGGTAAATATACAAAAAATTATAATAAAATACTGAAAGATATTTTAATATAATTTCTCTTTCACTTTTCTTTTTTGGAATTTTGTATTTGTACATTGTTTCCAAACCAGCTTGAAGGACTTTAAATCTATAATTGGTTCCAGATACCAATAAAACACTTTGTTTTATAACTCACGTCCAGACCATAGTCTTTAATTGTTCCAGAATTGTTTTTACGTTTCATTGACCCATGGGATTTAGTTAAGGGTTGAACTAATCTTATTTTGTATGTATTTTTTGAATAGTTTTACTAGTGTGCATGTATTTCACAAGTTTTACCTAATATAGGGATACCATAAAAGATCTTATGGTAGACGCTCCACTGTGCCGGGTAAAGAAAGTAAAGCGTCGAAACCCATTAAGGCAAGTGGTATTCTTCTGATGAACTCTAATCAAAGGTTACTAGTTGGAAATATTTCGTTAGATTTAAGGTGCTTTTGCTTGTAAATTTACAACGACTTACATTTATTGATGACGACTTTCCATGGATTTGGACATTTCGATTTGGTTGACGGTTCGGTTATACTGTTTTGTCCTAGGTAATTGAATAGATGAGTAAGCTTAAAACCTTGTTCAAGTGCACATTTATCTCAATTGCTGGATTAGGATGACAGTTCTTTTCTTCGTCTCTCGCTTTTTTTCTTTTTTAGCCAAGTAATTACCTCTAAAACATTATAGTGTACAGTTTTCTTTTTTTTAGAGTCCACAATTGCCATTTTTGTATATGATATGGGTTTAAATAAAAATTCAAATAGATATAAAATCCTTTTAATAGATAGTGATGATGATTACAGTGATAAGAATTCACAAAAATTACCAGATATTTCGGTTACATATGCAGTGACCGTCATCAGTAGTAAAACTAAACTAAAACAATTTAAAACAAAAGTTTATATACAAAATCAAATAAAACTACATATTGTTTAATTCTCTAATTCTTTTCGTAGCAAAGGCGGAAGCTGGCATCTTTGACCTTCTTGGATTCGGTTCATTAGCGTTCAATGATATAACGCATAGCCAGAGGTCAACTACATTGGGTGAATTGAACTTTACTCTGTCAGATTTAACAGATTATCGTAGATAGAATTTAGCCCACATTCACCTGTGTTCCGATTCAAAGCAATGTTCTTGAATAAAATTTTCTTTATTTCAAGAGTTTCACGAAAATTTTGCGCTAAACCCCGATCCCTAGAAATCAAAGAGACATTATCGAACAAAATAAAATGGTCTGGAAAATTGAAAATATGTTCTGAAAGGGCTGAAGTAAAATCTTCAGACTTAGAATCTTGCTTTAAAGCCGAAGAAATAGAATCTTTATGATTTAACAATCTCATTTCCAAATTCTGGTAAGTGCGTCCCACATATGAGCTTCAGCAAGTACATGGGATCTGATAGACCTAACTTTGTTACCCCAATGAAGTTAGATCCTTCCCAGGATTTAGAAAACTACCCAAGTATTACTACTTTTTAAAGCTACCTTTGGACCATTAATCTGTAAAATTCTTTTGAGTTTTTCACTTCGCCTAGGGACATATGGTAAGGAACAAAAAACACTCTTCTCTCGAGTTGTTTCCAAAACTTCCTTAGAAACCTCTAGAAACCTTTTTCTTCTATTTGAAAAAGTCTGGTTAATTAACCACTCTGGATACATGTTGCTTATTAGCATTTTTCTTAGAAAAGACAACTCCCCAAAAAATTTTGGAGAGCAAATACTAAAGATCCGGTCAGTTAAAGAAATGATCAAGCCAATTTTTACTTGGCGAGCGTGACCGGAACTATAAGACAAAAATCTATTTTTATTTTTTGGTTTTCTGTGAATTTTAAAATCCAGAATATTTTCATTTCTTAAAGGAAGAACATCAAGAAAAGGAAGTTTCCCATCCTATTCTAATTCAACATTAAATTTAACCCCCCCCCCCCAAAAAAAAAAACAATTAAGATGTTCCAAAAATCCTTTTAATTCCTCCTCCCCATAATCCTATACTGATATTATGTCATCCATATGCAGGCCCCAAAAAATATGTTTTAAAATATATGAATCTAACGCAATTGTTTCAATATTCTCCACAAAAATATTAGCTAATAAAGGAGATAACGGAGCCCCCATAGGTAAACCATTTACATGTTCGAAAAACTCCCCTCTAAATTGAAAACAAAGAGAACTTATTGCACAACCTTACAAAATACATAATTACAGAAACTTCCAAATCTGTTTTGTCTCTAATCAAGTCCAAATTTCTTAACAGCTTCCTTTCTAGAACAGTTTCGGCTGCTCCTACATCAATATTTGTGTACACTGATACAACGTCGAAGCTTGAAAGCAAAGAACTTGAAGAAATTTCTACTTTTTTCAGTTTTTCAACCAAATTCAAAGAATTTTTAATGTACGAAATTTGTGTAGACAAAAGTGGTTCTGGGTGCATTCTGGATGGCATGATTTACATAATTCTCTGTTGTAGATTCCATATTTGTGTTACTAAAGTATTATACTTTCATCATTACAAAGGATATTTGAATAATCACTAGTAATTGGCGACTAAAAGTTACTCACATATAATTCACATCCTCAATTTTGTCATCTTTTGAAATTCCAAGAAAGATACATAGTCCTTTTTTAATCTCACTGACCAGTTCACCATCAACTGAAACAGCAGAAAACATTTTGCGCATTAGAAATGAAAAAAAGTAGTTTTAATTTGTCGAGAGATGAGTAATCAGACTCAAAAACAGGAAGCAAAAGAGAAAAAGCTCGCCCAGCGTACTGTTCGGTGGTACGGCCACCTCCTTCGCATGTCACGCGACACCCCAGGGCGGGTCACATTCGACTTCGACCCCACCCTACACGGATGGAAGCGAATCAGAGGACGCCCTCCCCCCCCCCACTAGGTAGAAACACAAAGCCGATGAATTCCTCACCCAAGCCCACATCCTGGTGGAAGAAGCTGCGAGCCTGGCAAGCGACAGGTAAACCTACAGGCGCCGGGTCTCATCGTTCTCTACGCCGAACCCTCGGCAGGAGCCTTAAGTCAAGTAAGTAAGTCTTATTGCTGTTAAGTTTATCCATCAAATCTTCGATAATAATACTGGAATGTGTTTGGCTAGTATGATTGTCTCTAATAATGTGTTACAATATGAGGCAGTCTGATTATATTAAGATGCAAATAACATTCTCAGTACCCTCAGAATTGCATTTTCTTGTCCAGGGTCCTATAAATTGGTCCAAAGTTCTTATAATGTTCAAAGTGTTGTAGACCCTAACACTTTTAAAAATAACATTAATAAAAATGTTATTTCGTGTAGGGTCATGGTCATTAGTTGCTCTCCAGAACAGATCTTTTCTCCCCTTTTGGATAGTTTAAGGTAAATTAACATATTTCTGTTTTTTCTAATATCCCCTTATTAATATTGTTTATGTATTTTCTAGGTTTAGAAGAACTACAGTAATTTAATAACGCTGAATAAACTTGTTCATACAAAAAGTTTTTTGTAATTTGTTTTGATTCTTTTTTTTCTTTGTTTTTTTTCTCTCTTGGTCGTTTTATGAAAGAGATATCGTATAGCCTATTCTAGCCAAATAGGCTTTCTAGAGCTTAATGCCTGACGGTTTTCACATAATTTTTTCCTTGTATTCCCCCTTTTCAATTATTTATTCTTCTTCTTTCTTTTCAAAAATAAATTTAGGTAGAAACTATACCAAATACTTTCAAGACCTACTTTCAAACCTAAGCAGCCCACCCCCTCTCCTAGCCTCATCATTTCATTCACCCAATATAAAACTTCAATTTTCTTTTGACTCTATTTTGAAAATTAATTACATCTAGTCCTCCTAAGACTTTGTTTCGAGATTTTGAAATTTTCCCGGGAAAAGAAACGAAATAACAGATAATAATACCAACAAGGCTGACAGAGCTTACCCCATATCCCTAACATTTTATTTACTTATTATATAGTTCTATTTTCCTTTTCAACTTTGATTTTAATTTTGTACTATTTAAACATCAGAGGCAACGCTATAGCGTTGCCTAGAGTAAAGGCCATACGGATCCAATGTTTGATTTTTTTTTTCCAGAGGCACTTCATATGGAAGGGGCCGTCGTATAAACTTCAAAGGGGGCTCATTCGATCATAAATCGAGAGTTCTAGTGCCCTTTTTAAGGTTCTAAAGTGATTGGAAGGCAACTAACACCCCTTCCCCACCCACCATTTCCCAAAACACATCCAATCAAAATATTCAGATAGTTATTTTGCTCTACGTAGTTGATTTCCAGATAGAAATTATGTTTTTGAGGAGGACACTCCCCCCACAGCCCTCAGGGCAAGGGTTACAAGTTATGCCTTGGGGGCATATAAGCTTTTTATAGAAAGCTTTGTCGTAGAAACTTCAAAAAGAGCTCATTCGACTGGAAATTCAAAGGGCTAGTGCCCTTTTTAATAGTCGAAAGTAATTGTAGGGCAATTAACTTTACGCCCACCTTTTCCCCAAACACATTCAATCAAAATTTTGAGATAGCCCTTTTGGTTCAACGTAGTTGAAAATTCTGGAAATTAGATCTTTGAGGGTGACAACCCCCCCCCCCCACAGCCCTCAGGGAAAGGGTTGTTAAGTTATGCCCTGGGGGCATATAAGATTTTTAGAGAAAGCGTTGTCGTAGAAACTACAAAAGGGGTTCATTGGATTGGAAATTTAAATGGCTAGTGCCCTTTTTGATAGTCGAAAGTGATTGGAAGGCAACTAACACCCCTTCCATGCCCACCATTTCCCCAAACATATCCAATCAAAATTTTGAGATAGCCATTATCTTCAACGTAGTTTAAAGTTCTGGAAATTATATCTTTGAGCCGGAAACTCCCCCCAAAGTCTTCAGGGCAAGGGTTATAAGTTATGCCCTGGGGGCATATATGGTTCTTCTGGAAGGAATGCTCGTATAAACTTCAGAGAGGACACATTTGATTGGATATTGAAAGTCATAGTTCACTTTTTAAGCGTCAAAAGATATCGGAGGGTAACCAGCCCCCCCCCCCCCCCTCACACTCTTTTTTCCCGAATACATCCGATGAAAATTTTGAGATAGCTATTTTGTTAAAAAATGCAAAGATCATATAACAAAAACTCCGGTGTCGACACAACCCTCCAGGGCCCAGGGGCAGGCGTTGTGAGTTATGCCCTGAAGGCATATATGGTTTTTATGGAAGGGACGCTCGTATAAACTTCAAAGAGGGCTCATTTTTTTGGATATTGAAAGTTCTAGTTCACTTTTTAAGAGTCAAAAGAGATTGGAGGGCACCTATCCCCCCCCCCCCTCCACGCCTTTTTTCCTCAAATCCATCCGACAAGAACTTTTGAGATAGCCATTTTTTTCAAACAGTTCAAAGACTATATAACAAAAACTCCAGGGTGGACACAGCCCCCCAGGGCCTGATGACAGGCGTTGTAAGTTATGCCCTAAGAGATTATATGGTTCTTATGGAACGGATGCTCATAAAAACTTCAGAGAGGGCTAAATTGATTGGAAATTGAAAGTTTTAGTTCAGTTTTTGAGAGTCAAAAGAGATTGGAAGGCAACTAGCCCCCCATGCCCCCTTTTCCCCAATTGCATCCGATAAAAATTTTGAGATAGCCATTAAGTTAAAAATTGTTCAAAAGTCAGATAACAAAAACTCAGGTGTCGACAAAACCCCCCAGGGCCAGGAGGCAGACGCTGTAACTTATGCCCTGGGGCATATATGGTTCTTATGAAAGGGATGCTCGTATAAACATCAGAGAGGGCTCATTTAATTGGAAATTGACAGTTCGAGCTCACTTTTTCAATAGTCAAAAGAAATCCGAGGGCAACTAACCCCCCCCCCCACACGCCTCCTTTTTCCAAACCCATTTGATGAAAATTTTGAGATAGACATTTTATTAAAAAATACTTATAACTTCGGATAAGAAAAACTCCAGTGTCAATACAACCCGCCAGGGCCCGGGGGAAGGCGTTCTAAGTTATGCCCTAAAGGCATGTATGGCTCTTATGAAAGGGATACTCGTATAAACATCAGAGAGGGCTCATTTGATTGGAAATCGAAATTTCTAGTTCACTTTTTAAGAGTCAAAAGATATCCGAGGGCAACTCTTCCCCCCCCCCCAAACCCTTTTTCCCCAAACCCATCCGCTACAAATTTTAAGATAGCCATTTTTTTAATAGTTCAAAGGTCAGATAACAAAAACTCCGGTGTCAACACAACCCCCCAGGGACCGAGGTATAGGCATTCTAAGCTATGTTCTGGGGCCATATATGGTTCTTATGAAAGAGATACTCGTATAAACTTCAGAGAGGGGTCATTTAAATGAAAATTAAAAGTTCTAGTTCAATTTCTCAGAGTAAAAAAGATCGGAGGGCAACTAGCCCCTCCCACCCTCCACACCTTTGGGCTTATCGGACGGATAAACCCATCCGATAAAAATTTGAGATGACTGTTTTGCTAAAAAAAGTTAGAACATCATATATTAAAACCCCGGGGTCAACACAACCCCCCAGGGCCCAGGGATAGGCGTTGTAAGTTATATTCTGGGGGTATATATGGTTCTTATAGAAGGGATGATCGTATAAACTTCAGAGAGGGCTCATTTGATTAAAAATAGAAAGTTCTAGTTCACTTTTAAAGGGTCAAAAGAGACCGAAGGGCAATTAGGCCCCCCCCCACGCCATTTTTTCCCTAACCCATCTGATAGAAAATTTGATGTAGCCATTTTGTTAAAAAATAGTTCAAACATCAGATAATAATAACCCTAAGGCTAACACATACCCATTTTTTCACCTTGAAAGGGCTACTATGATCGCAGTTTTGATACTTTGATAAGCGTTTGAATTTTTTTTAAAGTTTTATTCTGAAATAAGGAATTTTTAAAAACTTAAAATTTTTTGCAGTAAAAAACGAACAAAAATGAATTTTAAAAATAATTCCGAAAAATAAGTTTTTCAAAGAAAAGTAAAAGCAATTTTAAAGTTAAGCTAAGCAGATACAAATAACTGTTAAAATTCGAACTCAAAACGACCAAAAATTACTATTAAAGAATAAATGAAACCCAAAACAAACAGAAATTATATAAACAATCATAGCAAAAAACAAACAAATAAACTTTCAAATGGGGATAAATCCATATATATAGACAAGTGAAAAAACAGGTACAAAAGTCCAGATATTTCGGTCACATATACAGCAACCGTCTTAAGTAGAAATGCTGAAATGATAAAATTGAAACTAGCATATTTATATAAAGCAGAATAAATAAATTTTCGGTTCATTCACAAAATAATGAACTTCTGGATTATTCACTAGATGATTTTCAGAGAGAGTTCACTGACAAAGTTCATTCAAAGTTCTTGATGTAAATTTTCTACTTTAATCTTGCCCAAATGTAAAACAAATTTCCAATGAAAGTGGCAAAGCCTTCCGTATCTTCTAATTCCTATCAATGATATCTCATCAACCCAAGAATCCCAGCGCAAACGCTTGGAAATTTATTTGGCATTATTTGAACTCATTTTTGGATTAATAATGTGGCTTTTTACTTTTCTTTGAAAAACCTATTTAGTAAAATAAAACATTTTCTAATTAATTTCTGGTTGTTTTCATTGATATAGTCTTCTTCACTGGAGAACAAAAGAATATTTTAAATCTTTTCGTTTTTTTTTCAATAGTTTGGCATATTATTTATATATTGGAGAAAATTTTCCAACATGTTTTTATAAGCCCTTACAAATATTTAGTTTTATACCTCCACAAGTTTTCTTGAAAAATAAAACTTAATACCATTCCCAAAATATTGTATCTATGCTATTTTGACAACCTGGATGCACTTACACTCTTTTGATTTAGTTCAATAGTACGAGCAGAAGTAGCAATGGAATTAGCCCCGAAACTTTCAACTGAATACCCTCTTTCGTTCTTGAGATAATGCTGAGACGTCTTAATTGTCACCATTATACACATAGTGCCTTTTGATTTAGTTTTGAAGCAGCATAAAACTTTCCGTGAACGTTTCTACTTATACGCTATTCTAGGGTATAGGGTATACCTTATTCCTTTTTTACCCTATACCTAAGCACAAGTAATAGTTGGAGAAATAGGAGTAATATTAGTGATAGCAGTAATAGTGTTAGTAGTAAGCAGCAATGGTATTTATATTTCGCCTTTTTGGTCTGATACAAGATCCTCCCCCCCCCCCCGCCTGGCAGTTTCAACTTAATACTTTAAGTCGTTTTGAGACATTTCTGATACATCTTGATGATAACCTGCATGCACATTTGTTTTTATTTAGACCAACATGCCCTATAACAGTCGCTGAACGTTATACGTTAATACAATCATCCTTACTAAAGTTAGTACTACTACTAGCTGCTAACTACTGGCTACTAATGGTAAAAATAGTATTACTACTAGTAGTAGTAGTAATATGCACATAGTGCATTCTTATTAGCTCAACATACCCCTAAGCATGCTTTAAAAGTTTCAACATAGTACTATGAGCTGTTCCTAATATACTGTGGATCAGCCCATTTCAAAGCCAGCATACATGCAGTGTGTATACTCCCTAACATTCTCTGAAAATGTCTCCTTAATAACCTCCTTAATAGTGTTTGTTGTAGTAGTAGACACATAGTATCTTCTGGTTGGTTCAATATCACCCTTAACATGCACTGAAAGTTTCAACTCTAAGCCGTTCCTGGTATATAGCTATTATGGCCTTTTAATAGCCTCTTTTCTACTCTTTTCTTCTGCATTCTATTTTTTATTTCAACATTCTATTTTCAAGTAGTAGCAGTAGGAGTAATGGTTGTAGTAGTAGTAGCCATAGTAGTGCTTGTGATTCAAAACTGCAAGAAATCCGCAACTAGTCTAAAGAGAATCCCCAGCTAGTCGCACTCAGAAAAATTATAGAAGCTGGCTGGCCGTCTTGCCGCAAGCTATGTCCTAATCATATACTGCCATTTTGGGGAGTCGGACATGAACTGTACATCAATAAGAAAGTCATCTTCAAGGGAGACAGGATAGTGGTACCAGCATGTTTGAGATCCGACACGTTAGAAAAGCTACACGCTTCCCATCTAGGGTTGGAGAAAACAAGACACAGAGCCAGGATGCTCATCTACAGCAAGAAATCCGCAAATAGTCTAAAGAGGATCCCCAGCTAGTTGCACTCAAACAAATCATAGAAACTGGCTGGCCGTCTTGCGGCAAGCTATGCCCTAGTCATGTACTGCCATTTTGGGGAGTCCGATATGAACTCTACATCAGTGACGAAATCATCTTCAAAGGAGACAGGATAGCGGTACCAGCCTGTTTGATATCCAACACGTCAAAACAGCTAAACACTTCCCATCAAGGGTTGGAGAAAACAAGACAGAGAGCCAGGATGCTCATCTACTGGCCTCGACTAAACACAGACATAGAAAGTCTGATTGTCAGCTGCTGCACATGCCAAAACATAGCAGGAGTCTACAAAAAGAGCTACTAATCTGCTCACCAGTATCAGTTCTCGCATGGCAACAAGTTGCCTGTGACATATTCTCCTGGCATGGAGCCAGCTTCTTCCTAGTGGTGGACTACCATAGCCGCTTTTTCGAAACTGATCTGTTGCATGATTTAACATTGGCAGAAGTCATTTTGAAGCTGAAGTCGCATTTTGCCTATCATGGCATACCCCAGGTCATGATGTCCGATAATGGTAGCCAATTCGTATCCCAGGAATTCAAGAAGTTTGCCAGAGACTGGGGATTCGAGCTAAAAAAAAAACTTCGAGCCCAATAAACCCCCTGTCAAATGGATTAGTGGAAAAGATTATCCAGACGTGCAAGAGCATCATGATCAAGGCAAGTGAAAATGGACTGGAGCCATACCTTGGAATTCGGGAATACCATAATACACCGGTTGACGGTTTAGCTGCCCCCTCACAAATGCTCATGAGCCGCAAACTCTGCTCGAAACTCCCATGCACAGAAAAACACTTCGAAAAGAGAGTGGCACAGACCTTTGAATTGTTGGCAAGCAGAGAGATGGCTCAACAAAGGCACAAATCTTATCATGACCGGCATGCTAGAGAACATCCCAAATTCAGAGGAGGTGACCAGGTTTTCTTCAGGAAACAGCCAGAAGCACCGCGGAAAAGTGGGGAAATAATAAAAGAGGCAGATGAACCTAAATCATACTACTTGTCATCTAAAGATGGTTTGATCCTTTGCTGGAACCGAAGACACTTAATCAAAGCAGCCTCTCATTCCACGCCTGATGATAGACCTGCCATGGACTACCCCCCCCCCCCCCCCAAGGCTGTATCAAAGTCACTAGATCCGAGTCGGGGTTACGGATTTTCCTGACAATACGTCAAACATGACTCCACACAGATCATTGCAGATATTCCCGACGACTACCACCGAGCCTGATATGGCCGTGGCTGAGACTCACCTGCCAGTAGGTGAACCGTCTAGCACAATTCCAGCACAGGCCACGGCTGCTCAGGCTATGAGATCCGGCAGAGTGGTGAAGGCACCAGAGAGACTAAACCTATAAGGAATAACCAAGTGACAATGTGGCATTTGCGTCTAGTGTTGTTCTGTCAAAACCCATTGGCAGATGAGGGAAGTGAGCCTCACCCCTCCCGGTATAGTGTTCTGTTTTGTCCTGTAGTGAGAGACAATTTGCGAAGTCATTGGCAGTTAGTGGAGTAAGCCTAGTGCCTCCATGCCTAGAGGTAAAGGTGCTCATCCTTTGGAAATATCTAAAGGAGGATGTAGCATTATATGATGCCTTGCTCTTATGCTTGTGATTGTGCACTAGCTTGCTATTATGTGCTTATGCTTATTTGCCTTTATGCGCTTATGCTTGTGCTTCGCTTATAGTGTTCTTTATTATATGTGCCTGGGTTTTAAATAAATATTTATCTACCAAACATGGCATAGATGACATGTCAGTATTTTGTGGTCTTAATTTAACTGAACAAAAATTTTTACTGAGCCATTTTTTATCAAGTGCCCAAAACATTGGGGGGTGTCTTCCATCCCCCATATGTGATGGCCCTACCTGGATGTGGCCAAATAGGGTTAGGGTACTGAGACAAAATTTCAGGAATTTTTGAGGGATATTTTGAGCTAACTAAAAAAAACTTATTTGTATCCAGTCGTTAAAAACACATATCTGCAATATCTTGGAACAGGTAAAGGTATTAACGTGAAACTTTCAGGGTCACTGCTAGTACTGCTACTATTGTGGCTCAAAACGAGACTGTTTGTGACTGCAACTGTGACTGTGATTGCTTACAATTTCTACTAAATCTATTTGTGACTACTTATAGGAACTGGTGAGGGGTAAGTTGAACTTTGAAACTTTAATGTATAAAAAAAAATATCACTTTGATATTTTGATACTTTGATTTGAAAAAAAAAACTTTGATGTTGAAATGGGGAATGTCAAAAAACTTGAAACTTAGGCAACAAAAACAAAAACAAATTTATTATAAAAAAAAAAACTTTCCAAAACAGAATTTTTTGCAAAGAAAAGTAAAGACACTTAAGGTAAGCAAAAATAAACTCCTATACCGTACTAATTTAAACTCAAAATGACCAGAAATTACTATTTAAGAATAAGCAAAACCTGAAACGAACTGAAATTAAATAAAAAAAAATACAATAGGTACTAATATAAATGAATAAATAGATCTTAAAACGATTCAAACTTAAATTGAATATGCAAATCAAACTTAAAACAAACAAAAAATCACTAAAAACATGAGTTTGACTACTGATCCTTCCTAAACTGTAAAAGTCTAAAGCCTACTGCATCATTTGCGCTTTACTGAAAACGAATTGCATTACAAGTATTTTCTTTTGGACTTACAAATTTGAAAATAAACATTACAATGAAATTAGATCTTGAACTGCTGGGCTTTTAGCAATTAATATCAGTATTTATCAAATATTCAGTTCAATTTTATTAGTTCTTTCTATAAATTGTTCAAGAAACATATAGCATTCATAAAATGCGAATAACACAGTAGGCTTTAGACTTTTACACTTACGGAAGGGGCGGTATTCAGACTCTTATTTTTAGTGTTTTTGTTTGTTTAAGTTTTATTTGCATATTCAATTTAAATTTTACTTGTTCTAAAATTTAAATATAAATACATAAATGTATTTATGTTAGTACCATTGTATGTTTGTTTGCTATGATTGTTTTTTTTTATTTACGGTAGTTTTGAGTTTGAATTTTTATAAAAATTTATTTCTGCTGTTCTTAAGTTTAATATGGCTCTTCCTTTTTTTTGAAAAAATTCTTTTGCGGATAGTTTTTTACAATTAATATGCAGAAAGGAGGAACCTACTGATCATCCAACAACACATAATCACTAGCCTAAACAAGATTTCTAAGAACTTATCAACTCTGGAGCTTCACAAGGAAAAACCCTGAGATAGCTCCAAGCTGCATTTTCAGGTAAGCTTCTATTATTCAGTTGACAATATTTTCTTCAGTTTTCATCCTTGTTTTGAAATAAATTTTAACTAATTTATTTATCCATCTACTCTCATTGTTTCCTGATGACTTGATGTTACTGAACTTTTTAAGAATGAAGTGTCTGTTAATCAAGGGATGTGGGATGATTCAAACAATGAAGAACTATGGATAGGCTGTAGATAATAGCACTGCTGTTTTGTTATAGCAGTGGTTCCCTGAGATGATAACACTGGCATGAATTAAAGAATAAAATATTTTCTGGTTGACAGTACACACTAACTATTAAAAGGAAATAGTTAAAAAACATAATACAAACCAACAAATTTTCTTAACATGACAAATTTAAAGACAAGTTCATTTCTTGCATAGAGACAAGGTGAAGGTACTACCTAATGCTTTTATTAAGCTCCTCCCAAATATGATAATTAGTTTACTCACAAATCCAATTTAAATCCCTAAAAATGGGCCCCAAAGTGACACCTAATCCCTGTCACTGATTGACAAGAGTGTCGACAATAAAAGTAGGCTAGTACCATTACACTGCTTGTTTTATGCTTATTTTCAGTGTAAGACTCAAATTTAGCGGTTGGCCTCTTCTGGAGAAAATATGCTATACAAATAAAAGTAGCATCATTAAATTTGTCGTTTTATACTATCTTCAAGTATTATGTCACTTTTCTGACTGTGCACCCCCCCCCCCCCCTGATGGTCCCTCATATAGCCATAGGAGTACATAGATATTGACATATTTCTGACAAAAGCCCCATAGGCCATGGATATTACAAATACAACAAAATGCATAAAACATAATAAGTACAAACACTTTTGAAAATAACACTAAAATAGAAAACCCTCCCTATGTCTCGTCCCCACACTCACAAAAGTTCCCAAATTTTTAATATACACTTTGCAACTACTTCCTATTTTATTTTCTAAACAGCTTCTATGCATGACATCCCTCCCAAAAATTTACCTTCTAAGTATCTTCAGTTTTTCACAATAACATATAAAATGTTCTAAATCTTCAGACTCCCTACACATTGGACAAGTGAAGGGATCACTCTGTATCTTAACCCTCCCTAAATACTTTCTTCTCCTCCCCAAGCGGCATAAAATTCCCCCTTGCTGATAAAACCCATCTTAAAGTACCATTTTGGAGCCCAAATTTTAGATATATTTCTTCTCCCCAGGCTTCTTTAATTTTCTGTATATTCCAAGGGATTGTGACTTTAGCTTGTCTTCTTACCAAACCTGGATCTCTTGATCTTGTAGCAATTTTTCCACAGCTTTTGCAATCAACCCTGTTTCCACCCCAGGTCCAACGCCATCATTCCACTAGCCTGATAGTCTACAATTGTCTAGTATACTCTTAATTTGCACAGGCCAAGAATCAAGAATCTACCATGTGTACTAACCGTTTATATCTTAAGCTAAAAAGACCCAGGTCACCCTTTATAACAATGCTATTAAACTTTTTATCCAACCCTATTAATCTTTCAAAATAATAAAGCTGTGACCTCTCCATTTCCAATGTATAAAACACTAGATCAATGAAATTTTTATTTTAAAGTATTCAGCACGTTTCTATTCAAATTTTCATGTTTCCTGCCATTGTTATCTACCTTTTAAAATCATTTCAAATACCATTTATATTTATAATTCAGTAAATATTTAGTGCTTGCTCTTTTTGGAAGGAAACGTGCTCATGAAAATAATTCTCACTTCATGATATACATTAAAAATTGTAATCAACAAATTTTCTATAGCTACCTTTTTACTTCCAATCTCACTTTTCCTCTTTTTTTCTCTTTTTGTAAATGTTTATATTAACATGTGTACAAAAAATATATATAGTAACATATTTTCAATGTGGCAATTCATGGAGGTGTATTGGGTTAATGATGCTTCTTGACTCCTAAGGTTATTGCATTGGTCCTGCAGTGTGTTACTATAGCTGACTTCAATATCTGGGTCCCATATTACTAAGCTGAGACCACACCCACTTTACCAGCACAGGACAAGCAATAATTTAAGATCTATTATGGATTCGTTGAAACCAATGGCCAGAAAGTGGTCATGTTGTGGTCACCATGACAAAACGAAAATATAGATGATGCTTGTTATTGCCAGTATTTAAATTACAAAGGCAAACAATATCAGCAACTAAGAATGTCCTGTGGTGGTACAGTTTTTTTGTTTTTATTTTTTTATCTAAGCTTGGTTAAATAGGACCCAGGGTTTGAACTCAGCTGTATAAACACACTGCAGTGTAACATAACCACCTTAGCCGTTGAGGAGAATTGTTAGTTCAATATATAAATACACACATTTTGGAGACTCTGGATTAAACAAGCCAGCTTCTCCCAATAATCAATGGATAAAACAATAACCATTGTATACAAACAATGGACAATTTATATAACTCAAAACACTCTCCAGGGACTGTCGGGGTTAAGTCATCCTCAGAGGTAGAGTTGTTTAACTTTATCAACTAGTTTGAACAAGATGACTATTCCAAAATTTCGATAAAATGTCTTTGGGGGAGGGCAGCTAAAAAGAGATTGGGAGGGGGGCTGGTTGTTCTCAAAGCAATTTTTGATACTCCTCCTCAAAACGCTCTGAAAGTTTAAACTTAATACCCTCAGATGTTCTTGTGATATTGCAGATACGCCTTGTTGATCAACAGGATGCACAAAATATCTTTATATTTAGTTTAACATGCCCCTTAACATTCACCTTAATACCATTAGCCTTTTTTAACACAACCAGAATAAAAAATTCCACTTTGTTAGTGATTAATCACAAAAACTTTTTGCACAAAATAAGTTTTTCCAAAAAAAGTAAATAGCTCCATTAAACCAAAAATGAAAAAAAATAGAATCAAATAATCTACCAAACATACAACTATCACTAATCAGTATCAATAAATAAATGAAGCCCAAAACAAACAGAAATTAAAATAAGTCAAACTCAAAACGAGCAGAAATTAATCTGAGTAGGGTTCTAAACCCTATGATTTCTAAGTGCCAGAATATAATTTGGACTTTACTGAAAAAATTCAACTAAATTTATTTAGAAAAATAAATATTGTCGGTTTAATATGTATATGCTGATATTTATTCCTTAAAATCTTAATTAATTTTTGATTTCTTAAAGTTATAAAAGTGGAAACATTTAAAAGGAGTTTTTTCAGTAAAGTACAAATTAAATTCTGGCTCTAAGAAATCATAGAGTTTAGAACCCTACTCAGATTAATTTCTGCTCGTTTTGAGTTTGACTTATTTTAATTTCTGCTTGTTTTGGGTTTCACTTATATATTAATGCTGATTTGTGGTAGTTGTATGCTTGGTAGATTATTTGATCCTATTTTTATTAATTTTTGGTTAAATGGAGTTCTTTACTTTTTTGAAAAACTTATTTTGTGCAAAAATTTTGTTTTGATTAATTTCTGTTCGTTTTATATTGACATAGTCTTTTTTGGGGAGAAAGACTGAGCCTCATTTGAAGTTAAAGAACTATCCTTCCATAAAAACCTTTAGTACCCCCTGGGCATAACTTACAACCCTTGCCCCTAATTTTCGGGGTTTGTTTCAGTTCCAAAAGCCATGTTATATCCTAGTTAGACTATTTTGAATAGAATAGCTATCTCCAAATTTCTATTAGACGCATTTCAGGACACTAAGACGTGTTTTTAGGGGGAGGGTGCAGCTGCGGTATGATCACTTTTACTCTTAAAAAGAGCACTAGAGCGTCTGATTACGAATCCAATGAGCCATTTTTAAGTTTATATGACCACACTTTCTACAAAAACCCTATATGTCCCCAGGACAAAACTTACAACCCTTGCCCATAGGGCTGGGGGGATTTGTTATCCTCAAAGACATAATTTCCACACCTTTCTGATAGGCTTAACTAAATGGCTATATCAAAATCTGATCGGAAGTGTTTGAGGAAATTACAGGCGTGGAGAGACATTTACCCTCTGATCACTTTCAACTTATAAAAAAAGCACTACTCCTCTCAATTTCCAATCAAATGAGCCCTTTTTGAAGCTTCTACAACAAAAATTTCTATAAAACGTTAAATGCCCCAAAGGCATAACTTACGATCCTTGTCCTGAGAGCTATGGGGGGGGGGCTGTCACACTCAGAGACATAAATTCCAGACCTTTCAACTACGTTGAACAAAATGGCTATCTAAAAATATTGATTGGATGTGTTATGGGAAATGGTGAGCGTGAGAGGGGGGCTAGTTACCCTCCAATCACTTTCGACTATTAAAAAGAGCACCAGCCCTCTCAATTTCCAATTGAATGAGCCTCTTTTGAAATTTCTACGACAGCGCTATCTTAAAAACCTTATATGCCCCCAGGGCATAACTTACAACCTTTGCCCTGGGGGCTCTCGGGGGTTTGTCATCCTCAAATACATAATTTCCAGAACTTTCAACTACGTTGAACAACATGGCTATACAAAAACTTTGATTGAATGTGTTTCTGGAAATAGTGGGCATGAGAGGGGAGTTAGTTACTCTCTATTCCCTTTCGACTATTAAAAAGGGCACTAGCCCTTTCAATTTCCAATCAAAGGAGCCCTTTTTGAAGCTCCTACGACAAAACTTTCTATAAAAACCATATATGCCCCAAGGGCATAACTTACAACCCTTGCGCAGAGGCTTGTGGGGGGGAGGGGTTGTCATCCTCAAAGACCTAATTTCCAGAACTTTCAACTATGTTGAACAAAATGACTATCTCAAAATTTTGATTGGATGTGTTTGGGGAAATGGTGGGCCTGAGAGGGAGGTTAGTTGTTCTTCAATCACCTTCGACTATTAAAAATGGCTCCCTTTTCTGTTTCCAATCATATAAGCCCTTTTTGAAGTTTCTATGACAACCCCTTCTATAAGAACTTCATATGCCCCCAGGGCTTAACTTGAAACCCTTGCCCTGAGGGCTGTAGGGGGGGGGTGTCACCCTCACAGACATAATTTCAAGAACTTTCAACTACGTTGAAAAAAATGGCCATCTCAAAATTTTTATTGTATGTGCTTGGGGAAATGGTGGGCGTGAGAGAGGGGTTAGTAGCCCTTCAATTACTTTTGACTATTAGAAAGGGCACTAGCCATTTCATTTTTAAATCGAATAAGCCCTTTTTGAAGTTTCTACGACAAAGCTTTCTATAAAAACTTCATATGTCCCCAGGGCATAACTTACAACCCCTGCCCTGAGGGCTGTGGGGGGGGGGAGGGTTGTCATCCTCAAAGACCTAATTTCCAGAACTTTCAACTACGTTGAAAAAAATTGCTCTCTCAAAACTTTGATTGGACGGGTTTAGGGAAAGAGCGGGCGTGAGAGGGGGGTATTTGCCCTCCAATCACTTTCGACATTTAAAAAGGGCACTAGCCATACCAATTTCCAATAGAATAAGACCTTTTTGAAGTTTCTACGACAAAACTTTCTATAAAAATATTATATGCCCCCAGGGCATAACTTAAAACCCTTGTCCTGAGGGCTGTGGGGGAGGGGGGGGGGGTGTCATCCTTAAAAACCCAATTTCCAAAACTTTCAACTACGTTGAACAAAATGGTTATCTGAAAATTTGATTGGATATGGTCGGGGAAAAGGTGGGCATGAGAGGGGGGTTAGTTGCCCTTCAATTACTTTCGACTATTAAAAAGAGCACTAGCCCTAGTAGAAGGGCCTTATTGAGCCCCACGAGGCACCCCTGCTGCCACCTATAACTTTTTTGCACCCCATATCTGGGCATAGAGTCCCTAGGGAGAAAGATTGCGTAGTCAGTCAATGACCTCTTTTTCCAAGGTCGATTTATTTGATGTTTCTATGTGTAATAACTCCGGAACGAAGGTTGCACATGCGCATTGAATTCTAACGGGAACAATGTTATTGATCTAGGACTCGAGGGGGAAGTGAATTTCCGAGAACTTGATTGCGTAATCGATCGTGACTGTTATGATCCAGAAATAGTATTTGTTGTTGTTGCTCTCGGCAATGCTATGAGTTTCCTGGAAAAAGCTAGATCACGTGGTTCCTTCTCAGCCAACCAGAGGGCTTGTTACATATTAGCGACAGAGTGAATATGAGAAAAGGGTTTTTTGCTAAAGTTTTATCAGTCTGTGAATAGAATTCAAAGGAGTGAGAAGAACAGTTTTGACTTTACTCATTTGGATATATATTTGTAATAATGAGTGGAATGTTTACCCTATTAGAAGTTGATAGTGGAGTTGATGGTAATAATACAAGAGCACCAAACATTGCGGTGGAAATCACGAAAGGATCACGGCTTTGTCTGGAATGGGATGCAGTATATGCAAGATTTGTGATATCCTTGATCAGATTTCACATAGAGGATTAATTATGCTTTTACACAAAATTTGATATAGCACATTCGAATAGACTTTAACGCGATTGATGTGCATTAGTGAAACATAATGAAGGAAATAAACACTATCGCTGATTGTATATGCTATGTATTATTGATGTTGTTGTAATTATTCAATAAAATTGTTTCGAAATCGAAAATGTTTTCTTTCTTTTCTGGTTAGGGCTAACGAATCAGGGTCAGTCTAGAGTCAGCAGTCGGAGTGAAAGGATTGAAAAATGAATAAATTTGAGAAAGAGAGAATTAGATCAAATCTAGTGTTTATGGAAAAACATTTGATTTTGGATAATGATTTTCTCGAGTTATCTCTTAAACACAGGATATTCTCTTGTCGGGGAGCACTTCACAATATAATGAGGAGTGATTCTCCCCCATTGGACTATTGTATGAAGCTTTTAAAATGTGACTCAAGTGCTTATAGTTAATTCATTGATATATTAATTAGAACAACGCAGAATCATATTTTGGATATACTTTTGAAAATATTGCCAATGGATTCAATGTAGATGGCCCCCCCATCCTTCGCACGAGGTAACGTTACAGAGCTACTCCTCTCTCCCTCATTTCCCTCTCATTGAATTTATCGATCGAAGAGGATCAGTTTCGGTTTAGCTGTGAGTGAGTTGACATCGGAAACCGGAAAATGTTCTATATATGTCCATTGTGCATGTACACTCTTGGCAGTTGGAATCAATGTGAGACTTGTACAATTATTGATGACTATAGTGAAAAGTGTAAATTATGTAATCCTTGCAAATTACATAGAGGCTATGCAGTAAAAATTAAAAGATGTAATTCATGTCTTGAGGAGGTGTGTGACTCTCATCCCAGAGGGCACCTCTGCTCCAATTGTCACAATGATAAATGTGATCAGTGGGAGAATACTTACACCGCTATGATTGGAAAGAATCCCAAACGTGATTTTAGTTTATTTCTACAAGATTGGTATCGTCGTGGATTTAAATTATTCTGGGAAGAGGAATCTGGTCTACGATTCAACTGTTGGGGTAACAAGACAATCTGGTTTCTACATCATCGTTGTGATGACACTACCTACTATGACTATAAACCAAGTGATTTTTATTTGGCAGTTACCGAATGTGATTCACCATTTGAAAACACTGTATGTGATATTTCTTCAAATTGACAGATTGAAACTCGTGAATCTCATAATATGAATGTAAATAGTATCATTGACCATACAAAGAGATATGACAAGAGTGAAGTTACATTGTACTGTAGAAAATGTGACCCTGACTTTACAGTCAATCAAGATCAATATACAGTGAATCCAGATGATTTAACAGCATTAGTGGTTCACGATAGTTGCCTATACATCGAAGATGAAGAAATCTAAAGTGAACATTTAGAAACATTCTTGTATATATGCATTTTATTAATAAACAAATTCACAATCATTTTTTAAGCAGTTTACTCTTAGGGCACTGAAATCAATACTATATAGGTCTGAGAGGATATTTTCCACTAGAAAGTCATTCAGACGTGGATTGTCAACATAAATGTGGAGAAACTGCTTGTAAGTATAGCCGCGACATCGGAACACAAAATATAGTAGTGCATGGAAACCACAGCTTTTAATCGTTAGATCCTGAACCCTCTTCCGATTTTGAATAATAGTTTTCCCGCTGCTCTCAATATAGTTGCTGATGTGAGGTGTGTAGAATGTATAGGGTAGACGAAGAGGATCAAAAAATTCAATCGCCTTCATTGTTTGAAAGATGCACAGCCAATGACCCGTCAGCACAGTCGACGGACTGCTATTAACAATAATCAAGGTATTGTTGACACTTTGAATTTTTCCAAGATAGTCTGAGGGCAGGCAATAGGATTTGTACTGAGACATGTAGGGGTCCATATTAAATACATTGATTATTTGACTGGTGTTCATGGTGCCAAGTCTAGTAGAACACTGCCTTCGGGAGTGATTTCCCAATAGGTTTCATATTGATTTAGTGAGATTAGTGCAATACTCTCAGCCAATGGGTCGGTAAATGTACACTCTAAACGCACACTCCCCGTACGTACTAGACTAATATCCTGTGTGCCCGACAAATCCAATACAATGATACCATGTGTTTTAGCAAATATATCTTCTGTTATAACATTTCCAAATAATTGAGAGTCGTGATATAGGGTTTGCATGGTCAACTCATACAATGTTCTAAAGAATTTATCAAAGGATAGATTGTAGAGTGGGATACGATTTACTTTACACACAAGAGATGAAAGTCCAAACATCTCGAATTTATTTGGGCATTCAGTCCATGATCCTATTGCACTGGCGCTCTTTACAAATGCCAAAGAGAGTTTTGACGGGATTTCACCATTGATAAAGGATGAATCGGTGAAGGTGCGTGAGCCCATTGCAATATGACGCTGATTGGTGATTGTATGAGGAACAAGTAGTTTAATATTGTTGCCATTGGCTCTCAGTTTTTCCACTGCCAAAGCAACAGAACTCATGACCTGTTGTTTGCGTACATGAAGTATTGCCGAGGTGAGGGAGAGACTTACATCAGGATTGGCAGCAAGTTCATTTCTCAATATGAAATTGGAGGTTCCAAGCGTTAGTTTTATATCCACTTTAACAGTGTGCGGCAGCCATTGGGGTATATTAAATATTTCATGATATATTTTTCCAACTAGATGCAATTCACTAGTTGTAGCATTTTTAAGTGCATCTGTACTATCAGTATTAGTAATATATTCTAATCAAATGGAGGTGCATCTCAATTCCTTGTATGACTTGGGTGTCATCAGAATGAATTGCATATATCTTGTATAATTTGAGAGATTGTTGCTTGTGCTCACCAGCGTGCCATTGATGTAGACACTAATTTGACGAAATAAATTATGTAGTATACAATTTTCATAGGACATTCCATCGGCCCGAATTGGCATTGTATTATCGGATTTTCGGACTTTCATTTGTAAATCTATAAATGTTGAAGACATGTCCATAAAGTAGTCTTCATTGGAATAAATTTGAAAGTGGATATTATCGGAGAGGGGTTGTTGTGGATAAAATTGTTCATAGTATCCATGCTTGACACTCACATCCACATTTTCAGCATTGAATAGATTCAATGAGGCGGTGATTGAAGGTTGAGAATCCTTATGTGGTAGATAGGACATTTCAGCAGAAGAAATCTAGTTTCGATCTAACAATTTTCTTCCTGGGACTTCTGGTTACAGCACGTGTCCACTTTTTACTTCTTTTCTGTGACAAGAGGGATGTCTTTCGTTTCCGTCCTGAGTGGAGACTGATGAGTGATGCGTTGTTTCTCGACCTTTTTAAGCCTTTACCATTTTGTTTTAATCTCTCGCCAAGGGTTCGCGCACTGGACCTAAATTTTCCGAAGCAATTTTTTTAAAATCCTTGCCAGACCCCCAATCGTATAGTGTAGAGGATGCAAAATCCGTCGCAGCCGCTACAAGATATTTTCTAGCTAGTGGTAGTGAAGAGCGAAACAGCTTAGCAAACCAACTGCCAAGACCGTAGCCAGACATTGACGTGCGACCTTTGTAATAGTCCATTACATTGCCCTGTTGTCTTGGGCCAAGAGTATTAACATAGCAGTCAATATCAGGACAAGTGAATACCACTTTTCTATTAGACATCTTGCTTTTGAAGGATGGCTCGAAAATGGCATGTAATCACAGCCAAACCTTTTGAAATTGCTATGGGATCACCCAATTCGGTTCTTAGTGTTAACTGACAAGGTTCCAAATAGGAAGTGTTTACGGGAATATATTGAAGATGCTTTATATTGTAGTGGTGAATATGTTCTTGATTGGTTTTTCGTTCAAGAACTCGTAGGAGGGGAACATTTGAATTACCAACCCGTGATGTTTCCACAAATGAAGCGTAGAGAAATATACAAGTGTCTGTGGAGAGGGCAGGTTGGTAGTCGGCAAAAATGAAATGAGTGTTTTTCGCAATTTTGCCATTGATTATATTCAGGTTAACGCCAAGAACATACTGTAGATTATCGTTTAGAATAACCTTTTCATTGGCACTGGGTGAACTAACGTAGACATTGCCCTCCTCCTTAGAATAGTTGAAATGAAAAGCTCTTTTTTTACGAGTGGAAATTCTTTTATTAATGGAATGACATAAATCATTCATACAGGTGAGTTCCTCGCATGGTATTTCAATGTACAGATAAACCATCGAATTAATTTTTAGAATTTGATCTTGATCACCTGGTGGTGGCGGCGGCCAATCATAGGGTCGAATTTTTATTTCATATTTACGATCCTTTCTCAGGATGTCGTAGGTATTTTTGAGAATACAGTCGACAAGAGCCACTTCATACTTTCCATTGTCATCAAATTTGATGGTAGGGGACAGTTTTTGTCCAAAAATCACTTGTTCTATTCAAGTCATTGTAGAGAGGATCAGAAACATTGAACATGAAGGTCACATAGAAATCATTAGGCATTGTCAATGTCTTCAGCACTGACCCAAGAATCAAAATCTGAGTTGTATCCTAGCCAGCGAACAAGCAACTGTCTCTTGCCATGGCGTGTACGACTCTTTAATATCTTTTCAATTTGATAACTTTCACTAGTGTTTCTAACTTTTTGCTGTTCATATTCATAAAAACCGCCGAGAATCTCATCATCTTTGGTGTCTCGCAGTCGATATGTCGTGGGCTCAGTGTCCAGAATTTTGGACACTCTAAAAAGTTCAGTGCTCCATAAATAATTCTCCTTTTCAAAAATATTGGTGGTTCTATTAATTCGAACAGCATCACCAACATTGAATTTCTTCTTTTTTTCCTCTTTTTCACCATTGGAGTATTGCTTTAGAAAAGCATCAAATGTATTTTCATTATAGTGAACATCCTAAGGGCTTGAGTTGGACAGAGATCGATGAGGTCGATGGTTGTATATCTGCATGATTTTATCTAAATCATAAATATAAGCCGATGTATTTTTTCAGGGTACAATATCTTGAAATTAATAGACGAATCGTTCTTATTAATCGTTCAGCCAATGCAGCTTTTATCGGGCTGTGACTATGATGATGTGTTGTAATATATTTCAAAAGAATCTTTTTCATATATGGATTAACGAAGTAATTGCCGCGATCCAATTGAATTTTTATGTACAAATCCAGTTCAAAAATACTTTCAATGACCTTAGCACATTCATAACCTTTCTTTGATCGTAGTTGAATGGCAGATGCGAAGCATCTAAGGATGCTGATTGCCACTAGAATATATTTGTATGGCGCATTGTGATGTTGTTTAATTGAGTCTAGAGTTAAAAGATCCGTTTCCATTATATGCAGAGGGAAAAGGGCTTTAGTTTGTCGATATTGTTTACTGTGAAGCCTGTGATTTCGATGCAGTGTGTAACTCGGTTCATTTTCTAGATACTCTTTTGCATTTTTCAATGTGGTGGTGCCGGAGACAGCTTTGGAAAGCGTTTTGGGATAATTTAAACGTCCCGCTTCGCCAACATTTTCATTGAAACCTTTCAGAACTTCATCCATTTTGAGCGTAGACACGTAGTGTAATGTCCACTCCCTTTTTGCACACTGGTGGGCGAGTCAATTCGTCTTCGCTTTTGACTAGCAGCCACAGGTGTTGTAAAATCAGTGACGATGCTAGTAGTATCTTCAAATATTGAATCTTCTTCTTTTTTAAATGGTGTTGGAGGTGGACTATATTCTCTTAGTTTCTTTAGAATTTTCTTATTGCCAACAAGACTTTTGGGAAAGTTTGATACACACAGAGAGGTGTATAGATTATCGTCAAAGGATATGAGTCCCTTACGATTCGTCACCATATAACAAATTAAATCAACTAGATAATAACTTTTTCCATGAATTATAATTCCTTTCCCTGTGCTTTCGACTTGAACGTGATCGCCAGTTTCCAACATGAGATAAGATAATACTCTTTTACTCTGTTTTCGATAGGTCAATGGCAATAGGTTTCAAATTTTCAATACAATTGAATTCAATTTCTTCTCCTTTGATGCTGCTGCAGAATCTTGGGATTTTTCCTGTTTAGAGGGATCGGCGACGGGTCTCTCACGATATAGTTTATGTTTGTCCACACGTCGCAATGCATCTTGAAGTAAATGCAGTTTTTGGTCGTCGTCAATATTCTCATCGTTAATGAATTTGATTAGATTGTACTCAAAATGTTCGACGGGTAAGAGGACAAGTTCAATTGGTGTTAAGTTATATGCTTTAGCCATTCTCTAGAGAAAACTGTTTACAAGTCCTGAAATTATCGGTAGTACAAGTGTGAAGATGCTACCACCTGCTTGAAGGAGTCGTTTTCTTTTAAATTTATTTCCCTTGTTTTTACAAGCCAAGGCGCGTACAGTGGAACGATGTTGCTTTGTCTGTTGTCTAACACCTTCTGACAGTTGAACATTGCCCTCAGTTAAATTTAAACAAAGTTCAGATATTAGATTAATGAAATCATTGTCAACCCCATGTTTGAGTATAGCCTTCCTAAGCGGAGGTTTTGAAGTGATTAAAACGGAAAACAGATGCCGTTGTTCGTGTAGATTCTTCAGTGTCATAATGGCAACTAATAGTCTTTTCTACTGTTCACTGGAAGATATACTGTAATTTCATTGTTTGAAAATGTCGGTGACTACACGTAGATCCTCGGGCGTGCTCTGATTAAGATCCAGCAAAATGTAACCGTAGGGCTTGCTAGTCGCCTGAGTGTGCGCTGACAACAGAAATTTAGGGGCGCCGGGGTATATCTGCTTATTGAGAGTTATGAGCGAGCTAGAATCACGTACAACTCGATAGATAATATAGACGGTGCAATTCAAAGCAAGGGTTCGCATACATTTGCTCTGATGAAACAGATTGTGTAGAACCAGAGTAACGGAAATGTGTTCATGATGGGAGCGAACGGTGAACAGTTGTAGCATTTCCTGTGAGAACTGTTCAATGGATTCAGCCAAATCGTCAATAATCAGCCACGAGTTCGGTTCAATACTATTGAAAACATCAAGTCCCCGTATGAATTGTTTTGATGTGGATGGGTCAATAGCTTTTATTTTATCATATGACTCCTGCCAAATACTATAGCAATAGCAGATTTTTTTTCGGCTTTTCCAAAAGCATTTTATTGCAATTTTGAATTATTCTAGGTAAAAGCGTTGTTTTCCCCGACATTGAGGGACCACACAGACATTATCTGAAGGGTATTTTAAATTGATACATGCTGTTGACAACAGTCGGACTATGACTAACTGTAAATCATACGTGTCCAATGAATAAGTAGTAATTTTCCCCATAGATCTATCTATTCAAGAACAACAAAAAAACAATATTTCATGGCAGCATTTATTTCGACACTGCATGAAAACAAATATTTGCAGTTAACATGAACAATGATAAAAATAACACTTGTTCAACAAGAACAGTTGACAGGTCAACATGGTCAACATGAAAACTCTATTTGTTCAACATGAACAACGATAACACTTTATGTACAATATAAAACACTTTTTGTCCATCAGCAGCACTTATTGTCAGTACAGCACTTTTCTGTACAACACTTTTGTCCATCTACAGCACTTTTTGTACAACACTTTTCTGTACAATAACACTTTCTGTACAATAAAAAATACACTTGGAACATGAACTAGCACAGTTGAACATTATGAATTTAAAGGTGGGACCCCCCACCCCCCCGGGGACCGCGGGGCCGAAGGCCGGCTGGCCGCGGGCGGGACCCCCCCCCCCTGGGCGGCCGCGGGAAGGGACCCCCCCCGGGAACTGCGGTGGAAAAACAATAGTTGTCGTCCCTGCTATGGGTTAGGTTAGTGGATGGGTTAGTGGTGGTGGTTAGTGCTTGGGTTAGATTAGCTGGTTAGGTTAATTTATGAAAGGTTGAGTGGTGGTGGTTAGTTGGTTAGGTTAATTTATCCAGACCAAGTTGATTGCGATAGTCTATGCATTCAACTCGGTCTGAAATACGGTAGTGGCCATGAGGTAGGACACTCACACCATTCTCGAGCACATAGACCTTGTCGGATATACACGACATTGCATTTTTTTCTACTCTCACAGTATAATTTCTATACTGTAGAGAGCGAATTGCAAGCACTTGTGCTCTTGGCACTAGGCTACTTTCTACACAGTCTCTGTACACGCTCATGTTGAAATTGCTCTTTACAAAATGTGTAGGCACCCCTTTACACGCCTTCTTTTCTTCCCCACTATGAGTTTCAACGCAATAAACTTTGGGACCCTGGAACACCCCCCGTGATATCAAATCACTCCACGTCTCAGATTTTAATTTTAATAGTTGGTTGGGTGCTTGACGTTTCACCAGCTCGGGGTAGAGTGATGGATTCCAGTTGGTGAAATCCATCTGCGAGCTGATGTACACCCCATTTTGCAAATCACCCAATAAATCTTCAGGCCCATTTACCTTTAACAGCAGAGAATCTGTATCACCATAGTAAACTTGAACCTCCCCCTCCCGTGGCCATTGCACCTTGCACACATTGTAAAAGAACGACAACATGAGCTTCTTTGAAATTTCTAGTACTGAACTACCGACTGCAATATTCTTGTTCAGTACTACATTTCGCTTGTTCCTGTGTAGAAGAACCATGCCGGCCTCTATGCTCGTGAATGATGTAAAATTGGGGTCGGCAATAATTCGTGCACACTCTAGAGGGTCAGTCACGACGTGACAGCGAGATCTGTTGCGAACGCTTTCACACATTTTGCCAAACGCTGAATTTAGAATGAGCTTATACATTTCCTTCTCCACCTTTGAATTTGCCCTAGAGCGTTTATCGACAAAAGTGTCGATAAACGTTTTCAAGTAGGGTCGCTGATTGAACTGCAGGACCCTGTGTATTTTGGTGATTTTGAAACCATTGCTCACCATCCAGTGCAAAAGCACATGGTGAACAACGACATTCTCTTTAGGGTCCAAATCAGCAATCAGTTTCTGTTTGGAGGGGGTCCAGTGCATCCCCATATCCTCAACCAATGAACGATTGTAGGGGCTCAGAGAGTCCCTGCTCACGGGCTTATTGATACAGGGAAAGACTAAATCTTTGACTGAGTCGTGAAGCGCCAGTGGAATGTGAACGTCAACTTAAAAGAACCATCCTTGTGGCCCATTGTGCTCGACGGTGGTAATATTGGGGAACTCACAAGAATTCTTAAGCCATTGATAGTTCCCACACGGCAAAGAGTAGTGAGACTTTGCCGAGGGGTACAATGAGTTCATGTCCAAGAACACTCCATTTGACTTTGCACCGGTGCTTTGTCCGCTCGGATCGGTTGATAAGACGCGGTCCCCATGAAAAAAATACCCTCCCCTCATTGAACGCTCTACAAAAAGGTGCTGATCTACGTCGGTGATTAGGCCTATTTCCTCCCTGCTAATTTTTAAAATTAAATCCATCACTAAATGGGGTGTAGAAAAATAATAACCTATATCTAACCCGAACTCTGAATAGATTTGGTCTGTGTTCTTACAGATTATATCCAACAGAGTTAGAACATCACTGGCCAAGTAAAGTCTACAATAATCCCACCCATTTTTACAATCCCCCTTGGACCACACCTTCTTGGCAAACTCATAGTCCTCAGCTGTGCATTCACTGTTGGTCAGTGAATTGTGAAAAGCTTCAATTGGAGGTAGTTTCTCCTCACTTAAGCGTGCGCCAGAACAGTAATAATCGTATGCGTATATACCTTTGCAGGTCAACAGGTCATACATTTCACTGTCTGGAAAGTGCTGTTTAAGCAATGGAAAACTATCAAAATTGTCGCTTTTTTGCACTTGAATCAATTGACTCAATGCCTTGGGGAAAAAACTAAAGGAATCTAAAAACCTGATTTTATTCCAGCACATACGCCCATTATCCACTGCCTGCAATGTCAGTTCGAGAAGCAATAACTTCTGGGCTGATTTGGGAATGATGTTATAGGTAAAAGAAATATTTACCCATGGACACTCTAGTCCCCCCCCCTCTCTATGATAACGTGCCCGTGCTGGTCAACTAAATTTTAAATCATAATTGGAATTATGAATAAAAACTGGGATAAAAAAACTGCTGGCAAACGTTTAAATTACACGATTGATACGCACCTCCTCTAAAATTACTACCCCCCGAGGATATTTCCTGCCACAAATGGTCATGATCTCTGACTTTCCCCCTCCCCCTCTTTTCCCTTTAGTCCCCTTATCCCCCTCTGCAAACTCCCCCTTACAGACCCAACATATTTTTTGATTTTTAATCGCGAGACGATCCTCTTCAGACAACACCATTGGATAATGCGTATTTCTCAAACGAGAAATAGCTCCATGAGCCGTGCCAATCAGTTTATTCAATGCCTTGACCATGCACTCGTTCTCATCCAATGTTTGAACTATTTCTAACAACCGCATGGTGTTAGATTTATCTCTTTGTGCGTGGTCGTTGGACACTGCAATAACCTGATGTTCTTTGACTTGGTTTGGATTTTGGGGGTCATTCACCTCCACCAACTTAGCTTCACAGTCTAAAGATATTTTGTTGCACTAGAGAAGGGTATTTTGGAAATTTTTAAATCGTAAAATAGCCCTATCCCCTGAAACCGTTTCCACTGTCTGATATCCATGACGGCTACAATGCCTCATATGAGTCCGTAGTCTTATATCACTACGGAATCTAGAGAGGCATGTTGTACAGTAGAAACATTCCCCCCTCTGCTGACCCGCCCCCAGACCGCTACTAATGTTGGTAATCGGATTAAAATGACCGATTGTGTTCGGTTAACTAGGTGGCGTGTAAAGCAACCAAACCCAGTGTTTAACCAAATCAACTGAGGGGCTCCTTACGGGGAAAACCACCCCCTTCTTTTTAGAACGAGCCCCATCTTCAAATTCTGTTTCGTATTGTACCACAGTAACGCCGATATTTAAATGGGCATTAGCCCTTTCAAAAATGTCAATGGATCTTAGCGTTACTGGGTATTTTCCCTCTAAGAAAGAGAAATCTGAAACTGAGAAATAGGACCCCTTCTTCCCTTGTTCAGCTCAGTGATCTAAATTCGTCTTGGAAGCGTTATCTGCTAGAGGCTGAAATGCTGGTAGGAGGAAAGCATACTTGAAACAGTTTTGATCTGTTTCAAAACAGATCCGCTGGACACCACGACAACCTACTAGATCTGGATTATAATTTAAAATAGTATCCCTTTCATAACTAGCCCCCCCTCTTAAAATAAAATCTTTCTTAATTTTATAAATATAAACACTTAAATTTTCAATAAATAAAACTACTGAATCACTACCATTTTCGTTATAGTTCTAGAGATGCGGTATAATCTGATCCACCCAATGCATGAAAACACCCTCAAAATTTTCCAAATTCGAATAAACCAAATGCATCTCGGAATGTATAAAATGATAATACACTTCGCTTTTCCCCTCATTCGAATAAAAAACCTTTAAAACAATGTAAACCTTAATTGAATCCCTACCCCCCCCACAATTGTATCTGGTTATCCCAACGTGCAAGACGTTTATATACATAGTCCTGCAGAAGTTATATCGTGCCAAAACCAGATTTTCCACCAATACGTGCTTAAAAACTATACCCCAACTGTGCATTGAAAACTACTATATAATTTAAAATTATATTCGACAATTGAAAATTTGGGAAAGATATACCCTCTCCCCCCAGTTGTTCAAAAATATCTGGCGAATGCTCCACTTCCGTTTTTCGAAGTGGATTCGAGTTGGGATAGGAAGTTTGAGGGGTCCCTGGTTAATCCCGTGGAAAATAATCAAAAATCTGCAAACTATTAGGACATATCAAAGGTAAGTCCCCCAGTTCAACTGTGCTACTATCTAAATTAAAAAGAAAATCATCTAAAAACTCGTCAATATTAAAAGGTACTTCAATGCTATCGTCCCATGTTAAATTGTTGGGGGACTCCACGTGTGCCTCCTCTCCTTCTCCAACTGACGAGCAGGGGGGAATTGGCGAGTAAGGAACCAGGACAACCTATAAATGAAAAAATAGCTTATTTTCAAAGTGTTCAAATCATCCCTGCTGTTAAAATTTGTATTATTATTGCTTAATAACATTTGGTTAATTCAACTGAAAGTTCCAACTTAAGATATGACATAGAAGGCAACAATTTGTTCGTTTATTTTCAGTGTTCAATTTTTTTTTTATTTTTATTTTTTTTTTTCGGTGGGCCCCCCCGTACTTCCCTAACCTTTCCCCACAGCCCTTCCCCGTCCACTCGTGGCGCTTCTTGGGCCCAGCGCTTCCCGGTCCCCACCGCGGCTCCCGTCCATTTACATAATGTCCGCAAAAAGTTGAAATATTCGCTTAGACTGCATAAGTCCAAGTTTCTATCTAATTCCGTTCTACAGGTTCGGTGAACTCTTCATTAGCTCACAATTATTGTAAGCCACCGCGCGAGTGTTCCGATTTCCAAGCCTGAACTTTAGACGAGGAAACAGTACAATTAAATGCTGTAAACCGTTAACTCAGTATATTGTCAACAATGTTTCCCCATCACTAAAATATTGGCATGGGTTTGTAAGATTGAAGGCTATTTTAAAAATATCCTTGCACAAATTACGGGGTCCATATGTGACAGATAGATAAATGGGAATAATCTCTCAGTTCCTTCTCTTAAAACTATGTGATATTCAATTGTGAAAAATAGGGGATTTTGAGTTACAAATGGTGAGCATTAATTGACTTTAAATGACCCAATAAAAATATTAGCTTATGAGATAGAGGTGAGGAGATAGGGGGAATGCATAGAAAATAGCAACGATTAGAAAAAGAGGAGCGGTTTGCTTTGACTAGCAAGCAAAAAATTTATATTATATTTAGATATCTCCGAGGGAGGGGGGAGCAGAGAAAACAATGGTTGGGGGGTGCGGGGTTAATATCCCGCTGCGATAAGTTTGTATTGGGAATTGAAAAAGAAAAAAACATTGGAAGAAATAGAAAGGTAGGAAAAAATGCTTACATTTGCATAATCCTTCTGGGCTTGGGCACCCGAAGTACCTGTTAACGTGTGTGGGTGGGGGGGCGGGGCGGCAGCGCTATGTTCTTGCGCGGCTGGGCCGGCTATTTCACGATCTTGCGTAGCTTCGGCATTGTAGTTATCCGACCACTCTCTCTTTAACTTTCTGCCAGGCTGCATTGGGGCTGGCACTGATGGGGCTGCCTCACCCTCTCTGGCTTTCTTGGAAGGAGGGGGCACGCATTCTTCATAATTTGCCTTAAAAAGAAGAGAAAAAATTAGTATCAAAATAATTTGCCCCCTTTTTTTTACAGAAAGAAAGTTACTACCCACATCCATGTAATTTATCTCTTTTCAGTAAAGCAAAGAGTAAAAATTTCGCGAGAAATTTATAATGCTTAGAAATCAAACGTTTTTATTAGACAATCAGTAGTCTATAGCCATAGGATAGGAATAATTGTTTCTATTTTTACCATTTAGAAAAATATTAAATTTTCCGGTTTATAGGCTTTAAATTAGATCGTTAACCCATCGACCTGTAGGCATATATTTTGCAAACATATGTTAAAATGCTATTCAATTTATACATAATAGTAGCTTCATGCAACTCCCAAAGACTTTTCTAGCCCTGCACTGCTTGTTTTCATTTTACACTGATGGCGGTAGAATTGAAGGCATTGCCCTCCCCCGTTACAGAATTTAATTACAACGAAGCTTTTAGAAGCAAGGTATTGCCCCCTCCACCCTTTCTCATAATTTTCTAACTATATTGTTAAACTTAATTTAAAAATAATCTCTTTCACCAGCTCTCTGACAAATACAAGGCCCTTACTTTTAATGCGAAGAAATAGTTTGTTTTCATTTTACACTGATGGCGGTAGAATTGAAGGCATTGCCCTCCCTCTGTGCATAATTTAGTTACACCGAAGCTTTTAGAAGCACTTTATTGCCCCCTCCGCCCGTTCTCATACTGCGCTAAAAATAATGTTAAAACATAAATCGAAATAAAACTACTTAGCAGTATATCTGAAAAAAAAACGAGACGAAATGTTAATGCGACTACCTATTTTGTTTTCATTTACACTGATGTAGATGGAATTGAAGACATTGCCCGCCCTCTTTGCATAATTTACTTACAACGAAGCTATTCGACGCCATATATTGCCCCCTCCCCCCTTCACATAATGTTCTAAATATATTGTTAAACTTAATTTGAAAATAATCTCTTTGACCGGCTCTCTGACAACTACATGGTTACGAAACTACAAGCTTAATATACAGCAATCTCTTTTTGCTTAAAACCGTTTTAGTTTGGAAGCCAAAACAAAACCCTTCGGATAGACCGATAGCGTGAACACAGCGGAAAAAGGGTGACAGCTAATTATAGGCCTCACCGTGGAGACGTGTGTCAAATCAGAGCGAGCTAAGAACCAGAGATCGATGGATGTATCAGAGAAAAGATTAAAATGTAGAAAAGTCAAACTTTAACAAAAAGAGAATTATTTCTTTTTGTGAGAATTTGGGATTGTAGAACAATGGTGGGGGGGGTTAGGTTTCGAGGGTAAAAGAATATATTTTATGTTTTTCATTGATTATAATGATGTTTGTATGGTTTGGGGGGGGTTAGGTTTCGAGGGTAAAAGAATATATTTTATGTTTTCCATTGATTATAATGATGTTTGTATGGTTTGGGGGGGGGTTAGGTTTCGAGGGTAAAAGAATATATTTTATGTTTTCCATTGATTATAATGATGTTTGTATGGTTTGGGGGGGGGATTTGGGGTAAAGGAATATATTTACGTTTTAGCTGAATATACTGGAGGATGTCTAAGGAAAATTCGTTTGAAAATAAAAAATGTACTTACATTGCAAATTGAAGTTGACATGGCTTCTAATTCATCAAATTTATCCATTGTTGTTTCAATTGTGTCACAATACTTTCTGATAATTGAATTACATTGCATGCCCGTTATATACGAAATCTCAAGGGCGAATTGTTATGTAACGGGGAAAACCATATGTAACAAGCCCTCTGATTGGTTGAGAAGGGGGATGTAACCGACTCTCTGATTGGCTGAGAAGGAAACACATGATCTAACTGTTTCCGGGAAACTCATAACATTGCCTAGAGCAACAACAACAAATACTATTTCTGGATCATAACATTCACGATCGATTACGCAATCAAGTTCTCGGAAATTCACTTCCCCCTCGAGTCCTAGATCAATAACATTGTTCCCGTTAGAATTCAATGCGCATGTGCAACCTTCGTTCCGGAGTTATTACACATAGAAACATCAAATAAATCGACCTTGGAAAAAGAGGTCATTGACCGATTACGCAATCTTTCTCCCTAGGGACTCTATGCCCTTATTTGGGGTGCAAAAAAGTTATAGGTGGCAGCAGGGGTGCCTCGTGGGGCTCAATAAGGCCCTTCTACTAGCCCTTTGAATTTCCAATCGAATGAGCCCTTTTTGAAGTTTCTACGACAAAGCTTTCAATAAAAAACCTTATATGCCCCCAGGGCATAACTTATAACCCGTGCCCTGAAAAATGTGGGGGAGTTTCCAGCTCAAAGATATTATTTCCAAAACTTTGAACTACATTGAGCAAAAAAGCTATCTCATAATTTTGATTAGATGTATATGGCGAAATGGTGGATGTGGAAGGGATGTTAGTGGCCTTCCAATTACTTTCAACAAGTAAAACGTGCACTAGCAATTTCAATTTCAAATCGTATGAGCCCATTTTGAATTTTCTATGACAGTGCTTGTTATGAGAATCCTATATGCCCCCAGGGAATAACATATAACCCCTGTCCTGAGGGCTGTGGGGGGAAGGGGGGGGGGGGTTGTCATCCTCAAAGACCTAATTTCCAGAACTTTCAACTACGTTGAACAAAATGGCTATCTCAAAATTTTGATTGGATGTGTTCGTGGAAACGGTGGGCGTGAGAGGGGGGTTTGTTGCCCTCCAATTACTTTCGACTATTAAAAAGGGCACTATTCCTTTGAATTTCCAAACGAATGAGCTTTTTTTGGCAGTTTCTACGACAACACTTTCTATAAAAATCTTACATGCACCCAATGCTCAGCTTACAACCCGGGCTCTGAGGGCTGTGGGGGAGTGTTTACCGCAAAAAGATAATTTATATCTAGAAATCAACTACGCTGAACAAAATGGTTATCTCAAAATTTTGATTGGATGTATTTGGGGAAATGGTGCGCGTAGAAGGGGTTTTAGTTGCCTTCTAATCACTTTGAACTAATAAAAAGCGCACAAGCCACTCCAATTTCCAATCGAATGAGCCCTTTTCGAAGTTTCTACGACGAATCCTTTGATCCGAAGTACCCTGGTCTAAAGAAAAAATAAATGAATAAATAATACATTGTGCCAACATCGTTCTTTACTTAGGCAGCGCTATTGCCCTGCCTATGATGATAAATTTTCCAAGGTTTCACCTTAATGTCCTTACCCTTGGACTCACCCTTTTTGGATACACCCAGAATCAAATATTTCCCTATTTCCTAATGATAAATCCTACATGTAAGCAGAGGGCAAATTTTATAGTTTACAATCCTTGCCCTGGGGCTATAGGGGCATGGCATTCCTGGAAGTGCATTCCTGGATGTTTTGACTAGTTTGAACAAAACGACAATTCAAAAATTTTGATCAGAGTTAAGCAGAAGGGACGCCTAAAAAGAGCACGGAGGGGGGGGGCTGGTTACCCTAAAACCTCTTTTCAAATACCTTCAAAATTTATAACTTAGTAACCTAAGTTGTTCATTAAATATTGCTGATATTCCCTTTTCATAGCCAGCAAGCTCATAGTGTTTTCTTTGTGTTTGGCATTCCTCTAAACACTCTCTTAAAGTTTATCTTAATACCCTGAGCCTTTTTGGAGACCCCGGATCAAACATGCCATCTTTTCCAATCCTTATATGTTTACAATGGGCAAATGGCATAACTTATAACCATTGCCTGGAGGCTGCAAGGAAGTTTGTCAACCCATGAGAAATAGTCATTTGACCTTTGAACTATTTTGAACAAAATGGCTATTTCAAAATTTTGATCTGATCATTTGAGGTGGGAAAGGGTTCAGGGGGCTGGTTGCCCTTTTATTCCTTTTGACTCTAAACAAGGATTGATCAACAAGACTCCAAACCATTGATTTCAAGTCGAACTTTATAAAATCACCTCTTCCATAAAAACCTTATATATTAACAATAATAACTTACATAACTTACTGCCTTTGCCCCCGGGGTTAGAGGGGGGTCAACCCAGAAAGCATAGTTATTTGGTCTTTGGTATTTTGAACAAAATGGCTATCTCAATCTTTAGACTGGATGTATTTGGGAAAAAGGGTTTTGGGGGCTGATTGCCCTTCGATCAATTTGGACTCTTAAAAAAGGAACTAGAACTTTTGATTTCTAATCAAATGAGCCCTCTCCAAAGTTAATATGACCACCCCTTCAACAAAAACCTTGTATTTTTGCAATGGGCAATATGCATAAGTTACAGCCCTTGGCTTGGGGGCTGTGGAAGATTTGTCAACCTCTGAGTTATATTAATTTGACTTCTGGGCTATTTTGAATAAACTGGCTATCTCAAAATTTTTAATGAATGCATTTGGGGAGAAGGGGCATGATCGGGAGAGGGCTGGTTACCCTTCGATCACTTTCAACTCTTAAAAGGGGCAATAGAGCTTTTGATTTCCAATTGAATGTTCCCCTCTCCTAAGTTTATACAGCCACCCCTTCCATATAAGCTTTATATTTAAACAACAGGCAATTAGCATAACTTTTAGCCCTTGTCTCAAGTGCTGGGGAGGTATTAAACCTTTAGCCTAACCATATTTATTTGACCTTTGAAATATTTTGAACAAACTGATTATCTCAAAATTTATATTTAAATCATTTGTGGAAAATGGTGTGTGGGGGGGGGCTTCTAATCACCTTTGATTCTTAAAAAGGGAACTAGAGACTTGATATTGGATACATTTGAGGAAAAGAAGGCGGGGGGGGGTCTAGTTGGTCTCTAATAACTTTTGACTCTTAACAGTGAAATAGAACTTCTAATTTCCAATCAAATGAGTCCCCTCCAAAGTTTATGCAACCACCCCTTTAATATAAAGTATCTCTGGGTAAAAAATAATCATAAAACATTTAAGCCATATGGCCTTTACTAGGGATACCACCAAATGCCTAATAGAAAATAGTACAGTTTATATATAGAGAAAAAAAACCTTAGCCAAAACATTATATAAGGAAAAAATGTCTAGCCAACTAGGTGGCTAAAATGAATGACAGTGTATATATACGTAATCTTTAAATTAACCAAGGAGTTTGCAATTAAATCTCACCTAAATACAGGTGTCGGCCGCAACGATGCTCCCGAAAAAAGTGACTAGTTATCTTACAACAAACAATAAGTGACAAAAAGTGACTACCAAGAGGCACTCAGAGCACATACAGATGAGCAACACAAGCCCAGTTATTGCTTTATGATCATCATTGCTCTCTAAAAGCCCGTAAGGTTACGGAAATGAAGGCTAGAAGTCTTATTTTATGTTCGATTAATTTATTTGCTCATACAAAAAGAGAACTTTAATGAAAGCACAACTTAGATTCAGGTACAAGGAACAAACAACCTTAGTAAAACAGAACTTTTGAATGTTTACGCACAGGAATAAACCGTACGATTGGCGTCCATGAGCAAATGTAACAAATTACTGATAGAATTACACGTAACATGATTAGCGTCATCGTTTCTTAGGCTTTTTTGAAAGGCGATCGATCAGTTCTGATTTCCTCTTCAAAACAAGCACCTCCATACATTAAGAATCATTTGCCTTTTTCCTTTCTTTGGAACAAGCTTTTAGTGCTGCTTCCAGCATGCTTTGAGCCAGACCAATGTTCAAAATGTACTTTTCTTCTACTGCTTTCTTTAGACATTCTCCTGCTTTTTCCGAAGAGTATAACCAATTTCTTTCTTCTTTTTAACCATCTCTTTTGGTAAAATGTCTGACTATAGATCCGCTATTTTTTGCTTCCTCTGGACCAGGTCCTGAACTGCCATTGCAGCATCTTTCTTTTCAGTTTTAAGATTTTCTATTTCCAATTCATCCTGTTTTCGTCCCATAAGGTAAAGTTTATAGCTAGTTCTAGCTGACCTGGTCAAACACAGCAGCTTCTTCGTGATCAGCACAAGCTCAGGTTTGATGTCATAGTTGCGCCTAGCATCAGCAACAAAAGCTTTAGCGTTTACAGTCTGTTCCTTTGTACGAGCTCTCATGCCAGTCATCAAGACTACAGAGCTGAACAAGAAAACCCTCGCTCCACGTCTGCGCTTCCATGAAAGAGCGAAAGAGTTGCTCTAACTACTGAACCCAAGGCCTATATTTCACATCACCACCTGGTGTTTCCATTTCTAGAATCTTTTGCCAAAATCTATCGATTCGTACTGTTCTTGGCTAGTGACACAGAACCATTTTCCCTCAACTTTCTCTATGTTCGTCTCAAACGGAAGTTCTCTTGCAACGTAGAGAATATCATTGCAACCCATCGGCTGGGAATCTGGCTTGGGAAGACTGAAGCAGCTAAGGTTTCTGAAAAACCCGTTGTTCACAGGGCATTTTGCTAAAAAAAAAAAAAAAAAAAATAAATAAATACTGTACAGCAGCTTTGACGTGCTTCCTAATTCTCAGGAAAAAAAAAATTTCCTATCTTTCTGAGTTGCTTTTGAAGAAGCAAAAACTGTCAGGATTTGCTCATTACGCAAAGTTTTCTTTCTTAGCCAACTGACACTTTTCAGATATTTCACATTTGAAATAAAGTAGCTCTTTTTCTTTGGCATGAATTCCATAAAATATTCAACCAGAACAGGCAACTGTTCGAGCAAGCGGTTTGCAGCTTCTCCTATGGTAAGCCACCTAGTGGGGACATGCTTTACGAACTTGTGTCGCGGAGCCTTAACTTTTAGCTCACACTGTCTAAAATCGGCACAACGAGCAGACCCTCCGCAAAAGAAATGGTAGACATTAATTATCATATCAGAACCCCCCCCCCCCTCGAGTTCCTGTAGTCCTTTTTGGGATGCATTGTGCAATGCGTGGATGTTGCAGGTACCAATATTCAAAATACATTTTGAATACCACTTATTCAAGAGGGCGCTGCTAGCGCTATTACAGCTGCTTTTGCGCCAATCTAGTTTAGCTTGTTCGTGTGGAGTTTTCGACATATTTTCGTTGTGATGGTGCATTCTTTCAAAGAATTGGCTACCTAGCTTTGTAAGTGTAATCATAATGACTTTTAACTATCAAAAAGACTTTCTAAGAAGACTTAATTCACTTCAACTGACCACAGTGCCATCTACATTTGTCAGTCTGTTCAAAGAATTGGCCTACCTAGCTGTTTAAATGCAATCATAATGACCTTTACCTATCAAAAAGAATGTTTAAGAAGACCTACCTAGCTTTTTAAGTGCAATCATAATGATTTTTACCTATTAAAAAAACTTTACAAGAATTTAATTCACTTCAACTGACTAGATCGCCATCTATATTTGTCAGTCTGTTCAAAGAATTGGCCTACCTAGCTTTGTAAGTACAATCATAATGACTTTTACCTATTAAAAAGACTGTTCAAGAAGGCCCACATAGATTTGTAAGTGCAATCATAATGACTTACACCTATCAAAAAGACCGTTTAAGAAGATTTGATTCACTTCAATTTACTACAGTGCCATCTACTTTTGTCAGTCTGTGGCTTTTTGGATTACTCAAACGGCCACCAGAGGACTCACTGTTTATGGTGCTTCGGAAAAAGCGTAGACGGCGTGGAAAGAGAAGCGGGCGACGAAACAGACAGATGACGATACCCGTTCCTATTTTTGAAGAACGTCGTTCTGACTGGAGGATGGCAGTATGTGAACCAAGGACTTGTGAAAATAAGATGTTTACAAAGGTATGAAATTCCTCCCGCTCTTTCTTCATCGCAGCTGCAGCCAATCTTACCATCCTCTGATGAGCTTTCCCCACTATTACAACCTGAACAGTTATCAGCTCAGGGAAAGCTTCCAAATTTTATTCTGTGTAATTCCAAATTGTTAACAAACAAAGTTGACGAGTTGGAGATACTGCTGAGAAAAGTGAGTGTTCCTATTGCCGCAGTTACCGAATGCTGGTATATAACTGACGAAACGGGTAGAATAAAAGGCTATACTAGCTACTTCAACACTCGCCATGATAGAGGCTTAAGTAGAAAAGGTGGTGGCGCTGGTATTTATATTCGTAATGACATTTCGTCTAAGCCGTTAAATATACCAACCGATTCGTGTCACGAAGCTGTCTGGGTATAGTGCAAGCCATCCAAACTATCAAAAAAGTTCTCCTGTTTGATAATTGCATCTGTGTATTACCCAGAGAGTGCAAGGAATAGGAAATAGCTTATCAGCTACTTGAAGACCTACAATGACAAACATCGTCGTGCCCATGCCTATCCTGGCTTGATAATAGCTGGCGATTTTAACCAGACAAATACACAATGGGTATCTAGTGTCCTTGATCTGAAGCAGGTAGTTACCATTGCTACCCACCAGAGTGGCAGTACGCTAGATCTAATTTTTACAAACGTGAGTGACAATTATTACTCTCCTTGGTCGTTAGGTCCTCTCCAGAGTTCAGATCATTACGTAATCCTTTGGCAAGCCAAAAATAACCAAAAGAAGCCAAAGAAAACCAAAGTGACTCTTCGTCCACTTAAACCTCAATCAATTGGCGATTTTGGTCGGTGGATCGGACTTATTGCTTCGACGACCTGTGTTCTGTAGTAGACCTGAATAGTAAAGTTCAGCAGTTTAACTCTCTTCTGTTAGAGATGTTTCACAAGTTTTTTCCCGCTAAAGTTTTAGTGGTAAGTGAGTCCGATAAGCCATGGATCACAAGCAATCTCAAACAAATGATCAAGGTGAGGTGCAGGCTGCACAGTTCCGGACAGATAGCCGCGACGGCGAAACTTAGATACCGAATCGTGGCCGTCAATCTTCAAGGGAAGAAATTATGTTCGGGAAAAGGTAGTAGCCTTTCTCCAAACTAGCAGTCGGAAGTGGCATTCCACAGTGAAACAGATGACTGGCAAGTCAGTTAACAATGAGCTAAAAATACCCAAGCCTGACTGGTTTCTTACGAGCGCTTCAGACGTGTACGAGTTCTTTGCTAGCATTTGTACCACCTACCCCTCAATTACAGAGGCCGAAGTAATTAATCTCTTAGTCGATTGTGAAACTAACGAAATAAAACAGTTTACCGAATTTGCTGTTTTTAAAGAACTTAAAAAACTAAAACTGAACTGTTCTTCCTACCCAGGTGAGTTGCCGGTCAAACTTATTTGCGAATATGCCATGTGTTTAGCCAAGCCATTGGCATCGATCATTAATCAGTGCTTTAGTGAACAAACCTTTCCCGATGCTTGGAAGCGAGCCTATGTTCGCGTAATATCCAAAGTTAAAGGACCTATGACATGTGATCAGTTAAGGCCTATTTCAATCACACCAAACTTTACTAAAGTTGCAGAATCTTTCATATATTGTGAACTTCTTACCCAAATTTCACCGTCACTTGACCCCTTCCAGTACGTTTGTTTGAAGGGATGCAGCACGTCTGTTTATTTAGTACGGCTTTATCACCTAGTAGTTGAATGGTTGGAGTTAGGAAGCTCTTTTGTCGATTTGCGTCTGGTAGACTACTGAAAGCCATTTGACTTGATTAAGCACCCTCTTGCCGCCCAGAATCTCAAGTCAATGGGTGCCCGTAAGCACATACTCCTATTGGTAGTTGATTTCTTACGTCACAGGTATCAAAAAGTGTATGCCCTTATTCCCGGTGATATTGAATCGGAATGGGTGGAAATTACATGTGGTGCCCCACAAGGTACCAAATTAGCAGCTCTTCTTTTCCTGGCTGTTATCAACTACGTCCTTTCTGGCTTCGATGATCGCTTTAAATTCGTCAATGATTTGTTTGCGCTTCTTAAATACCATGTAAATTCGCAAGCTGTAGCCCAGCTTGACCCAATTTTTTTCGATCAGTTTAAATCACAGTGTACTGCTAACAGTCTTCAAATTAACGAGAATAAATCAAAGGTTTTGATATTTAACCTACTTAAACGCGATTTTACCTGCCCCGCGACTTTGTTCCCTTCTGCTTCATGTGCGACTATCTTGGGCGTCACCTTTAGTGTGGAATGTTCGTTCTCTATTTATGTACAAGAGCTGGTAAAGAAGGGGCATTATGCTATGCGGACACTAGTGGCGATGCACCGCCTAGGTTTTCCAATATATCAACTGAAAACGGCGTACCTCACTTTTATTCGACCCATCCTTGAATATGCGTGTCCCGTCTGGGGTCTGCAAGTTCCTCACATAGATTATTTAAGTGATGATTTAGAGGGGATCTGGAAACGAGCTGTAAAGGTCATTTTTTGTGACAAATATGTAGATTACAGCTCCGCTCTGAAGTCACTTGAAATACGAAGCCTTCGTGATCGCCTTTTTCAGCTGATGATTCGTTTTGGCCAGTTTTTATTGTCTAGTCCTGTACATCAGACAATATTACAACCTGAAATGCCTGTCCGCGCTAATACCAGAAGCAAGAGCAAGCTTATGCCTGTCTCGTGCTACACAAACAGACTCAGTAACTCCTTTGTTCTTTTCTTTACAAGTGCTTTTAATAAAATGTAGTGAAGTGTTTTTCATGTAGTGAAGCGTTTTTCATGTAAAAACAGCACCTTTTAGCGCATTTTTTTTAATGTGTCTATGACAGCTGTTTTCATTAAACTGAATCTGATTCTGATTCTGGACCATCGTTTCCAAGCATCAACAATCTTTCAAGTGTAAGTTCTTCCTCTTCTATACACTGGAGGAGCATTTTGCTCAGATCTTCACTAGTAGGAAATCCCAGATAATATGTTCTAAGATGCCTAGTAATAGCTAGTTTTTGCTCCTTTGACCAGTACTGGACCCTGATTCGAAGCTCTTTCAGCACAACATTGTTTGTGGTCAAAACTGTTTTCAACCAAAATTTCGCTAAAATAACATTAAATTGCCTCTGTCTACAAGTACATCCTTTTCTTGGCATTTAACTAGAAGCCTTTCGGGACAGCACTTGGGAGCATAGTTCGCAAGACATCGACAACATCATCACACAAAGATGCAGCAAAAGAACTGACTATGTTTTTAAACACCCATATTATTTCTACCTTTGAAGCCGCATCTCTCTCACCGAACATCTCAAGCTTCTTCTCTGCTACAGCATTTCCAGCTTGTGATTTGTATTTGGTTGAAGTTGATCCAGTGATTCTGAGTTGAATCGGATTTAGCACAGCAGATGTTCTCATCTTGTGCTCCTCTTTGGTGGCATGTTGAAGAAGAGCTTGAAACCTTTTTTGGCAGCACAGTGTCTTTTTGCATATTTTGCATTAAAATGTACTATAACCATCACTACTCTTGGCACACCACACTTGCACTATGCATCAAGTCCTGTCTCCAAACCATTTTTTCGAAAATTTTGCCTTACCCATCACTTGAAGTGACCTGAAAAAAGAACAGGTGTTAGAATGGGTTTTGAAAGCCTTCTCACCAACTCATATATTTACGCAAACAAGTATAAACTCATAAAGCCAATGAAAGGCACTTATTTCTTCTTATGTTTTGATGTCCCCTAGGCTTATGGGTCTTAATTTGTACCCTCTACAGGCAACAGCCAAACACAAAAAGAGAAGCAAATACTTTGAAACATAACTTAAGAAGCTGGGCCAAAATATCCATCTTCTCATCACTCAATTTGGGTGGATGCTCAGTGAAAAGAGGCCTATGAGCAGGTATAGGAAGATTATTTATCAAGAGTGAACTTACCTTTTCTAGGAACTTGAATGTCCAGCCTTCGGTTAGCTCACTAAATTGTAAAAAAAACTCAAAACATGAAAAAAAAGTGACTTTAGTGACAAATCCAGTGATAAGTGACAAAAAGTAAAACGTCCTAAAAAAAAGTGACTGCACCCAATATCTGTAAATATACATTTCAGCCTTAATTAGCCCACTAGTAAGCTAATATTAGAAATATAGATACATTATTAAATTATTTAACTAGTTGGCTATTAATATCCCAGGTATACATAAACTTTATATTAAAATAGCCAACTAGTCAGCTATCAATAAAGTTTTGAATACACTTGTGGAATTAGCTTAACTAGTTGGCTATTAAGATCCCTAGTATAAATAAGCTTTATTTTAAAATAGCCAACTAGTCAGCTATCAATAAAGTTTCAAATATACAGTTTGAATTAGCTAACTAGTTTGCTATTGAAGTCTCAGCTATATAAACATGTTTAGATTAGCCAACCAGTTGGCTATTACATCCCACATTTATATACACTTCAACCTGAATTAGCCAACTAGTCAGCTAATAAGAAAAATATATTTATTTTATAGAATTAGCTAACTAGTTGGCTATAAATATCCCAAGTACATATAAACTTTAGTTTAAAATAGCCAACTAGTCAGCTATATATACAATATCTAAAACACTTGTGGAAACAGCTAACTAGTTGGCTATTAAGATCCCCAGGTAAACTATATATAAGCTTTAGTTTAAAATAGCAAACTAGTCAGCTATCAATAAAGTTTCAAATACACAACAGAATTAGCTGACTAGTTGGCTATTAAAGTCTCAGCTATATAAATATGTTTAGATTAGCCAACCAGTTGGCTATTATATCTCACCTTTATATTTACTTCAACCTGAATTAGCCAACTAGTCAGCTAATAAGAAAGCTGTATATACTTTATAGAATCAGAGCCGCCAATCATCCCTCATATGTGCTGCTGCCCATATATCTTCCCACTGGGGCTGGACCATCGTATTGATGTGTTTGAGGTCCTGCTGGTAGGTGCAACGAAGTGTATTTTTCGGCCTTCCTCTTCTACCGGATCCCTGCGGCTGCCATTCGAGTACAGTTTTAGGAAGTCTATCCTCTGTCATACGGATAACATGCCCCAAGTAACGCCATCTTTGTTGGCGGATGACATCTGTTACCAGGGGCTGGCACGACATAGATCGAACTGACTGGTTTGTTACATGTGCTCTCCAGTCGATGTTTAGTATTCTTTGAAGACAGTTGTACTCAAATGCAAGAATCCTATTTTCCTGTTGTTGGTTAAGTTTCCAGCACTTGCTACTATACAGGAGGGCCAAGAGGAAGTTACTGTTGAAAAGCCTTAGTTTCAGTTTGGTGGAGTACTTTTTCGATCGCCAAACTGGCTTTAGTCGATTAAAAGCTCCACTGGCTTGTCCAATCCTTGACTGCACCTCTTTTTTGCTAGATCTTTTTTGTTCAATGGTATTTCCAAGACATTTAAACTCCACCACCTGCTCTACTGCGGTATCCCCGCATCTTATGTCCAGTGGCGAGTCGCTTGTTACCATGCTTTTTGTCTTTCCCGAGTTGATCTTCAATCCTAAAAGGCTCGCCTTCTCTCGGACGACATCGAGAAGGTCCTGGAGCCTTTTCTTGTTTGCCTCCATAAGGGCTATGTTGTCAGCAAAATCGAGATCTGCTAGTTGTTTATTGTTGCAGAGTTGAATACCAAACCCCCATGCAATCTCGGAGCACATAATCAATTACAAAGACAAAAAGGAGGGGAGAGAGGACACATCCCTGTTTGACAACAGACATAATATGGAAATATCTTGTACTTCCTTCATTGGTCTGAACGCAACACTTGGTATTTTCATACAGAGCAATGATCAAGGATACAAGTTTCTCAGGGATGCTATTATAACAGAGGATTTTCCAAAGCAACTCTTGATGTATTGAGTCGAAGGCTTTTTCAAAATCCACAAAGACAAGGTACATCTTTTGCTTCCATTTGTTGCATTCTTTGATCATCAATTCATCATGTGCAGGACGTATATAAGGTTGGAGCAGGAGAGAGATGGATGGAAGCCATGTTGTTGTTGGCTATTAATATCCTTGTGTATATATAAACTTTAGTTTAAAATAGCCAACTAGTCAGCTATCAATAAAATTTCTAATAGACAGTAGAATTGAAAATAGATGGCCAGTATTAAGAAAAAATATGATTATTTTAGCAGAATGCAAATTATAATTGATTTGAAGTGCCAATGAATTTGGATTTAATCTTTCCCATCATTTTACTATGATTTGGCAGGGAGGGTGGGGATGTAGAATATCTTGCTTTCTGCTCATTATCTGTACATAATATTTAGACTACTTGGCTAGATTTAATCTTTCCCATCTTTTTATTATGATTTGGCAGGAAGGGTAGGGATTTGCCATATCTTGCTTTCTGCCCATAATTGTCAGGTGACATTTAGACTATTTAGCTTATATCAAACCACTTTACATATAAATATCCTAAAAAAAAGCCAACCAGTTGGCAATTGAAAAACAGTTGAAGTACACACAAGAGTGTAAAATATTGAACTGGTTAGCTACTGAATTGAGTCTATGTATATGGAATGAAAATTAGCAAAGTATTATTGTCTACCAACAAGGGCTAAAATTCTTTTTAGATAGAGGGGGAAGTGATAGGGACAAGAATGCTGAATGGATTTTATTTAAGGAAAAGGGGGTAAGAGGAAGGTTAGGGAAAAGGGGGTAAGAGGAAGATTAGGGAAAAGGGGGTTTGAAAAGTAGTGGCCAGGATTAAGAAAAAAAGTGATTATTTTAGCAAAGTGCAAATTATAATTGATTTGAACTGCCAATTAATTTATTTATTTTGTTTTAATCAGAAATAGAATAAGCCATAGGCTTGTATCATATAACACAAATTACATATTGCAAGCAACACTTATAAACAATGAAAAAAAATATAAACTTCCTAATAAAAAAAAATGAAGACACCCTACAACAAATATACACTTCATGATCTTAAGTACTGCCTTCCATAAAAAGAGGACCCAACTAATGCTGTTTTGAAAGCTGCAACATCATTAACCAGAACTACATGGTTGGGTAATGTGTTCCATGATTTACAAAGGAACTCTGTCCAACTTTCCTTGATAACCTTGGCTGGTACAAATTCAAAGAGTTCTGCTGCATAGATTGATAATAACTAAACTTAAAGAAATCTTCACAGGACACATGGTCAATATCCTTGATGATATGGAAAATTTCAAAAAGGTTCATTCTGTCCCTTCTGAATTGCAGAGATCGTAAGCTCAGGCTACTCAATCTTGGCTCATAAGGTAGGTATTTCAGATAGGGGAAGATTTTGACACTTGTATTTGCACTTTTTGAATCAACTGTGCATCAGATTTTCTAGTTGGATACAACACAAATGAGCAGTATTCAACAACAGGGCACACCATCATCTTATACAATGTGGTAAAACTTTGCAGATTAAACCTTCTGAATGATCTTTTGATGCAAAGCAAGCCATAGTTTGCTTTCTGCAAAACAGCTGATGCTTGCTCATCAAACCTCAGCTGATCATCAAAAATAATACTGAGATCCCTGATAAAGTTAACAGGGCATACCAACACATCACCAATGAAGTACTGGTATGCCACATCTTTCTCAAAGTAATGTATTACATGACATTTATTCTAGTTAACAAACATGGAATTTAAACTACACCATTCAAACAATGCTTCTAAATCTCCCTGTAGAAGTGTCCCATCAACTGGGGAGGTGACACCTCTGTATAACTTTACATCATCTGTAAACAATTTAATGGTGCTGTGTTAGATTATCTGCAGCAAATCATGGTAAAATTCTACTTTAGCTACTTTTGGCTATCTCCAAAAGGGGTTAGATTAGGAAAATGAAAGCATCAGGGATGGGTCTACAGGCTAAAGTATGTCCTGGGAAGGTATTTTGAAGTACCTACCTCTTCTTTTGAAGTACTTATGTCCACTCCTTTTCCCCTAGATGGTCGTGACATTTGAAAATCTATGTGTTATAAAAGTGAAACCTTCCAAAATAGATCTTCTGCTTAAATGAAGTACAACAAAATTGTTTTCAGCTTCACAATTTTGCTCAATCCAAATTTATAAGGTTTTAAATATATGCAATTACATTTCCTAAATTTTGAAAAAGAGCATTGATATGACTTGAAATTCTACATAAATAACAGGAATTGCATTTTCAGAACTAAAGCCAGAGAAAAAGAAACTCATAGTTGAAAATTAAGGTAAAATGTTGTTTTGTCAAAATTTCAATAGGTCATATAGGGAAACTTCAGGACCCTCTAGAGGGAGGAGTAGAGGTAAGTACTTCAAATTACCTTCCCATGACATACTTTAGCCTGTAGACCCATTCCTGAAATTTCATTTTCCTTACCTAACCCCTTTCCAAGATAGCCAAAAGTAGCTAATATAGAATTTTACCACAAATAATTTATAGATAAACAGAAAAAAACTGGTCCTAGGCAGCTACCCTGAGGGACCCTGCTTAGAACTCTACATCCTTCAGATAGTACCTCAGCAGGTCATGCTTCTACATCCAGTCCCATACTTTCAACATTTTTCCACCAGCAAAGATATCAAAACCTTGCCAAATTCCTAGCAAAAATCAATGTAAATATAATCAAACTTTAGACCTGAATCATTTGAAAATCTTTGATTACTTCTGTTAACTGCATGTTACACAATCAATTTTTTTCAAAAACTGCTGTGCCTTATTCCACAAGTAATTTTTTTCAAAATAATTTTGGATCCAATACACAATTACTTTTTACATAATTCTCAAAAAAATTGATGGGTTTGAGATAGGGCAATAATTTGTAAAATCTGACCTTGGTTTACCCTTATGAAGTGGTTTTATGACAGCTTTTTTCCATGCAGCAGGGCACTTACCAGACTCCAAACAAAGATTAAAAAAAAATGCAAGTGGAGCTGCTAAAGAAGAAGCCAACTCTAATATTTGAGACACCATCTATATCAGGGGATTTGTCAACAGAAAGCTCACACATAATTTTTTGGATATGCTCAGGTGTTTCATCAGAGTCATCATATTGTGACTTATTCTGTAACATAAAATCAGTCAATATTTACCAAATCACATTATTGAGTTAGGAATAAAGTGAATACACCATTCAATGCCTTTTTTTATGCTGACTATGAATATAACAATCATTTCTATCAGAAATGAATTTTAGCCCCCCCCCCCCTATTTATGCCAATTCAGGGTATATATTTCTACATTAGGAGGGGGGGGTGGTAAAGTTTAAACTAACCTCCCATTTACATCAGAAATAGAATTTGCCTGCACCCCCCTAATGTAGAAATATACCCTGAATTGGCATATATATGGGGGGGGCTAAAATTCATTTCCAATAGAAATGATTGTTATATTTGTAATCAGCATAAAAAAAAGGCATCAAACAGTATATTTCACTTTATTTGAAACTCAATAATATGATTTGGTAAATATTGGAAGTTCTACAAAATCATATTATTGAGTTAGGAATAAAGTGAATACACTATTTGATGCCTTTTTTTATGCTGATTATGAATATAATAATCATTTTTATCGGAAATGAATTTTAGCCCCCCCCCCCACCCCTATATATGCTAATTCAGGGTTAGGTTAGGTATATATAGGGGGGGGGGCTGAAATTCATTTCCAATAGAAATGATTAGGCCTATTATATTGGTAATCAGCATAAAAAAGGTATTGAATGGTGTATTCAATTTATTTCTAACTCAATAATATGATTTGGTAGAACTTTACCAAATATTGACTGCAAAAGCTTCCAGTGTTGGTGATATAGCCTATTAGATCTCATATGTGAAGCAGGATTAACAAAATCAGATGAAAAAGTTTCATTAAAAATAGCTGCTTTTCTGTTATCAACATCAACAGTTTTGCCAGTGACTGGGTCACTGAAGACTGTGGACAATGGCAACTGCACTTTTTTGCCCCTATTCCCATACTTCCAATATTTTTTTTTGGCAACTTTGTGCGCAACCAATCATTGAAACAACAAAACGATACCCCTGATGACTGCATTGCTGCAACAAAGAAATACACTACACTATTAGGACTACATATAGCATTATCATGTGGGGAGTACCTGCTCATGTTCATCTTGTCTCTGTGTCATTTATGGAATCTTGTATATGTAGAAAATTTTTGTTACTACAAGTAAAAATTGTCTTGATCAATTACCAGAAACCGAAGCTTTTGTAACTCTCTGCACTACAGCTTTCATTTCCCTGTGGACTCAAGCACATGAAATGCAGGTCAAATATTTTTGGTCCCTAGTTTAATGCGACATTGCCGATGCTTTGAGATTGGAATTAGGGTGATTCTTTTACTCATCTTTGTGCTAAGATCTTACATCTTTTGACAAAGAAGCGCCAATGACGCAGAAGGCTTTAGGTTTTTTACAGTTAAAGAAGCGGGCAGTATCCAAATTTTGTTTGTTATGAAACTATATTTGTCTTGACCAATCTTGAAAAGAACTAATAAATTGAACTGAATATTTGATGTATAATGATTTTAATTGCTGAAAGCTCATCAGTTATAAATTTTACTGTAATTTTAATATTTATTTTCAATATTAAGTACAAAAGAAAACATTTGTAATATTATTCGTTTTCAGTGAAGCGCCAATGACGCAGTAGGTTTTAGGCTTCTGCAGTGAGGCGATACCCAAACTCTTGTTTGTAGTTATTTTTATTTGATTCAAACTTGATTTGCATATTCAATTTAAGTTTCACTCTTTTTAAGGTTTATTTATTCATTTACATTAATATATATTGTATCTTTGTTTGCATTGATTGTTTATTTAATTTCTATTCGTTTTAGTTTTATTTATACTTCAATAGTAAAAAATTTTTTTTTCGTTTTAAGCTTGATTTTCATATTCAATCTAATCATTACTCGCTTTAAGATCTATTTATTCATTTAGATTATTAATTGTTGTATGTTTTTTGCTGTGATTGTTTATTTAATTTCTGCGTTTTGGGTTTCATTGATTCTTTATTAGTAATTTCTGGTCGTTTTGAGTTTGAATTATAACAGGTATTTGTATATCCTGAGCTTAAGTTTAAAATGGCCTTTACTTTTCATTGAAAAACTTATTTTTTGGAAAGTTTTTTTTAATTAATTTTTGTTCGTTTCTTTATGGCAAAAAGTTTCAAGTTTCTATGGCATGGGGGGTGCTTACTGTCCGATTATTCTTGACTTTATAAAACGGATCTAGAACTTTCAATGTAAATTGAATGAGGTTTTTTTAAAAGTCTACACCATTACCTCTTTGATAAAAACCTTATATATGAACGATAGACAGCTTGCATAACTTGTGGACAGCGATTGAAAACAATGAATGGATTGAAAAAATAGCTCCAATAAGGAGGTTTACACTATTTCACTTGCTGACACAAAGGGATCACGACTGTTTGGAATTGACCTTAATAGGATTTTGTTTGCCAAAGCAATTTTGCATCTATCACAGAGTATGTACTTTAACCTTACAATTGGATAATTATAATAGATTTACTATGTGTTCTTCCCATATAAAACTTTACCTTATTAAAGTCTTTGGGGTGGGGGCGGCGTATTTGGCATAAAGAAGAAAACTTTAGCGTAGACAGAAGGAGAGGGGGAGGGTGAGGTTGGAGACTCATCGAATAAGAGGCGGAACTTCACTTATCTCCTCCGTTCCCGACTTTGGACATTAGACAGACTCATTGGGCTGTAGAATGTTGGACAGTTTGAGTTGTGGAAGACGTTAAAATACTCAAAAATACTTTATCTTTTCAGTTATTGCAGGATTGATTTCATAAATTGCGGAATGGTGAGCCCCTTGGACCATCATTTGGGTGAACCTGAACTCATAATATGCAATTTTGATTAATTGTTCCGTGTTATGTGCATATATTATTCTATATATGTTATTTTGAGTTATACTTTTATCGCATTGCGTTCATTTTTAAGCCTTGAGATAAAAACTGAAACCTTAGCGTAGACAGAGGGGGGGGGAATCCCTCACATGCATAATTGAGTTGCCACAGAGAAAGTAATACAAATGAAAATAATCTTTCTTTTGAAAATGTCTTTTTTCAAAAGACACGAACAAAATCGTGTAAAGGAACCTGGAGTGCTATCTCTGACATTTTCGTTGATTCTTTACTCTCGTTACTTTCACATGTAAAATTTAGAATATTATCGAATGGGTTTAGTCGTCCCCTCCCTGAATAATTCACATTTGGAAAACCCACCCCTGGGAAATTCCTCCCTCCTCAAAGAACATTTTCTTTTCCTGCTGTTTTAGTTTGTGCCTTTTTAACTTTCTTACATTTGACACTTCTTGTTTTTTAGACTAATGAATGGATTTGCCTTTCTGATATTGTTGTTTTTGTCATTGTTTAGCCAGTTTTTTAGTTGTTGTGCTATTTCTATGTTTTGATTTATTATATGACCCCGAAATGTGAATTCGGCCCTTCGGGGCTTGTGATAGTCATTTTTTGAATCTTATCTAGGCTTCACAGATCTTCATTCCAGCAGCTCGTTTGATCATTGGCTTCTTCTAAAAATGGCTCAGCCTAGGAGAGACAAAAGAGGCCTCAGTCTAGCAAGTAACATGTTTATAGTCAACGCACTCGTCCAAAGATGTCATAGAACAAAGCTTTATAAAACAAAGATTAAGGCTTTGGCTGAAACTTTGTTCTATCAGGCACCAGCATTTGGATGCACTGCCATGAGTTTTGTCTTCTTTCAGTTAATGGATAGTCTGGTTCCCAAATCTTCGTTGCTGCATGTTTAATTTGGAATGAGTCCTCATTCTGCTCCAGGAATGACCCCAGGGACGTAATTTGCCATGGGGCAGGGAAGAGAGGGGGGGGGGCAACTGCCCCTCCTAGACCTCGGTTTGCCCCCCCATACCCGATTTTGCCCCCCCCCCCCTCCCAGCTGAAATTCGGTTTCTTCCAAAATCTTGTCAAAACTAACATAAACCTGCATAATTGAATCATCAACAGAAACAGATCAGTATTTTAATACATATTTACCTTTATAGTACTAGTACTATGAAGTACCTTTATAGTACTTTTATAGTACTAAAAAGCACCTTTATGGTACCAATAGCTTATCTTTTAGTTTTTACAGTCATTTCCACTTGATTTGAGAAAATTGGATCCAACTTTGCCCCCCTCCCCCAGGATTTTGACGATATTACGCCACTGAATGAGCCCCTGTAATTTTAGTGACTGTAAAACAGAATCAAATCAGTGTGTAAAGCAAAATCCTCCTTATTCGGTTTTCGGCTCTTTCTGCTAATAAGATTATACAAATTGAAAACAACAACATGAACCACAAGAAAATCCTGCTATGCCAACATTCCCACATATATGGTTTTGGCTTGAAATTTCAGTTCTTAAAAATATATTGAAACTTTTGATGTCTGCTTGAATGAACTGTCTCCTAAGTTATTATGACAAAATACAAATGAAAAAATACATAAGAAATACATAATGAAAAATGAATGAAAAAATACATAAAGGTCACATCGTTTATTACTGAATGCCTCCAACAGGGAAAATTTGACAAGTCAAGGATTGACTTAACTTCATGCCTGCAAATTCTTTATTTTTGGATGAAGATGCGAAAAACCAAAAGAAGGGTGGGTAAAAATTAAATTGAAGAAGGGTGGGTAAAAATTAAATGAGATACAACGACGAGCAAAAGTCTTTGAATCCATCAAAAATTGAAAAAGAATTAAGTACCACTCATCAGTAAGCTGTCATTGCAATTGTGTTTTAAAGACTCGACTTTTAGAATGTTCAATAGATATGCTAATTCCTTATAAAAGGATTAAGAAGAGTAAGCCATTGAAAATTAAGGAAGGGTCAAAGTCCTAATACAGCTATCGGAAACACTGCGAAAAGCAGGCACTTCTGGTAGTACAGCTGATGAAAATCATAGAGGACTTTTCTAAAAGTTTAAGATTCATGCCTACTGTGACCCACAATTCGTTGTGGGAGAGAGCCGTGAAAAAAAAAGTACGGTGCCTTTTCTTAAAAATATTTCACAGAGCCTGGTCCTATAGGAATTAGATAGCCAGACTAAGATCCCAACTGCAACCAATCTGAAAAATAGCAGTGCATATTTTAGTTACTTCAGGTACCCCTTCAGATTGAGTAAAAATAAAAATATTTAAAGTATGCGTGAGCCTTGCGGTTGTAAAGGCATTATCCATGGGCTTCCGTTAACTACAGTAGAGCTGAATCAGAAAAAGAAAAAAACCTGCCGAGAATTTTAGAAATCTTAGGGAAAAGGTTGTGAGGCAATCATTATGCGAGCAACATGGAATATACTCAAATAGATGTTTTGGTATACACATCAGCTGAACTGCAAAAAAAAGATGCTGTTTTTGACACATGGCTTACAGATAAAGCCTTGTCTTGGTTCAGACTTATAGCAACAATGCCAGAGTTATAATATGCTTAAAGTAACGCTGGACTTGTAAGCCGGCTTCGCAGGAGAAATTTAAAAAGCTCAGTTTACGAAAAAATCCATCAAAGCTGCTCGATTGTGTTGTTGATTTCTTGCAACCATAATCCCATATTGTCATTATTGGATATTTTGCTTCTGTATCAATTAATTACTCTCGATATCTTACTTGTAGGCTACATTTCTCCTGGAGACTGGAAAGAAAAGGCTCTATATTTGAAGCATAACTCATAGATGAATCTTTGTAATGGAGCATACTTGTAGCAAGACTTCCAGAGAAATAAAATGTATAAATAACTGCAGGAGTTGTATGGCTTCTTCACAGGAGTCAACAATCCGCATCTTACAAATGATCTTTTGATAGAGCAAAATTAACACAGAAGCAAAATCGAGCAACTTTGATTCCATTACTGAGGTTCTTGAACATTGAATGAACGAAAATTAAATTAAGATGCTCTAGCTCTGCATGACAACATAACTAGCTTTGCTATGGTTTTGGCACTAAGGTTCATGTACCAAAGTATCTCCAAAGTGAAGGTTCTTCTAAAAAAAACAGTAAAAGGAACAGATTGATCAAATGAGTGGAAACAAAAAACATTAGGGTAAAATTGATATATTTGACGCTTTCCTTCAAGATAAAGCTCGGAAAGGAAGGTGGCACCTCAGATTGGAGCATGAAAAACAGCAGCATTAAAATTTGGTTTGATATTTCAAGGCAAGTTCCAAGTCAACTATCGACCATATCATCCACCTCCTTTGTATCCAAAAACAATTTCTAATTTAGAAGCTATCCTGCTGGATAACTGGGAATAGTTTTTATTAAGAAACTTTGTGGTATCCTCAGAAATTTTAAAAAAGAGAATTGATTCCTTTAATTCGACAAAAAGAGTGTGTTTTAGGTGGAAGCTGCAATTTGATTTGTATTTACTTTAAATTCAATCTGAGTTAACTGCAGGCTTGGAACGCTTTTATTATCTATTCTCTCTCATAAGAGCTTATATTCCCAACACAAGGGCTCATATTCCCTGCATAAGGAATATTTTTCTCTCCATGACGAATCATATTCCTTACACTAAATATAAGGGATATCATCCATCATTGGTTATATTGGTTATTTACCCCCGTTTTTTCGATATATGATGTACTTTCCTGAAAGAAAAGCACAAAGGAAATATTCCAAATTTAATACAAAGTTAATTCTCCATCCTCCCTGCTGTTAACTCGCTCTCACCTGGATCAAAAATTCTAATTTTAATCTCATATAATAAGCTTTTTATCACAGTGAGAACATAGTGAAATGTTCCTAAATGTTTTGTAATTGGGTTTTTAATGGTCAATTTTGATTCTATGTAAAAGGGCTAGTATTTTATTAGTGTTCTATCAGCAATTTCGTTTTTCTATTTATTTTATAATAAGCTCCAAAATAATTGTGTTCCTTTGCTTTTTATATCATCCCTCAAGAAAATTGCAAGAAAATTTTGTAAGTCGGGAGGGGTTGAATTATCCAGGGAATGAGTGCAATGGCAATAAATTAATCCACTTTAAATGTGTTAACTGGTAGTCGCATCTTCATCGAAATGAAAATGATGTTGTTTTAAAAAACCTGAGGACAAAGAAACGAAAATGTACGGAAAATTTATGGGCAAATACTACCAGCATCGGTATCGTCACTATGATCTTCTCTCCACTTTCTTATCAAAACAGTAACTTGTATTTATTTGAAGTTCGTAATATAAAACATTATATTACGAATTATATTACGAATCTCTTTCCTTTTCCGGGGGGGGGGGAGAGGGTATCGTTTTAAAACTGGAAACAAATGTAGAAAAATAAATGAATTTATGGAAAAATACTACCAACATCGATATCGTCATTATGAGCTTCTCTTCACTTTCTTATCAAAACAGTAACTTTAATTTATTTGAAATTCATAATATAAAACATTAAATACGTTTGAGGTACTTTATATCTTTGACAATTCTATTAGCTAGATTACAAGGTAGAACAAGCTGATTTCCTCAATAGATCTAAAAAAACAGTAACACCTTATAAATAAACAACATTTGAAAAAACTTTGAAGCCTAATAAAACATTTCTGAATTATCGTATTAGGTTGTATTTGAAGAGAGAGAGAGAGAGAGAGAGAGAGAGAGAGAGAGAGAGAGAGAGAGAGAGAGAGAGAGAGAGAGAGAGAGAGAGAGAGAGAGAGAGAGAGAGAGAGAGAGAGAGAGATATATATATATATATATATATATATATATATATATAAAGGTAGAGAGAGAGAGATTCTGAAACTAGATCGTACGAATTCAAAGTCAACTTCATTTGGAATGGATGTTTCTGTTCAAAAAAGAGAATTGATTCCTTTAAATCTACAAAAAGAGTGTGTTCTAGGTGGAAGCTGCAATTTGATTTGTATTTACTTTAAATTTAATCCGAGTTAACTGCAGGCTTGGAACGCTTTTATTATCTATTCTCTCTCATAAGAGCTTATATTCCCAACACAAGGGCTCATATTCCCTGCATAAGGAATATTTTTCTCTCCATGACGAATCATATTCCTTACATTGAATATAAGGGATATCATCCATCAGTGGTTACATTGGTTATTTACCCCCATTTTTTCGATATATGATGTACTTTCCTGAAAAGCACAAAGGAAACATTCCAAATTTAATACAAAGTTAATTTTCCATCCTCCCTGCTGTTAACTCGCTCTCACCTGGATCAAAATTCTAATTTTAATCTCGTATAATAAGCTTTTTATCACAGTGAGAACATAGTGAAATGTTCCTAATTGTTTTGTAATTGGGTTTTTAATGGTCAATTTTGATTCTATGTAAAAGGGCTAGTTTTTTTTATTAGTGTTCTATCAGCAATTCCGTTTTTCCATGTATTTTATAATAAGCTCCAAAATAATTGTGTTCCTTTGCTTTTTATATCATCCCTCAAGAACATTGCAAGAAAATTTTGTAAGTCGGGAGGGAAGGGGTTGAATTATCCAGGGAATGAGTGCAATGGCAATAAATTAATCCACTTTAAATGTGTTAACTGGTAGTCGCATCTTCATCGAAATGAAAATGATGTTGTTTTAAAAAACCTGAGGGCAAAGAAACGAAAATGTACGGAAAATTTATGGACAAATACTACCAGCATCGGTATCGTCACTATGATCTTCTCTTCACTTTCTTATCAAAACAGTAACTTGTATTTATTTGAAGTTCGTAATATAAAACATTATATTACGAATTATATTACGAATCTCTTTCCTTTTCCGGGGGGGGAGGAGGGTATCGTTTTAAAACTGGAAACAAATGTAGAAAAATAAATGAATTTATGGAAAAATACTACCAGCATCGATATCGTCATTATGAGCTTCTCTTCACTTTCTTATCAAAACAGTAACTTTAATTTATTTGAAATTCGTAATATAAAACATTAAATACGTTTGAGGTACTTTATATCTTTGACAATTCTATTAGCTAGATTACAAGGTAGAACAATCTGATTTCCTCGATAGATCTAAAAAACAGTAACACCTTATAAATAAACAACATTTGAAAAAACTTTGAAGCCTAATAAAACATTTTTGAATTGTCGTATTAGGTTTTACTTGAAGAGAGAGAGATATAGAGATAGAGATTGTTATAGTGAGAGAGAGAGTGATTTTGTTAAACTGATAAACACATTGTGTGGTAGAGAGAGAGAGAGAGAAAAAAAGAGAGAGATAAAAAGAGAGAGAGATAAAGGTAGAGAGAGAGAGAGATTCTGAAACTAGATCGTACAAATTCAAAGTCAACTTCATTTGGAATGGATGTTTCTGTTCAATGATTGACCTAATAGCCACAGCGGGGGAAGCAAACCTTTTCATTTATTCCATCTTAATTCATTCAGTATTTTGGATATACACAAAGGCTATGTTCCAAAAGCCAATTAATATAACTAATCGTTGACAAGTAGCTAATATCTCTGCATTAACGCACCAGATAAACAGTTTCTTGTGGCAAGTTATAAGATTAGAATAATTGCAAGAGGAAAAAATACAAATCCTGCTTTAAGTTCATTAGGTGGAGAGGAACAAAATTTTATCGTTATCGTGCATTTCAGCAAATAAAAATTGGGCAGCCTCAGAAATATGTTTAAAATCCAAATTGTCTAAAGATACTTTTTTTTGAATATTGAGAGTTAAGGTGAGCTCCGATGAAGGACAGCCAATTCTGTGAAGTGCAATACTAATGTTGCATTTTATATACCAGTAGCCTTTGTAGGCTTTCAACACAATTTTGGAATCTAAGAAAAAAGAATTTTTAAAATCAAATCCAAAACAAGGCAAACCAGATTATCGTCCCTATAAAAGGGTTTTCTTCTCAGGCAACATTAAACCTGGCTGTTAAAGTGAAATGAAGCTCCAGTTAGAACCTAGTTTTAAACAATTGTCACTTAAATTTGCACTAAAGCGAGCTTTTCACTTACAAATCCACCTTGAAAGGAATCAAAAGAGCTGTCACTTTTAATTTTAAACTTTCTTTTTCTTTGGACAAGTTAAAATGCTTTTAAGAAATAATGTAATGTATTCGGCATACAGCACGAACAACCAGAAAGAGATAAATATTTTAATAATTGTTAATCCTAAATAATGTACTAGTTTTCTTGAGCGCAAAACAGTACCTATTAACAATAAAAATCTCGGGCGAAGTCATAACTCAAAAATTATGATATGTCATATTGAGATAACTGATTATAACTTTGATGTATGCCCATCACACGTACAAATGTTTGCAATTGAACGATTTTCAGAGAATCTTATGTTTCCCTTTTTATGAGTAATAGGCTCGTTATCCGTGTCTGAGCTGCTTGCATTTCCTAGGATTGGGAAGCTTTGAGACTGGCAAGAAGATGCTAGGGAAGATTTTCGCTTTCCTGGCATGGGGCTGCCTGGCAAAAGATTAAATTTCTTTGGAGACAAGTTCATATACTGGCAGAGAGGTTGTTGATATTTCGAATAAAAGCGGCTTGCAGGTGTTGTGGCATCAAAACCAGATATGCTGTGTATTCTGTCCATCCGTGGTCTGCTTTTACATGGTTCATAGCAGTACACTTCGCAGGTGCAGTTTTTGAAGGTTGAAGACACGTCTATAGATTTTTTCTTTCTTCTATAGCGCAGCTTCATAGAAGACCCGGAATCAGAATCTGAAATTAAATAATTTTGAAAGTTCATAAGTTAGTTCATAAGTTTATATATCCACATTCATAAACAAATAAATAAATTAAACAACACTTTCACGCTGGAGAAAACCTACGAAGGTTTGCGATCGCGCGAAAGTCCACGTAACTACTTACCTATTAACTCAACTATTTACATAAACCTCAACTATTTAACTAAAACTATTATAAATAAAACAAAAATAGATAAACTATAACCTACATATATATATATATATATATATATATATATATATATATAAAATAAATAATATTAAAAAATAAATACATAGATAACTGATTAAAAATAATAATAGATAAATAAAATATAAAAGGAAAATAATAATAAAAAATCCAGTCTCCATCACTCATTATACTCAACTCCCTCTCCCCTCCCCCACCCTGCCCTTCCAACCTTAACTTAGCCCCTACCCACCCTTACCTTCCCAGCCCACCCTTACCTCTCCAGCTCCTCTTCCTCCCCTACCCAACCTACCAGCCATAATAAAATTTAACAAATACAACAAATTCCCCCCCCCCCAAGAATAATCTGTTAAATTCTTTTTAAACTGAGGTACATGTTCCGCCACTCTAATTCTCAATGGTAGCTCATTCCATACTGATGGACCCAGGTGTTTCATCGAAAATGAAGACCTGGTACCATGACACAAATCAACAACTATATTATCAGTTTGCCTAGTTCTATAATTATGCAGGTCACTATTAATTTGGTAAAAAATCTTAAAAACATCAGGGGTTAAACCATTCTTACACTGAAAGACAAATACTGCAGCCTGGTAATCTCTTATCTGATCTACATTAAGGAGCTTCAGGGACTCAAAACAAGCACATGCGTCATGTACATCCTGGAAATACCTACCGATTGTTTTAACAGCTTTATTTTGTAGAACTTGCACTCTTCTATAGTTGCATAAGAAGTTACTGCTCCATAGGAGGCAACCGTAGGAGATATATAGATAAACCGACGAATAATATATAGTTAAAAGTATTCTTTGAGGCAGAAAGTGCTGCAGACCTCGAAGTATTCCTACCCCACGGGCAATTTTTGAAGAAATTGCGTCACTGTGACGCTTCCATGTTAGATGGCAATCAAGATAAAAACCAAGGTAGCGGAGATGATCAACTTGCTGAACTAGATTACCACATAAAATTACCTGGCCAGATACATCCAGTGGTGTATCAAATCTACAAAACGTCATTAAAAATGTTTTGCGAACATTTACACACAATAGACTTAAGGAAGTGAAAATCTCCAGCCTTTTCAATGCGAGATTCACTTTTACCACCAGGTCCTTCACAGATGAGGCAAACACAGTTTAAATGACTGCATATCGTCGACAAAGAAGATAAGACGTACATCTTTCAAGTGAAAACGAATTACATCAACGTAGACAAGGGAAAGTAGTAAACATAACACTGGTTCATTCGTAGCTCCACACGTCACTGGAAATGCTGCTGAGCCCACAACATTGAATACTACTTTGAGGGATCTTCTTGTGAGATAACTTTCAAACCACTTTAAGCACTTAAATTGGATGTACAACTTGAAAAACGTTATTTATAGAATAGTTTTAAATACAAAAAAAAAAAACAAAGAAAAAACAGTTAGGTTCTCAAAAATAAAAATTACATTTTTATACCTTGAATTTTTTCACAATGATCGGTAAATAGGATATACCTAATAACTGCAGAAGTGCCATTTTATGTATGCTTTGTCTCTTTTTAACATTTTGTTTTTACAACAGTTGGGTTACGTGTGGAGTGCCTGGGTTTATTCCTTTTTTTCTTTGTATTTGCTTCTGTGCCTGATTCAAATTCATTGCTAGAAAGTAACAAGGGAAAGTAACCTCTGCAGTTCGAAAAAAAAAGTTTAGAACTTCACCGGGATTGATGAATACTATATTAAAAAATGAATGCCACGTGTACTTTTTTTCTGGGACAAAAGATGGTTATAGTAATTAATCACATTTTATTGTGCGTCAAAATGTACAAAAGAACAAAAATAATGGAGTAGGAAAACACACAATGAATATAAAATCAACACTTAGCCAATGACAAGCCTATAGCGATACGTTCAGATAAATAGTGAGTAGCTTCTGAGGTGACTGAGTTCTTCTTCAGATACAATCTAAAGGATTAGTGACTACACATACAGTGGTTTTACAGCCAGAGAAGCTATTTTGCCTATTTATAAAAACACTTCCTAATGACAGCAAGATCACTTTGAGTAAAAAGCTGCCAAAAAGGTGAAAGAGCAAGAAAATACGGGACTATAAAAGCATTGTAAACAGATCCTAGGATATGGCGACTAAACTTAGATTTCATAGCAACTAAAAGGCCATATGCTTTCCTACACTTATTCGCCAAAAATCTCTCAACAGAGTTCTTCTTGCATGCAAATTTTTCCCAGTTAGTACTCCAAGGTAAATAAGGTGATCTTTTTCATGAACGAAATGAGTACCAAGAGACAAAGAGACTGGCTCTTGGATACTGCGGCTTAAAACCAAGAGTTCAGTTCTACTCACGTTGAACTTTAGTCGGATATGGTCATAGCCTACTCCTCTGAATGTATACAGAAATTCTGATCTATTCCTGTCTGCATTCGACTAACGTTCAAAATATAATCAGCCTAATTTGCTATTGAGACATCAACCCCCCTAAACAAATTAGTCATAACAGCTTTATGCTGAGGTTCAACAATGCTATTATAACAAGGGTGGAGAAGCCAGAGTTCTCTGTCTAATACTTTTCTTAATCGGGATTTACAGAGTAAGTTCAATAACAGCAAGCGATACAACAACCTTAACTCTAGCATTTATCTTCTTATACATATCACGAAAAACCTTTACAACTGAAGAATTCGCACCGCGTTTGTAAGCAACCAGTAGAATATGAGCATGGATACTGAAGTCGAACGCTCTTCAGATATCAAGACTGGCAAAATAAAATACCTCATCTTTTTCAGCAGCATGTACTAACAAATTAGCGATAAGATGATATGCAGGATCGTGACAAAACCTTTTCTTAAACCAAAACTTATTATACGGTGCATGACATTTGTCGTTATTTCATAAATAATCATTAGTTTAAACAATGTAAACAATTTTACAATGTAAAGGGGGAATTGTAATTGGTCTGAACGAAGAGCGCTAGTTAGCAGGATTTCGCTTTTTAAGTTCAGGACTAATTATACCAGTACTAAATAGATCTGGCACCAATTCAGAGCAAAAATTCATTTGATAGAGCGGTCAATTTCTAAAAAAAAGGTTCTAAAAGCTCTAAAAACCTTCTAAACTAAGACAGGGGAATCAGTTTGAATCATTACATGCCATATAGGACATTGCGACCATAGAATTTGCTTGATGTTATTTCAGATCTTTACCGACGTGTCTCTTTGTATGAAGGCAGAAATCATTCACTGCACAAGTACGAGGCACACCACATTTTTTCCAAATATTAAATTAAAAAAAAAAGTTTTTTTTAACTGAAAGTAAGGTGCGACATTAAAACTTAAAACGAACAGAAATTATTCCGTATATGAAAGGGACTGTCCCCTCCTCAACGCCTCGCTCTTTACGCTAAATTTTTTTATTGTTTTAAAAAATAAAGTTGTAAGACAGAGTCAAACTTGGTTCTCGCTATAGCGTAAGCATAAGCATTTATTGAATTTTTCTGTTGTCCTTTTTCTTTTTCTTTTAGATGGTTTCTATTTAGATGGTTTCTCAAGGCAGGTAACAATGTGTCATTTTGGTTGTATTAATTATATTGATTTTAAATGAAAGTTCTGTCATCTTTTAGCTTAATAGAAAAGATGTACTTCCCTTGGAAATATTTAAAACAACTGATACAATAAAACATATCTGAAGTAAGGCAATATTTAAGGCAGGGTTACGAATATGAGCAGTGTTGCAACTTTCTTCTAGGATGCTTAAATTAAATAAAAAAAAACGAGTTTTTAACTGAAAGTAAGAAGCGACATTAAAACTTAAAACGAACAGAAATTATTCTGTATATGAAAGGGGCTGTCCCCTCCTCAACGCCTCGCTTTTTACGCTAAAGTTTTTTTTACTGTTTTAAAAATAAAGTTGTAAGACAGAGTCAAACTTTAGTGTAAAGAGCGAGTCGTTGAGGAGGGGACAGCCCTTTTCATAACGGAATAATTTCTGTTCGTTTTAAGTTTTAATGTCGCTCCTTACTTTCAGTTAAAAAAGCTTGTTTTTTATTTAATTTCTGAACGTTTTTGAATTAATGCAGCTTTGATTTTGGCTCACTGTACATGAATAATTAGAATGAAATTTGCATATTAATTTTATTGTTTTGGCTAAATGGCTTTCTCGAAATTTTGTTATGACGTAACTTATGAATTAAATCACGTAACGAACTTCTATATTTGTATGTTTTTATTACATACTTTAGGGAGTTTACCCCTAGTCAATACCTCTCTCTTTACGCTAAAGTTCGAATTTTGTTCGAATCACAAACCCCTGAATCACAAAGGCCGGTTAATTAGAATAGATAGCTCTTTTGAAAGTATTAAAAAAACTTTAGCGTAAAGGGCGAGGTATTGATTAGGGGGCAAACCCCTTCATATACATAATAGTTTCTGTTCGTTTTAAGTTTTAATGTCGCTCCTTACTTTCAGTTAAAAAAGCTTGTTTTTTATTTAATTTCTGAACGTTTTTGAATTAATGCAGCTTTGATTTTGGCTCACTGTACATGAATAATTAGAATGAAATTTGCATATTAATTTTATTGTTTTGGCTAAATGGCTTTCTCGAAATTTTGTTATGACGTAACTTATGAATTAAATCACGTAACGAACTTCTATATTTGTATGTTTTTATTACATATTTTAGGGAGTTTACCCCTAGTCAATACCTCGCTTTTTACGCTAAAGTTCGAATTTTGTTCGAATCACAAACCCCTGAATCACAAAGGCCGGTTAATTAGAACAGATAGCTCTTTTGAAAGTATTAAAAAAACTTTAGCGCAAAGGGCGAGGTATTGATTAGGCGGCAAACCCCTTCATATACGTAATAATTTCTGTTTGTTGTAAGTTTTAATGTTGCTCCTTACTTTCAGTTGAAAAAACTCGTTTTTTTTTTAATTTCTGATCGTTTATTAAATAATGCTGGGAAATCCGGTGCCCTCTTCATAAAATTGTCCCTTCCCCAACGGAAACATACTCCATGGAAAGATCCTCGCTCGAACCCCCCCCCCCCCCACAACAGTAAAAAATCCCTCCTAAAACGTCTGTATGCTTCCCATTAACCAATACTATATGTAAACAATGGTCAAAGTTCATAACTTGCAGCCCTTCCCGCGAGAACTGTGGGGGATTAAGTCATCCTTAAAGACATATTTATTAGATTTTCGACAATGCTGAACAAAATTGCTATCTTAAAATTTTAACTGGGTGACTTTGGGAAAAAATGAGCGTGGGAGGGGGCCAAGTTGCCCTCCAATTTTTTGGTCGCTTAAAAAGGGCACTAGAACTTTTAATTTCCATTCAGATGAGCCCTCTCCCAACATTCTAGGATTACTGGTTTAATACGATCACCCTGGGGTCGCTCCTTAGTTACAGTTCGTTACCACGAACTGTTTGATCGAGCTTAGTGAAGCAACAAATAGTAAAGCAAACAGTCACTAACACACTAGGCTAAAAAACACTGATGTTGTGTACAACTAAGGTTATGCAGAGAGAAAATTTAAATAAACACAAATTAAATTCAGGAAATCCAGTTAAATCCAGCAGGACAATGTTCCAAAGCACTAAATGAGTAAGTAACAAAACAATCCTAATCGGTTTTTGTTTGTAACAAATTTGTTTTACCAGGCTAAGTTAGTATGCAGCAAATTTGTTTGATAGGCTAATTTGTTTTGCTTTAGCGTAGCTGTAAGATTGCTGTTGTTGTTGTAGAAAATGGCATTCTCGGCTTTCGTCACGAAAAAAATAAAAATATAAATGCATCTAATGCAGATGTAAAACTACAACATTGATTTACTTTGGGGGAGGGAGTGGTGCAGGCTAGGTTCATGGACTTTACATGTTTTAAATCAACTAAATTCTCTTGACATATCTGTTATTATCAAAACTCTGTTTTTTTTAGTTTTGGTTATTATGGATTCGCGTCACACCTTACTAGCAATTCGTTACCACGAACTGTTTGAAACACATTAACCTTTAATTTTTCCTGCGTGAGAGATGGGTAAGCCCATCTTCAACACCTTCCTCTTCACGCTTCAGTTTATAATATTTAAAAAAAATACTTGCAATTGTTCTAATTAAACAACCCTTGTGTTTCAGGCGTCGTTGTTAAAGAATTGGGAAAAAATTCAACTTTCAGCGTAAAGAGTAAGGTGTTGAGGAGAAGGCACCCCCACATATAAATAATAATTTCTGTTTGTTTTAAGTTTTAATAATGTTTCCTACTTTCAGTTAGTAGAATAGGTCTTTTGAATTTGCTGGGGCCCCCGTACCAAACAGGTTTTTCTAGTAGTTACGGATCATCACACTCTTTGCCAAGAGGAATGACGCGATTTCAAAGTTCAATGCCTTTTTGGTGATAAACCCAAAAAACCAGCATGTCTTGTTTCATAGTTATGCAATTATTTTTGTATATATTTAGATTCCATATTTGATTCTCCATCAGTTTCGAATCGTTTATACTCGAGAGGTTTCGCTTCATGGGTTCATTAATAGAAGGACTAATGTTTATGAAAAGGGTAATTACGTCTTTAGTTTACGAGATTTGCGAATTTTTTGCGAAAAGATATTTGCATAGACGCTTACAAGGGACATTGCTAGAAAGTATTCAATAGCTTAATTGAAAAGTAACTATAGAATGAAATTGTGACTTTACATATATTTCCCTCGCGGTTGTGTTATTTATAATACGTAATTAACGTTTGAAAATTATTTTCATTTTAAAAAAAAATGGCTTAAAAGTGTTTTGTGTGGGGTGGGTTGCATAGAGGGGTGAGTTGCACGAGGGTTCAGTTAAAGGGGGTACAGTTGCACGGAGGGTTTCGGTTATATACGGGTTCAGTTACAAGGGGGTTCAGTTGCACGGCGGGTATCCCTTTTTTTTTCATAAATCGGGCTCCCTGTTGTCAAAATCCCTTTTTCGTCTGAGAGCTGGAGCATTTGGTGATTAGATATTAAACTTAATGAAATTTAGCACGGAGGTCCAGTTGTACAGGGGTTTCAGTTATACAGGGGTTTAGTTAATTAGGGGTTCTGTGTGTTAAATGAGTAGTTTTTGTATCTTTTAAAAGAACTTTACTGGGATTGAGAGACTCAGTTGACTAATTCCGAGTGATTATTATTTACTTGATGGTCATTAAAAAATAAATAGTTGTGTTAAATAAGTAGTTATTGTATATTTTAATAGATCTTTACGGGGATTGAGAGATTCAGTTGCCTAATTCCGTGTGATTTTTTTTTAATTGATTGTAATTAAAAACTAAATTTTTGTTTTAAATAATTAGTTTTTGTATCTTTTAAAAGAACTTTACGGGGATTGAGAGACTCAGTTGCCTAATTCCGTGTGATTTTTCTTTACTTGATGGTCATTAAAAAGGAAATTTTTGTGTTAAATAAGTAGTTTTTGTATCTTTTAAAAGAGCTTTACGGGGATTGAGAGACTCAGTTGCCTAATTCCGTGTGATTTTTATTTACTTGATGGTCATTAAAAACGAAATTTTTGTGTTAAATAAGTAGTTTTTGTATCTTTTAAAAGATCTTTACGGGGATTGAGAGACTCAGTTGCCTAATTCCGTGTGATTTTTCTTTACTTGGTGGTCATTAAAAACGAAATTTTTGTGTTAAATAATTAGTTTTTGTATATTTTAAAAGAGTTTTACGGGGATTGAGAGACTCAGTTGCCTAATTCCGTGTGATTTTTATTTACTTGGTGGTCATTAAAAACGAAATTTTTGCGTTAAATAAGTAGTTTTTGTAACTTTTAAAGGAGCTTTACGGGGATTGAGAGACTCAGTTGCCTAATTCCGTGTGATTTTTCTTTAAGTGATGGTCATTAAAAACGAAATTTTTGTGTTAATTAATTAGTTTTGTATCTTTTAAAAGAGCTTTACGGGGATTGAGAGAGTCATTTGCATAATTCCGTGTGATTTTTCTTTACTTGATGGTCATTAAAAACGAAATTTTTTTGTTAAATAAGTAGTTTTTTGTACCTTTTAAAATAGCTTTAAGGGGATTGAGAGACTCAGTTGCCTTATTCCGTGTGATTTTTCTTTACTTGTTAGTCATTAAAAAAATAAATTTTGTGTTTAATAATTAGATATTTTATATTTTAAAAGAGCTTTACGGGGATTGAGAGACACAGTTGACCAAGTCCGTGTGATTTTTCTTTACTTGGTGGTCGTTAATTACTACAGTTTGTTTTTATAACAGTATTTTTTGAATCTTTTAATAGAGCTGTACGGGGATTGAGAGACTCTGTTGCCTTAGTCCGTGTGTTTTTTGTTTACTTGGTAGTAATTAAAAACTAAATTTCATTGTTAAATAAGTAGTTTTTCTATATTTTAAAATAGCTTTATGGGGTTTGAGAGACTCTGATGCCTGTTTCCGTGTGTTTTATGTTTACTTGGTGGTCTTTAAAAACGAAATTTTTGTGTTAAATAAGTAGTTTTTGAATCTTTTAAAAGAGCTTTACGGGGATTGAGAGACTCAGTTGCCTAATTCCGTGTGGTTTTTCTTTACTTGGTAGTCATTAAAAAATAAATTTTAGTGTTAAATAAGTAGTTTTTGTATCTTTTAAAAGAGCTTTAAGGGGTTTGAGAGACTCAGATGCCGGTGTCCGTGTGGTTTTTGTTTACTTGGTGGTCGTTAAAAAAGAAATTTTTGTGTTAAATAAGTAGTTTTTGTATCCTTTAAAATAGCTTTAAGGGGTTTGAGAGACTCTGTAATGCATTAGTTTTTCAGTAAAGACACTCGATATCCTAAAAGTGTTTAATTCAAACTTTTTTTAAACTTCGAAATTTTTCAACTTTTTATTTATTTCTTTATTTCTGTACATAACTTAAAATGTCAAAATATGCTTACAGTTCTAGCAATTGAGCTCTGTGATTGGTCAGAGACACGATGTGACTTTCCCACTGGAATTCTATGACAGGTTATTGACAGCGCTCTGTGATTGGTCAGAGACACGATGTGACTTTCCCACTGGTATTCTATGACCGGTTATTGACACAACCTAATCTATTGCATGTATTAAATCAGTATTTTTTACGCAGTGGAACGATAAACACATAAGTCATATCTTTAAAAAAAAGTGAAGATGGAGCATTTTAATAAAGTGTGTTTACATAACAAGGTTATTGTAGCATTGAATGCCGACAAAAAGAAATATTTAAACTTTTAAACAAGTACAGGTGGTAGCACTATTGGAAATTTATGCATGCATTGTCATGACAGTAAGGAATTAAATTTCTTTGGAATACCGAAAAAATTCAACTCTTATGTTGGTGGTTATGCGAGATTGAGATCTTCAGAGATGATTGCACTCAAAGAGAATGCCAACATAAAAATAATCATTGATGATAGAGGACAACTCCTTGCTACTGTTGCAGGTAACACATTACCTACTGATACATCCAATCGTCACCTTTCAGGTATTATCATTCAACGGAAGATCAATAAAAGAAATGCCTACTCTTCTACTAATATCGTAAACCATATCTTGTCTACGTGCCGAAACTGTTACCTGTGTAAAAATAATGTGATAATAGACAGTGAAATTGCCAGAAAAATAAAAAGGGCATTGTCGGAAAATATCACGATGGAATATAAAGATGAATCGATGAAAAACAAAGCACCAGCAAACGTTACTGACATTGGTCAAACAGTCATTGAACCAAATAATACCAAAGACGAAAAGCATATTGAGCCTTTTGATGAGACACCAGTAAAAATTGTGTATGACTCAAAATTGAATAATGATTATTCTACTGATTACGAACTAAGAGAAGACAATAGCTATAATATCAAGAGAGAACATGGTAAACTATTCTATGGAACAGATTCAAAATGTCCAAAGTCAAATGTTGATATTAATAATGTATCATAATATATTTTTTGTATTAATATTCTACATAGCATTATTTCATTAAAAATATATTTTGCATTACATTTTTATGTGTTCATTATTTTTAGAGTAAGCTAGCTTATCAAACGTTAAGAATGTCTAATAAAACGTCGGAGATGTAAGAAAAGGAATTTGCATACATCTATTGTCAGACACATGGGGACAAATTTTTTCTTGAATTCACCTCCTGGATAAATAAAAAAGACATTTCATTCAAGAAATTATGACGAAACTCTAAGTAAGCTACAAACTCTGTCTTGAAGTTACCTCATGGATACACAATGCAGAAATTTCATTTAAGAAATTATCAAAAATTGTAAGTAAGTAGCAAATTCTTTCAAAAATATATTAATACGTTTAAGCAATAAATATCTTTAAGCTTAACCCGTCTTTACTCTTTAGAATAGTTTTATTCATTTCATTAAATTATGAAGAAATTGTAAGTAAGTAACAATAGCTTTCTTGAATTCGCTTCCTGCACACAATACAGATATTTATTTCAAGAAATAATAATAAAATCGCAAGTAAGTAATACAGTCTTTATTATTTTCCACTATTTGATACAAAATTCAGAAATTTCATTTAATAAATTATGAAGTAATTCTAAATAGGTAACACACTCGTGTTACCTCATGAATACACAAAGAAGAAATTTCATTTAAGAAATTATAAAAAATTTTAAGTAAGTAGAAAATTCTTTATTTAATTCTCCTCCTGGGTAAAAAAAAAATAAAATTCATTAAAGAAATTATGAAAAAATTGTAAGTAAGTAGCAAATTCTTTCTTGAATTCACCTGCTGAATATACAAAAAAGACATTTTGTTCTAGAAATTACGACAAAATTCCAAGTAAGTAACAAACTTTATATTGTTTTCATAACTTAGATACACGATGTAGAAATTTAATTCAAGACATTATGAAAAAATTCTCAGTCAGTAGCAATTTCTTTCTTGAAGTCAACTATTGTATACACAATACTTAAATTTCATTTAAGAAATTATGAAAAAAAACAATTTCTTTCTTGAAGTCAACTCTTGGATACACAATACAGAAATTTAATTTAAGAAATTATGAAAATATTTGTAAGTAAGTAACAAACTCTTTTGTTTTCACCTCTTGGATATACAGTACAGATACTTCATTCAAGAAATTATGAAAAAATCGCAAGTAAGTAACTTTTTTTTTTCTCTTTATCAAAAACAATTTTCACTTAGCTAAAAGATGTAGAAATTTAATTCAAGAAATTAGGAAAAAATTATAAGTAATTAAAAATTTATTTATTTAAGTAAACTCATTTATACACAATACTTAAATTTAATTCAATAATTTAATGACTTAGATACACGATGTATAAATTTTATTCAAGAAATTATGAAAAAATTCTCAGTAAGTAACAATTTCTTTCTTGAAGTCATCTCTTGGATACACAATGCAGAAATTTCATTCAAGAAATTATTAAAATATTTGTAAGTAAGTAACACACTTTTTTTATTTCACCTCTTTGATATACAGTACAGATGCTTCATTCAAGAAATTGTGAAAAAAATCGCAAGTAAGTAACTTTTTTTTTCTCTCTTTATAAGAAACAAAGTTCACTTAGATAAATGATGTAGAAAATTAATTCAAGAAATTATTTAAAAATTATCACTAAGTAACAATTTATTTCTTGAAGTCAACTCTTGGATACGCAATACTGAAATTTGATTCAATAAATTATGAAAAAATTGTAACTAAGGAGCAAATTCTTTCTTGAATTTACCTTCTGGACAAACAAAAAAGAAATTTCGTTAAAGAAATTATGACAAAATTCTAAGTAATTAAAAAAATCTTTTTTGTTTTCACTATTTATATATACTACCTAGAAATTTAATTAAAGAAATTATTAAAAAATTCTCATTATAATTATAAAATTCTTTTTTTAATTAACCTTTTGGATAAACAAAAAACAAAAAAACAAAAAAGACATTTCGTTCAAGAAATTATGACAAAATTCTAAGTAAGTAACAAACTTTATTGTTTTCACGAGTTAGATATACGATGTAGAAATTAAATTCATGAAATTATGAAAAAAATTCTCAGTAAGTAACCATTTCTTTCTTTAATTTAACTCATTGATAAAAAATACTTAATTTTAATTAAAAAAATTGTTATATTATTTTTTAGTAATTAACAAACTATTTATAAATTTAACCTCTTGTATATACAGTAAAGATAATTAATTCAAGAAATTATGAAAAAATAGCCCTTCCGAAGCTTTTTTTTCTTTATAAAAAACAATTTTAAATTATATAAAAGATGTTTTAAATTAAATTAATGTAATTATGAAAAAATATTCATTTAGTAAAAATTTCTTTTTTTGATTTAATATCTTTGATAAACACAAAACGGAAATTTCATTCAAGAAATTATAAAAAATATTTGTAAGTAAGTAACAAGCTATTTATTGATTTCACCTCTTGAATATACAGTACAGATACTTCATTCAAGAAACGTGATTAAACACGTTTTGAAACTACATACTATTTGTATGCCTTTCCTTGGCACCTTTCCAAACGAGCAGGGATTCCCCACTGGTTCCTACACATTGCAAAAAGTGAGCAGTACGAAAACTCCACGTTTTCAACCAGACTGTTTTTTTATTGTAAAATTATTATATATATTCAAATTCGACATAGCTTTATTTCATTTTTTTAAGGTTCATTTAGACGAAGTTACGTGCGCGCACGTAACTTCGTCTAAATGAACCTTAAAAAATTTTTTTTAAAGAGTTTTCGTACTGCTCACTTTTTTGCAATGTGTAGGAGCCAGTGGGGAATCCCTGCTCGTTTGGAAAGGTGCCAAGGAAAGGCATACAAATAGCATGTAGTTTCAAAACGTGTTTAATCACCTTTCTTGAATGAAGTATCTGTACTGTATATTCAAGAGGTGAAATCAATAAAGAGCTTGTTACTTACTTACAAATATTTTTTATAATTTCTTGAATGAAATTTCCGTATTGTGTGTATCCATGAGTTGACTAAGATAAGTAATTTTTTAATTAAAGAAAATTTTTTCATAATTTCGTTAATTAAAGGTCAAACCTCCTTCTTCTACTTTAACATTTATTTTGATAAAGAAAAAAAAAAGATCATTAATTGCGATTTTTTCATAGTATAAGGAATTAAGTATTTGCACTGTATATAAAATAGGTGAAATTAATAAATAGTTTGTTACTTACTTACAAATATTTTCATAATTTGTTGAATTAAATTTCCGTATTGTGTATCCAAGAGTTAACTTCAAGAAAGAAATGGTTACTTACTGAGAATTTTTTTCATAATTTCATGAATTTAATTTCTACATCGTATATCTAACTCGTGAAAAAAATAAAGATTGTTAATTAGTTAGAATTTTGTCATAAATTCTTGAACGACATGTCTTTTTTGTTTTTTTCTTTTTTGTTTATCCAACAGGAGAATTCAAGAAAGAATTTGCTACTTAGACTGAGAATTTTTTCATAATTTCTTGAATTAAATTTCTAGGTCGTATATATAACTCGTTAAAACAATAAAGATTTTGTTAATTACTTAGAATTTTGTCATAATTTCTTGAACGAAATTTCTTTTTTTTTTGTCCAGCAGGTAAATTCAAGAAAGAATTTGCTACTTAGTTACAATTTTTTCATAATTTCTTGAATCAAATTTAAGAATTGCGTATCTAAGAGTTGACTTCAAGAAAGATATTGTTACTTACTGATAATTCTTAAATAATTTCTTGAATTAAATTACTACATAATTTAGCTAAGTGAAATTTTTTTCTGATAAAGAGAAAAAAAAAGTTAATTACTTTCGATTTACTAACAATTTATTGAATGAAGCATCTGTACTGTATATCCAATAGGTGAAATAAATAAAGAGTTTGTTACTTACTTACAAATATTTTCATAATTTCTTGAAGGAAATTTCCGCATTGTGTATCCAAGAGATGACTTCAAGAAAGAAATTGTTACTTACTGAGAATTTTTTCATAATTTCTTGAATAAAATTTATACATCGTGTATATAAGTAATTAAATTCTTTAATGAAATTTAAGTATTGTGTATCTATGAGTTGAATTCAAGAAATAAATTGTTAATTAATTAGAATTTTTTCCTAATTTCTTGAATTAAATTTCTACATCTTGTAGTTAAGTGAAAATTGTTTTTTATAAAGAGAAAAAAAAGTTACTTACTTGCGATTTTTTCATAATTTCTTGAATGAAGTATCTGTACTGTATATCCAAGAGGTGAAAACAAAAAGAGTTTGTTACTTACTTACAAATATTTTCATAATTTCTTGAATGAAATTTCTGTATTGTGTATCCAAGAGTTGACTTCAAGAAAGAAATTGTTTTTTTTCATAATTTATTAAATGAAATTTACTTATTGTGTATCCAAGAGTTGACTTCAAGAAAGAAATTGCTACTTACTGAGAATTTTTTCATAATTTCTTGAATTAAATTTCTACAACGTGTATCTAAGTCATGAAAACAATATAGAGTTTGTTACTTAGTTGGAATTTTGTCATAATTTCTCGAACGAAATGTCTTTTTTGTTTATCCAGCAGGTGAATTCAAGAAAGAATTTGATACTTACTTAAAATTTTTTAATAATTTATTTAATTAACTGTATTTTTTATTTACAAATGAGGCGACTTCAAGAAAGAAATTGCTACTTAAATACAATTTTTGATAGTTTCTTAAATTAAATTTCTGCATATTGTATTAATGAGGTAACATGATTGTGTTACCTATTTAGAATTACTTCATAATTTCTTGAATGAAATTTCAGTATTGCGTATCCAATAGGGGAAAATAATAAATAATTTATTACTTACTTGCGATTTTATTATTATTTCTTGAATTAAATATCTGTAGTGTGTGCAGGAAGCGAATTCAAGAAAGCTATTGTTACTTACTTACAATTTCTTCATAATTTAATGAAATGACTAAAACTATTCTGAAGAATAAAGACGTGTTAAGCTTAAAGATATTTATTGGTTAAACGTATTAACATATTTTTGAAAGAATTTGCTACTTACTTACAATCTTTGATAATTTCTTAAATGAAATTTCTGCATTGTGTATCCATGAGGTAACTTCAAGACAGAGTTTGTAGCTTACTTAGAGTTTCGTCATAATTTCTTGAATGAAATGTCTTTTTTATTTATCCAGGAGGTGAATTCAAGAAAAATTTGTCCCCATGTGTTTGACAATAGATGTATGCAAATTCCTTTTCTTACATCTCCGACGTTTTATTAGACATTCTAAACGTTTGATATGCTAGCTTACTCTAAAAATAATGAACACATAACAATGTAATGCATAATATATTTTTAATGAAATAATGCTATGTAGAATATTAATAGAAAAAATATATTATGATACATTATTAATATCAACAATAAACTTTGGACATTTTGAATCTGTTCCATAAAATAGTTCACCATGTTCTCTCTTGATATTATAGCTATTGTCTTCTCTTAGTTCGTAATCAGAAGAATAATCATTATTCCATTTTGAGTCATACACAATTTTTACTGGTGTCTCATCAAAAGGCTCAATATGCTTTTCGTCTTTGTTATTATTTGGTTCAATGACTGTTTGACCAATGGCAGTAACGTTTGATGGTGCTTTGTTTTTCATCGATTCATCTTTATATTCCATCGTGATATTTTCAGACAATGCCCTTTTTATTTTTCTGTCACTTTCACTGTCTATTATCACATTATTTTTACACAGGTAACAGTTTCGGCACGTAGACAAGATATGGTTTACGATATTAGTAGAAGAGTAGGCCTTTCTATTATTGATCTTCCGATGAATGCTAATACCTGAAAGGTGACGATTGGATGTATCAGTAGGTAATGTGTTACCTGCAACAGTAGCAAGGAGTTGTCCTCTATCATCAATGATTATTTTTATGTTGGCATTCTCTTTGAGTGCAATCATCTCTGGAGATCTCAATCTCGCATAACCACCAACATAAGAGTTGAATTTTTCGGTATTCCAAAGAAATTTAATTCCTTACTGTCATGACAATGCATGCATACATTTCCAATAGTGCTACCACCTGTACTTGTTTCAAAGTTTAAATAATTCTCTTTGTCGGCATTCAATGATACAAAAACCATGTTATGTAAACACACTTTATTAAAATGTTCCATCTTCACTTTTTTTTTTAAATATATTAATTATGTGTTTATCTTTCAACTGCGAAAAAAATAATTATTTAATACATGCAATAGATTAGTTTGTGTCAATAACCAGTCATAGAATACCAGTGGGAAAGTCACATCGTGTCTCTGACCAATCACAGAGCGCTGTCAATAACATGTCATCGAATGCCAGTGGGAAAGTCACATTGTGTCTCTGACCAATCACAGAGCGCAATTGTTAGAACTGTAAGCATATTTTGACATTTTAAGTTATGTACAGAATGAAAAAAATAAATAAAGTTGAAAAATTTCGAAGTTTTAAAAAAGTTTGAATTAAACACTTTTAGGATATCGAGTGTCTTTACTGAAAAACTACTGCATTACAGAGTCTCTCAAACCCCTTAAAGCTCTTTTAAAATATAAAAAAACTAATTATTTAACACAAAAATTTCGTTTTTAATGACCACCAAGTAAAGAAAAACCACACGGAAACAGTCATCTGAGTCTCTCAAACCCCTTAAAGCTCTTTTAAAAGATAAAATAACTAATTATTTAACACTAAAATTTATTTTTTAATGACTACCAAGTAATGAAAAAACACAAGGAATTAGGCAACTGAGTCTCTCAATCCCCTTAAAGCTCTTTTAAAAGATTAAAAAACTCCTTATTTAACAAAAAAATTTCGTTTTTAAAGACTACCAATTAAACAAAAACCACACGGAATCAGGCAACTGAGTCTCTAAAACCCATTTAATATATTTTAAAATATAGAAAAACTACTTATTTAACACAAAATTTTCGTTTTTAATGACTACCAAGTAAAGAAAAAACACACGGAATTAGGCAACTGAGTCTCTCAATCCCCTTAAAGCTCTTTTAAAAGATACAAAAACTACTTATTTCACCCCAACCTTTCGTTTTGAAAGAAAACCAAGTACAGAAAAAACACACGGAATTGGGCAACTGAGTCTCTCAATCCCCGTAAAGCTCTTTTAAAATATACAAAAACTACTTATTTAAAACAAAACTTTCTATTTTAATTACTACCAAGTAAAGAAAAATCACACGGAATAAGGCATCTGAGTCTCTCAAACCCCTTAAAGCTCTTTTAAAAGATACAAAAACTACTTATTTAACACAAAAATTTCGTTTTTAATGACCATCAAGTAAAGAAAAATCACACGGAATTATGCAACTGACTCTCTCAATCCCCGAAAAGCTCTTTTAAAATATACAAAACTACTTATTTAAAACAAAAATTTCGTTTTTAATGACCAACACGTAAAGACAAATCACACGGACTTAGGCAACTGAGTCTCTCCATCCCCGTAAAGATCCTTTAAAATTTAAAATAACTACTTATTTAACACTAAAATTTCGTTTTTAATGACCAACATGTAAAGAAAAATCACACGGAATTAGGCCACTGAGTCTCTCAATCCCCGTAAAGTTCATTTAAAAGATACAAAAACTACTTATTTAACACAAAATTTTCGTTTTTAATGACAAACAAGTAAAGAAAAATCACACTGCATTAGGCAACTGAGTCTCTCAATCCCCGTAAAGATCTTTTAAAAGATACAAAAACTACTTATTTAACACTAAAATTTCGTTTTTAATGACAATCAAGTAAAGAAAAATCACACGGACTTAGGCAACTGAGTCTCTCAATCCCCGTATAGATCTTTTAAAAGATACAAAAACTACTTATTTAACAAAAAAATTTCGTTTTTAATGACCAGCAAGTAAATAAAAATCACACGGAATTAATCAACTGAGTCTATCAATCCCCGTAAAGATCTGTTAAAATATACAAAAACTACTTATTAAACAAAAAAATTTCGTTTTTAATTAACATCAAGTAAATAAAAATCACGCGTAAGTATGCAACTGAATCTCTCAATCCCCGTAAAGATCTTTTAAAAGATACAAAAACTACTTATTTAACAAAAAAATTTCGTTTTTAATGACCATCAAGTAAAGAAAAATCACACGGAATTAGGCAACTGAGTCTCTCAATCCCCGTAAAGTTCTTTTAAAAGATACAAAAACTACTTATTTAACACAAAGAACACCCAAGTAACTGAAACCCTGTATAACTGAAAACCCTGAACAACAGAACCTCCGAGCTAAATTTCATTACGTTTAATATCTAGCCACCAAATGCTCCAAGCCTCAGAAGAAAAAGGGATTTTGAAAACAGGGAGCCCGATTTACGAAAAAAAAAAGGGATGCCCCCCGTGCAACGGGACCCCCCTTGTTACTGGCCCCGTGGATACCCGCCACCCTCCGTGCCCCTGTCGCCCCTTTAACTGAACCCGCGTGCCCCTCACCCCTCTATGCGACCCACCCCCCTCATAACACTTTTCAGCCATTTCTTTTTAAATTGACAATATTTTTCAAACGTTACTTACGTATTATACAGACCACATCGGCGAGGTAAAGCTAGGTCAAGTCACAATGTCATTCTATCGTTACTTTTCAATTAAGCAATTGAATACTTTCTAGCAATGTCACTTGTAAGCGTCTATGCAAATATCTTTTCGCAAAAAATTCGCAAATCTCGTAAACTAAAGAAGTAATTACCCTTTTCATAAACATTAGTCCTTCTATTAATGAACCCATGAAGCGAAACCCCTCGAGTATAAACGATTCAAAACTGATGGAGAATCAAATATGGAATCTAAATATATACAAAAATAATTGCATAACAATGAAACAAGACATGCTGGTTTTTTGGGTTTATCACCAAAAAGGCAGTGAACTTTGAAACCGCGTCATTCCTCTTGGCAAAGAGTGTGATGATCCGTAACTACTAGAAAAACCTGTTTGGTACGGGGGCCCCAGCAAATTCAATAGACCTATTCTACTTCAGTTGAAGAAATTAGTTTTTTCATTTAATTTCTGACCGTTTTTGAAATAATGCCAGGAAATCTGGCTCCACCTCCACAGAAAGATCCCTCCTCCCTACAGAAATATTCTCTAGATAATTCAATCTTGGTGATATTTACCCCACACAATTACTTTTAACATGTCCACGCGTAAAAGTGAGTCGGCAAAATGAAAGCAAGAAACATAAAAAGAATTTCACATTGGAATTCTGGCAAATTCCCCCAGTGTAAAATTTCCCGTGAAAAGTTTCCTCCCTTGAAACTTACCTCCTCATGGAAAATCTTCCTTGTGGAAAAAAACTCCAGTAGAAAATTCACCCCCCCCCCAAACAAGAAATGCATGCATAGTTCCCAATAACAAATACTATACGTATACAATTGGGAAATTTTAAAACTTTAAGACCTTTCCATAAGGGCTCTAGGGGGAATTTGTTACCTTCAAAGATATATTTTGGGGTTTTTCCACTATGCTGAACAGAATGGCTATCTCAAAGTTTTGATCAGAAGAAATTGGGAAAAAAGGGGCGTGGGAAGGGGCCAAGTTGCCCTCCAGCATTTTTAGTCACTGAAAAGGGCACTATAACTTTTAATTTCCGTTCGAATGAGCTCTCTCTTGATGTTCTAGGACCACTGGGTCTGTACGATTACCCATGAAAAAAAACACAAAAAAACACGCATCCGTGATCTTTCTTGTGGAAAAAAATACAAATTTGCACATTTTGCAGATATGAGCTTGAAACCTATGTAATAAGGTTTTCTGATACGCTGAATCTGATGGTGTGATTTTCATTAAAATTCTTTCACTTGTAGGGGGTGTTTCCCCCCTCTTTCAAATATCAGGTAAATTTTCCCAGGCTCGTAGCCTTTGATGAGTAATACTAAACTTGATAAAATTTATATATTTAGAATCAGCATTATAAGCCCATTCTTTTGATACATTTATTGACACAAAATTCCACTTTTTGAAGTTTTGATTACTATTGAGCCGTATCGCTTTTTTTTTTTTTATTGTTTTTTATTACTTATATGTTATTGCGTATATGAGGGGGTTCTCCCCTTCTTCAATACCACAATCTTTAAGCTAAGACTAAAATTTTGTTTAAATCACAAACCCCTGAATCACAAAGGCCGTTTAATTAGAATGCATAGCTCTTTTGAAAGCACTAAAAAAAACTGTAGCGTAAAGAGCGAGGTATTGACTTGTGGTCGCTCCTTACTTACAGTTTGTTACCACGAACTGTTTGATTAGGCATAAATTTTCACTTTGCGCACGAATCGGTGAGCTCCAGATTGCTGGTCCAGCAAGGTTTTTCTGCTGCGACCTACACTCTATGGGCTGGTACCCTTGCCTTTTCGACAACGCGTATGCTATCCCCAATTTCAGCATAATTCGTGTTGAGTAAATTCTGACTTTCAGAATCACTACTTCCAGACTTCTGAGACAAGAGCTGGAACGGTACTTCCATTTACTAAGGATAACATCACGTAATTTTTTAAAATTAGGTAGGTCAATTTTACCCAGTCACTATTTCATGCCACTTACTGGCGTAACTTGATGTGAGGCGATCAATTGAAGTTAACATGACGAGAAATAAGAGAGGTTTTCGAGTTCGGCAGTAATTCAGGCGATAAAAACATGAGATCAAGAGAACAAGGGCTGCCAAAGCTCTGGATGTATGTGAATCTAAGCCTATTTTGTACTGGAACAAGATGTGGGTACCTGCTAGACCCCAGCGCCACGCCGACGGGTCGACCGAACGCCGCTGACAAAGGCCTGGTCGACCGTCACCAAAGTGTCTAAACGCCGCCAGCGCACCGCCGCCGGCAGAGGCGGTGGCGTTCGGTCGACTTTAAATTAATTTTGCGGCAATTCTTTATTGCGTCAACTGCAAAGTTGGAGCTTTTCCTTCTCGTGTGATTTAGTATTTCGATTTTTTTTTTTTTTAAATTGGAAATCAAGCAGGGCTTGCACTATCCAAGACTTTTTGGGTATTTCCCTGAAAATCTATGAAATCTATGTGTAAACCTGAAAAAAAATATTTGGTTCCCCGAATCCCCGAAAATCACGCAATCACGGTGCTATCCCTAGCGATTTATCACCAGTGACTTTCCCTGCCAAATATTACTTTGTGTACCATAATTCTTCACTACTCTCTTGTTTGTTAATTTTCGTCTCTTTTGTTACTTTGCATAAAAACCAGACAGATGCAATATGCAACTGCAAATATTGCAATATACACAGTTCTTCATATGTTGACAGAAAAGTATCGTTTTTATGAAATAAGTTTAAATCATTTCGACTGCAGTTTCCCAATCGCTATTTCTTACATCATTCGTAGTCAAGAACTTATTTTCAAGTTGAATAGAATTATAGAACGCATTCACTACTATACAGATTCAGCCTTCTGTTGGATTTTGAAATTGACAGCCGACAGATTGTTTTTACAGGTGAATTGTAAGTTTGCAGAATTTTTTTTTCTTTTGCTGTTTTTCGATAAGGTTTTATTAATGTTTAATACTCAATTGTTGAACGCCTGATAGAAAAAACAATCTTCTTTCTGAAACATTTTTACCCTACCCCCCCCCCAAAAAAAAAACCATTTAGACAAAATTTAGCTATAGACTAAGCTATGTACACGGTTGGGGAATTAAACATTGAAACGGAAGTTACCCCAAAAATATGATTCATAAATAAATTGTAAAGTATTGCCTATAGGGGGGGGGGAAGGGGGCTATCATTTTAAAATGATAATACCTATTTATTTTTTTTTATTGAAAGCAGGGATGCCAAAAAGATAATTATTTTTATCCTTTAAAGTGAAGACAGAAGAAAATTATATCAAAGTCCCTGGGAAACCATTGAAATATTTTGATAGAACCAGGGCCCCCCATTGGGACTTGTTCATTGTCTTGGGTATTTTGCGATTTCTCATAGGCTACTGGCCTAATTTGGATTTTGTGTGTGCTCCCTTTTAATTAGATTCTTTGGATCTTATTGAACGCTACGGCGAATCTATGAATCAGTTTTCCAATAATTTGAGGTAAGTCTGAATAATTTCGACATTTTTTGTTGTCTTCGTACCCCTTTACTCATACCCTCAGTTTTTTTTTCAAGGAACACTAAGGTGTTTAACGTTATTTTGCGTGTTTGTTTGAACCATATAGTGACCTAGTTAATTATTAAGTAAACTATTTACTAATGCAAAGCTGAGATGGTATCCTATCAAGGTGGAGGAGGTTACCTCCACCCAAAGGAGAGGAGGTTAGGGAGGTATTATATTTAAATGATAATATCTCGAAATTGTTTTTATCGAAAGCAGGGATGCCAAAAAGTTGAAAAGTTGACAAAAATTAACAAGATTTTCGTGAGTTATACTTGATACAGAACTTGTATACTTTTATCGTCCAAAGGGAAAGGGACATATGGGTCCAACCCGTTTTTTTTTCTTATTGATGAAACGGGTTTACTTTGAAAACATTCATTCATAAGTACCAGGCAGATTCACCCAAAAACGAATTGGTGTGACGAAAGCGATATCGACATCCCCACCTAACGTTGCGCTCGAGTGTCAATGGCACCCTTGGTCCAGTGCCCAAATTACTTTAAAATGCAAGGTCATAATAAAAGCTTTCAATATGGGAGGTTTCAATATGGGAGGTACAAGGAGGAGTCTTATGACCTCAGGGTACTAGATGTTGAAACGTTCTTACGTATCTACAGTGGCTTAAAAAATTCAATCACCCCAAAAATGATTACTAAAAATATACACAAATATAAGAAATGTAACATTTGGAATATTATAACACTTTTTTCAAAGCTTTGAAGAAAAGCAAAAAAGGCTAAATACCCCTAACTACGCTTGAAAGCTATTTTAAAAAGAATATTCTTTGGATATTTCCATGGATATATCCATAGCAGATGCTTTGAGCCTGGGTGGGGATAAAAGAGGAGTCTTTGAGTATTTTGACCAAAGGTGACTTATTGTTGCGACTTTCTTAAATTTTTTAATTTTTGTGAGCATTTGGAAATCAAAGCTTAAACTCAATAACTGATACTAAGTGTCCTAACATTTTGCTTTGATTAAAAGTGACATACTAGGAAGAAAATCTCAATATCTTCCTGGAGTTACTTCAGTCTGCACATTATTTCATTTACTTACATTTAAAACGGATGAGCTTTTCATTTTTTTCCTAAGAAAATAGCTGGCACTTCATTTTTCTTCATACCGAATAAACCGTTAAGTGTTTTTTTGTTTCGTTGTAATTGAAGTGTTCTCATGTGGTGTTCATCATGTATTTTTCAATTTCATAAATTTACTCCTTATAGATGCAGTTTATAATTTGACTGATATTATGTATTTACGAGTTTATAATTTTGAATTAATCCCCAAAAGAAAAAATGAATAATATCCAAAAGAGCAGCCAAAAGCAATAAAAAAGCAACATTTCAGCCTTAGCCTACATAATATATATTCTATAAGGAAGCCAAAGAAACTTCAAAGTGAATTTTTTTTAATTATTATTAAAAAACAGTTTTTGAATACAAGAAGGCTTTTTAGGAATCCAAAAGAGCAAAAAACAATCAATATAAAAGTCGTCCATTTCAACTGTTTTAAAGGTGACAAAACAGATAAAGGTAAAGGGCATTTAGAAAAAATTCAGCTTCTAAGTTCAAACTTATATTCAAAGTTTTTACCCAGATAACTGACGAATTTTGTGATACGGTATTTGAAGTTTTGTATGCAGTAATCTTCGATGAAAAAAACTATTAATTTTGATAATTATTTATGTTAAGAGTAGGCCTACATAGCTAATAAATACTTCAACTACTCGTATTATGCAAGGGTTCTGAAACGCCAAAGCCATTTCGTTTCTACTAGATAATAAAAAAAAACAAGTTTTTTTAACTGAAAGTAAGGAGCGACATTAAAAAAAATCCCGAAAATACATTTTTCCTTATATGAAAGGGGCTGTCCCTTCAAACCCGCCGCTATATTTAATCTAAATTTTTTTATTTAAAAAAAAATTAATTTGGCGAGCACGATTCAACCTTCTTCTTCCCTAGCACGGGATTGCAGCGGGGGCACTCCCTTTCAAATACGGAATAATTTTTGTTTGTTTTAAGTTTTGATGTCGCTCCTTACTTTCAGTTTAAAAAACTTGTTTTTTTTTATTTAATTTCTCATCGTTTTTTAGTTAATGCAGCTTTTATTTGCATAAAAATTTTACCTTTCTTTTGCGAAATGGATGTCTTTACAAATTAACTTACGTAACTAACTTCTATATTCGTATATTTTTCTTCTGGCAAAAAATACAAAGTTGCAGATTTTTGCAGATATGTGCTTGAAACCTATGTAATAGTGTTTTCTGATAAGCTTAATCTGACGGTGTGATTTTCATTAAAATTATTTCACTTGTAGGGGATGTTTCCTCCCTCTTTAAAAAATCGAGTAAATTTTCTCAGGCTCGTAGCCTTTAATGAGTAATACTAAACTTAATAAAATTTATATATTTAGAATCAGCATTACAAACACATTCTTTTGATACGTTTATTGACATCAAAATTCCGTTTTTAAAAGTTTCGATTACTATTGAGCCGTATCGCTTGTTTTTTTATTGTTTTTTTTTATTACGTATATGTTATTACGTATATGAGGCGGTTATGCTCGGAGTCAATAAAACGCACTTTGAGTTAAAAGTTAAAAAAAAAATTTATTCACAAACCTACTTACTTACTTACTTAACTCCCATCCAGCCGGATTGACCGACTCGGGGCTTCTCCTCTGACAGAACTATGGCAAAGCTTCTTATACGATTCCCTGTTCGCTGCAGTCCGAAGGAGTACCGACAGGGGATGGCTGGGAAAGTTTTCCCTCCAGCGCTTGGGAGGTCGTCCTTTTGGGCGGGAGACATCAATCCTTCCTTCAAACACAATTTTTGGAAGTTGGGCTGGGGACATCCGCTGAACGTGGCCTAACCATCGAAGCTGTTGAAGCTGGATGGTCTGCATGATGGTCTGGGAATAGTTGAGCGAAGACAATTGCCGTTCGTTTGATATTCGGTCAAGGTAGGTGATGCCAGCAAGCTTCCTGAGGGATTTTGCTTGAAAGGCCGCCAACCCGCGTGTGTCTTCTGCTTTCAAGGGCCCTGTCTCTGCTCCGTACGTTGCTACTGGAACCACCAGAGCTCGAAAAATTCATGTTTTTAGTTTCAGCGACAGATGTTTGTTTTTCCAGATCGATCGCAATGACTTGAAGCCTGCTGAGGCAAGGGCGAGGCGTCGTTTAATGTCTTTTGAGGAGTCCTGCGTGGACGTCAGCGCACTTCCTTGGTAAAAGAAATTGTCAACCCACACGATCTCTTACCCCCGGGTCATAATTTTGCTGGGTTGAAGGCCTGTATCTATTTGCCGCGTTACCTTCATGGCTTTTGTCTTGTTAGCATTGATTTCCATCCCAAAGGAACTAGCTGCATGATCAATATCGTTAGCGCTTGATTGCAGTTCCTCTAGTTGTTCGTTAAGGCGATTAATGTCATTGGCGTATGCAAGCAGATCAAAGAGGTGTCCACTCATGAGTGCTCCCGTGTCATTGGGCACCAGTGCCAGTACAGCATTCAGGAATAGGCAGAACAGAGTGGGGGAGAGTAGGCATCCTTGCAGCACTCCTGAAGAGGTTGAGAATTCTTCAGTAAAGCCTTCGCTGGTCACAAACCCCTGAATCACAAAGGCCGTTTAATTAGAATAGATAGCTCTTTTGAAAGCACTAAAAAAAACTGTAGCGTAAAGAGCGAGGTATTGACTTGGGGGAGAACCTCCTCACATACGTTATAATTTCTGTTGGTTTTAAGTTCTAATATTCCTTCTTACATTTCAGTTTAAAAAACTTGTTTTTTTTATTTTAGTTCTGCTCGTTTCTTAAATAATTCTGGGAAATCCGGCGCCCCCTTCATAGAGATGTCATTTCCCCCAACGAAACATCCTTCACGGAAATATTCTCCAGAGTAACCCCCTCCACTAGCCCCCCCCCCTCCAGAAAAAATCCTTCCTGAAAATGGTTGTATACTTCCCAATAACCAATAAATAATGCTGGCAAGTCCGGCGCCCCCTTCATGGCAATTTCCTTCCCCCATGAAAACTTCCTTCATTAACAGATCCTCCAACCTAACCCCGGACCCACCCATCCCACCCACTACCAGAAAAAAAACCTCCTGAAAACTTCTGTATACTTCCGAATAACCAATACTATATGTTAACATTGGGTAAAGTTCATAACTTTTAGCCCTCCCTCTGGGTACTTCGGGGATTAAGTCATCCTAAAAGACATATTTATCATATTTTCGACCCTGCTGAACAAAATGGCTATCTCATAATTTTGATCGGGTGACTGTGGGAAAAAAATAAGCGTGGGAGGGGGCCTAGTTGCCCTCCATTTTTTTTGGTTACTTGAAAAGGGAACTAGAACTTTCAATTTCCGTTCTAATAAACTCTTCCAAAATATTATCGGACCCCGGGTTCGTTGTAATTATCCCTGGGGAAAAAAAACAAAAACAACTGCACCCTTGCCCCTTATCTTTCTTCAGGCAAAAAAATATGAAATTCTAAAGTGTCTCATATAGGAGCTTAAACACTATCAAGTAGGGTTTTCTGATACTCTGAATATGATGGTGTGATTTTCATTAAGGTTCTATAACTTTTAGAGGGTCTTTCCCTCTTTTTTTTAAAATCAGCCAAATTTTCTCAGGCGTGTTACTTTTGATGGGTACCACTAAACGTGATGAAAGTTATATATTTGAAATCAGCATTGAAATTTGATTCTTTTGATTCATCTATTGGTATCAAAAACCCGTTTTCTAGAGTTTCGGTTACCATTGAGCTGGGTCGCTCCTTACTTACAGTTCGTTACCACGAACTGTTTGATCTACTCTTCTTGATGAATAATGAAGACGACCAGTTTCCAGCCAGCGACTTGTGAACTTTTGAGCTCATGAATAGGCTCAAATCTGTTGTAAATTTAAGCTGTGATTTGAGAAAGACTGATGAAAACATTAACGTTTGTGGTAAACATTGATTGCGCCGGCGGCGCGGCGGTGGCGCGCTGTTTTTGACCCCACGGCCGCCGGTCTTCCCTCATCGGCGCGGCACCGGGGTCTAGTACCTGCTATACAGAATGTTTTCTCTGAAACTGGAGTCATCAAACAGATTACAGTTCAACTTGTTACTTAATATGACTGTCAGACTGCACGATACATAATCAATGGCAAGAACGCTAAAATCTTGGCACGCTTAATCAAAGAGCATATAAGAACTTAAATTGCGATCTTCTCTACGATGTTAACTTCGGCAACAACGTAGTTTTGTATTTTGACTGCCACAAAATTGTATTGATTTTTGTTTGTCCTTGAGCCTTAGCCTGCAGCGTGTGATCTAAAGTGCATTTTTACAACCCGGGTCAGTGAAGACAACCCAAGCTATTTCACAGAGCTTTTGTTTCTTTAAGGGGTGTTACAACTTTCTAGTGGGAAGCCCTGTTCAAGCATGCAGGCAGCCAGGATTCTCCAATCATTAGATTAATACCTAAGTGGGTCTAAGATATGCGACAGTTACTTGGCCCCATTTCCCATTATTTTCTCAGAAAAATACATGAAAAAAGGGTTATAAGAGAAACAGTATTGTACCACTGGTTTGAGGGTCCTGCCATTCACTTTAACAAGTCATTTCTACTTGTAAAACTTTTCAGTTTACAATTTCATTTCAAATGTTTGGGAATGTGATAGACGTTATCACATATGCTTCCTAAGGTTTGTCATTCCTGTCGTTAGTAAAGAAAAGTTCCCTTTTGTTCCTTTCTTAGCACTGGCATTAGAAAGTTAGCCCACGGCAAGAAGATCCATTTTTGAGCTAGGATCTGATCTTGAACCTCCTTGAAAATAAAATGGATGCAAAAATTAGACTCATAGTGCCTCCATCACCTCTCCTACACCAGTTACAGCTCTTTGGCAGAAAGGTATCTATATATCATCTTTATAAACCCGAATCACGCTTAGATTTTCTATTTTTGCGATTGAAGAACCAAAGGGGCCAGCAGTAGCTTTCCTCCCCCGCAATGCCAGGCCTACATAATTATTTTTGCACAGAGCAAATGAGATGGCATGTTGCATCGCATTCGAAGCAAGATTATGCTAAGCTTTTCAATCCGTGTTTCTAAAGGACCAAACCGAGTTATTAAAATGTTTGTGTGTGTGGGGGGGGTGTGTAGGTGGCAAACCTCAAAATATAATAAGAACTAGTCTAAAATTTCCTTCTCAAACCTTAACATACTAGGGAATAAATAAAAGTAGGCTTAGATAATGTAACTCACATTTATTCACCAGATTATGAGACTAAATGCTTAAGCCCGAACCTGCAACTGGAAACTTATCAAGGACTGCTAGGGAAACATATATACACATACCAAGTAAAGTGCCACTTTCTCAGGCCCGTGGGACAACGACAAATCAGACGAAAGTTCAATTGAATGGGCAGTGTTACCCACATTACTAATTCACTAGCTATGAAAGTGACACTCTGACACTGTGTACTCTGACACTGGTTAATACAAGGTAGTTGATTTTTACTATTAGATGTAAAGAAAAGATAATGCCTTTAAAGTACACTACTAGATGTAAAAAAGGTAATGACTTTAAAAAGCGGCTGAAAGCACTTTATATATAGGAGAAAGAGGACATTTATATGACGATTTGGGCCAGGAGACAAACAAGGGCAATTTGCCTGTCTAAAATTCCCTCAAACTTCACTGCCAACTTTTTCGTCCCAAACGTAGGCGTGGCACATCTTCTTTGAACTGAGATCAAACAAGCAGTTTCATCTAGTATTATTAGCAAGTGCAAAGTATTCCCTGTGATACTCCAATGCCCCCTTTCCTTGTCTTCCTTTTTTTACATTAAGGTAGGATTGCTACATCTTCTTTGAGGTGGAATCATGCAATGATTCTCACTCAATGTTATTAAAGGCATCAAGTGAGCCCCTGGACCCTCTAAAATCACCCCTATTTCCAATCATCAGCTTTTCAACAGAAAATTTACTTGTAGTACTTGTTTGAACAGGGTTATGCGAGAATTTACAATTCGTACAATTCGATAACCAAAGCCGAAAAGAGGCCTTCAAATTCTGTCCTAATCCTACCACACCAAATTCTAGTGCAAAGATATGAGCGTTGTACCTTGTTTGAATGGAGTCATGGAATGATTTTAATATGAATGATTAGAGGCACAAATTGGAGCCAAGGCCATCCAAAGAAGCTCTTTCCACCACTTGCGCAGCTTTGAAGTATTAATTGAAAAAAGTTATTTTTACAATTTTTTCTACAAAAGAAGTATTTCAAAGAAAATTAAAGAGCTTTCTTAAACCAAAGACGATCAGAAATAAGGTCAAGGGACTTTTCAAGAGCAAAATTACTATAAATTCCTATCAATAAATAAATGAAACCAAAAACAAACAAAAATTACAATAGGTAGCTATGAAAACACCAAACGAATAGAAACTACCACAAACAGTAATAGATTTAACGCCGGCTGTACCCATTAATGAACAGAACATATTTTACATTTTTGAAAACAATATGTATTTTGAGCAATGTGTTTTATTTCTCATAATGAATCTGGATTGATAGTTTATTATATACTAATATTCAGTCCTAAAAGTTTTGAGAAAAACTGGATTTAATAAGAGCTAAGAAACCAGTAATTTAAATCTGTTAGGTTTTTCTTTATAAGAATCTAGATTATGGCTTACTATTTGCGTGTTGGTCAATGTTTAATAATAGTTGTACTATAATACTTTGGCTTACTGGGCACAGGGAAAAGTATTCAAATATATGGTTTGGAAACCTCCAAAATCTTCGGGGTTCTATAGGGCTGACAGAATTCCAGCCTCCGCCATGTAAAAACCTTGGGTATAGAAAAATGTTTATCAATCATGGCCCTCTACATATCCTGACAGTTTCAACTTATTTCCCTTAGTATTTCCTGAGATATCGCATATAAACCCTTTTGAAAATCTTGGATATATATAGTGCAAGTGATCAAATTTAATTTTCTGCTCAGTAAGCCCTGACAATATGAGCTTTGAACCCGTAGATCTTCCTGAGATATCGTAGATATACCCATTGGACAAAATTTGGTGCACTTATTGTCGTTTGAGTTGGGTTAACATAACCAAAAACATACCCTGAAAGTCCAACTAAACACCCCTGCAGAGACACACTTTGAAAATCCGGATAATCACCGGGTTATTTTGATTTAGTTTCAAATCCCATTAACATTCCCTAGACGTTTCAACTTAGCCCACTAGCGCCCAAGACCAGTTACCGGTATATTTTGCGATAGTTTCTTTAGCGCAGTGAAAGAGGGCTTTAACTTAAAGATTTGTGGTGTAAGATATTTTTTCACACCAGCAGTGCAACCCTGGCGCTATGTTACCATATGGGAACGTTGGGCGTTAATGGTGTCCTTGGAACTGAAGGACGTATATGGATACATATATTTTGTCATGATTCAAGATTATCTGAGGTCTTGAAATGAGGAAGATAATGCTCATTTTAGACATATTCGGAATTTGGCGAACTCGCTGAAAAGAAAAAAAAATGAAACAGTATAACTCGACACTTTTTGAGGAAAATAAAGCAGATCCGAAAAGAACTTGGAAAGCTATCAATGAACTGGTTAGTGGGGCTTGAAGAACTCAAGACCCTCGAATTGGAATCGAAGGAGTGGTTGTAGAGGATAGACAATAGTTGGTGATATTATTAAGTTTGGTGATTATTTTACTCATATTGGGACGAAGATACAAGCGGAAACCAGAAATTCCCATACTCTTGTGAACGGCTACTCGTTTGCTGGTGAGCATGGCCTGGGAATGGAAATGTACTTTCAACCCTACGATTCACCTGAATTAATAAAGATCATCAGCTCTATTGGGTCCCACAGTGCCGGGCTGGATGGTATTAACCTGAAGACTAGTCGATCAATTCTGGTGTACATTCTTCCTGTGCTAGTGCACCTAATAAATTTATCAATGGAGAAAGGAGTTTTTCCTAAATTATTGAAAGCAGCAAAGATCTCTCTCTCTCTCTACAAAGGGGGGGAGGAACTCAAATGGGTATATCGAATTGGAGGGCTATTTTTATTTAGTAGTGTTTTCGAAATTTTATGAAAAAGTTATCCATGGAAGACTTTATTGTCACCTCACGAGCCTGCATGTATTCTATGATGGTCAGTTCGGATTCTGAAAGGGTCATTCGAACTTCGCATGCTGTACAACATCTTTTAGAGAATGTTAATTAGCTTTAGAAAAGGGTGAGTATTGTGTTAGTATTTTTATAGATTTTAAAAAAGGGTTTGATACCGTTAATTTCAGTATTTTGTTGGATAGATTAAGATATTTGGGTGTAAAAGGGAGATGCTTGGATTGGTTTAGTTCGTATTTAAAGGGTAGGTCAATGACGGTAAATCTAGGAGAGAAGTTTTCTAACAAACAATAAAAGCACGAAGACCAATAAGGAAATCTTTTTGTAAGACAATGGAGATAATTTGAATGAATATTTCGGCCCTATGTCCAAGGGCCGTCCTCAGCAAGACAAAAATATATAAAAGATGAAATACTCACAACAACAGGCGACCAATAAAACAAAAAATTAAAAAAAAAAAATTCAAAGCAGTCCTAGCATCCTTACTTCAGCGAAGTTCAACCAGGACTGATAACAAGTGAATTAAAACAAGGGGATTCAATGAGATGAAGGAAAAATGATTTAAAAACACGTTCTTATTGCTAATCCAGCCTTTTTGGCAGCTAATCTCAAAGGTCTTTTTGTGACCGGTTCTGTGTTAATTTCTATTGTTTTTTTTAAATATTTTGTAAGATCATTTTTAATTAAATTTGTGTACAGAGCATTTAGTGTATATTCCCCCAAGTCCCTGTTTAAGGAAATATTATTATTAATCTTAAGTCTGATTTCAATTGATTCTCGGACTACCTGCTTTATGCCTAGGTCATTGCTAATAAAGGCGGATTTATCAAAAAGTATATTGTGGCTATGATTTTCAAAAATATGGCTCCCTAATGCAGAATCAAATGAAACAGTGGAAATATTAGAATTTAGAGCTTTGACTAAATCATCTTTATGCTCTTGTATGCGCTTTTCTAAATTCTTGTGTGTTCTACCTACATAATATTTGCCACAATCGCATGGTATTTGATAGACCCCTCTTTGGCGAGTAACAGCGGTTTTATCTTTACCAGGATTTTTGACATTTAGAATTTTGAAATTTATTGTAAAAACTACATACAGATTATTTTTTGTACCAATTTTTTTAAGATTTGCAATGATTTTTGGAATGTAGGGGAAGTAAATTATGTTTCAGGGCTTGTCAGAAATTTCACATGGTAAGCTATCCTTATTTTTACGGGAGTGTCTTTTCAGTCTACAGTTAATTAGACTATTAATAAATAAAATTGGATACCCATTTCCAAAAAGTATGTCCTTGATAAAGTTTACTTCTGCTGTGATGTGGGAATCAGAACAAATGTTTAGGGCACGATCGATGAGGGATATTACGACTACGGTTTTAACTTGTGGGGGGTTATCTCCACTGTCTTACAAAAAGATTTCCCTATTGTTCTTCGTGCTTTTGTTGTTTGTTATGAAAAGGCATTGTGGTCTTCGTCGCTATTTTAGAAGTTTTCTATGTCTTTTCCTGTTCCATGTGGGGTTTCTCAGGGTTTCGTCTTAGGACCCCTATTGCATTTAGTGTATAATAGTAATAATAATTGATTTTTAACCCACATCATACACAAAAATGATAATCGTGGAGTATAACGAAAAAAGTAGATAATACACTACATACATGGTTACATAAAACTTAAAAACTTAACAAAAGCAGAGTAACCAAACAAAAGAAAAACATCCAAGATACAAAACACAAAAAAAAATAAAGAAAAAAACACTTAAAAAAAGAGAAAAAGTACAGCAAACGAGTAAGGCCATTGTGGTCTGGCAGATACTTATATGTAGACTGGGCTAGTTTTCTAGCAAGTTCCGTAAGCTTTGACTCCATATCCGGAAGACCGTAAACAGATATGAGATTCCGATTTCTATACCGTGGAGGCAGATACAATAGAAAGCAGGAAAACCGGAAATGATATGAATGAACTCATCTGATGTCTTTTTGGTGAAAAATAGGGTAAATTCCAGACAGAAACAAAACCGAGTGATCTGTAAAAACCGAATGTAATTTAGCAAGAGACGTTCTATTTTATCTACCTCGATTTGCAACAATTTAATAGCTTAAATGAATTTTTTTCTTGCAATCAGCGAAGACGAGCATTTGGAAAGGTTTTAGTGTTTTACTAACGTTGATACCCACCCACCGGAAAGAAGGAACAAACAGGACAGAAAAAGATCCGAAAAATAGAAGGGTCATATTGTTACTATTAAATAAGATATTCACACTCTGAAAGATCAAGAGAAAGTAAAATGGTATGAAGTTTAGAAACTATTGTTGGACCAGATGGGGAAAACCCTTCTTAGTCCTGCTGATCAAAAGGATACCATCTGCATATCATCTAGATGTTGGGCAAGAGCTGGGCAATCAACCTTTAAGTGTTTGGCACTTATGACATCCCCATCAGTAGAACTTGACTTGAGCTTCTTTATAGCTAGTACCACCGAAGATAAATGAACTGGGAGGATCTGGTTCTGGCGGAGTGAGGTAGGAAGCGCAAAATTAAGAAGCTTCATGAAAGTAGCATGAACGAGATGGTTTACGGTGTTAAAAATCTGATCATAATATTTGCACCAAGCAGCAGGGCTCATTAGGGTACTCGTTGAAAAAGAATAATCAATTTTATCTGTGTTTACTATCTTTTTCCAATCTAAATTATTTGTCGGGAACTTACAAGTTTTAGATTTTGTAGACCGTAAATACTTTTTATACTCTAGTTTAGTTTTTGTTTAAGCTCAAATACTGCGCCGTTAAGTGGCCGTCCGAAAGAAACCCATATACGCAGCCAAAATTTGGCTTTATTTTTTGCTGTTCTTAGACCTTGGTCCCACGACCATTCAGGCTTCCGCGTATTAAGTCTTACACATTCCTCCGGAACTACCATTCTTTCGGCTTCCTACATACATGATATAATATCAAAATAATACTTGTTCAAAACATTTTTATCATTTACAATCTTTCCAACCCGAAGTAGCTGAAAAAAAACTTTTATAGTAGACAAAAGAGCTGTAAGAGTAGAAATGTAGTGCACCCAATTAGCCTTATTCCAATTTTACCTGGTAAACCATCTACGGTTCATGCGTGAAATATCTGGTGACAGAGAGACATCAAACGAAAAGGAAATTGGTAGGTCGTTTATATCACTTTCTGTTTTGTGAACAAAAACAATCGAAATCGATAAATTTGGAGAACAATAAATGTGATCTATATTAGTATGGCTCCAAAAATGATTGATATATAAAAATAAACAATTCTTATCCAGTAGCTTAAACTCGGACAAAGACTGGAAAACCATATCCAATCGGAGGTTTAAATTCAATAAATCAGCATTAAAATTTCCAGCGACAACAAATTGGTAACCAAAAGATGATGCGGATTCTACCACTTTTTTCAATACACTACAAGTCTTGGCAAACTTATTCAGTGACTGAAAAGATTTACGATCATAAGGAAAATATACATTAATAAATACCAGATGGGTAATTCACACGGCCAAGATGTTTTCTTCACTGTGGAACAGGACTGGCGTCGCGGATGAAAAATAATTACTTTTCAAAATACAGTCGAGGCCTCCGGAAGGTCTACCAAACGCAGACCGTGCTGCATTCACAAACGCAACGTGATTTCCACTCTATTTCAGCAGATTGGTATTAGCTGATGATAAAAGATATTCTTAAAGATATACGATATCGTATTTGTACGAAAGTTCGTCAATGATGTACTCTTTCCTACGTGTTCCGCTTATATTGTACGAGATAACCGAGAACTTTTGCAACATCATTTTTTCACACCGGCTGCAATGCAAGACTTGAGCACTGGACACAATAGACTATACGAAGTGTGTGACCTGCCACAGTTCGCACAATTAGGGCTGTTAGTACAGGGCACATCTTTCGAGGAAGAGTGATTGCCTGCACAGTGTGCACATTTTTCCACTTGACTGTTGCGTTCGTTTAGAACTTGATCAGAAGACCTCCACTTAAAAAAACAACGAGGTACCTTTATAAAGTCATAAACGCTGAAAATCTTGTATTCGATTTTCACACCATTTTTTATCTTGTAACTTTCACCGAACGAATCTGAAAAGACTAGCTTGATAGTTTGGGACGATCCAAATCGACTTGAGTCCTCGACTCCTGGGTGCATTTTGAATTCACTAGCACTAAATAATGGCGGTATTCCTTTTACTATTCCAAGGTACCACTTCTGCGAAATCTTTGTGCCAGCACCCGAAACAACAGACTTCACAGACTCAGAGAAATCAGAGGCTACAGACTACTCAATATTAACAAAAAGTTTATCTCCCAACGACCGAACACTAGCAATCGAATCATGACCACTTAGTTGGTCAATAAAGTCCTTATGGCTTGTCGGATCACTAATAGACAGTGGCGATTTAGAGACAACAATAGTAGAGTGACTATAGACTGGTTTTGCAGGACTGGCTACAGACTGTGGTAGTGGCGGGAAATGGTTAGAATATACCTCGAACTGTTTGAAAATTTTCTTTAGCTGGGTATGCAGCTTATTCACTCTCGAAAAAAGAGCAGAATAAGCTGTGGCTGGTATGGATGGGACTTCATTGGGGCTTAGAATAACAAATACTGGGATGTCGGAATCTTCATTCTTGATAAAGTCCAGAATAACACCTAGGTGGCTCAGTGACGCTTTCGATCCAGTTTGCTTCTGAAATAAAGCTTCTGGATCTAGCTTGAACCCAAGCCATTTCTTCGCCTTCACAATATCATCAACGTCAAAAAACTCCGCACCTATCTTCTTAATCGTCTCATCATCAGTTCCTTTCGAAACGTTTTGCTGAACAAAAATCCACACCGGACAATAATGCAAATTTTCTTCATCCCCTCCGTACATGATAAACAGCTATAGCACGCCCACAATACGTCTTGCTCGTTCAGATGCTAAATGAATATTGAACTAATTAGGGAGAAATCGCAGGTGAAAAAATAATTGTTGTGCAAAACGGAGTACGGCGGTTAGAATAGGGCCTTCGCTATCCAAAAGAATGGTAAACCCTTTGGAAATTAAGAAAAAGCGGCAGTAACCATTTTAATTCATTCAATTTTCTTTGGTGGTTTCCTTGCGAGAGAAGTAAGGGAAGCTTTGAAGGCTGTCTACCTTGTCCCCACAATTTAAGGGGCAAGCCCAGCGGGTACCGCAGCTCTTGCTAACAACTCTCCGCCCTCCTTCTGTTTACTTTTCTTTCTCCACCTCAATCGTGGCGTAATTGCTTCTAAATATCGGATGTCCTGTTTATTTATATTCGCACTGCTTGATGGCTATTCCACAATATTATCACTGAATTGTATTTTAATTCGTTTAGTTGAACAAACCAGTTCTATATTATCCGTTTTCAAGCTAGATGTTCACTGAATGAATGCTAGTGAAATAATAATTCACAAGTATGTCGACAATAAGCGGTTCTATATTCCTGGTGCGTCTATGACATCTTCCGTCGAAGATACAGCACCTGTTGTGGCAGCGAAGACTCTTGAAGAATTGGTCCACAAGGCAAGCAGAGCTCTGCAAGAGTTGATTGAGTTTGTAGGCACTAACTCTCTTAGCATTAACACGGCAAATAGTAATTATATTCTGTTAAATTGGACTGGTGTATCTTCAAATCTTCCTAGTGAAATAGCAATAAATTGTTCTTTATTAAAGCCGGTTGAGATAGTGGGGTACCTAGGATTCATTCTCGATGAGAACTTCAGCTGGAGAAGACATGCTGATATTTTTGTGTGTAAAATAGCGCGTGGCTTTGGAATTTTCAGACGTTTTCAACATTTTTGACCTTCTCACATTTTAGTTTTTTTATGCTACTCTTTGATTACGCCGTATAAAATTATGGATGTATGATTTGGGCTAGTAATCTTATGTGTAATTTTAAACGATTACAGATTCAGCAAAATAAAACAGTGAGGTTAATTGGTAAGTATAATACAGGAGTTTTATATGCAGAGTCCATTTTTAGGAAGCTTAGGATTTTGAATGTTGGTCAAATTAGAGAACTTCAGATTGGCATTTTTATGTCTCAGAGTTTGAATAGTTTTGCACCTGATGTTTTTAATAACTGTTTTCGTTTTAAATCATTCTATCATGGATATGCTACGAGAAATGCTGAAGACCTGGTAAGTGAGGCAAGAAGTATGGTTCGTTCTAGCCATGTGACAAAGCACACGAATCTGAGGGTCTGGGATACTTTTACAGACTCAATTCGGGAAGCGGAAAGAGTGCCGCAGTTTAAAAACCGGTTAATGAAGCATCTCCTTGCGGGCAGTTGGTGAGTGTGGGAATGGATTGCGATAGAGGACAATATAATTTTTTTTTTAATAATATTTTTTTTAATTTATCGTTTTGTAATTTTTATTAACATTTCTTTTTTTATTGTTCTTTATTTGTGTTTATTTCAGTGATGATTTGTTAATTGTATAATTTAGTAATTGTTCACTTGTTGCGTTTATCAAGCATATTTGTGATTTCTTTGTAACGGGCCGTTAAGCCAGCATGAATTATATTTAATAAGGACGTTGAATGTTGAAAATGTTGAAATAAATAAGAGTTAGTATAAAAGATAAATTAAAGTTTGGCATGGAATTGCTCGTAACACATTCGCAAGTGAAGTCTGACACTCTCTTTACTCTAGTCATGCATTTTTTCTGCTTACTTTGCATCGATCCTACCTCTTCGATGTCACCATTACATGAGTGGTTGATTTTTAGAGTGGATCTGTGAAGATCCTGAGCTCCGACCATAACCTGGACCAGTGGCTTCGTTTTGGTGAACAAAACTAGATTTTTCCCTGGTGAAGCGGTCACATAGAATCGTAGTTTGTTGCTACATAAGCAGCTGTACTATCTTCCAGTTTCACAGCCAAACCACTCCATTTGACCTCTAGTGATAATAACGTCATTTCTTCTTTTGAATAACTTTTTTTTCGAGACCACATCTCTTCAATCAATTTTCGGGTACAATGAGTGTGGCACGAAATCCTTATGAATGAAACTGTGTGTGAAGATCGTGCCTTGTGAAGAAATTATAAGAAAATATGGGTTGCTTTTTCAACAGCAAACAATAGGCATGTGACAAAATATAGACCTAGGGGTATTGCTGGCTGTTACTCATTCTTTGCACAATACAGATCAATATTGTAAGAATATCCATTAGAAAAAACTAGTACCCATGTTTATTATCCAAATCCGTTCGGTTTTCATTCGATAAACATTTTACAGATGTGACGATTTTATGACCAAAGAAATGTATCATTTGATCGCCCATGGGAAGTTTTGTGACAGAACGTTCCACATTGCCGAAGTTTAGTGTTCATGGCATCTACAAGTGGCTTCAATATAGCCATTTTGTCGCTGTCCTAGAGGTCATTATTTTTTGTTAGGGGTAGTTTCTAGGTCATCTGACCGAACCAGCACATGCTTTTACTGGAAATATACTAATTGTAGCACAATTCCCTAAAAACCGTCAAGTTTTTCATTGCTCAATGTGAAGCTGATATAACCATTATCAGAGGCATATTGTCTTGTTTTCCATGATCATAGTTCGAATAGTATTGTCCTAAAACTGACAAAAAAGCCTTGAATTGAGGTATGCCTGTCATGCGACTTACCTTGTCTCCAAGTCTTGGTAGTGATTCAGAAGGACGATCTCCAGGCTATGCCATCTTTTTACATTTCGGTGCATCCCTTGTTTTTTTGTTTTTTTTAAGCTTCACAGTTTTTAGATACCAGTTTTGAAGACTATCCTTGTGATACTGTTGGGACTGTTTTTTTAGAACGGCTTAGTGATCCAAATAAAAGTTCAAATAGGGATAAAAATACTTTTAATAGACAGTGTTTCATAAACAGTGATAGAAATTCACAAAAATACCAGATAATTCGGTCACATATGCAGTGACCGTCATCAGTACTCAGTAGTAAAACTACTGATGACGTAAAAGTTTTACTACTGATAATGGTCACTGCATATGTGCATATGTGGGTATTTTTGTGAATTTCTATTACTGTTTGTGAAACACTGTCTACCAAAAGGATTTTATCCCTATTTGAACTTTTATTTATCGTCATGGAAAGGCAGTGTGATCTCCAAAATTACCTCAGTTATACATCGTACAAATAATCAGAAACGAAAGTAAAAGCATTATACTGGTAGCATATATGATTAACATAGCGCAGTGTGTTTGAATCCAATCATATCACTAAACGTACTGTACCATTTCTGAATCAGAATCATAACCGATTTGTTCATCCGTAAGACTGGAAGACCAAAGAGGGCCAGTTGCCCTTCCAACACTCTCTGCCCCTCTTGTCTCCTGCTTTTAGTAGAATAGTATGTAGTTTACCTATTTTTTAAATCGATAACACGCAACGATTTTCAATTTTACGATTTCAGGCATGAAATAGTCCAACAGTCACTCCGAAAGCCTCTTCTTCCCATCAATTATCTTACATTCCACAAGAATTTCAAATTTATATTGATGGAGGGATGAAGTGGGGCCCTAGATCCTTCAACATGCCCTTTTCTCTCCTTCCAATGTAAAATCTTCATAAATACGTTAAGTATGCTGCACTTTTTGAAAAGGAACCACGGACAGATTTTCAATCTATATGACTGAAGACTAATGTAGAACAGTTGACCCTTCAACAAATCTTACCCCTTCAACATATCCTAGCTTTTTAACACCTCCGACCTCTCCTATGCCCAATCCTTAGCAAAAAAAGTTAAAATGTTCCACATTGCCAGAATTGAGAACTTGCAATTATTTTCAGTCTATATGATCTGAGGCACTTGAAGACGTTTCCCCGACCATATTCTTGCAATAATCTTTTTTTATCTGAGATACAAAAAGTAGGCTCTTCGAAACTCCAAAATCATCTCCTATCACCTGCTTTTCGTTTGAGAGGTAGGCAGACATTTTTTTTCACTGATCTGTAAGGAATCAATAAGACAGATATTCTTATTGAATGACACATTACAATGGTGATTTTCACATGCATCTTCATTACGCTCGACCCCCCACCCCAATTATATCAAAATTTTAGGGGGAAGTAAGTTTGAACCAAGAGGACAGAGCCTATGGATTTTACAAATGTCTCTACTGCTTCTAAGACCCACCTATTTTCCACAGTAAAGTGACTGCATTCACTTAAAATTTGGCAGGAGGATGCCTGCAGCCAAGAAAATGCTAAGTAAGAAATTTGAACAATTTCAGGTTCAGAGCAGAGGTATTAATATGGTTGAAAATTTTACTGTTCAAGGAATAGCTCTCTCATTTATAAAAGTAATTTGTGAGCAAGATTAGTTAAGGAAGTTTCTCTTCAGGGACGTGAGGCTGCTGTACATTTATAGTATCTAAACGGGCAAATGTGAACTATCACGTCTCTTTACCCAATCCTTGTAGAAATTCAAAAATTGTAAAGATTTTTCATAACAGTTGTCAAAAGTAAACTTTTCAATGCTACGATGCTTTTCCATTCTTTTTTTTTACTAGGTTCACATACTAAGCTCAATTAAACTTTTTTTTTATCAATCGACTACTCTCAAACCTGAGTTTGAAACAGCGGGAGAGAAAATGATTGGAAGGAGGTTGGATTTTTAAAGCTTGTCTGCTTTTTTTTTATTTCGTCAATACGGCTGTATTTTAAGCCAGCTTTCTACTACAGAATATTAAGTTATTCTTGGAATGATACCCTTCTGGTCAATATGCCCCTCTCTCTTTTGGTCACATTAAATTTGCATTGCTCATAAGGTGGACTTCTATTCACACAGAAAATATAAAACCCAGGTCCCAGATTTGCTTAAGTAATTCTGGATCCATCCGAGAAGATACTTAAGCAAATATACTGAGCTAAAAAAAAAGAAAAGAAAACCTGACTTCTTTGTGTAGGACATGAACAAGACTTCCCCACTTTGAAAACCATGAATGTAAGTTGGTGTAAATATGCATATTAAATATGCAAGTAACGGACATCAGAAAGGGTGTTATGATAAAACAATGTGGAAATACCTGAATGCGTACTACTGTGATCCTTCCTTGGTTTGCAACCATTGTTTAGCATATCTTTACATGGTCCATGAGCGGTTATACCACAGCTTCGACATCGAAATCCTTGCTTTATGGGGCCCCAAAGCTGAATAGAAAAATAAAATTATTTCACTTTTTAACTTCAGATGATGTGTATTAATGCAAAAATAAATCATTAAAAATATGAAAAAACAAAAAGAAACAGCCATTAAATGTAAGAAAACAACCAAAGAAACACTGAAACTACTTCTCTCCCTTCAAAATTTTAAAAGAAATGAGGAGAAACAGGGATTTCAGAGTCAAAATGGACGAGTCATACCAAAGATATGAGTAGAAGTAACTTCCAACTGTCACCTAAGCCACTACAAAAATCCCTTGAAGTTTGATATAGTTGACAGATTCTTATCATTTGCTAATTGTTATCTATTTAATTGTTTTCCTCTCTTTGTTTCTAGGAAAAACTATTTGATATCTTCATTAATTATTTACCTTTGGGAATTTTCTAATTTTATTTCCAACATCCCCTTATTCACAATTTTCGTCGAGTTCACAATTTAAAGATGTGCTACTAAGTAAATGGGACATAGGCTAGAAATTAAAGAAAATTAAACTGAAAGCTTTGGAACATCGGCAACACGATATTTCAATCTTCCCTAAAATGGGAGTGAGATAAAGTTGAGCATCAGTTTTTCCTTAAGAATTTGTTTTCAAGTGTTCCTGATTTTTTTTTTTTTCTTTATCTCATTTGTTTGAATTGTGAATCTTGCTTCAAGCGTAAAATTACAAATGTGCCAGAAGTGATATAAACGAAGTATCAAATCGATTAAATTGATTTCTTTAGGCTCATTTATCTGTTTTATCTATCTTTTTCGAATTTACTTGACGGAGAGGGACCTGCTACCACTCTTAGGAATATACATTGCTTTTGAAAAAGTAAACATTCCGTACAATTTGTAACAGTATACCTATAAACAATAGTCTATAAATAGACCGATTTATATGACACAGCTCAAAGACATACTCTAACCTTTGATGGGGTTGACATTCACATAGACATTCACTGTTATTGCTTACTAAGAGAGGTTAATATCTTGGCTTGCATATAGATAAATTTTGTTGCTGTTTGTTTGTTAAATGATTAATTGTTTTAGGCATAAAAACCTGTAAATGATATTCCAGACGAATTTAGGAACATTTACTGGCTTATTTTTAATCCATTTCTCAGGGTCCGTGTTGTATCAAATGTTAAACATCTATTTTTTTAATGAATTGCTACAAAATAAACAAAGAATTAGAGGCAATAGAATGAAAACTAAAGATAGAAGAAGTCAAAATCTAGATAACAAAATTGTAAACAAGAGAAACAGGGATGGTTAACTCTTTTTGGAAATGTTAATGTACGATCCAATTTTAATACAAATGATTATATAAAATTTTAGAGTAGCATACATTCAAAAAATAAGGCTCGAACATATTTATAGAACAAGTATATTATCTACAAACAAAAGTTTATGCTATGAAGCACCTTGAGTATTAAATTTGTCAATCCATAACACGTCTTTTTCCACCTGATATAAACACTTGAATCTATGAATTCTTATAAGGGGTAATAAAACCTTTGGGGCGGTGCCCCTTACACTGTCTAGCTAAACTAATGCAAATATATATTCTCAAACGAGCAGTTGCAGATTATATGAAGGGTCAGGCACGCATCCGGGGAGGGAGGTTGCGTGCGCCCAGAGATCCTCTAAAAGCTGCAGTTTATTCTGGATTTCTAGGCTTTTGTTATTCAAACTATCAATTTTTATTACGAGCTCTCCTACCCTCGATAGATTCCTATTTGTGTGTTCGCGAGGAGCGCTTTTACACAGGAATAAGGATGTAGTGTAGACGCCTACTCTTGCTCTGTAGCGACGCTGATGTTAAAGTGCCAAAAGTCTCTCCAATATCGGCCTCCTGATTTCATAGGTATCAATCCCCCACATAAGCTTCATGAAGTTTTTACTTTTTGTGCTATTGCTCTATTGTGCATCATCATTGCTTCAATGTTTTGTAACTTAATGCTTCTTATACCATCTTTGGAAAATATCGAAATCAGATCTACCAATTCTGAACAGTTATAGCTATGTGTAAGTTTGATGTACTTCTAATTGTATTAGTGTCCAATTTATATCGGCATAGAAGTTTAATTCAACCGTTTTTTTATGTTATTAATTTAAAAAACTTTTTCCACAAAATAAGTTTTTCAAAGAAAAGTAAAGAACTTCATTAAAGAAAAAACGAGCAAAAATAAAATCAAATAATCTACCAAGCGTGAAACTACCACAAATCAGTATTGATAAATAAATGAAACCAAAAACGAACAGAAATTACAATAATTAACTGGGTCAAACTCAAAAGGGGAAGAAATTAACATAAGTTGGGCTTAAAACCCCTATGCTTTCTCAAGGCCAGAAAATAATTTGCACTTTACTGAAAAAAAAAATACAAAAGAATGTGCATTGTCAGTTTAATATACATATACTGATATTTAGTAATCAAAATCTTAATATTATTTGACTTATTAAAGTTATAAAAGTAAAACAATTTTTGGTTTTAATTTTGACCTGGGGCATATAAAAGTTTTTATTGAAAGCGTTGTCATAGAAACTTCAAAAGGGATCATTCAAATGGAAATTGAAAGGGCTAGTGTCTTTTTTAATAGTTGAAAGTGACTGGATAGCGACTAACGCCCCTCTCACGCCCGCCATTTTACAAAACACATCCAATCAAAATTTTTAGATATCCATTTTGTTCAACGTATTTGAACGTTCTGGAAATTAGGTCTTTTAGGAGGACACTCACCCACAACCCTCAGGACACGGGTTTTAAGTTATGACCTGGGGGCATACCAGAACGATATTGACACAATGTATTATTTATTAATTTTTTCCTTTAGATCAGGGTACTTCGTATCGAAGAAGTTGTCGTAGAAACTTCGAGAGGCACTCATTCAAATAAAAATTGGAGTGACTTGTGCCCTTTTTAATGGTCAAAAGTGATTGGAAGGTGACTAACACTCCTCTCAAGCTCACCATTTCCCCAAACACATCCAATCAAAATTTTGAGATAGCCATGTTGTTTAACGTAGTTGAAAATTCTAGAAATTCGGTCTTAGAGGATGACAACCACCCTAACAGACCTTAGAGAAAGGGTTGTAATTTAGGCCCTGGCCCTGAGGGTTGTGGGGGAGTGTCCTCCTCAAAAACTCATTTTCTATCTGGAAATCAACTACGCTGAACAAAATGGCTATCCCTAAATTTTGATTGGATGTGTTTGGGGGAATGATGGGCGTGAGGGAGGCTAATTGCCCTCCTATCACTTTCGACTATTAAAGAGGGCACTAGAACTCTCCATTTCCAATCGAATGAGCCCCTTTTGAAGTTCCTACGACGACCCCTTCCATATGAAGTGCCCTGTTCTAAAGGGGGAAAAAATAGTACATTGTGCCAACATCGTTCTTATATGCCCTCAGGGCATAACTTAAAACCCTTGCCCCGAGGATTGTGGGGGAATCTCCTCCTCAAAAACATATTTTCTATCTGGAAATCAACTACGCTGAACAAAATAGCTATGTCAAAATTTTGATTGGATGTGTTTGCAGAAATGATGGGCGTGGGGGGCTAGTTGCCCACCAATCCCTTTCGACTATTAAAAAGGGCACAAGCCCTTTGAATGTCCGATCGAATGAGCCTTTTTTGAAGTTTCTATGACAACACCTTCCATAAAAACCTTATATGCCCCCAGGGCATAAATTAAAACCCTTGCCCCGATGGTTGTGGGGGAGTGTCCTCCTCCAAAACATATTTTCTATCCGGAAATCAACTACGCTGAAAAAATGGCAATCTCAGAATTTCGATTGGATGTGTTTGGAGGACTGATGGGCGTGGCGGGTGGGGGGGCTATTTGCCCTCCAATTACTTTCGACTATTAAAAAAGGCACTCGAACTCTCAATTTCCAATCGAATGAGCCCCTTCTGAAGTTTCTACGACGACCACTTCCATAAGTGCCCTGCTCTAAAAGAAAATATAATAAATAGTACACTGTGCCAATATCGTTCTTATATGCCCTCAGGGCATAACTCAAAACCCTTGTCCCGAGGGTTGTGGGGGAGTTTCCTCCTCAATAACATATTTTCTATCTGAAAATCAACTACGTTGAACAAAATGGCTATCTCAAAATTTTGATTGGATGTATTTTGGGGAATGATGGGGTTGGGGGGGGGGGGGGGGCTAGTTGCCCTCCAATAACTTTCGAATATTAAAAAGGGCACTAGACACTCCAATTTCTAATCGAATGAGCCCTTTTCGAAGTTTCTACGACAACTCCTTCGATACGAAGTGCCCGGGGGGAGAAAAAAAAAAAACAAAAAAAAACACATTGTGCCCACATCGTTCTTTACTTAGGCAGCGCTAGCGCACAGCCTATGATCTGGCAGCCCTAATCAATAGTACAAAAAAACTGTAAAAACGGCAGTTCCTACATCAACTATTTTACTTATTACAGTGGGTACACAAAAAAAATAAGACCATTATCTATAGTTCCGTGAATTGTCTGTGAACTATACAGGTTTACGCTCCGTGAGACTGGGCAACTGAGGAAATAGTATAGCAAACAAGAATTGCAAACAAGCAAAACTATAGTAAGCAAAACTATAAGAAATAGGTATTTAAAGTTATCCTTGACAGACCTTAGCTTAAGACAATTTGCAAAAGTCATTTTTGGTAATGCTCTTTTTAGTATAATTACCTTAAATTTTGAAATAACACCAATTTCCTTTCATCATATTCAGTGTCGTACAGTTTGAAATCTCATCCGTATCAATATTCTTTATGAAGTTGAATAGTTAAACAGTGCTAAATTTTTGGAGTAAAGTTATTAAAGAGAATAAGATTTGTCTTTGCAAAAGTTTCTTTAATTTTTTAATTGGTTTGGGGTTGGGTGTTAGTAATTATTTTTTAGGAGATATAGAACTGTAGAATAGTACTTCTCGATCTATAATTCCAGTATATTTTCCCTTGTTGGGGTTTATTTTATAGATTTTCCTTATGTTTTGGGGATTCTGGCACCTTGTAGTCTATAAATAAGGAATAAAAATAAATATAAGAGGAAGTCAATTTTGAATTCCAATCACACCTACAGTAAAGTGACAAGGGTTATCTTCCGATAACATCAGAAGAGAAACCTTTACTTCGTGTATATTTTACGCTTGTCGTTTGTTGTTGCAACCAAGAAATGCGCTTTCGGCAATTTTTCTTACAAAAACCATTTTAAAATAAAACTTAATTGTATCCATTTAGTTGCCTGTGGTGACACAGTGGATCGGTATCTGACTGGGATACGGATCAGGGTTAAACCCCAACTGCCGCAGGGTCAAATCAATGGTCTATTACAGTCAAGACGCATTGTGAGTTCAATGACTTTATTATCTACTCGTTTTCTTAATTCTGGAATTGCATAGAGATCGGGCAGTAGCTTCTGTGAATATCTAGCAAGAAGAAGAAGATAAGAAAGTGAGTATTAAGAAAAACATACCAGCCCTGAACAGTGAGCGCACAAGGTAGGCTTAATACAGATCGTTTCATAAAAGGAATGAGTACTGAGATCCACCAACGATTCAGCTGAGTGACTTTCTGTATCATCAAAAGGATCTCCACTTGAATCTCTCCGATATGTGGAAGCTAGTAGAGAAGTGGACGGAATGTTGAGTGCTATCTGGAAAATTAAAAGACAATAACAATACAGTTTTTAGATGTATTTTTGCAGTAACTTGGATTGATAAATTTTGTATGACGAAATCGGTCAAGTAGATATTTAAGATGTTGAGTTTCTTACGTTCTTTACATATCTTTGAGTGGTACATGAACAGAAAGACTTACTCAGGTGCTCTACATGTGTTGACTAAGATAATCTAGTAGCCAGAACATGGTATATATAACTTGACTTGGACTTTGAAAATTTATAGTTTGACTTTCATTCAACTAAAATTCAAAATGTATTTCCAAATATAAAGTGCATTCACTCGAAAATAGAAGCCGTAAAATTCATATATGAACAATACCTTTATTTCATTATTAATTATCTCAAAGTACGCACCATCAGTTAATAGGCACCATCAAAACTGCTAGGAACTTAACTAGAAACTGCAAATAGCAGGCCAAACTATAAAGTCTTAAAAAAAGAATAGATTTAAAGTATTATTTTCTTTTACCCTGGAAAGGCTATGTCAATATAAAACAAACAGAAATTAATTAAAAAGCTTTTTCCACAAAATAAGTTTTTCAAAGAAAAGTAAAGAACTCCATTAAACATTAAATGAGCAAAAATAAAATCAGATAATCTACCAAGCGTGAAACAACCACAAATCAGCATCGATAAACAAATGAAACCCAATAGAACAGATGTTACAATAAATAGCCGAGTCAAACTCAAAACGAGCAGAAATTAACATAAGTTGAGCTCAGAACCTCTATACCTTCCCAAGGCCAGAACATAATTTGCACTTTACTGAAAAAAATACAAATGAATGTGCATTTTCAGTTTAATATACATATACTGATATTTAGTAATCAAAATGTTAATATTATTTGATTTTTTAAAGTTATAAAAGAAAAAAACATTTATAATTTTTTCAGTAAAATGGAAATAGAGGTTTCAAGCTCCTATCTGCAAAAACGTGGAATTTTGTATTTTTTGCAAGAAGACAGATCACGGATGCGTGTTTATTTGTTTATTTGCCATCAGTTAATAGGTACCCTCAAAACATCTAGGAACTTGGCATTTCGCCTAGAAAAAAAGGATAGTATTGTGTTAGATAGAATACTAATAAAACGAGACTCGTGCAAAAACAGGTGCATTATCTTATGTTTGGTTATCCAATTCCCAAATCCTGCGCTTAAATCTCTTCTAACCTTACATCATAGCTAAAAGCTTAATTTTTAACTGTTGAGGTAAGATTAAAAGACGTGTTTCAATTATTACTTTATCAAGTCTTTTGTAACATGAAACTATTTCGATGAGGATGGTTTTTAGTGACAAAATTAATCACACTGTCCGTAATAATAAACAGTGAGCTCATATGCATAGAGTGCACTACATTCAGAGAACATTCTAAAAAATTCAAGTTTGAAAACATGCTCGTGCTAAGAAAATCTAGCTTCTATGCTGAAGAGAAACACGAAAATGTTATCAAGTTAAAGGTTGTCTATTATAATTTACTGCACACGACAGAGCTTACTTTTGGTCAAACGAGCAACTTTAATATGTCACATTTAGTATGTTTGATAACAAAAATTAATGTACCTTCCATTGTCTCCAAGAAATAAAATAAACTTGATTAGTGGAGCCCCGTGTGCATGTAGTAAGTGAAATGGAAGAGTAAAACCGTGTGTTAACAAAGAAGAAGAAGCGGAATGGTGATTCTAGTCCATAATAAGAAAAATGGTCAAGACATCAGAAGTTTGAGCTTCTATCTAAGACATAATAAACTTTATTCTGCTGCTTGGGTATGATTAAGCATGCGGGTTTATTTAGTTGTCAGTTTTTCTCTCACTTGGATTGTATTGAATCAGTCATTGTGAAAAATTGGCAGTCCCTTAAAAAACAAAAATTTGATTTCTAACAGGGGTTTCACAGAACCAAGGTACCATTTTGCGCCTTAGATCCACGAGTTTCTTCAACCGAGTTAGAACAAAACGTAATTAGAGATAATTACCTCTAAATATTTTAACTAGGATTTGATAAGTTCTAGAGTATGGTACTAGAATAATGCTTAACTTGATGAATATGTCACATGGCTAAGATCTTTGAATAACATATCAGGTTTTAAGTTTAAATGTATTCTATTATATCATTCTTTATTCTGCTCGTGGTTGAAAATCTTTAATAGAATTACGTGGTTCAATTTTAATTTGTTAGTGGGTTGAAAGGCAATAAGTAAGAAGGCTAAACCTAACTAGAGGAAAGTTAAACTTGAACTTAAACAGAAGCTTTTCCTGATGTATTGGGAAAATTTTATTCCTTTCAAGTTACTTTTTTATTTTAAACGCTACTTTATGCTTATATACGTAAGAACACTAGCAAACTTTTAAAGCAATACAATTCAGTAAACACAACTAAGCCGACAATATGCGGAGAAAGAAGTCCTTTTTCAACTACTGAAAATTGTCTAAATCGTTCATTTATCGTGGCAAATTAGTTATACATTGGAAACAGATCTTTGGCTTGACTCCTTTAAATAGCAGATTTTTAATAGCATATTTTTACTATTGTTCTTTATCTTGTATCTTGGGAGCGTCATAAATTCAATCGACCTTATTGGTTAACTTAAAAAATACACATGAATCATAAATAATCTTAAACTACTTATAAAATACACAGTATATAAATTCAGTACCATATAAGGCAACATTAGAATACTAATTGCCCTAAGTCCAAGGTTAACCATTCCACCGTTTATGGCACTAATTTTAACAGTTCTGAAACTTTTAACCAACAAAAATGGACGTTTTAGTAATGAATCTGTGTCATTTATAGGGTTTAAAATCATTGTGCATCATTGAGATTCTTTGTCATTGTTAAACCAATATATTTCTTAGTAGTTTACGACATTTCACAATTGTGAAATAGCTGTCAAGGAACTGTTGGTTTTAATTTGATAAATTTAGCTTAGCATTCAACACATTTTCTAGAGCACAACTTTATTGAAAAAAAGCAGATGCTAAAAAGAAAGTGGCCAATAGCAAAAACACCACGCCTGTATGATTCTCAGAGTGTGCTTCTTCCAATAAACTAAAAATTGTTTTGGTGACGACAGCAAACTATTAGAATCTTCTAAATGGCTGTAATATAAATTATGTACACGTCGTAATTCATTATTATTATGGGTAGTCGAGCTCTGGAACATACCCTTTGACTAGAAATAATAGCTACGTAGTTATATCATTCTAATTAGTTGCTCATAATTTCAAGGCAGATAACAAAAAAATAACTTGTTAAATATAGTTTAAAACTCATTTGTATTAGAAATTTCCTTTTAAACTGAATTTCAATCAATTACACATAATTTTTTTCAGATTGTTTCAGGATTTTCGTTTATTTTTACGTGGACCCCTTTTTTAAGAGATTACAACCCTACTCATAGAGCTTTCACTTGGTAGATACAACAGGACAATGTCTCCAGACCCGTTTCTGGGTAATCATTTTTCCTGAAGATCCTTGGATGATCTCACTTGTCTTTACTCCATGAAGATAAAATGTTTCTGTCGACTTCTTTTATGTTTCATAAGCTCGTATATATTGGTGTTTTGTTTCAGCGCAAAATTCAAAAGTTGGCACTAAAATAGAAAAAATATAAACTTACAGTAGGATGGCTTATGCCTGAAGCTGAGGAAGAACTAGAACTTCTGCATCTTCGAGAGTTGATAAGGGGCTTAACACTTTTATACTCATCGGATCGCTGTTTCACGAATTGCCTGACTGGAGTACAGTTGAGATGAGATGGTGGGGAGAGATTCTTCGACATTTGGGGCCTAGCAATGCTTGGAATGTGGCATGGAGAACTCCATTCAGAAGAATGCACTCGAGTAGGGGAACAATGTGGGGAAAAACTTCGTGGTTCCCTTGATAAGGACAGTTCATATATCTCGTCTTCTGAATATGCTAGATCAAGTGATACCTAATATGAAACCAAAAAATTACTTTCTGGTAAGATAGACCCCCTGATTTCATTATTGGACGTAAATCAGAATATTGATGAAACACAAAAAAAGTTGTATCCAAGCTCAGACTAAGCTTTTGTGAAGGCTTGAACATTAGTGAGCACTAGACCTCCTTCGAACAAAACAGTAAGCTCAATGGCCTCCACATCCATTGTCCATATTTAATGGCTAAAAATCGAATTACTAGCTAAGATTAAGGGAAAATTATTTGAAACATTTTTTATTTTCATTTTGTTTCATTGACATGTAATGTGTTTCACTCTTGGTTATTGATCTTATTAATCTATTTTTATTTTTGAATGAGATTTAAACTCTGAAAATAAAAACTAAGCTGAAAAGGTATGTCTTTTGCGTATATTTGATTTCATTAATGCTGTAGTAATCCTAAGGGGTATGATGTTATCATAACAATTTAATACTATTACTCAGTTAATGAATAACATTTCTCATGGACATAAGTGGGTGTCCCAAACGTCAAATTTAAAAAGAAAAAGAAGATTTCCGCATTAAAATTAAACGATCTTACCCATAACTCTTAGAATAATCAACATACAAAAAATATTGATAATATATATTTTTTTTTTTATTTAGTAGTTATAGAGCTGCATAATGATGGATTTGCAACCATTGAGAACAAACCTTCGGGTTTTTGTAGATGGCTGCTATAAATTTGTTTGTATTTCTTATGTCAAATAAATTAATTTGATTTGAAAATAAATAATCAGAAATATTAAGAAGTAAATAAATAATAATCTTTGTAATAATACAAAAAACTAATATAATATGTAAGCTTAGTCTTCATAATAAGGGTTCTAGTTTTGTCTCTTCGAAATCTTGATTATCTCAAGTTTTCAAAACTCCTTAGGACTTTTCCTTTGGACGTACTTTCAACCCTTAAACTTTTTTTAACCTTAAAGAGTTTCCCTTTGTTTTCAACATTGGGTCTTTCTAAACCATATATACAAAATTTGAACTACTTTCATGTCACTGAACTAATGACAGGTCAACAAATATCAATTTCAAAAAGCTTATGTAGTTACTGCTTTAGTAGAAATAAAGTGGTTTGAACTTAAGTGACTCTTGACAAGTCTTAGGAAATGCAGAGAAAAATAACTCTTGATCTATGCAATGAAATAAGATCCAGAATAAGTAAATGGCATTGATTCATCTTTCAAACTGAAAACGGACTTCAAACGAGAACTAAGACTTTCGATCCGAGAACTAATTTACCTATCCTCGTCAACTAATACTTGACGTTCAAAAAATTCATTGGTGAAATCAAGGGTGATTTTAAAGAAAAAACTGGAGATTATATGTTTACACGATACCAAAATAACAAATCATTTGAGAACAAATTTAAGATTAGTCCTATAAGAAAAAGTATTAGAAAACATAAGAAAACACAAAATATTTCAAGGAACTTCTTTATTTATTTACCACATAAGAAATACATTGTATTTAGTTACATTGAGTTGTAAAATAGAATGACAGCAAAAATCCCACTGTAAGTCATTATTCAGTAAAAAACAGTTGCTACCTTTTTAGCATAGATGAGTGGATAATTTTTAATTTGCTTTTAAAAATGAGCGCTGAAGAAGATTACCCTCCAGTATTTTTGGTCACTTAAAAAGGGAACTGAAAATTTTAATTTCCGTTTGAATTAGCCATCTGTCAATCTTCTAGGACCATCACCACTGGGGAAGACAAAAACAAATGGCAAAAAATAAAAATCCATATTCTTGTAGATTGAAATTTGAAGCCTCTACAATAGCGTTCTCTGATGTACCGAATCTGATGGCGCATTTTTCTTTTAGATTGCTTGAATTTTTGAGGGTGTTTCTACCCTTCTCCGAACATCAAATATTTTTTTCAGGCTCGTAGTTTTTGAGGGGTATCACTAACTTTTTTGAATTTTACATATTTGGAATCACCATAAGAAGCCAATTCTTTTGATGTCTTAACTGTTGTCAAAATGAATTTTTTAGAGTTTATGTTACTATTAGGCTGAGTCACTCTTTATTTACAGCTTGTTATCACGAACTGTTGGAATCATCTCATTTATTTTTTTTTCTTTGTTAACTCTATAAACTACTTACTCGGAGCGTATTCACCAGGTCCATATTTGCGCCGTCTGGTGGAGGGGTTGACTGAACTTCTTGCAACTCTTGAAAAATTGATGCTAGCTGTTGCATCTTGCGGAAGTTTAGCAACTCCCCATCTACAAAATCTTCCATAGCAACATTGACAGATATCAAGTCCTTCAAATGAATTCCTCTGAATATGAAAAAAGTAGTTTTTTATTTTTTGTTCTACAAAATCTTGTTTAGTATTTGGAACTTACACTAAGAACTCATTACTCCCGTAAAAAAGAAAGGTAACAATCAAGATTTTGATGCTGTCAATCCCATTACTCTTATTCCAGTTTGTTCGAAGTTATATGAAAGCTTTTTAGCTGAGTGGTTGAAAGTAAAGATAATCCCGAATGTTGACCAAAGACAGTTTGAAAACCTACGCTCTACATCTACTACCCACCATCTTGTTCACCTTATGGACGCAATATGTAACACACTCGAAAAACACAATACCTGGCTCAATGTTATCGCTGTTGACTTGCAAAAAGCTTTTGATTTAATCAACCACAATATACTATTAGAAAAGCTATCTAATAACTTTCAAGTTGACCCTTGTTTAATTAGAATAATTGCGTCTTTCCTCTCTAACAGAACGCAAGTCGTGAAATACCTGAATGTATATTCTGATCCCCTCCCAATTTATAATAGTGTGCCCCAAGGAACCCTCTTAGGTCAAATTTTATTTCTTACAATAATAAACAACCTTGGTATTTATTTTCCGGATATATGGAAATTCGTTGATGATCTAACTGTCTCTAGAGACATGTCCCAAAAATTTAAAAAGCAACCCAATGGACATCTTGGAATCGATATCAGCCGAAGCTCTTACTGATGATATGAAAGTCAACCCTTTAAAGGCAACTGTTCTTACTATTAATTTCCTTAAAACTCCTTCTTCTTTCTCCTGTCCAATCCCCCCTGAAATGTCCGTTACCACTATGAAATTACTGGGCGTTACCATCTCAAGCGACTTAAAATCGGATTGTCATATTAATGACATCTTAAAACGTGCAAATGCTGTAATATCCCTCCTTAAACTCCTTCACAAAATTAAATGCCCTAGATTCCACTGTTTGAGGATTTTACTGTCATTTGTAGGCCAAGCCCTTGAGTACGCCTGTGCTGTTTGGCATCATGGCATTTCCAGTGAATTGTCAGATAGAATAGTGGCAGTACAAAAAAAGTGCCTAAGAATTATCTTCAATGAGGGTAAAGTACCTTATATTTCCCTTCTTAGGAGAGCTAATCTTGTTACCCTTAAGGAAAGGAGAGCAAAAATTACCTTGCGTTTTGCTAACAATGCCCTTCATAACCCTCGAACAACTCCCCTTTTCCTGGTCAATATTCACCCCTTCGACCCCGCCTCCCACGTTCTGTATCAACAAAATCCCCCTTCTTGCCCCAATAAGAGTTTGCACTGAAAGATATAGAAGAACTTTTATCTCTTACATAGTTGACATTTTCAACCAGTGAATCTCTGCTGCCTCCCCTCCCCCCCCCCCCTCACTCACTCTTTACCTCTTAGTTATTAATTTTAATGCCCATTTTGCAAATTTGGAGGTTTTATATTTATGTTTGTTAGTCACCAACTAATTTATATTTTTGTTTTAATTTTAATTTATCCCCTTGTTAATTTTACGAGTTTTCGTTTTTTTGGCATTTTTGCTGACTTGATATTAGCCTTCTAATTTTATGAGTTTATTTTATTTTTGTTTTTAACATTTTTACGTATATAACCTTGACCCTTTTATAATTTCCTGTTGTTTTTTTTACTGTTTGTTTTTGTTGTTCTTTATTCGCTTTATTTGACGCTAAAGTGCGAATTCGGCCCTTTTGGGCTTGTGATAGCCGTTTTTCAGCAATAAATATTATCATTCCTTTTTTTCTGAAATACCACTTTCTCTATTTATAGTACTTTGCAATAAAAAGTCACTTTTTCTTTAATTAGCTCGAATGTTGAATTACTTTGGATACTCTCAGAATATTCGTTAAGTAATTCGTTAAGTAATCTGGATGTTAGAAGATATCTCTGATTACGTGTAGAGTTGGACAAATGATTTTATTTTCTCTCCTTCCCCGCCCTATTTCTAAATCAATTTACGGGTACAATAGATTGATCGATGTTGTACTGCAAGAGTCTAAGAGGATGTTTAAAAATTTAACCCCACCCTCTCTATTGGAGTTCCAAAATTGGTATTTTGTTCAGCTAATTGGTCTTACTTTCACGCTTTCGGTCTCCCAACCCAATTTGCGTCACTCTGCATTTTTGAATTTGCCTTCATAGTGCGCAAATTTCCCTGTAGAATGAAGAAATGCCTTAACAGTAAATAGAAAAATTAACATTTATAGAATATCTTCTTTATTTATTTTGTTAGCTGAAAATTTGTAAAGGGAATTTTTTTTGACAACCTGAATCAATGATATGTTATATGGGGCTCCCCTGTTGTTGTTTTTTTGCGAAGGAAAATTAGAAGTGGAATTTGCGAGGGAAAATTATACATAAAAAAATTGGCGTTATGTCAAACTAACAAAAGAGGAATATATTGCATATTCATGCAAGGGCACCAGACTGGAGCAGGACTCATAGCCCCTTCCCTTCCCTCCCTCTCCAGAGAAGCCAAAATGTTTATAAGGGCAGAGTTTGGTAACTCAGACAAAATTGAAGTTTTTCTAGCAAAATCCTAGCCCCCTCCCCCACCCAAGAACACTTACGGTCATTAAAATGAGCAGCACGGACATTATTATATACTTTTCATCCTTGCCATTGCAATTGTTTTACTAGTTATTCAAAAGTGTAATCGTTTTTCTGCAGAATTTGTTGTATTAGTTTTATGTTACGCTTGCGTCTATTGAGACTAAATTACCCCCCCCCCCCTCCCCCCTATTCCCCCTATTCGAAAATGATCGAATAAATAAATCATTTTCCTGATATCACCAGAAAAGGTTCATTATTTTGCGTGGCACTGCAAAATGTTTACGGGGAAGGAGTGGCACAGATATTGACTCATACAGCTACCATCCATAACCTCATAGACTGTATACTAGGATGAATCAATGTTGCTCAGCTACAAAATTATTATACTGATTCCAAATATATATCATTCATAAAGTTTAGTGTTACCCATCAAAAGCTGCGAGTCTAAGAACATTTAATTGAATTTTGAAAAAGTGAGGATGTCAAGCCCTTAAATGTCAAGAAATCAGAATGAAAATCACACCAACAAATTCAGCATATCAGAGAAATCTACAGTATAAGTTTCACGCTCCTAAATACAAAAATATGGAATTCTGCTAGAAACATCACGGATACGTGTTTATTTTTTTTATTTTCTTTTTCAGGAAGAACCTCACTTTCAGTTGAAAAAAATTGTTTCTTTATTTTTATTTAATAGGTCTCAAGAACAACTTCCAAAGAACATGAAAAGCGAAACACTGCACATTTGTTCTCCTTTGAATAATCGTGAGGAAATGAAACATTCTTTTCAGTTTTAAGCGTGGAGATATAAAAACAATGACACTTTGCCGTATACGAAAAAAATGGTAATACTTTTTGCAATGACACATGAAAACAACAACGCTTGTCTGATCATAGAAAAAATCTTGAGACTCATATAATAACAGAGAAAACACTGAAACTTTTAATGACAGAAGAAAAAAAGATGAAGCTTATACCAAGACAGATAAAGCAATAAAACTTTGCCTGTCGGCGGGAAAAAATTATGTCATTCTTTGCTATATCAGAAACAGTTATTATAAACTATCTGATGACTGAGGAAAACGTAATGGATTTTAAAATAGCAATTTTGGCGATGAATAAAAAATTGATGACATAAAAAGTATTGACAAGATGTTTGAATGCAAATTTTCAAAGACAGCTAACAAAACAGGTGTAAAAACGTGCTCATTCACGTTTTTGACGTCGAATTTTAGTATAAATTTTCAAAAACGTTTGATTAAGTGAGATAATATAAATATATCAGCAAACATCTCATCTTTTTAATAGATCACTTCTCGGTGACGACCAGTCTGCCTTTAAACTGATCCATTAGCAACATATTTCTTCACGTAAGAAGGTTATAAGTTAACCGGTTGAAGAACTTTCGACAAAAATTATGTTCTGGTAGAACGGTTTAAATAATTTATTTCTTTTGCAATGGTTGAGATTTGTAAAATGTAAAAAAGCACCAGCCAGTGGTCCATTTCCCTGGCAAAAGCTAGTATACAGCTGCCACTGGAACGAAAAAGCATTTTTGCTAGCAAAGAAGGGGAGGAGTGGGCTTAAATAGAGTGATATAAGTTATTTTTCAAGGGTATTTCTACAAGACATTCCACAAGGTCTATTCCAAAATAGAAACCATGATTATTTTAAAACTTTATTTTTAATTAAACGTTCTTTTACTTACAATATTGGATATTTTTCAAGGGTATTTCGACAAGACCTTCCACAAGGTCTATTCCAAGATTACTTTACAACTTTATTCTTAATTAAACGTCCTCTTACTTACAATATTGGGTATTTTTCAAGGATATCTCTACAAGACCTTCCATAAGGTCTATTCCAAAATAGAAACCATGATTACTTTACAACTTTATTCTTAATTAAACGTCCTTTTACTTACAATATTGGATATTTTTCAAGGGTATTTCTACAAGACCTTCCCCAAGGTCTATTCCAAAATAGAAACCATTATTACTTTACAACTTTATTCTTAATTAAACGTCCTTTTACTTACAATATAGGGTATTTTTCAAAGGTATTTCTAAAAGAACTTCCACAAGGTCTATTATCTATAGACTAAATCTAAATAGAAATCTAAATATCTAATCTAAATAGAAACCATGATTACTTAACAACTTTATTCTTAATTAATCGTATTAATTAATCGAATTGAAGTTATCAAGTATTTTGCAGTAGGTTGCATAGTTTGTATCAAGACATGGCTAATTGTAGACAGAGAAAAGCCAAGACAGATAGTCCAAGTAATTGAGAGGCCAATGTTTAAATGGCTGGGGCACGGGTAAATGGAAGGAGTATGCATGGTTTCTTTTATTGGACACATATTTGTATGTTAGTTTTTGGAACAGTTTTTGGTTACTTTTTGCAATATTGGGTATTTTTCAAGGGTATTTCTACAAGACCTTCCACAAGGTTTATTCCAAAATAGAACCCATGTACTTTAGAACTTTATTTTTAATAAAACATCCTTTTACTTAAAATATTGGGTATTTTTCAAGGGTATTTCTACAAGACCTTCCACAAGCTCTATTCCAAAATAGAAACCATGATTACTTTACAACTTAATCCTTAATTAAACGTCCTTTTACTTACAATATTGGATATTTTTCAAGGGTATTTCTACAAGACCTTCCACAAGGTCTATTCCTAAATAGAAACCATAATTACTTTATAACTTTATACTTAATTAATCGTATTAATTAATCGAATTGAAATTATCAAGTATTTTGCAGTAGGTTGCATAGGTTGCATCAAGACATGGCTAATTGTAGACAGAGAAAATCCAAGACAGATAGTCCAAGTAATTGAGAGGCAAATGTTTAAATGGCTGGGGCACGGGTAAATGGCAGGAGTATGCATGGTTTCTCTTATTGGACACATATTTGTTTGTTAGTTTTTGGAACAGTTTTTGGTTAGTTTTTGCGATATTGGGTATTTTTCAAGGGTATTTCTACAAGACCTTCCACAAGCTTTATTCCAAAATAGAAACCATGATTACTTAACAAATTTATTCTTAATTAAACGTCCTTTTACTTACAATATCGGGTGTTTTTCAAGAGTATTTCTACAAAAACTTCCACAAGGTCTATTCCAAAATAGAAACCATGATTACTTTACAACTTTATTCTTAATTAAACGTCCTTTTACTTACAATATTGGAAATTTTTCAAGGGTATTCCTAAGAGAAATAAAATGATTATTTTAGAACTTTATTCTTAATTAAACGTGCTTTTACTTACAATATTGGGTATTTTTCAAGGGTATTTCTGCAATACCTTCCACAAGGTCTATTCCAAAATAGAAACCATGATTACTTTACAACTTTATTCTTAATTAAACGTCCTTTTACTTGCAATATTGGGTATTTTCCAAGGGTATTTCTACAAGACCTTCCACAAGGTCTATTCCAACATCAAAAACATGATTACTTTAGAACTTTATTCTTAATTAAACATCCTTTTACTTACAATATTGGGTATTTTTCAAAGGTATTTCTACAAGACCTTCCACAAGGTCTATTCCAAAATAGAAACCATTATTACTTTACAACTTTATTCTTAATTAAACGTCCTTTTACTTACAATATTGGGTATTTTTTAAGAGTATTTCTACAATACCTTCCACAAGGTCTATTCCAAAATAGAACTTTTACTTACAATATTGGGTATTTTTCAAGGGTATTTCTACAAGACCTTCCACAAGGTCTATTCCAAAATAGAAACCATGATTACTTTACAACTTTATTCTTAATTAAACGTCCTCTTACTTACAATATTGGGTATTTTTCAAAGGTATTCCTAAGAGAAATAAAATGATTACTTTAGAACTTTATTTTTAATTAAACGTGCTTTTACTTACAATATTGGGTATTTTTCAAGGGTATTTCTACAAAAACTTCCACAAAGTCTATTCCAAAATAAAAAACATGATTACTTTACAACTTTATTCTTAATTAAACGTCCTATTACTTACAATATTGGGTATTTTTCAAGAGTATTCCTAAGAGAAATAAAATTATTACATTGGAAATTTATTCTTAATTAAACGTGCATTTACTTAGAATATTGGGTATTTTTCAAGGGTATTTCTACAATACCTTCCACAAGGTCTATTCCAAAATAGAAACCATGATTACTTTACAACTTTATTCTTAACTAAACCTCCTTTTACTCACAATATGTATTTTTCAAGGGTACTTCTTCAAGGCCTTCCACAAGGTCTACTCCAACATCAAAACCATGATTAATTTAGAACTTTATTCTTAATTAAACGTCCTTTTACTTACAATATTGGATATTTTTCTTACAATATTGGTTTATTTTTCAAGGGTATTTCTACAAAACCTTCCACAGGGTGTATTCCAAAATAGAAACCATGATTACTTTTCAACTTTATTCTTAATTAAACGTCCTTTTACTTGCAATATTGGGTATTTTTCAAGGGTATTTCTACAATACCTTCCACAAGGTCTATTCCAAAATAGAAACCATGATTACTTTAGAACTTTATTCTTAATTAAACGTCTTTTTATTTACAATATTGGGTATTTTTCAAGGATATCTCTACAAGACCTGCCATAAGGTCTACTCCAAAATAGAAACCATAATTACTTTAGAACTTTATTCTTAATTAAATTTCCTTTTACTTAAAATATTGGGTATTTTTCAAAGGTATTTCTACAAGACCTTCCACAATGTCTATTCCAAAATAGAAACCATGATTACTTCAGAACTTTATTCTTAATTAAATGTCCTTTTACTCACAATATGTATTTTTCAAGGGTACTTCTACAAGGCCTTCCACAAGGACTATTCCAAAATAGAAACCATGATTACTTTACAACTTTATTCTTAACTAAACCTCCTTTTACTCACAATATGTATTTTTCAAGGGTACTTCTTCAAGGCCTTCCACAAGGTCTACTCCAACATCAAAACCATGATTACTTTAGAACTTTATTCTTAATTAAACGTCCTTTTACTTACAATATTGGGTATTTTTCAAGGGTATTTCTACAAGACCTTGGTCTTGTAGGGTATTTCTAGGGTATTGCTATTTCTACAATACCTTCCACAAGGTCTATTCCAAAATAAAAACCATGATTACTTTACAACTTTATTCTTAATTAAATGTCCATTTACTTACAATATTGGGTATTTTTCAAAGGTATTTCTACAAGACCTTCCACAATGTCTATTCCAAGAACCCATGATTACTTCAGAACTTTATTCCTAATTAAATGTCCTTTTACTCACAATATGTATTTTTCAAGGGTATTTCTACAATACCTTCCACAAGGTGTATTCCAAAATAGAAACCATGATTAAGTCCAAAATAGAAACCATGATAAACGTCCTTTTACTTACAATATTGGGTATTTTTCAAGGGTATTTCTACAAGACCTTCCACCAGGTCTATTCCAAAATAGAAACCATGATTACTTTAGAACTTTATTCTTAATTAAACATCCTTTTACTTACAAGATTGGGTATTTTTCAAGGGTATTTCTACAAGACCTTCCACAAGGTCTATTCCAAAATAGAAACCATTATTACTTTACAACTTTATTCTTAATTAAACGTCCTATTACTTACAATATTGTGTATTTTTAAAAGGTATTCGTAATAGAAATAAAATTATTACTTTAGAACTTTATTTTTAACTAAACGTGCTTTTACTTACAATATTGGGTATTTTCAAGGGTATTTCTATAATACCTTCCACAAGGTCTATTCCAAAATAGAAACCATTATTACTTTACAACTTTATTCTTAATTAAACGTCCTTTTACTTACAATATTGGGTATTTTTCAAGGGTATTTCTACAATACCTTCCACAAGGTCTATTCCAAAATAGAAACCATTATTACTTTACAACTTTATTCTTAATTAAACGTCCTTTTACTTACAATATTGGGTATTTTTCAAGGGTATTTCTACAAGACCTTCCACGAAGTCTATCCAAAATAGAAACCATGATTACTTTAGAACTTTATTCTTAATTAAATGTCCTTTTATTTACGATATTGGGTGTTTTTCAAGGATATCTCTACAACACCTGCTATAAGGTCTACTCCAAAATAGAAACCATGATTACTTTAGAACTTTATTCTTAATTAAATGTCCTTTTACTTACAATATTAGGTATTTTTCAAAGGTATTTCTACAAGCCCTTCCACAATGTCTATTCCAAAATAGAAACCATGATTACTTCAGAACTTTATTCTTAATTAAATGTCCTTTTACTCACAATATGTATTTTTCAAGGGTACTTCTACAAGACCTTCCACAAGGTCTATTCCAAAATAGAAACCATGATTACTTTACAACTTTATTCTTAATTAAACGTCCTTTTACTTACAATATGGGGTATTTTTCAAGGGTATTTCTACAAGACCTTCCACGAGGTCTATCCAAAATAGAAACCTGGATTACTTTAGAACTTTATTCTTAATTAAATGTCCTTTTATTTACGATATTGGGTGTTTTTCAAGGATATCTCTACAAGACCTGCTATAAGGTCTACTCCAAAATAGAAACCATGATTACTTTAGAACTTTATTCTTAATTAAATGTCCTTTTACTTACAATATTAGGTATTTTTCAAAGGTATTTCTACAAGCCCTTCCAAAATGTCTATTCCAAAATAGAAACCATGATTACTTCAGAACTTTATTCTTAATTAAATGTCCTTTTACTCACAATATGTATTTTTCAAGGGTATTTCTACAAGACCTTCCACAAGGTCTATTCCAAAATAGAAACCATGATTACTTTAAAACTTTATTCTTAATTAAACATCCTTTTACTTACAATATTGGGTATTTTTCAAGGGTATTTCTACAAGACCTTCCACAAGGTCTATTCCAAAATAGAAACCAAGATTACTTTACAACTTTATTCTTAACTAAACGTCCTCTTACTTACAATATTGGGTATTTTTCAAGGGTATTTCTGCAAGACCTTCCACAAGGTCTATTCCAAAATAGAAACCATGATTACTTTAGAACTTTATTCTTAATTAAACGTTCTTTTATTTACAATATTGAGTATTTTTCAAGGATATCTCTACAAGACCTGCCACAAGCTCTATTCCAAAATATAAACCATGATTACTTTAGAACTTTAATCTTAATTAAATGTCCTTTTACTTACAATATTGGGTATTTTTCAATGGTATTTCTACAAGACCTTCCACAAGGTTTATTCCAAAATAGAAACCATGATTGCTTTAGAACTTTATTCTTAATTAAACATACTTTTACTTACAATATTGGGTATTTTTCAAAGGTATATCTACAAGACCTTCCACAAGGTCTATTCCAAAATAGAAACCATGATTACTTTACAACTTTATTCTTAATTAAACATCCTTTTACTTACAATATTGGGTATTTTTCAAGGGTATTTCTACAAGACCTTCCACAAGGTTTATTCCAAAATAGAAACCATGATTACTTTACAACTTTATTCTTAATTAAACGTCCTCTTACTTACAATATTGGGTATTTTTCAAGGGTATTCCTAGGAGAAATAAAATCATTACTTTAGAACTTTATTCTTAATTAAACGTGCTTTTACTTACAATATTGGGTATTTTTCAAGGGTATTTCTACAAGACCTTCCACAAGGTCTATTCCAAAATACAAACCATGATTACTTTACAACTTATTCTAAATTAAACGTCCTCTTACTTACAATATTGGGTATTTTTCAAGGGTATTTCTACAAGACCTTCCACAAGCTTTATTCCAAAATAGAAACCATGATTACTTTACAAATTTATTCTTAATTAAACGTCCTTTTACTTACAATATCGGGTGTTTTTCAAGAGTATTTCTACAAAAACTTCCACAAGGTCTATTCCAAAATAGAAACCATGATTACTTTACAACTTTATTCTTAATTAAACGTCCTTTTACTTACAATATTGGAAATTTTTCAAGGGTATTCCTAAGAGAAATAAAATGATTATTTTAGAACTTTATTCTTAATTAAACGTGCTTTTACTTACAATATTGGGTATTTTTCAAGGGTATTTCTGCAATACCTTCCACAAGGTCTATTCCAAAATAGAAACCATGATTACTTTACAACTTTATTCTTAATTAAACGTCCTTTTACTTGCAATATTGGGTATTTTCCAAGGGTATTTCTACAAGACCTTCCACAAGGTCTATTCCAACATCAAAACCATGATTACTTTAGAACTTTATTCTTAATTAAACATCCTTTTACTTACAATATTGGGTATTTTTCAAAGGTATTTCTACAAGACCTTCCACAATGTCTCTTCCAAAATAGAAACCATGATTACTTCAGAACTTTATTCTTAATAAAATGTCCTTTTACTCACAATACGTATTTTTAAAGGGTATTTCTACAAGGCCTTCCAAAAGGTCTATTCCAAAATAGAAACCATGATTACTTTAAAGCTTTATTCTTAATTAAAAATCCTTTTACTTACAATATTGAGTATTTTTCAAGGATATTTCTACAAGACCTTCCACAAGGTCTATTCCAAAATAGAAACCATGATTACTTTAGAGCTTAATTCTTAATTAAATGTCCTTTTACTTACAAGATTGGGTATTTTTCAAAGGTATTTCTACAAGACCTTCCACAAGGTTTATTCCAAAATAGAAACCATGATTACTTTCGAACTTTATTCTTAATTAAACATCCTTTTACTTACAATATTGGGTATTTTTCAAGGGTATTTCTACAAGACCTTCCACAAGGTCTATTCCAAAATAGAAACCATGATTACTTTACAACTAAAGAGAAATAAAATGATTACTTTAGAACTTTATTCTTAATTAAACGTGCTTTTACTTACAATACTGGGTATTTTTCAAGGGTATTTCTACAAGACCTTCCACAAGGTCTATTCCAAAATAGAAACCATGATTACTTTACAACTTTATTCTTAATTAAACGTCCTCTTACTTACAATATTGGGTATTTTTCAAGGGGATTCCTAAGAGAAATAAAATATTACTTTAGAACTTTATTCTTAATTAAACGTGCTTTTACTTACAATATTGGGTATTTTGAAGGGTATTTCTACAATACCTTCCACAAGGTCTATTCCAAAATAGAAACCATTATTACTTTACAACTTTATTCTTAATTAAACGTCCTTTTACTTACAATATTGGGTATTTTTTAAGAGTATTTCTACAATACCTTCCACAAGGTCTATTCCAAAATAGAAATTTTACTTACAATATTGGGTATTTTTCAAGGGTATTTCTACAAGACCTTCCACAAGGTCTATTCCAAAATAGAAACCATGATTACTTTACAACTTTATTCTTAATTAAACGTCCTCTTACTTACAATATTGGGTATTTTTCAAGGGTATTCCTAAGAGAAATAAAATGATTAATTTAGAACTTTATTCTTAATTAAACGTGCTTTTACTTACAATATTGGGTATTTTTCAAGGGTATTTCTACAAAAACTTCCACAAAGTCTATTCCAAAATAAAAAACATGATTACTTTACAACTTTATTCTTAATTAAACGTCCTATTACTTACAATATTGGGTATTTTTCAAGGGTATTTCTACAATACCTTCCACAAGGTCTATTCCAAAATAGAAACCATGATTACTTTACAACTTTATTCTTAACTAAACCTCCTTTTACTCACAATATGTATTTTTCAAGGGTACTTCTTCAAGGCCTTCCACAAGGTCTACTCCAACATCAAAACCATGATTACTTTAGAACTTTATTCTTAATTAAACGTCCTTTTACTTACAATATTGGATATTTTTCTTACAATATTGGATATTTTTCAAGGGTATTTCTACAAAACCTTCCACAGGGTGTATTCCAAAATAGAAACCATGATTACTTTACAACTTTATTCTTAATTAAACGTCCTTTTACTTGCAATATTGGGTATTTTTCAAGGGTATTTCTACAATACCTTCCACAAGGTCTATTCCAAAATAGAAACCATGATTACTTTAGAACTTTATTCTTAATTAAACGTCTTTTTATTTACAATATTGGGTATTTTTCAAGGATATCTCTACAAGACCTGCCATAAGGTCTACTCCAAAATAGAAACCATAATTACTTTAGAACTTTATTCTTAATTAAATTTCCTTTTACTTAAAATATTGGGTATTTTTCAAAGGTATTTCTACAAGACCTTCCACAATGTCTATTCCAAAATAGAAACCATGATTACTTCAGAATTTTATTCTTAATTAAATGTCCTTTTACTCACAATATGTATTTTTCAAGGGTACTTCTACAAGGCCTTCCACAAGGACTATTCCAAAATAGAAACCATGATTACTTTACAACTTTATTCTTAACTAAACCTCCTTTTACTCACAATATGTATTTTTCAAGGGTACTTCTTCAAGGCCTTCCACAAGGTCTACTCCAACATCAAAACCATGATTACTTTAGAACTTTATTCTTAATTAAACGTCCTTTTACTTACAATATTGGGTATTTTTCAAGGGTATTTCTACAAGACCTTGGTCTTGTAGGGTATTTCTAGGGTATTGCTATTTCTACAATACCTTCCACAAGGTCTATTCCAAAATAAAAACCATGATTACTTTACAACTTTATTCTTAATTAAATGTCCATTTACTTACAATATTGGGTATTTTTCAAAGGTATTTCTACAAGACCTTCCACAATGTCTATTCCAAGAACCCATGATTACTTCAGAACTTTATTCCTAATTAAATGTCCTTTTACTCACAATATGTATTTTTCAAGGGTATTTCTACAATACCTTCCACAAGGTGTATTCCAAAATAGAAACCATGATTAAGTCCAAAATAGAAACCATGATAAACGTCCTTTTACTTACAATATTGGGTATTTTTCAAGGGTATTTCTACAAGACCTTCCACCAGGTCTATTCCAAAATAGAAACCATGATTACTTTAGAACTTTATTCTTAATTAAACATCCTTTTACTTACAAGATTGGGTATTTTTCAAGGGTATTTCTACAATACCTTCCACAAGGTCTATTCCAAAATAGAAACCATGATTACTTTACAACTTTATTCTTAATTAAACGTCCTCTTACTTACAATATTGGGTATTTTTCAAAGGTATTCCTAAGAGAAATAAAATGATTACTTTAGAACTTTATTTTTAACTAAACGTGCTTTTACTTACAATATTGGGTATTTTCAAGGGTATTTCTATAATACCTTCCACAAGGTCTATTCCAAAATAGAAACCATTATTACTTTACAACTTTATTCTTAATTAAACGTCCTTTTACTTACAATATTGGGTATTTTTCAAGGGTATTTCTACAATACCTTCCACAAGGTCTATTCCAAAATAGAAACCATGATTACTTTACAACTTTATTCTTAATTAAACGTCCTTTTACTTACAATATGGGGTATTTTTCAAGGGTATTTCTACAAGACCTTCCACGAGGTCTATCCAAAATAGAAACCATGATTACTTTAGAACTTTATTCTTAATTAAATGTCCTTTTATTTACGATATTGGGTGTTTTTCAAGGATATCTCTACAAGACCTGCTATAAGGTCTACTCCAAAATAGAAACCATGATTACTTTAGAACTTTATTCTTAATTAAATGTCCTTTTACTTACAATATTAGGTATTTTTCAAAGGTATTTCTACAAGCCCTTCCACAATGTCTATTCCAAAATAGAAACCATGATTACTTCAGAACTTTATTCTTAATTAAATGTCCTTTTACTCACAATATGTATTTTTCAAGGGTATTTCTACAAGACCTTCCACAAGGTCTATTCCAAAATAGAAACCATGATTACTTTACAACTTTATTCTTAATTAAACGTCCTTTTACTTACAATATGGGGTATTTTTCAAGGGTATTTCTACAAGACCTTCCACGAGGTCTATCCAAAATAGAAACCAGGATTACTTTAGAACTTTATTCTTAATTAAATGTCCTTTTATTTACGATATTGGGTGTTTTTCAAGGATATCTCTACAAGACCTGCTATAAGGTCTACTCCAAAATAGAAACCATGATTACTTTAGAACTTTATTCTTAATTAAATGTCCTTTTACTTACAATATTAGGTATTTTTCAAAGGTATTTCTACAAGCCCTTCCACAATGTCTATTCCAAAATAGAAACCATGATTACTTCAGAACTTCATTCTTAATTAAATGTCCTTTTACTCACAATATGTATTTTTCAAGGGTATTTCTACAAGACCTTCCACAAGGTCTATTCCAAAATAGAAACCATGATTACTTTAAAACTTTATTCTTAATTAAACATCCTTTTACTTACAATATTGGGTATTTTTCAAGGGTATTTCTACAAGACCTTCCACAAGGTCTATTCCAAAATAGAAACCAAGATTACTTTACAACTTTATTCTTAATTAAACGTCCTCTTACTTACAATATTGGGTATTTTTCAAGGGTATTTCTGCAAGACCTTCCACAAGGTCTATTCCAAAATAGAAACCATGATTACTTTAGAACTTTATTCTTAATTAAACTTTCTTTTATTTACAATATTGAGTATTTTTCAAGGATATCTCTACAAGACCTGCCACAAGCTCTATTCCAAAATATAAACCATGATTACTTTAGAACTTTAATCTTAATTAAATGTCCTTTTACTTACAATATTGGGTATTTTTCAAAGGTATTTCTACAAGACCTTCCACAAGGTTTATTCCAAAATAGAAACCATGATTGCTTTAGAACTTTATTCTTAAATAAACATCCTTTTACTTACAATATTGGGTATTTTTCAAAGGTATATCTACAAGACCTTCCCCAAGGTCTATTCCAAAATAGAAACCATGATTACTTTACAACTTTATTCTTAATTAAACATCCTTTTACTTACAATATTGGGTATTTTTCAAGGGTATTTCTACAAGACCTTCCACAAGGTTTATTCCAAAATAGAAACCATGATTACTTTACAACTTTATTCTTAATTAAACGTCCTATTACTTACAATATTGGGTATTTTTCAAGGGTATTCCTAGGAGAAATAAAATCATTACTTTAGAACTTTATTCTTAATTAAACGTGCTTTTACTTACAATATTGGGTATTTTTCAAGGGTATTTCTACAAGACCTTCCACAAGGTCTATTCCAAAATACAAACCATGATTACTTTACAACTTATTCTAAATTAAACGTCCTCTTACTTACAATATTGGGTATTTTTCAAGGGTATTCCTAAGAGAAATAAAAAGATTACTTTAGAACTTTATTCTTAATTAAACGTGCTGTTACTTACAATATTGGGTATTTTTCAAGGGTATTTCTACAAGACCTTCCACAAGGTCTATTCCAAAATAGACACCATGATTACTTTAAAAATTTATTCTTAATTAAATGTCCTCTTACTAACAATATTGGGTATTTTTCAAGGGTATTCCTAAGAGAAATAAAATGATTACTTTAGAACTTTAATCTTAATTAAACGTGCTTTTACTTACAATATTGGGTATTTTTCAAAGGTATTTCTACAATACCTTCCACAAGGTCTATTCCAAAATAGAAACCATTATTACTTTACAACTTTGTTCTTAGTTAAACGTCCTTTTACTTACAATATTGGGTATTTTTCAAGGGTATTTCTACAATACCTTCCACAAGGTCTATTCCAAAATAGAAACCATGATTACTTTACAACTTTATTCTGAATTAAACGTCCTTTTACTTACAATATTGGATATTTTTCTTACAATATTGGATATTTTTCAAGGGTATTTCTACAAAACCTTCCACAAGGTGTATTCCAAAATGGAAACCATGATTACTTTACAACTTAATTCTTAATTAAAAGTCCTTTTACTTGCAATATTGGGTATTTTTCAAGGGTATTACTACAATACCTTCCACAAGGTCTATTCCAAAATAGAAACCATGATTACTTTACAACTTTTTTCTTGATTAAACGTCCTTTTACTTACAATATTGGGTAGTTTTCAAGGGTATTTCTACAACACCTTCCACAAGGTCTATTCCAAAATAGAAACCATGATTACTTTACAACTTTATTCTTAATTAAACATCCTTTTACTCACAATATGTATTTTTCGAGGGTACTTCTACAAGGCCTTCCACAAGGTCTATTTCAAAATAGAAACCATGATTACTTTAAAACTTTATTCTTAATTAAACATCCTTTTACTTACAATATTGGGTATTTTTCAAGGGTATTTCTACAAGACCTTCCACGAGGTCTATTCCAAAATAGAAACCATGATTACTTTAAAACTTTATTCTTAATTAAACGTCCTTTTATTTAAAATATTGGGTATTTTTCAAAAATATATCTACAAGACCTGCCATAAGGTCTACTCCAAAATAGAAACCATGATTACTTTAGAACTTTATTCTTAATTAAATGTCCTTTTACTTACAATATTGGGTATTTTTCAAAGGTATTTCTACAACACCTTCCACAAGGTCTATTCCAAAATAGAAACCATGATTACTTCAGAACTTTATTCTTAATTAAATGTCCTTATACTCACAATATGTATTTTTCAAGGGTATTTCTACAAGGCCTTCCACAAGGTGTATTCCAAAATAGAAACCATGATTACTTTAAAACTTTATTCTTAATTAAACATCCTTTTACTTACAATATTGGGTATTTTTTAAGTGTATTTCTGCAAGACCTTCCACAATGTCTATTCCAAAATAGAAACCATGATTACTTTAAAATTTTATTCTTAATTAAACGTTCTTTTATTTACAATATTGAGTATTTTTCAAGGATATCTCTACAAGACCTGCCACAAGCTCTATTCCAAAATAGAAACCATGATTTCTTTAGAACTTTATTCTTAATTAAACATCCTTTTACTTACAATATTGGGTATTTTTCAAGGGTATTTCTACAAAACCTTCCACAAGGCCTATTCCAAAATAGAAACCATGATTACTTTACAACTTTATTCTTAATTAAACATCCTTTTACTTATAATATTGGGTATTTTTCAAGGGTATTTCTACAAGACCTTCCACAAGGTCTATTCCAAAATAGAAACCATGATTACTTTACAACTTTATTCTTAATTAAACGTCCTCTTACTTACAATATTGGGTATTTTTCAAGGGTATTCCTAGGAGAAATAAAATGATTACTTTAGAACTTTATTCTTAATTAAACGTGCTTTTACTTACAATATTGGTTATTTTTCAATGGTAATTCTACAATACCTTCCACAAGGTCTATTCCAAAATAGAAACCAAGATTACTTTACAACTTTATTCTTAATTAAACGTCCTTTTACTTACAATATTGGGTATTTTTCAAGGGTATTTCTACAATACCTTCCACAAGGTCTATTCCAAAATAGAAACCATGATTACTTTACAACTTTATTCTTAATTAAACTTCCTTTTACTTACAATATTGGGTATTTTTCAAGGGTATTTCTACAAGACCTTCCACGAGGTCTATCCAAAATAGAAACCAGGATTACTTTAGAACTTTATTCTTAATTAAATGTCCTTTTATTTACGATATTGGGTGTTTTTCAAGGATATCTCTACAAGACCTGCTATAAGGTCTACTCCAAAATAGAAACCATGATTACTTTAGAACTTTATTCTTAATTAAATGTCCTTTTACTTACAATATTAGGTATTTTTCAAAGGTATTTCTACAAGCCCTTCCACAATGTCTATTCCAAAATAGAAACCATGATTACTTCAGAACTTCATTCTTAATTAAATGTCCTTTTACTCACAATATGTATTTTTCAAGGGTATTTCTACAAGACCTTCCACAAGGTCTATTCCAAAATAGAAACCATGATTACTTTAAAACTTTATTCTTAATTAAACATCCTTTTACTTACAATATTGGGTATTTTTCAAGGGTATTTCTACAATACCTTCCACAAGGTCTATTCCAAAATAGAAACCAATATTACTTTACAACTTTATTCTTAATTAAACGTCCTTTTACTTACAATATTGGGTATTTTTCAAGGGTATTTCTACAATACCTTCCACAAGGTCTATTCCAAAATAGAAACCATTATTACTTTACAACTTTATTCTTAATTAAACGTCCTTTTACTTACAATATTGGGTATTTTTCAAGGGTATTTCTACAAGACCTTCCACGAGGTCTATCCAAAATAGAAACCAGGATTACTTTAGAACTTTATTCTTAATTAAATGTCCTTTTATTTACGATATTGGGTGTTTTTCAAGGATATCTCTACAAGACCTGCTATAAGGTCTACTCCAAAATAGAAACCATGATTACTTTAGAACTTTATTCTTAATTAAATGTCCTCTTACTTACAATATTGGGTATTTTTCAAGGGTATTTCTGCAAGACCTTCCACAAGGTCTATTCCAAAATAGAAACCATGATTACTTTAGAACTTTATTCTTAATTAAACGTTCTTTTATTTACAATATTGAGTATTTTTCAAGGATATCTCTACAAGACCTGCCACAAGCTCTATTCCAAAATATAAACCATGATTACTTTAGAACTTTAATCTTAATTAAATGTCCTTTTACTTACAATATTGGGTATTTTTCAAAGGTATTTCTACAAGACCTTCCACAAGGTTTATTCCAAAATAGAAACCATGATTGCTTTAGAACTTTATTCTTAATTAAACATCCTTTTACTTACAATATTGGGTATTTTTCAAAGGTATATCTACAAGACCTTCCACAAGGTCTATTCCAAAATAGAAACCATGATTACTTTACAACTTTATTCTTAATTAAACATCCTTTTACTTACAATATTGGGTATTTTTCAAGGGTATTTCTACAAGACCTTCCACAAGGTTTATTCCAAAATAGAAACCATGATTACTTTACAACTTTATTCTTAATTAAACGTCCTCTTACTTACAATATTGGGTATTTTTCAAGGGTATTCCTAGGAGAAATAAAATCATTACTTTAGAACTTTATTCTTAATTAAACGTGCTTTTACTTACAATATTGGGTATTTTTCAAGGGTATTTCTACAAGACCTTCCACAAGGTATATTCCAAAATACAAACCATGATTACTTTACAACTTATTCTAAATTAAACGTCCTCTTACTTACAATATTGGGTATTTTTCAAGGGTATTCTTAAGAGAAATAAAAAGATTACTTTAGAACTTTATTCTTAATTAAACGTGCTGTTACTTACAATATTGGGTATTTTTCAAGGGTATTTCTACAAGACCTTCCACAAGGTCTATTCCAAAATAGAAACCATGATTACTTTACAAATTTATTCTTAATTAAACGTCCTCTTACTAACAATATTGGGTATTTTTCAAGGGTATTCCTAAGAGAAATAAAATGATTACTTTAGAACTTTAATCTTAATTAAACGTGCTTTTACTTACAATATTGGGTATTTTTCAAGGGTATTTCTACAATACCTTCCACAAGGTCTATTCCAAAATAGAAACCATTATTACTTTACAACTTTGTTCTTAGTTAAACGTCCTTTTACTTACAATATTGGGTATTTTTCAAGGGTATTTCTACAATACCTTCTGCAAGGTCTATTCCAAAATAGAAACCATGATTACTTTACAACTTTATTCTGAATTAAACGTCCTTTTACTTACAATATTGGATATTTTTCTTACAATATTGGATATTTTTCAAGGGTATTTCTACAAAACCTTCCACAAGGTGTATTCCAAAATGGAAACCATGATTACTTTACAACTTAATTCTTAATTAAACGTCCTTTTACTTGCAATATTGGGTATTTTTCAAGGGTATTACTACAATACCTTCCACAAGGTCTATTCCAAAATAGAAACCATGATTACTTTACAACTTTTTTCTTGATTAAACGTCCTTTTACTTACAATATTGGGTAGTTTTCAAGGGTATTTCTACAACCCCTTCCACAAGGTCTATTCCAAAATAGAAACCATGATTACTTTACAACTTTATTCTTAATTAAACATCCTTTTACTCACAATATGTATTTTTCGAGGGTACTTCTACAAGGCCTTCCACAAGGTCTATTTCAAAATAGAAACCATGATTACTTTAAAACTTTATTCTTAATTAAACATCCTTTTACTTACAATATTGGGTATTTTTCAAGGGTATTTCTACAAGACCTTCCACGAGGTCTATTCCAAAATAGAAACCATGATTACTTTAAAACTTTATTCTTAATTAAACGTCCTTTTATTTAAAATATTGGGTATTTTTCAAAAATATATCTACAAGACCTGCCATAAGGTCTACTCCAAAATAGAAACCATGATTACTTTAGAACTTTATTCTTAATTAAATGTCCTTTTACTTACAATATTGGGTATTTTTCAAAGGTATTTCTACAACACCTTCCACAAGGTCTATTCCAAAATAGAAACCATGATTACTTCAGAACTTTATTCTTAATTAAATGTCCTTATACTCACAATATGTATTTTTCAAGGGTATTTCTACAAGGCCTTCCACAAGGTGTATTCCAAAATAGAAACCATGATTACTTTAAAACTTTATTCTTAATTAAACATCCTTTTACTTACAATATTGGGTATTTTTTAAGTGTATTTCTGCAAGACCTTCCACAATGTCTATTCCAAAATAGAAACCATGATTACTTTAAAATTTTATTCTTAATTAAACGTTCTTTTATTTACAATATTGAGTATTTTTCAAGGATATCTCTACAAGACCTGCCACAAGCTCTATTCCAAAATAGAAACCATGATTACTTTAGAACTTTATTCTTAATTAAATGTCCTTTTACTTACAATATTGGGTATTTTTCAAAGGTATTTCTACAAGACCTTCCACTAGGTTAATTCCAAAATAGAAACCATGATTGCTTTAGAACTTTATTCTTAATTAAACATCCTTTTACTTACAATATTGGGTATTTTTCAAGGGTATTTCTACAAAACCTTCCACAAGGCCTATTCCAAAATAGAAACCATGATTACTTTACAACTTTATTCTTAATTAAACATCCTTTTACTTATAATATTGGGTATTTTTCAAGGGTATTTCTACTAGAACTTCCACAAGGTCTATTCCAAAATAGAAACCATGATTACTTTACAACTTTATTCTTAATTAAACGTCCTCTTACTTACAATATTGGGTATTTTTCAAGGGTATTCCTAGGAGAAATAAAATGATTACTTTAGAACTTTATTCTTAATTAAACGTGCTTTTACTTACAATATTGGGTATTTTTCAAGGGTAATTCTACAATACCTTCCACAAGGTCTATTCCAAAATAGAAACCATGATTACTTTACAACTTTATTCTTAATTAAACGTCCTTTTACTTACAATATTGGGTATTTTTCAAGGGTATTTCTACAATACCTTCCACAAGGTCTATTCCAAAATAGAAACCATGATTACTTTACAACTTTATTCTTAATTAAACTTCCTTTTACTTACAATATTGGATATTTTTCAAGGGTATTTCTACAAAACCTTCCACAAGGTGTATTCCAAAATAGAAACCATGATTACTTTACAACTTTATTCTTAATTAAAAGTCCTTTTACTTGCAATATTGGGTATTTTTCAAGGGTATTTCTACAATACCTTCCACAAGGTCTATTTCAAAATAGAAACCATGATTACTTTACAACTTTATTCTTAATTAAACGTCCTTTTACTTACAATACTGGGTATTTTTCAAGGGTATTTCTACAATACCTTCCACAAGGTCTATTCCAAAATAGAAACCATGATTACTTTACAACTTTATTCTTAACTACTATTCTTACAACTTTATTTTAACAACTTTATCCAAAACGTCCTCATACTAACAATATTGGGTATTTTTCAAGGGTATTCCTAAGAGAAATAAAATGATTACTTTAGAACTTTAATCTTAATTAAACGTGCTTTTACTTACAATATTGGGTATTTTTCAAGGGTATTTCTACAAGACCTGCCATAAGGTCTACTCCAAAATAGAAACCATGATTACTTTAGAACTTTATTCTTAATTAAATGTCCTTTTACTTACAATATTGGGTATTTTTGAAAGGTATTTCTACAAGACCTTCCACAAGGTCTATTCCAAAATGAGCGCAAAACCCCTATGCCTCCAAGGCCAGAACCAAATTTGCACTTTACTGAAAAAATATACATGTTTTTACTTTTATAACTTTAATAAATCAAATAATATTAACTTTTTGATTACTAAATATCAGTATATATATATTAAACTGACAATGCACATTCATTTGTATTTTTTCGGTAAAGTGCAAATTTTGTTCTGGCCTTGGGAAGGCATAGGGGTTTTGCGCCCAACGTTAATTTATGTTAATTTTTGCTAGTTTTGAGTTTGACTCGGTTAATTATTGTAATTTCTGTTCGCTTTGGGTTTCATTTATTTATCGATGCTGATTTGTGGTAGTTTCACTCTTGGAAGATTATTTTATTTTATTTTTGCTCATTTTTTGTTTAATGGAGTTCTTTACTTTTCTTTGAAAAACTTATTTTGTGGAAAAAGTTAAATTCTGTTCATTTTATATTGACATAGTCTTTTCAGGGACAAAGAAAATAATACTTTAAATCTTTTCTTTTTTTTATGACTTTATAGTTTGGCCTGCTATTTGTATGCTGGAGAAAAATTTTCAGTAATATTTAACAACATACACCCTTCTAAAAATCTGGACACAAATATTACTGATTAATTTAGTTTCATACCTCCTCTAGTTGACCTGAAATGGAAAACCTGATACCATTCGCAAAAAAATCTGTTTACTTTCATTGATAGCTTGGATACTCTTACGCTATTTTAATTTGGTTAAATTTTAAGAGCAAAAATGGGAGGGTTAGCGTGGGAGGGAGGGAATGGAAGGGAGATTAGTTGCCCTCAAATCACTTTCGACTATTAAAAAGGGCATCAGCCCTTTCTATTTTCAATCGAATGAGCCCTTTTCGAAGTTCCCACGACAGCTCCTTTGAAACGAAGTGCCATGGTCTAAACAACAACAACAACAAAAAATAATATATTATACCCACTTCAATTTTTACAATAAAAATGTCAAGCCTTCCAATCACGTTCGACTATTAAAAAGGGCACTAGGCCTTTTAATTTCACATCGAATGAGCCCTTCTGGAAACGACAACGCTCTCTATAAACAACTTATATGCCCCCAGGGCATAAATTGCAACCCTTACCCTAAGGTCTTTTAGGGTGGTTGTCATCCTCTAAGACCGAATTTCCAGAACTTTCAACCACGTTAAACAACATGGCTATTTCAAAATTTTGATTGGATGTGATTGGGAAAATGGTGGGCGTGAGAGGGGTGTTAGTCGCCTTCCAATCACTTTTGACTATTAAAAAGGGCACAGGCCACTTTCGTCTCCAATTGAATGAGTGCTTTCCGAAGTTTCCACGACAACTTCTTCGATACGAAGTGCCCTGCTGTAAAGGAAAAAATTAATAAATAATACATTGTGCCAACATCGTTCTTATATGCCCCCACGGCATAACTTAACACCCTTGTCCTGAGGGTTGTGGGGGAGTGTCCTCCTCTTTACTTAAGCAGCGCGATCGTGCTGCCTATGATTTATACAACAACTTTCTATATAAATCTTATATGCCCCCAGGGCATAACTTACAACCCTTGCAATGAGGTTTCTGAGGGGATTACAAACCTTAAATACCTAATTTTTCGAGATTTCAACTAAGTTGAACAAAATGTATATCTCAAAAGTTTGATCGGATGTGTTTTGGAAAATGGGGGGCGTGAGAGGGGCTTTAGTTGCTATCCAATCACTTTCAACTACAAAAAATGCACCAGCCCTTTCAATTTCCAATCGAATGAGCCCTTTTGAAGTTTCTACGACAATGCTTTCAATAAAAACCTTGTAGGCCCAAGGGCATAACTTACAAGCATTGCTCTGAGGGCTGTGGAGGGAGAGGTTGTAAGCCTTAAGGATCTTTTTTCCAAAAAATCAAACTACGTTGAATAAAATGGCTATCTAAAAATTTTGATTGGATGTTGTTTAGGAAAAGGTGGGCTTAGGAGGGGGGTTAGTTGCCCTCAAATCACTTTCGCCTATTAAAAAGGGTACCATCTCTTTGAATTTCAAATCGAATGAGCCCTTTTTCAAGTTTCTACGACAAATATTTCAATAAAAACCTTATATGTCCCCAGGGCACAACGTATAAACCTTGCCCTGAGGGTTTTGGTGGAGTATCCTCTTCAAAAACAAAACTTTCTATCTGGTTATCAGCTACGCTGAACAAAATGGTTATCTCAAAATTTTTATTGGATGTGTTTGGGGGAATCATGGGCGTGGGGGGGCTAGTTACCCTCCAATCAAATTCGACTATTAAAAAGGGTACTAGCCCTTCGAATTTGCAATTGAATGAGCCTGTTTTGAAGTTTCTACAACGCCTTCTGTAAAAAACTTAGATGCCCCCAGGGCATAACTTTAAACCCTTGCCCTGAGAGTTGTGGGGGAGTGTCCTCCTTAAAAACATATTTTCTATCTGGAAATCAACTACGCTAAACAAATGACCATCTCAATATTTTAATTGTATGTGTTTGGGGGAATGATGGGCTTGGGGTGGGGGGTCTAGTTTCCCTCCAATCACTTTCAACTATTGAAAAGGGCACTAGAACTCTTCATTTTCAATCGAATGAGCTCTTGTTAAATTTTCTACGGCGACCCCTTCGATATAAAGTGCCCAGCTCACAGGTAAAAAAATACTAATAGTACATTGTGCCAACATCGTTCTTATATACCCCCAGAGCATAGCTTAAAACCTTTGCCCTGAGGGTGTCCACCTCAAAAACATATTTTCTATCTGAAAATTAACTACGCTGAACAAAATGGCTATCTCAAAATTTTGATTGGATGTGTTTGGGGGAATGATGGGCGTTGGGGGGGGGGGGCTTAGTTGCCCTCCAATCACTTTCGACTATTAAAAAGGGCACTAAGCCTTTCAATTTCTATCGAATGAGCCCTTTTGGAAACGACAACGTTTTCTATAAACACCTTATATTGTCCAAGGGCACAAATTACAACCCTTACCCTAAGGCCTGTAAGGGTGGTTGTCATCCTCTAAGACCAAATTTCCAGAACTTTCAACTACGTTAAACATTATGGCTATCTCAGAATTTTGATTGGATGTGATTGGGAAAATGGTGAGCGTTACAGAGATGTTAGTCACCTTCCAATCACTTTCGACTATTGAAAAGGGCACAAGCCATTCCAATTTCCAATTGAATGAGCGCTTTTCGAATTTTCTACGACAGCTTTTTTAATACGAAGAGACCTGCTCAAAAGGAAAAAAATAATAAATAATATATTGTGCCAACATCGTTCTTATGTGCCGCCAGAGCATAGCTTAAATCCCTTTCCCCGACGGATGTTGGTGAACTTCCACTTCTTTACTTAGTCAGCGCGATCGCGCTGCCTATGATGTATGCAACAACTTTCTATATAAACCTTATATGTCCTCAGGGTATAACTTATAACCTTTGCATTGAGGCCTCAGAGAGGGTTATCTTCCTAAAAGACCTAAATTCCAGAACGTTCAACTACGTTGAACAAAATGGATATATCAAAATTTTGATTGGATGTGTTTTGGAAAATGGTGGGCGTGAGAGGGGTGTTAGTTGCTATCCAATCACTTTCAACTATTAAAAAAGAAACTAACCCTTTCAATTTCCAATTGAATGAGCCCTTTTGAAGTTTCTACGACAACGCTTTCAATAAAAACTATATTTGTCCCAGGGCATAACTTACAGCCCTTGCCCTGAGGGCTGTGGGGGGGGGGGGTTTGTCATCCTTAAGACCAAATTTCCAAAACTTTCAACTACGTTGAATAAAATAGCTATCTAAAAATTTTGATTGGATGTGTTTGGGGAAAAGGTGGGCGTGAGAGGAGGGTTAGTTACCCTCAAATCCCTTTCGACTATTAAAAAGGGTACTAACCCTTTGAAGTTTAAATCGAATGAGCCCTTTTTCAAGTTTCTATGACAAATATTTCAATAAAAACCTTATATGCCCCTAGGGCATAACTTATAATCCTTGCCCTAAGGGTTGTGCCCTCCTAAAAAATGCATTTTCTATCTGGAGATCAGCTACGCTGAACAAAATGGCTATCTCAAAATTTTTATTGGATGTGATTGGGGTAGCCCTCCAATCACTTTCGACTATTAAAAAAGGCACTAGCCCTTTGAATTTCCAATCGAATAAGCTTTTTTTGAATTTTCTACGACAACGCCTTCTATAAAAACCTTATATGTCCCCAGGGCATAAATTAAAACCCTTGCCCTGAGGGCTGTGGGGGAGTGTTCTCCTCAAAACATATTTTCTATCTGGAAATCAACTACACTGAATAAAATGGCTATCTCGAAATTTTGATTGGATTTGTTTGGGGAAATGATGGGCGTGGGGGGGCTATATGCCCTCCAATCACTTTCGATTTTGAAAAAAGGCACTAGCCCTTTGAATTTCAAATCGAATGAGCCTTTTTTGAAGTTTCTATGACAACGCCTTCTATAAAAACATTATATGCTCCCAGAGCATAACTTAAAACCCTTTCCCCGAGGGTTGTGGGGGAGTTTCCTCCTCTTTACTTAGTCCCCGTTTATTGTCTCGTTCTCGAGTGTCCCCGTTCTTTTTTAGGCAGCGAGATCGTGGTGTCTATGATTTATACAACACCTTTCTATATAAACCTATATGCCCCCAGGGCATAACTTACAACCCTTGCACTGAGGGCTCTGAGGGGGTTATCATCCTAAAAGACATAATTTCAAAAATTTTAATTGGAAGTGTTTGGGGGAATGATGGGCTTGGGGGGGCTAGTTGCCCTCCAATCACTTTCGACTATTAAAAAGGGCACTAGAACTCTTAATTTTTAATCGAATGATCCCCTTTTGAAGTTTCTACGACGACATATGAAGTGCCCAGCTCTAAAGGAAAAAAAATAATAAATATTTCATTGTGCCAACATCGTTCTTATATGCCCCCAGGGCATAAGTTACAACTCTTGCCTTGAGGGCTATGGAGGGAGGGGTTGTCATCCTTAAAGACCTAATTTCCAAAACTTTCAATTACGTTGAATAAAATGGCTATCTAAAAATTTTGATTGGATGTTCTTGGGGGAAAGGTGGGCATAGGAGGGGGGAGGGGGGGGGGTTAGTTGCCCTCGAATCACATTCGACTATTAAAAAAGGTACTATCCCTTTGAATTTCAAATCGAATGCGCCCTTTTTCAAGTTTCTACGACAAATATTTCAATAAGAACCTTTTATCTCCCCAGGGCACAACGTATAAACCTTGCCCTGAGGGTTTTGGTGGAGTATCCTCTTCAAAAACATATTTTCTATCTGGTAATCAACTACGCTGAACAAAATGCCTATCTCAAAATTTTTATTGGATGTGTTTGGGGGAATCATAGGCGTGGGGGGGGCTAGTTACCCTCCAATCAATTTCAACTATTAAAAAGGGTACTAGCCCTTCGAATTTCCAATTGACTGAGCCTGTTTTGAAGTTTCTACGATAACGCCTTCTATAAAAACCTTATATGCCCCCCGGGCATAACTTGAAACCCTTGCCTTGAGAGTTTTGGGGGAGTGTCCTCCTCAAAAACATATTTTCTATCTGGAAATCAGCTACGCTAAACAAAATGACTATCTCAAAATTTTAATTGGATGTGATTGGGGGAATGATGGTCATGGGGGGGATGAGTTGCCCTCCAATTACTTTCAACTATTCAAAATGCACTAGAACTCTCAATTTCCAATCGAATGATCCCCTTTTGAAGTTTCTACGACGACCCCTTCCATATGAAGTGCCCAGTTCTAAAGGAAAAAATTAATAAATCGTACATTGTGCCAACATCGTTCTTGTATGCCCTCAGGGCATAACTTAAAACCCTTGCGCCGAGGGTTGTGGGGGAGTGTCCACCTCAAAAACATATTTTCTATCTGGAAATCATCTACGCTGATCAAAATGGCTATCTCAAAATTTTGATTGGATGTGTTTGGTGGAATGATGGGCGTTGGGGGGGGGGGGGGGGTAGTTGCCCTCCAATCACTTTAGACTATTAAAAAGTGTCCTCTTCTAAAATTTATTTTCTATCTGGAATTCAACTACGCTGAACAAAATGTCTCTCTCTAAATTTTGATTGGATGTTATTGGGGGAATGTTGGGCTTTGGGAGGGTAGTTGCCCTCCAATCGCTTTAGACTATTAAAAAAGGCACTAGCCCTTTGAATTTCCAATCGAATAAGCTTTTTTTGAATTTTCTACGACAACACCTTCTTTAAAAACCTCATGTGTTTGGGAAAATGATGGGCGTGGGGGTGGCTAGTTACCCTTCAATCACTTTCGACTTTTAAAAAAGGCACTAGCCCTTTGAATTTCCAATCGAATGAGCCTTTTTTGAAGTTTCTATGACAACACCTTCTATAAAAACCTTATATGTCCCCAGGGTCTAACTGAAAACCATTTCCCCGAGGGTTGTGGGGGAGTTTCCTCCTCTTTACTTAGTCCCCGTTTATTGTCTCGTTTTCGAGTGTCTCCGTTCTTTTTTAGGCAGCGCGATCGTGCTGTCTATGATTTATACAACAACTTTCTATATAAACCTTATAAGCCCCCAGGCCATGACTTACAACCCTTGCACTGAGGGCTTTGATGGGGTTATCATCCTAAAAGACATAATCTCAAAAAGTTTAATTGGATGTGTTTAGGGGAATGATGGGCTTGGGGGGGGGATAGTTGCCCTCCAATCACTTTCGAATATTAAAAAGGGCACTAGAACTCTTAATTTTTAATCGAATGAGCCCCTTTTGAAGTTTCTACGACGACATATGAAGTGCCCAGCTCTAAAGGAAAAAAAAAATATTTCATTGTGCCAACATCGTTCTTATATGCCCCCAGGGCATAAGTTAGGCAGCGCGATCGTGCTGTCTATGATTTATACAACAACTTTCTATATAAACCTTATAAGCCCCCAGGCCATGACTTACAACCCTTGCACTGAGGGCTCTGAGGGGGTTATCATCCTAAAAGACATAATCTCAAAAATTTTAATTGGATGTGTTTGGGGGACTGAGGGGCTTGGGGGGGGCTAATTGCCCTCCAATCACTTTCGACTATTAAAAAGGGCACTAGAACTCTTAATTTTTAATCGAATGAGCCCCTTTTGAAGTTTCTACGACGACATATGAAGTGCCCAGCTCTAAAGGAAAAAAAAAAATTTCATTGTGCCAACATCGTTCTTATATGCCCCCAGGGCATAAGTTACAACCCTTGCCCCGAGGGCTGTGGAGGGAGGGGTTGTCATCCTTAAAGACCTAATTTCCAAAACTTTCAACTAAGTTGAATAAAATGGATATCTAAAAATTTTGATTTGATGTTTTTGGGAGAAAGGTGGGAGTAGGAGGGGGGGTTAGTTGCCCTCAAATCACTTTCGACTATTAAAAAGGGTACTATCCCTTTGAATTTCAAATCGAATGAGCCCTTTTTCAAGTTTCTACGACAAATATTTTATTAAAAACTTTATATCTCCCCAGGGAACAACGTTTAAACATTGCCCTGAGGGTTTTAGTGGAGTATCCTCTTCAAAAACATATTTTCTATCTGATAATCAACTACGCTGATTAAAATGGCTATCTCAAAATTTTTATTGGATGTGTTTGGGGGAATCATGGGCGTGGGGGGCTAGTATCCCTCCAATCAATTTCGACTATTAAAAAGGGTACTAGCCCTTCGAATTTCCAATGGACTGAGCCTGTTTTGAAGTTTTTACGACAACGCCTTCTATAAAAACCTTATATGCCCCCAGGGCATTACTTGAAACCCTTGCCCTGAGAGTTGTGGGGGAGTGTCCTCCTCAAAAACATATTTTCTATCTGGAAATGAACTACGCTAAACAAAATGACCATCTAAAAATTTTAATTGGATGTGTTTGGGGGATTGATGGGTTTGGGAGTGGTGGGGGGGCTAGTTTCCCTCCAATCACTTTCAACTATTAAAAAGGGCACTAGAACTCTCAATTTCCAATCGAATGAGCCCCTTTTAAAGTTTCTACGACGACCCCTTCCATATGAAGTGCCCAGCTCTAAAGGAAAAAAAAATAATAAATAGTACATTGTGCCAACATCGTTCTTATATGTCCCTAGGGCATAACTTAATACCCTTGCCCCGAGGGTTTTGGGGGAGTGTCCACCTCAAAAACATATTTTCTATCTGGAAATCATCTACGCTGATCAAAATGGTTATCTCAAAATTTTGATTGGATGTGTTTGGGGGAATGATGGGCGTGGGGGGGTGGGGGGCGGGGGGGGGGGGGTTGGTTGCCCTCCAATCAATTTCGACTATTAAAAAGGGCACTAGAACTCTCAATTTCCAATCGAATGAGCCCCTTTTGAAGTTTCTAGGACGACCCCTTCCATAGGAAGTGCCAAGCTCTAAAGGAAAAAAATAATAAATAGTACATTGTGCCAACATCGTTCTTATATGTCCCTAGGGCATAACTTAAAAGCCTTGCCCTGAGGGCTGTGGGGGAGTGTCCTCCTCAAATTTTCTATCTGGAAATCAACTACGCTGAATTAAATGGCTATCTCAAAATTTTGATTGGATTTGTTTGGGGAAATGATGGGCGTGGGGGGGGGGCTAGTTGCCCTCCAATCACTTTCGACTTTTAAAAAAGGCACTAGCCCTTTGAATTTCAAATCGAATGAGCCTTTTTTGAAGTTTCTACGACAATGCCTTCTATAAAAACCTTATATGCCCCCAGGGCATAACTTAAAACCCTTCCCCTGAGGGTTGTAGGGGATTGTCCTCCTCAAAAACATATTTTCTATCTGGAAATCAACTACACTGAACAATATGGCTATCTCAAAATTTTGAATGGATGTGTTTGGGGGAATAAAGGGCGTGGGGGGTGGGGGGGTGGCCCTAGTTGCCCTCCAATCACTTTCGACTATTAAAAAGGGTACTAGCCCTTCGAATTTCCAATTGAATGAAACTTTTTTTTAAGTTTTCTACGACAACACCTTCTATAAAAACCTTATATGTCCCCAGGGCACAACTTGAAACCCTTTCCCTGAGGGTCGTGCGGGAGTGTCCACCTCAAAAACATATTTTCTCTCTGGAAATCAATTACGCTGATCAAAATTGCTATCTCAAAGTTTTGATTAGATGTGTTTTGGGGAATGAAGGGCGTTGGGGGGGGGAGGCTAGTTGCCCTCCAATCACTTTCGACTATTAAAAATTACACTAGAACTCTCAGTTTCCAATCGAATGAGCCCCTTTTGAAGTTTCTACGACGACATTGAAGTGCCCAGCTCTAAAGGAAAAAAATAATAAATATTTCATTGTGCCAACATCGTTCTTATATGCCCCCAGGGCATAAGTTAAAGCCCTTGCTCTGAGGGTTATGGGGGAGTGTCCACCTCAAAAACATATTTTCTATCTTGAAACCAACTACGCTGAGCAAAACAGTCATCTCAAAATTTTGATTGGATGTGTTTGGGGAAATGATGGGCGTGGGGGGCTTCAATCACATTTGACTATTAAAAAGGGTACTAGCCCTTCAAATTTCCGATCGAATGAACCTGTTTTGAAGTTTCTACGACAATACCTTCTATAAAAACCTTATATGCCCCCAGGGCTTAACTTAAAACCCTTGCCCTGAGGGTTGTGGGGGAGTTTCTTCCTCAAAAACATATTTTCTATCTGGAAATCAACTACATTGAACAAAATGGCTATCTCAAAATTTTTATTGGATGTGTTTGGAGGAATCATGGGCGTGGGGGGGGGGGTAGTTGCCCGCTAATCACTTTCGTCTATTAAAAAGAGGACTAGAACTCACAATTTCCAGGCGAATGAGCCTCTTTTGAAATGTATACTACGATCCCTTCCATTTGAAGTGCCCTGCTCTAAATGAAAAAAGTAATACATAGTACATTGTGCCAACATCGTTCGTATATTCCCTAAGGGCATAACTTAAAACCCTTGCCCCGAGTGTTGTGGGGGAGTGTCCTCCTCAAAAACTTACTATCTATCAGGAAATCAACTACGCTGAACAAAATAGCTATCTCAAAATTTTGATTGGATGTATTTGGGGGAAAGATGGGCGCGGGGGGGCTAGTTGCCCTCCAATCGCTTTCGACTATTAAAGAGGGCCCTAGCCACTCCAATTTCTAATCAAATGAGCCCTTTTCGAAGTTTCTACGACAACTCCCTCGATACGAAGTGCCCGGCTGAAGGTAAAAAAAACATTGTGCCCACATCGTTTTTTACTTTTGCAGCGCTAGCGCGCTGCCTATGATAGAAACCATGATTACTTTACAACTTTATTCTTAATTAAACTTCCTTTTACTTACAATATTGGGTATTTTTCAAGGGTATTTCTACAAGACCTTCCACAAAGTCTATTTCAAAATAGAAACCATGATTACTTTACAATTTTATTCTTAATTAAAAGTCTTTTTACTTACAATATTGGGATTTTAAATCCTTTGTATTCATGGATCGCCCTCCTGTAGTTAGCGAAGTTTGAGTTGGATGACAACAATTCGGCAAATTCAGCCAGATCTCTTTGTGCCTCAACCGGGATGCAAGCTGCCGTCCTTGTGAGACGTGCCAAGGAACTATGACTTAACCCTCCAACGACAGCCATCAAGGAGTTGTAATTACGGAGTTCTAGGAGTTTCTGAAATAAATTAATTCATTTATTTAGTAAAGCTGTCATAAGTTATTAGGATTCCAATCAGACAGCTTTCGGGACCATTTTGTAAAGTGACTAGAGACGACTGAAGAGCAAATAAAGCACTTTGTTGCCCACAAAAGTTCTGAAATTATGTTGATGAGCAAAAACCGACCATCCGACTAATATTTTATGTTTACACACCTCAATTCTAAAATAAAAAAACAGTTTACTGGAATACTGGTAGGCCGTTACGGCCCATCCACGCTGAAATTTCATAACATCGACGTTTAGGTAGTACTAATATGAGCCAATCAAATTTTTTACAGTAATATTTTCCGATTGGCTGAAAAATTGTATGAAAAATTCCGATTGGCTTAAATTCACTCAGGGAAATTTTCGGTACTAGTAAATATTTTATTGTGACTGGGCGTTTACTTTATATAGCTGACTTTAGTATGTACTACAATTACACTGATTTTCAATTCTTGAAATTTACAGCATTTTGAACAGTTTCGATGTAGATGGTTTTTCAAATGATAAATCATTTTACTTAAGAAATTTTGGAGCCTTTTATTTTCAAAATTAATTTGTTCTATACACAGAACTATTGGCTTCTGGTTAGAGCAAGCTTTATTGAAACATCTAGTAAAAAAGGGATCTAATTTGATTTAAACTAAATTTTCAATTAAAAAAAAACAATTCAACAAATAATCACCCATTTCCATTGCATCAACATTTTCCAAACACTCTCTTCTAGTAATTTAAATTATATTCGACTATTCATGATCTCCAATGCTGATGATGACAATGATTATTCTGAATTTTACACACGGAGTGCTTCCATTATTTAAACATTTTATTAGATTGAGAAGTTTTGCAAAGAAAATTCCTATGAAAACAAATGGGAGAGAATTCAAATTTTTCAATTACTTTCATAGCTATAATATAAATACACTCCTTAATGTGCGTTTTGACCTTCATTGCAAATATTCTGATCACTACCCTCCCAAACGCACCTATTCACCACCCCTAATGATGTCGTAATGATGTCGTATATTTTGATTAAGTATTTTATTTTTCTATTGGGCAATAATTTTTCCGATCTTAATCTGGAAATAATCAATTATTTTCTAACCCCCCATCATGTCACAACCTCGAATATAGAGAAACACTAATCAACTATTCCCCTCTCCATGCCTGAAAGCTTCAATTTGATTTTCTTAATCTTTCGGAAGTTATCGCATATAGCACCATTTTGACAACCATGGATGCACACAGTGCATTTTGATTTATTTCAGTTTGCCACTCATTGTGATCTGACAATTTTTACTGAATATCCTTAGTCGTTCCTGAGATATCAGAGTTATGCCCTTTGGACAAGATCGGATGCATATAGTGGGTTTCGCTTCTTTTTTTACATCCCCAAAACATACCCTGAAATTCATATACAATACCCTGAGTTTTTTCCTGAGATTTTTTCAGACTCCCTATTTACCATTTGGATAACCATAGTTTAGATGAATTTAGTTTTACATATCCCCAAAAGTTGAATTGAACTACAACAGTCTCGTAAGGTGTTGAAAAATACTGACCACATATTTTATTTTTAGTGACCAAAAACAGAAGGAAATAATTGAGTAGTATATCCCCAAACATGACCAAAGCTTCATTACGGACATATCATCTATATAACCTTCGAATAATTGGTAATTGGAATAAATGACCAAATTTTTAATTATTTCTGCTGATGTCATCAATAACTTCCGCCCCATAACACATAACACATACAAAGGTGCATTGGGATCAAAGAAATTATATTTGATGTGGCTGGTTTCCAAAAATATGTTTAGGAAATAACAACTGAATTCTATTTATTTTTTTAATATGTGTAATATTTTATTCAAGTATGGATATACAAAGAAAGTAAAATGAGAGGGGACCATTTACCATATATACTGAAAATAGACGAGCTCTTAGAAATGATCATATCTTCTGACGTAGAGAAATTTACTAATCTGTACTGTGTTGTATATAGACATACAAAATTATGTACTAACCATATAAGGAATACGTGCTGAAACTAACCGCACACTTAAAAATGAGTTTTAAAGTAACATGGTGGTGCAACGGATCTCAGCTTGGTAATACAGTTTGAAGTCACCAGTAGCAATACAATACAGGGCCGGCAAAAGCACCTTAGTTGTCAAGAAACATGGCTAGTCCAATACATGCATGCATAAACACAAATATGATTTCTAAATTCACATCAATTTATTCTAATGTCACTTTAAAAATGACTTAAACTGATGTACAATATAGGCTACTAATCTTAAATGCTGATGTGTCGATGTACGGATGTACTGTATGCTGGTAAGATTTTATACTGTCATATACATATGTACTAATGAAATACGCAGATACATGCTGACATTTTAGAGTGATTAATTAAAAAAAACTTTTTCCACAAAACAAGTTTTTCAAAGCAAAGTAAAGAACTCCATTAAACGAAAAATTAGCAAAAATAAAACAAATAATCTACCAAGTGTGAAACTACCACAAATCAGCATCTATAAATAAATGAAACCCAAAACAAACAGAAATTAATATAAATAAGCCAGTTAAACTCAAAACAAGCAGAAATTAACATAAGTTGGGCGCAAAACCCCTATGCCTTCCCAAGGCCAGAACAAAATTTGCACTTTACTGAAAAAAATACAAATGTTTTTACTTTTATAACTTTAATAAATCAAATAATTTTAAAATTTTGATTACTAAATATCAGTATATGTATATTAAACTGACAATGCACATTCATCTGTAGTTTTTTCAGTAAAGTGTTAATTTTGTTCTGGCCTTGGGAAGGCATAGAGGTTTTGAGCCCTATTTATGTTAATTTCTGCTCGTTTTGAGTTTTGCTCAGTTATTTATTGTAATTTCTATTAGTTTTGGGTTTCATTTATTTATCGATGCTGATTTGTGGTAGTTTCACGCTTTGTTGATTGTTTGATTTTATTTTTGCTTATTTTTTGTTTAATGGAGGTCTTTACTTTTATTTGCAAAACTTATTTTGTGGAAAAAGTTTTTTTTAATTAATTTCTGTTCGTTTTATATTGACATAGTCTTTTCAGGGAAAAAGAAAATAATACTCTAAATCTTTTCGTTTTTTAAGACTTAACGCTTTGGCCTGCTATTTGTATGCTGGAGAAAAATTTTCAGCAATTTTTAACAACATACACCTTTTTAAAAATCTGGACACAAATAGCACTGTTTAATTCAGTTTCATACCTCCTCTAGTTGACCTGAAATGGAAAACTTGATAACATTCGTAAAAAAACGTGTTTACTTTCTTTGATAGCTTGGGTACACTTACGCTATTTTGATTTGGTTAAATTTTAAGAGCAGAAGTAGCCCCAAAAGTTTGAACATAATACCCTCATTCGTTCTTGGGATACTGCTGAGATGCCTTATTGGGAATTAGCATTATCACAGTGCATTTTGATTTAATCTTAAGGCAACATTTAGTTTTTAAACATAATGGGCAAATGGGAGGGTTGGCGTGGGAGGGGGATTAGTTGCCCTCCAATCACTTTCGACTATTAAAAAGGGCATCAGCCCTTTCTATTTTCAATCGAATGAGCTCTTTTCGAAGTTCCTACGACAACTCCTTCGATACGCAGTGCCCTGGTCTAAACAACAACAACAAAAAAATAATACATTATACCAACATCGATCTTTACTATAAAAATATCAAGCCTTCCAATCACTTTCGACTATTAAAAAGGGCACTAGGCCTTTCGATTTCCAATCGAATGAGACCTTTTGGAAACGACAACGATTTCTATAAACACCTTATATGCCCCCCGGGCATAAATTACAACCCTTTCCCTAAGGTCTGTTAGGGTGGTTGTTATCCTCTAAGACCAAATTTCCAGAATTTTCAACTACTTTAAACAAAATGGCTATCTCAAAATTTTCATTGGATGTGTTTGGGGACATGGTGGGCGTGAGAGGGGCGGTAGTCGCTCTCCAAACACTTTCAACTATTAAAAATGGCCCTAAGCCCTTTCAATTTCCAATCAAATGAGCCCTTTTAAAGTTTCTACGACAAAACTTTCAATAGAAATCTTATATGCCCCCAGGGCATAAGTTACAACCCTTGCCCTGAGTGCTGGGGGGATGTCATTCTCAAAGACCTAATTTCCAGAATTTTCCACTACGTTGAACAAAATGGCTATCTGAAAATTTTGATTGGATGTGTTTGAAGAAATGGTGGGCGTGAGAGGGGGGTTAGTTACCCTCCAATCACTTTCGACTATTACAAAGGTCACAAGCCCTCTCAATTTCCAATTGAATGAGCCCCTTTTGAAGTTTTACGACAACTCTATCTATAAAAACCTTATATGCCCCAAGGGCAGAACGTACAACCTTGCCCTTGGGGCTCTGAGGGGTTTGTCATCCTTAAAAACATAATTTCCGGAATTTTCAACTACATTTAACAAAATGGCTATCTCTAGACTTTGATTAAATATTTTTTGGGAAATGGTAGGCGTAAGAGGGGGGTTAATTACTCTCCACTCACTTTTGACTATTAAAAATGGCAATTTCAATATCCAATCAAATGAGCTCTTTTGGAAATTTCTATAACAACTTTCTATATTAACTTTATATGCCCTCCGGGCATAACTTAAAACCCTTACACTGAGGGTTCTGAGGGGGTTATCATCCTAAAAGACCTAATTTCAAGAACTTTCAACTACGTTGAACAAAATAGACATCTCAAAATTTTGATTGGATGTGTTTGGCAAAATGGTGGGCGTGAGATGGGCGTTAGTCGCTCTCCAATCACTTTCAACTATTAAAAAGGCTCTATACCTTTCAATTTCCAATTGAATGAGCCTTTTTGAAGTTTCTACGCTTTCAATAAAAACCATATATGCACCCAGGGCATAACTTAGAACCTTTGACCTGAGGGCTGTGGCGGGAGGAGGGCTTGTCATTCTTAAGGACCTAATTTACAGAACTTTCAAATACGTTGAATAAAATATCTATCTAAAATATTGATTGGATGTGTTTGGGGAAAAGATGGGCGTGAGAGGGGGGTTAGTTGCCCTCAAATCACTTTCGACCATTAAAAAGGGCACAGGTTCTTTGAATTTCCAATCGAATGAGCCCTTTTTCAAGTTTCTACGACAAAGATTTCAATAAAAACCTTATAAGTCCCCGAGGCATAACTTATAATCCTTGCCTTGAAGATTGTGGGGGGAGTGGCCTGCTCACAGGTATAATTTCCTGAACTTTGAACTGCAAGGGACAAAACGGCTATCTCAAAATATTTATTGGATGTGTTTGGGGAAATTGGTCGGCGTGGAAGGGGTGTTAGTTGCTTTCCAATCACTTTCGACAATTAAAAAGAGCACTAGCCATTTCAATTTCCAATCGAATGAGCCCTTTTTGACGATTCTACGACCACGCCTTATATAAAAACCTTATAAGTCCCCTTGACATAATTTACAACCCTTGCCCTAAGGGCTGCGGGGGGGTTGTCATCCTCAAAGACCTATTTTCCAGAACTTAAAACTATGTTGAATAAAATGGCTATCTCAAAGTTTTGATTATATGTGTTTGGGGAAAACGTGGACGTGAGAGGCGGGTTAGTTGCCCTCTAATCACTTCCGACTATTAAAAAGGGCACTATCCCTTTGAATTTCTAATCGAATAAGCCTTTTCTGAAGTTTTTACGACAATACCTTCTATAAAAAAAACCTTATATTCTCTCAGGGCATAACTTACAACCCTTGTCCTAAGGGCTGTGGGGGCTAAGGACTGTGGGGGCTCCTCCTCAAAAACATAATTTCCATCTGGAAATCAACTACGCTGAACAAAATAACTATCTCAAAATTTTGAATGGATGTGTTTCGACATATGGTGGGCGTGGAAGGGGTGTTAGCCTCCCAATCACTTTCAACTCTTAAAAATGGCAAAGGCGATTCTAATTTCTAATTTAACGAGCCCTTTTCAATTTTTCTACGACAACTTCTTTGATACGAAGTCCCCTGCTCTAAAGGACAAAATTAATAAATAATAAATATTGCCAATATCGTTCTTATATTCCCCCAGTGCATAACTGAAAACCCTTGCCCTGAGGGTTGTGCGGGAGTCTCCTCCTCTTTACTTAATCCCCGTTTCTTGTCTTGTTCTCGAGTGTCCCCGTTGTTTACTTAGGCAGCGCGATCACGCTGCCCATGATTTATACAACAACTTTCTATATAAACCTTATATGCCCCCAGGGCATAACTTACAAACCTTGCGCTGAGGATTCTGAGGGGGTTATGATCCTAAAAGATCTAATTTCCAGAACGTTCAACTACGTTGAACAAAATGGATATCTCGAAATTTTGATTGGATGTGTTTTGGAAAATGGTGGGTGTGAGAGGGGCGTTAGTCACTATCCAATCACTTTCAACTATTAAAAAATGTACTAACTTTCAATTTCCAATTGAATGAGCCCTTTTGAAGTTTCTACGACAACGCTTTCAATAAAACTTTATATGCCCTAAGGGCGTAACATACAACCCTTGCACTGAGGGCTCTGAGGGGGTTATCATCCTAAAAGACCTAATTTCCAGAACTTTCAACTATGTTGAACAAAATGCATATCTTAAATTTTGATTGGATGTGTTTGGGAAAATGAAGGGTGTGAGAGGGTCGTTAATCTCTACCAAATCACTTTTAACTATTAAAAAGGCGATATCTCTTTCAGTTTCCAACCGAAAGAGGCCATGATAAGTTTATATGACAACGCTTTCAATAAAAACCTTTTATTCCCCCAGGGTCTAAATTAAAAACCTTGTCCCAAGGTCTGTGGGGGTAGGGGTTTTCGTCCTTGAAGACCTAATTTCCAAAACTTTCAACTACGTTGAATAAAATGGCTATCTAAAAATTTGGATTGGATGTGTTTGGGGGAATGATGGACATGGGGGGGGGGCTAGTTGCCCTCCAATCACTTTCGACTATTAAAAAGGATATTAGTCCTTTGAATTTCCAATCGAATGAGCTTTTTTTAAGTTTTTACGACAACACCTTCTATAAAAACTTTATATGCCCCCGGGGCATAACTTAAAACCCTTACACTGAGGGTTGTGGGGGAGTTTCCTCCTCAAAAATACTTTCTCTCTGAAAATCAACTACGCTGAACTAAATGATTATCTCAAAATTTTGATTGGATGTGTTTGGAGGAAGGATAGGCGAGGGGGGGGGGCTATTTTCCCTCCAATCAATTTCGACTATTAAAAAGAGCACTAGCCCTTTGAATTTCTAATAGAATGAGCCTGTTTTGAAGTTTCTACAACAACTCCTTCTATAAAAACCTTAAATGCCCCCAGGGCATAACTTAAAACCCTTGCCCTGAGGGTTATGAGGGAGTGTCCTCCTCAAAAACATATTTTCTGTCTGGAAATCAACTACGCTGAACAAAATGGCTATCTAAAAATTTTGATTGGATGTGTTTGGGGGAAAGAGGGGCGGGGGGGGCCTAGTTGCCCTCTAATCACTTTCGACTATTAAAAAGAGGCAATAGAACTCTCGATCTCCAATAAAATGAGCCCATTTGAAGTTTCTTCGACAACCCCTTCCATATGAAATGCCTTGCTCTAAAGAAAAAAATAATAAATGATAAATTGTGCACACATCGTTCTTATATGCCCTCAGGGCGTAACTTAAAACCCTTGCCTTGAGAGTTATGGGGGAGTGTCCTCCTCAAAACATATTTTCTATCTGGAAATCAACTACGCTGATCAAAATGGGTATCTCAAAATTTTAATTGGATGTGTTGGGGGGAATGATGGGCTTGGGGGGGGGGGGGGGCTAGTTGCCCTCCAATCACTTTTGACTATCAAAGAGGGCACTAGAACTCTCGATTTGCAATCGAATGAACCCCTTTTGAAGTTTCTAGGACGACCCATTTCATTTGAATTGCCTGTTCTAAACGAAAAAAATAATAAATAATACATTGTGCCAAAATCGTTCTTATATACACTCAGGGCATAACTTAAAACCCTTGCCCTGAGGGTTGTGGGGGAGAGTCCTCCTCAAAAACATATTTTCTATCTGGAAATCAACCACGCTGAACAAAATGGCTATCTCAAAATTTTGACTGGATGTGTTTCGAGAAATGGTGGGAGAGGAAGGGGTGTTAGTCACCTTCCAATCAAGTAAAAATAGTAGTAGTAACATTAGTAGCCCTAAAATTTTTACCTTAATACTCTTAGGGGTTGCTGGGATGTTTCTGACATACCCTTTTGATAACCCACATATTCATTGGGAATTTTGACTTAGCCAAACATACCTTTCAAAATACCCTGAAAGTTTCAACTTAATACTTTAAGCCATTCCTGAGATATCTTTAATACACACTTTTGACAACCTGTATGCACATTCTGCGTTTCGATATATTTCAACACAACCCTCATTATTCCCTGGAACTTTACCTTAAGACCCTTGACCTTAGAGATAACAGTAATCGTAGTAGCGAAGGGCGTAGTAGTATTGATAGAAGTATTATTTTTAGTATTAGCAGTGGTAGTAGTATACATATATTGTCTTTTTGGTTAGTTCACCCCCCTCCAACATGCCCTAATAGTTTCTACTTAATATTCTACGCCGTTTTAAAAACTTACTCACACACCCTGTTGATAACCTACCAGCAATTAGCGTGATTTGATCTAGTTTAACATCCCGTAAACATTCGCTAAATTCCACCTTATACCCTCAGTCATCAAAATCCCCTCAAGATTCTCTGAAAAATAGTATTAGTAGTAGTGTTAGTAATAGTAGTAATATCAGTATTACTAGCAGCAGTAGTAACATACATTTAGTGGCTTTTATTCATTTTAACATCCCATTAAACATGGCCAGGAAAGTTTTAACTTAATACCCAAATTCATTCTAGTGATATCATGTTACGTCTTTTCGACAACCTGCATGCACGTAGTGTGTTTTGATGCAATTCAACACCCCCCTCGATAATCCCTAAAAGTTTCATCTGAATACACATAACATTAAAAATAGTAATACTAGTAATAGTTGAAGTATAAGTAATAATACTACTACAAGTAGAAGTAGTAGTAGGCCTAGTAGTATGCACGTAGTGCCTTTTCAATAGTTCAACATCCCATCAACATGTCCTGAAAGTTTCAACTAAATACGCTGAGAAGTTGCTGAGACATTACTGGTATGCCCATTAGACAGATTACATACACATAGCATATTTCATTTAATTCCACATTCCCCTTCAAGATTTCCTGAAAATTACACTTTAATACTCATAGTCTCAGAAGAAGTAGTAGTAGAGTAGTAGTAGCAGTAGTAATAGTAGTAATATTAGTAGTAGTTGCAGCAGTAGTAGTAGTAGTAGTGGCAGTATTATTAGTAGTAGTAGTAGTAACAGTAGTAGTAGTAGTAAAGGTAGTAGTAATGCTACTACTACTACTACTTTTAATATTAATAGCGCGTTATATAAATTATAGTTGTTTGATTTGGGCGAGTAGTTTTAGTTGCACTTTTAGAAGAGTCCAAGTTTTGCACAATAAAGCTATAAGGTTGATTGGAAGGTATGATTGCTGTATGGATAGCACTGAATCACTTTTTAGAAAGTTTAAAATTTTAAAGGTTGGTGAAATAAGAGATTATCAAATTGGAGTATTTGTATTTTAGCGTCTGAACGGTCTTGCACCAGATTTTCTTATGAATATTCTTAAGCCTAATTCGTTTTATCACGATTATTCGACTAGGAGTGCGGATAGTCTTGCATCTGAACCACGGAACACAACGAGAGCGAGTCATGTGACCAGACACATGGGCCCGTCAGTTTGGAATTCGTTCCCAGATACCGTTTGTCAAGCTGAAAGTGTCTTACAACTTAAAACCCGTATTAAAATCATTTCTTTTCAGGAATTTGGTAGTGTTAAAGGTTTGAGAGAAGAACTTTTTCTTCTTTTTTTTTTGCGATCATTTTTTTATCATCATACTAATTATTATTCTTGTTATCCCCTTTTTTCAGGGGCTTGCATGATATCGAACCGGTCGCTTTTTCAAGCATCTTTTTGCTTTAGTGCGACTTGTTGTCACATTGAACTGTTTTTGTATTAATAAAATTGTCTGAACCTGAACCTGAAGTAGTAGAAGTAGTAGCGGTAGAATTAGAATTAGTATCAATTCTAGTAGTAGTTGTAGTAGCAGTAGTAGTAGTAGTAATAGTGCCAGTAGAAGCAGCAGTCGTGGTAGTAACAGTAGAAATGGTATAGAAGTAGTACTGGTAGTAGTAGCAGCAGCACTAGTAGTAGACGCAGCAGTAGTAGTAGTAACAGTTTTAATAGTATCGTAGTAGTACTGGTAGTAGTAGCAGTAACAGTAGCAGTGTTAGCAGCAGAAATAGTAATAGCAGAAGGAGTCGTAGAAGTATTTATATTGTACCTAATGGGAGTTCAACATCCAAGTCAAAGTGCACTAAAAATTTCAGCTTAATACTCAATCTGTTCTTGGGATATTAATAATTCACCCTTTTGATGGCCTGCATCCACATATTATATTCTGACTTAGTTCAAAATCCCTCTTCACATTTCCTGGAAGTTTTACCTGAATACTTTTAGCCTCAGAAGAAGTAGTAGCAGCAGTAATAGCAGCTGTAGTAATAGTAGTAGCAGCTGTAGTAGTAGTAGTAACATATAAATGGTGCCCTTTGATTAGTCCAACCTTCTCTTAACATGCCCTGAAGGTTTCAACTTAATGCTCTAGACCAGGGCTTCCTAAACTTTTTTCGTTTACGACCCTATTTATGATTGCAAGCTTCCTGGCGACCCCATATGAATATAATTAAAAGACAAATACATATTTTAGATATTTAATTTATTAGGTAACAAAATATGGTTCTAGGCGTTCCCCCCCCCCCCACAGGGAAAATACTCCCACGGAAAATAGCCCCGCAGAAAATACCGCCCCCCGAAAAATACTCCCCGCGGAAAATAAACCCCCGGCAAATATCACCCCTGGAAAAAATCCCTCCCTGTGGAAAGTAAGGCTTTCCAAATTTGAGAAATATCATCAATCCAGACATGCAAACAAATAGAATCAGACACAAAAACAGAGACATACATGCACTTTAGACATTCAAACAAACAAAGACAAATTCTTTGACTTGCAAACATTCACCCAGACATTCAAACTAATAGAATCAAAGATACAAACAGAGTAGCACAGACACTTTAGACATTCAAACCAAGAAAGACAAATTCTTGGACATGCAAACATAAGCCCAAACATCCAAACAAATATAATCAGACACGCAAACAGAGAAAGGCAGACGCTTTAGACATTCAAACCAACAAAGACAAATTCTTGGACATGCAAACACCAACCCAGACATGCAAACAAATAGAATCAGACAAACAAACAGAGAAAGACAGACAGTTTAGACATTTAAACCAACAAAGACAAATACTTGGACTTGCAAACACCAACCCAGACATGCAAACAAATAGAATCAGACACACAAACAGAGAAAGACAGACACTTTAGACATTCAAGCCAACAAAGACAAATTCTTGGACTTGCAAACACCAACCCTGACATGCAAACAAATAGAATCAGACAAACAAACAGAGAAAGACAGACACTTTAGACATTCAAACCAACAAAGACAAATTCTTGAACTTGCTAACACCAACCCAGACACTCAAACAAATAGAATCAGACACACAAACAGAGAAATACAGACACTTCAGACATTCAAACCAACAAAGACAAGTACTTGGACTTGTAAAACATCAACCCAGACATGCAAACAAATAGATTCAAACACACAAACAGAGAAAGACTGACACTTTAGACATTCAAACCAACAAAGACAAATTCTTGGACTTGCTAACACCAACCCAGACACTCAAACAAAGGGAATCAGACACACAAACAGAGAAAGAAAGACACTTCAGACATTCAAACCAACAAAGACAAGTACTTGGACTTGCAAACACCAACCCAGACATGCAAACAAATAGAATCAAACACACAAACAGAGAAAGACAGACACTTTAGACATTCAAACCAACAAAGACAAATTATTGGACTTGCAAACACCAGCCCAGACATGCAAACAAATAGAATCAGACACACAAACAGAGAAAGACAGACACTTTAAACATTCAAACCAACAAAGACAAATACTTAGACTTGCAAACACCAACCCAGACATGAAAACAAATAGAATCAGACACATAAACAGATAAAGACAGACACTTTAGACATTCGAACCAACAAAGACAAATTCTTGGACTTGCAAACACCAACCCAGACATGTAAACAAATAGAATCAGACACACAAACTAAGAAAGACAGACACTTTAGACATTCAAATCAACAAAGACAAATACTTGGACTTGCAAACACCAACCTAGACATATAAACAAATAGAATCAGACACACAAACAGAGAAAGACAGACACTTTAGACATTCAAACCAACAAAGACAAATACTTGGACTTGCAAACACCATCCCAGACATGTAAACAAATAGAATCAGACATACAAACCGAGAAAGACAGACACTTTAGACATTCAAATCAACAAAGACAAATACTTGGACTTGTAAACACCAACCCAGATATGTAAACAAATAGAATCAGACACACAAACAGAGAAAGATATGCACTTTAGACATTCAAACCAACAAAGACAAATACTTGGACTTGCAAACATCAACCCAGACAGGCAAAGAAACTGAATCAGACACGCAAACAAAGAAACACAGACACTTTAGACATTCAAATCAACAAAGACAAATACTTGGACTTGCAAACACCAACCCAGACATGCCAACAAATAGAATCAGACTCACAAACAGAGAAAGACAGACACTTTAGACATTCAAACCCACAAAGACAAATTCTTGGACATGCAAACACCAACCCAGACATGCAAACAAATAGAATCAGACACAAACAGAGAAAGACATGCACTTTAGACATTCAAACCAACAAAGACAAATACTTGGACTTGCAAACACCAACCCAGACATGCAAACAAATAGAATCAGACACACAAATAGAGAAATTCATGCACTTTAGACATTCAAATCAACAAAGACAAATACTTGGACTTGCAAACACCAACCCAAACATGCAAACAAATAGAATCAGACACACAAACAGAGAAAGACATGCACTTTAGACATTCAAACCAACAAAGACAAATACTTGGACTTGCAAACTCCAACCCAGACATGCAAACAAATAGAATCAGACACAAAAACAAGGAAAGACAGGCACTTTAGACATTCAAACCAACAAAGACAAATTCTTTGACTTGCAAACACCAACCCAGACATGATAAAAAATAGAATCAGACATACAAAGAGAGAAAGAAATACACTTTAGACATTCAAACCAACAAAGACAAATACTTGGACTAGCAAACACAAACCCAAACATACAAACAAATAGAATCAGACACACAAACAAAGAAAGACATTCACTTTAAACATTCAAACCAAAAAATACAAATACTTTGACTTGAAAACACAAACCCAGACATGCAAAAAAATAGAATCAGACAAAAAAACAAAGAAAGACTGTCAATTTATACATTCAAACCAACAAATACAAATTATTGGACTTGCAAACACCAACCTAGACATACAAACAAATAGAATCAGACACACAAACACAGAAAGACATGCACTTTAGACATTCAAACCAACAAAGAAAAATACTTGGAATTGCAAACACCAACCCAGACATGCAAAGAAATAGAATCAGACACACAAACAGAGAAAGACATGCACTTTAGACATTCAAACCAACAAAGACAAATACTTAGACTTGCACACACCAACCCAGACATGCAAACAAATAGAATCAGACATACAAACATAGAAAGACATGCACTTTAGATATTCAAACCAACAAAGACAAATACTAGGACTTGCAAACACCAACCCAGACATGCAAACAAATAGAATCAGACACACAAACAAAGAAAGACAGACACTTTAGACATACCAACAAAGACAAATTCTTGAACTTGTAATCATCAACCCAGACATGCAAACAAATCGAATCAGACATACAAACAGAGAATGACAGGCACTTTTGACATTCAAACCAACAAAGACAAATTCTTGGACTTGCAAACACCAAACCAGACATGCAAACAAATAGAATCAGACACACAAACAGAGAAAGACAGACACTTTAGACATTCAAACCAACAAAGACAAATTCTTGGACTTGCAAACACAAAACCGGACATGCAAACAAATAGAATCAGACACGCAAACAGAGGAAGACATGCACTTTAGACATTCAAACGAACAAAGACAAATACTTGTACTTGCAAACAGCAACCCAGACAAGCAAGCAAATAGAATCAGACACACAAACAGAGAAAGACAGACACTTTAGACATTCAAACCAACAAAGACAAATTCTTGGACTTGCAAACAAATAGAATCAGACACACAAACCGAGAAAGACATGCACTTTAGACATTCAGACCAACAAAGACAAATTCTTGAACTTGTAAACACCAGCCAAGACATGCAAACAAATAGAATCAAACACTCAAACAGAGAAAGATAGACACTTTAGACATTCAAACCAACAAAGACAAATTCTTGGATTTGCAAACACCAACCCAGACATGCAAACAAATAGATTCAGACAAACAAACCGAGAAAGACAGAAACTTTAGACATACAAACCAACAAAGACAAATTCTTTAACTTGCAAACACCAACCCAGACATGCAAACAAATAGATTCAGACATACAAACAGAGAATGACAGGCACTTTAGACATTCAAACCAACAAAGACAAATTCTTGGACTTGCAAACACCAACCCAGACATGCAAACAAATAGATTCAGACATGCTAACAGAGAGACAGGCACTTTAGACATAATAACAAACCATGACAAATTCTTGAACTTGGAAACACCAACCCAGACATACAAACAAATTGATTCAAAATAGTATTAAAAAAAAGTGTGGGGCCCGGGGGGCCTTTGGGGGCTCGCGGGGCATTTTGGGCCCGAGGGGGCCTGCGGAGGCCCGGGGCATTTGGGGGTCCGGGGGCGTTTGGGGGGCTCGGGGGCATTTGGGAGGCCGAGGGCCTTTGGGGGCTCCGGTGGCATTCTGGGCTCAGGGGGCCCATTGGGGTCCTCACAACAGTGTTCAAATGGAACTTGTGTATTATAACGACCACGGAGTTTCGCCCTAATCATCTTCTAAAATCATCTTCTAAAATGTCTCAACGGTTTCGCCTAAATAATCCCCTAAAATGTCTTAAACTGTTTCGCCCAAATAATCCCTAAACGTAATTTCTGCGTGTTCCTTTTGTTTTGGCATCCCTACGCTGTAACATTTGAAATTCCTATGAAAGCCTTTCCCGCGTTAATCTTTTCATCTCTAAGGTGTTCCTAGCTACACTATTATGGCTTCGATAGAATATTAATTTATCCCTCAGACCTAAAGATCAAAGAAGCCATATTTAAAAATAGAATATCAATTTATCTCTGCCACTAAAGATCAGAGAAGCTTTATTTAAAAATAGAATTTCTATCTCTTTAGAGTCCCATATAATTCCCGTAAACAAGTGATGTCATTTCTAATTCCCCTTTCGTAGATCAATAATTCCCCTCGATTATGCAAATCAATTTCTCGGAAATTCTCTCCCCTCGATTATGCAAATCAAGCTTTCAGAAATTTAGTTCCCCTCTTGTGGATCAATACATTGTCTATATGGTTAGGCACATGCGCACTCAATTGTAGGTGGCATTAGTGGTGTGGGTCAGGGCTGGTACCCCCTTCTCTACTCATATCTGGTAGATGTTTTTGGTTGCAAATTAGAGGAAGCAATTAGAGAATTTAGTCTGAAACGGCCACCAGGAATATACAAACAGGTATACATTGACGGATTGTATAGAATGTGGCGAAAAGTTAGAAGTAAAATGGTCAAATTATCTCCAAACACTTCGTGGAATTTAGAAAAAAGTAAAAGTCAGAGACGAAGCAAAAGGAGAAAACTAGCGAATTAGGCAGAAACAACAATGATTAACAAGAGAAGAAAAATAAAGTTACTAAGAGAAGACAGTTAAAAGTTGAAATACTGAAGTTATATCGGATAAAAAACAGGTTTTTAGGAAATAATAAAAAATATTTTAATATATGAACAGTGAAATTGATAACGGTACTTGTATGACAAACACCCTACCGCTCAAGTTGTTCATTCATTGACGCATTATAGAACCTTTTTTTCGTTAGTTTCTTTCAGCAAAGCGTGAGACAGGACAAAGAGAAGTGATAGAATAGATTGAAAATATAAAGTTTAGGCAATATATTTGCAGATTACGGGCAATGTTGGTAAAAGTATTTGGACAGTGTGAAGTTAGAAAACAATAAATACTACATAATTTGCAAAATAATTGTACCTAACACCAATAGCGGATCCAGGATTTTTGTTCGGGGGGGGGGGGTTACTAATTTTCGACTCGGTTTTCGACTAATTTTACTAATTTTTACTAAGGTTTTACTAATTTTCGAATAATTTTCGACTCGGTCAAAAATTTCGGGGGGGGGGGGTTAAAAACGGGGAACCCCCCCCCCCCTGGATACGGCCATGCCTAACACATTAGGCATGCAGACCCACTATACTTTATCCCTGCCACCCCCAAATGTGCAAATATATGGCCCGAATTTGTTTCTGAAGTATTATATTTTTATCTTATTTCGATATATTTCATTAGGATGGAGCGTCAGAAAAACACATTAGAAGAGCATTAGGTAGGGCGTATAACATACAAGTACCTTAATAACTTTTAGACAGACTAGTTTCCTGGAATTTTCAAAATTCAATTAGAAAATTCATTTAAATACTGTGAAACAAGAAAGCCGTCATATATAAACAAATCTATTAGAAGCCTTCGTACACACGCTAGATCAATCTAAGCTCGCCTTGTTCATCAACAAAAGGCTTATAAGCGAAACAGTGAAAACTGAATTCAATTCAGATAATATCATAAAGAAACAGGAAATGAGTAGATATCTTTGGTCCCCACAGTTACTCGAAGCGGCTTTGTACATTGTGCTATGACAAGAAATTATTCAGCACTGCAATAAATTATTTTGCGGAAATAAAAGACTTGAGATTAGGAAAGCAACTGAATAATAATAACAAAAAACTGAACACTGCACAATAATCACATTACAGTATGGGTAATAAGGAAGACAAAAATAGGAATCTAAGATTAAACAATTTTGAAATGACATTTACTTTGTTTTATTTAAAAAAGCGGAATTCTTTTAATGAGTATGAAAATTAGTCGTCTAGACCAAAATAAACAGGAATAATTCTTCAGATGAAGGAAGTATACCACTACCCTTAACACCACACTCCTTCCTAAAGTTTAATTATTAAGCATCTGTGTTGTTTGCACTCCACAATGATTTCAATTAAGGATTGGTTAAACTTAGGCTTAAAAACAAGGTTGAGGTGACAGCTACACTCCTTGATGCATAAAATAATGTGTTTGCTTCAAATTTTAATTTAGGCTTTTTTTTCATTTGGAAAATCTTAGTTCATATAGGCATGAATGACGAGGACAGGGATTTTTTAGAACTGGTTCCTGAGCTTATTTAAGAAGCAACAAAACTAAAAAAATCATCACGCATATTATTCTCACAGCTCGGGTCACGCTACCTTCAGAGAGACATGATTCTTTGTTTCGATAATTTGACTTAAATGTCTATTTTGAAACTCTGGCATGACGTACAATTTCTGTACGTGAAAACTGACGTATAGTGCGGTATAGCTCCCCTTTGATCCCTCGCAGCTCTTAAAAAGGGAACTAGAAGTTGCGATTTGGTTCTAACGAGACTCCTTCCAATGTTTTAAGACCATTGAATTAATATGACCACATCTGGAGAAAAAGAAGAACAAAACTAAGCAAAAATAAGTGGTATATTATTGCTAAATATAACAGAAATGTCTTGGAATTTTTACCTCGATCAATAATAATTTTCCATACCTTAGTAACGGCCACCAATTTTACAATTGATTCTGCTCTTTGTTGGGGTGTACTCCTTCCAAGGACCATACATTGCACCCATTGGGTAAGTCCATTAAATAAGGCTACCGACCTTTCAAGCCGTGGTACAGCTGACAAGGATCCAGATACTGCATACTCTTTGTACTCTTGAAACTAAAAACATTTATATTTAGTTAGGCCTATATACAGGGGTACATCCATTTTTTCAGGGTTGAGGGGGGCTACAAAAAAACTCTTGGGGGCAAAAAAAAATTTATATGCCTTTTTGCTATGTTTTTTACGATTCAGAAAAAAATATGGGGGGGCGGTGAAACCCAGCAACCCCCTCCCTCCGGGATATGGTTTTGCCCATATATCATTGAAAGATGAGTGAAAACTTGCTAATTTGTTATTGAACCTTTTCAAATTGCACAACTACTCATTTGTATGAAACAAGAACAAGCGAAGCCGCTTCAGGTAAAATTCGCCCCCTCTGTCAGGGCCTCTCTTATTAGTCTTTTTCGTTTGGCTATTTGAACACTGCTTAAAAATTCTATTTGTTTTTTTCCTCAACAGTTGGGATATACCTAATCAAATATGTGGCTGAGCTCAGTAAGGGTAGGGTTCGGTCATTTTCTTTAGTTGAACGATGACCATTTGGTCATACAGAAATGCCTGTCTGTGGTAGCCATTTTATATCGCAGGCGTGGACATTCTTCCTATTTTTTTCGTTTAGAGTTTCTTAATGGAGATGAAAAACTCCTCTAAAATTTGCAAAATTTCTATTATTTATCTGAATAGTAAACTAGAAATAATTTTTTTCTAACCTAATAAATGATATAAACAAGAAGCAATCAATGCCACCTTAGCTCCGAAAGTAACCTTCTTACAAATCATGTACGGTGGGAATTACCCATTGGACATGAAACTTTATTTTTGAGACCTTGTATCAATAATTCTTTGTCTCCTCGATATTTCTAGCAAATAACTCTGAAAAGGTAAATATGAAAAAAATCTGAAAAAAAATTTGACCTTGACAGGTTTTTCTGAAGTTTCTCACACATTTAAGGCCCACCCCTAGAGATAAAGTAAAACATGTCTAGCTGCGGTATAACTCTTAGGTAGATGCCCACCTCCAAATTCCTAGAGACCTAAACTTTTTGAAATCGTAAGAATTGGAAGAGTTAAAATAAGGGGGTTCCCCAAATTGCAAATCACATTATTGGATCTCAATTGAACTTTAAGGGTAGGAAGAGCATGTATATTGGTTGGTCCTGTTGGGCTTCATTTTTATTCCAGGCTCTTTGGCAATTCCTGTAACCAACGATAATTCCGTTCTACCCAGTGACGATAGCACTTTTCTAGCAACTTCAAACCCAGTAAACAATGGTAATTTAGTATGAAGTAATAACGTGTTTGTTGAGGTGCTTTTGGCTATGTTTGTTGTTTTGTTCCAACGCTCCGGTGCTCTTTTGTTCCTGTGTTTCTCCATTGATTTGTCTTGTATTTATCCTTGTCTCTGTTACTGTGTTCCTTCGCTCCTTCGTTCTTTATATTTTCTTTTTTTTGTGCCTCTGTCATTTCCAGAGTTCGCTCCTTTTCTCCTTCTTTCCTGTGTTACTTTGTTCTTATGGTCATTTTTTTCTGTTTTTGTTCCTGGGTTTGACGATGGGTTTATTCCTATTTTCTTAGTTTCAATAAGGTTTGGCATTGGTGTGATGGGATACGAACAGTCATCTCTTTTGTTATAAAAATGCGCTTGAGTGTTCAATTGTTATTTATTGATTTTGGTAATCACTGTAGCCTTCATTTATCTGTTAACTGACGATTTATGTCAGCACGGAACTCACTATGGCATCCACGTCGTACTGTAGAGTTTGATCTGCATACCCTAGAGATATTTTACAACATGGAGAGTGGGGCTCTAAACCTTCTGGTAAAGGCCGTGGAAGATAAAAACAATTATCTAACAACGAGCCTATCCGAAACTTTCTTACAATCTCCATTCCACAGCATTTTGGCCCTCTTTAAAGTACGTAAGTACCAGAATTGTATTATTTCTAAAAATTCGATCTTACTTCTATCCAGTCACTTTTGACTTTTGAAAAGAGAAGTACAACTGATAATTTTCAATTACATGTAACTCCACCAAGTTTCTACGACGTCCCATTCAAAACGAAGTGGTCGGAAAAAGACAAACAATAGATCGAGACCATATCGTTCTGTAGAAAAAAAAACCGAATGGGGACGCTTTGGTCAGGTTAGAATTCATCTTCTACTTATGGGATGAAGGTAGGCTGTCAAATGTGTAGCCTACTGTTAGGAAATTGGACATGAAAGATGGCTGAATCTCTACCAAGCGTTATGGAAACTCATAGACAACGCTCTAGTCGTGTCTTTTGACAGCCTTTGCGGGGGAAGAAAAGGGAGGGATCTATATCTTTTTGTCGTTGAAATATCTAGAAGGCGAGGTTACTGGATTCCAAACAGACTTAGTTGTGAGTATAAATGTCGTAATTATGTTTTTTTTTTTCGGGTCAGTAGCCATCCTGACCCATGTGGGAAAAGGCTAAATTAAATTTATACAGTCAGCCAGAAACTGTTTTAGTATGTCCGCTAAACTTTGTGAACACGTGTTCACAAGGGCAGGACCCTTAAATGCTAGTTACTGTCATGATTCAGTTCACAACCAGTTAAGACATCAGTGCTTCCTATTGCCTACATATGAGTGACGTCATGAAAAGAATGAACGTTGATTATCGCTAAATCTTTATGCTCAAGTCTAGAGAATATTTTATATAAACAGATGAAGGTTTATTGAGGATACAAGCCTTTGTGGTAGAATGCAGATAATGGATATAATTATTACTGCTTGTATGAGTATTTTCTGTAACTAATTTATGTGGGAAAAGTAGATTTGAATTCTACCAAAGTTGTTTTAAGGTGGTAGCATTGCCAATTAGCAATATTGAACGCACGGTCGCACCAGTAGAAAGGGGGGTGCTACTCCAACGCGCACCACGTGGTTTATGGTTTTCTCACTGAGAATGAAAAAACAGGAATTTTCTCACTTGGAAAACCATGAATTTTCTCACATTTATGTCTGTTTTCTTGGATGGTTATGTGTGTTGGTCAATTTATTTGATGTTTTTCATGGATGTCAACATCAAATTATGGATGTTTTATGGTTTTTGTCAGTGAGAATGGAAAAACAAGAACTTTGTCACTCCTTTCTTGTTGTTGTTCGATGCAGATGTTATGAGTTTCCGGGAAACAGTATTTGTTGTTGTTGTTCAAGCCAAATGTTATGAGTTTCCATGGTAACGGTTAGATCACGTGTTTCCTTCTCAGCCAATCAGAGGACTTTGTTTACATAACAATTTGACCTTGAGATTTCGTATATAACGGACATGCAATGTGATTCAATTATCAAAAAGTATTGTGACACAATGGATAGAACAATTAACATAATTGATGAGCTTGAGGCCTTGGCAGCCAGAATTAGCAATGTAAGTGCATTTTTATTTTCAAACGAATTTTCCTTGGACACCCTCCAGTATATTCAGCTAAAAGGTAAATATATTCCTTTACCCTCAAACCCCCCCCCCCAAACCATACAATCTTTATAGTCACTAGAAAACGTAAAATATATTCTTTTTACCCTAACCCCCCCCCACCATTTTTTTACAATCAAATTCTTGCAAAAATAAATAACTATCCTTTCGTTAATTTCCTTCCTTCTATATTTCCAGCTACAGCGATCACTGACTGCTTTAAATTTTTAATGAAAATGCCACTCTGTTTTGACACAATACTCCAATGTGAGGCCTATAATTAGCTATCATCCTTTCCGGTTTACAAACGCGGTCAACGGAACTATTCTTCCGTCAAATTAAAACAAAATGATGCTATAATTAAGCTAGGCCTACACAACCTTTATGGAAGTAGAGAAACAATTTATTTTCGAATTAGGGTCTAACAATACCCCCCCCTCCCCCATTGTCTTACAATCCCAAATTCTCGCAAAAAGAAATACCATTTCGATAAATTCCTTCCCTCTATATTTCCAGCTAAATCCCCCCCCCACTCTAATACAAACATCACTTTGCAATGAAAACGAAAATATATTCTTTTACCATCGAAACCTAACCACCGCAAAAAGAAATACCTTTTCTCAAATTTATTTTTTCTGTAAGCCTATCAACTTCTCTCTACCTCTTAGCTATTAACCCGCTATGTTTTGACTTAAGCTCTCCGCACAAGCATATAATTACTTTATCACCCTTTTCCGGTGTGTTCACGGTATCGGTCTAGCCAAAGGGTTTGTTTTGGTTGTCAAATTAAAACGATTTTAATAAATAATTAAGCTACGCCTATTCAACCTTTATATAAGTATATAAATAAATTATAAACAAAATAATTTCCAACAATATATTTAGAACATTCTGTGAAAGGGGGGAGGGGGCAATACATCGCTTCTAACAGCTTCTTTTTAAGTAAATTATGTAAAAGGGGGGGAGGCAATACATCGCTTCTACCGCCATCAGTGTAAAATGAAAACAAACTATTTCTTCGCATTAAAAGTAAGGGGGGATTCGGTGTGTAGACATGTACACCCATTGACAAGAAAAATAATGTGTAAATATATGTGTTGCGTCTCTAGGCATGTTTTTAATTTTTTTCAAGCTTTCAATAAAGTTTATTTTATATTCCAGGGCGCGAATCCTGGATTTTTGTTGGGGGAGGGGGTTAGCAATTCTAATAGTTGAAAAATAGAAAATATAATTGTTTCTTGCCTTAAATGCTTATTTGTTATTTAATTATTTTAGCAGTAACATTTGAATAAAAGGTAGTAAGATATGCCTTTTTCTTGAATAAAACCCTTGATTAACTAAATGAGAGGGTAGACATAGGGTGGGTTAATTTTCATAAATTTAGGGGGGGGGGAGAATATGGGTTTTTTGCTTTACTAAAATGAGATAAATACTTTTCTAATCAAAATTATAGTTAATAATTTTCTTTCTGTAAAAAGGGAGAAATTATTTTGATTTGATTTTTTCTTCTCTTCTTTAAGGCAAATTATGAAGAATTTGCGGCCCCTACATCGAAGAGAGCTATGACTGGCGCAAATAGCGAAGAATGCTCCTCGCCACCAGCCGCTAAGAAAGCAAGGGCTAATAATGCGCCTCTTGGGAAGGCTACTATCGTACAATATGATCGCTGGCCAAAATTCTACAGCTTCAAGCTACTTGACCCTATGCAGCCTCTCAGAAAAGCAACGAGAGAGTGGGTGACTAGTTAAAATGCTAAAGCCCCACCTACGCCAGCTTTTTCAAGGGTCTCAGAAGCTATCCCGACTGCACAGCCATATGATATTGCTGGCCCGGCTGCGAAAGAAATTAACGTCACCGGTCCCTCCACCCTCCAACACACGTTACCTGGACCTCTAATAGCTGCCCCATCGACGCTAGATCAGGAGGTTACCCTCCAACACGCACTACCTGGTCCTTCGGGCACCCAAGCCCAGACGGATTATGCAAATGTAAGCATTTTTTCCTACCTATCTATTTCTTCCAATGTTTTAGTCCTTTTCAATCCCAATATAAACTTATCTCTGCGAGATATTAACAAATATTACATATCAAAATATAATTTTTTGCTAAAAAACCACTCTTTTCTCTGTTGCTATTGCTTCACATATACCTTAGATACCATTGAAACTCAAAATGCTATTCCGTTCACAATTGAATACTATCTTGCTTTAATTTTTGGCATAAAGCTCCGCACAAGCATATAAATAGATCTGTTTCATCCCCTTTTCCTGTTCTATCATTAGCGAGGGTTAGACTGCCAAGTCTAGGCTTTTCAATGCTTTTAACATAATTCTATTGTTTGGTCAAGAAAATTAGCTCTGTATTGTCTGCAAAATTAAGAAATTGGAATTTTAGGTAAGAGCGAAACAACTTATACCACCAAAAATAATAATTGCTATTTATGACATTGCTGAAAAGGGGGAGCCTAGTTGCCCTCGAATCTTTTTGGTCACTTAAAAAGCGCACTAGAACTTTTAATTTCCATTCACATAGTTTTAAGAGAGATTATTCTTTTGTCACATATTGGCGTCCTAATTTACACTGAATATTTCTATCGTACCAAAGATTTTAGTGAGGGGGAAAGCGAGTTAACGGTTCTCGACATTTTGAAGTTCAAACTCGTTCATGTAACCTCCATAATTAAACTCAAGTGTTTACTGAACCTGTATGGAATTAGAAATATTTCAACTTTTGACGATCATTATGTAAAGGGGGCCGGGAAGAGCTACGGGGGTGCGCTACGGACCCGAGAAGCGCCGCAGGATGCGCCGCAGGGATGCGCCGCGAAAAAAAATGAACACTTTGAAAATAAATGGACAAATTGCCACCTTCTATGTCATATCTTAGATTATCTTAAGTTGGAACTTTCAGTTGAATTAACCAAATGTTATTAAGCAATAATAATCCAAATGTTAAAAGCAGTAGGGGTGATTTGAACCCTTTGAAAATAAGCTATTTTTCATTTATAGGTTGGTGCATTGGTCCCTTACTCGACATCGAGTGAAGAAGAGGAGGAAGGGGCAATTCATGACAATTCGACCATCAGCGATTGGCATCGTATTAATGATTTCACTGCAACACCATCTCATATTGACGATTTTTTTAATAATTTTCTTTTCAAGGTAGAACCTAGTAGAGTTAAGCAAGTAGACTTGATTCCAAATACCCTACCAATTTTATAGAATTTTACAGGGAACCCTCCTCCCACTGATTACCTACTTCAAACAACTGAAGCGGAGCATAGCCCAAATATAGTTGAACAACTTGAGGGAGGGGTAATATACAAGAAGGGGAGGGGGTACAACTTTTCCCGATTTTCAATTGACCAACAGAATTTTAAATGCAATAGTTGTTTACACTGCGACCTTTGGAGACCCTTTTAATACACTTATGGGGGGAAAATTTGTTTTTGACCCCGTAGAAATTGTGCATGACTATGTAGATAAAATTTGTGCACTACTGGTGAGTCAAATTCAATTGTGGGGGAGGGATTCAATTAAGGTTTCAATTGTTTTAAAAGTGTTCTATTTAAATGAGGGGAAAGGCGAAGTTTATTATCATTATTTACATTCCGAGATGCGTTTGGTTTTTTCGAATTTGGACAATTTTGAAGGTGCTTTCGTGGATTGGGTAGATCAAATTATAACGCATCTTGAGAACTTTAATGAAAACGGTAGTGGATCTCTAGTTCTTTTTGTTGAAAATTTAAGTGTTAATATATGTAAATTTAAGAAAGATTTTATTTTAAGAGGGGGGCAGGGTCTGAGGGGTCAGTAGTTTTAAATTATAATCCAGATCTAGTAGGTTGTCAAGGTGTCCAGCGGATACGTTTTGAAACATATCAAATGTGTTTCCGATATACTTTCCTCATATCAGCATTTCAGCCTCTAGCAGATGACGCTTCCAAGACGAATTTAGACAATTGGGCTGTACATGGGAAGGACGGGTCCGATTTCCCTATTGTAGATTTTTCTAGTTTAGAGGTGAAATACCCAGTAACGCTACGATCTATTGATATTTTTGAAAGGGCTTATGCCCACTTAAATATCGGCGTTTCTGTGGTTCAGTATGAAACTGAATTTGAAGATGGGGTTCGTTTAAAAAAGAAAGGGATGGTTTTCCCTGTAAGGGGCCCGTCAATTGATTTGGTCACACACTGGGTTTGCTTGTTATACACACCACCTAGTGACCCTGCCAATTCAATTGGCCATTTTAATCCGATTACCGACATTAGTAGAGTTCTGGGGGGTGGTAAGCATAAGGTGGAATGGTTCTACTGTCCAACATGCCTGTCACAATTCCGTAGTGATATAAAACTACGGGATCACATGAGGCATTGTAGCCGGCAGGGCTACCAGACAGTGGAAACGGTTTCAGGGGATAGGGCCATTTTACGTTTCAAAAATTTCCAGAAAACACTTCTCCAGTGCGACAAAATATCTTTAGACTGTGAAGCTAAGCTGGTGGAGGTGAGCGACCCTCAATTTCAAAACCGAGTCAAAGAACATCAGGCTATTGCAGTTTCCTATGCTCACGCGCAAAAAGACAGTTCTAACACCATGCGGTTGTTAGAAATAGCTGAAAAACTGGATGAGAGCGAATGCATGGTCAACCCACTGACTAAACTAATTGGCACGGCTAATGGTACTATTTCTCGCTTGATAAATACCAATTATCCATTGGTGCTGTCTGCCGAGGATCGTCTTGATATTAAAAATCAAAAAATATGTTGGGTATGTAACGGAGAGTGTGTGGAGGGGGATATGGGGACTAACGGGAAAAGAGGGGGGCGGGGAAACGTCAGAGATCATAATCACTTGTGGCAGGAAATAGCCTCGGGGGTTAGTAATTTTTGGGGGTCGCGCATCAATCGTGTAATTTAAATGTTAGCCAACAGTTTTTTATCCCTGTTTTCATCCACAACTCTACATCCGACTTATACTTTATTGGAACAGCCCGGGCCGGTAGGCATAGGGAGGGAGGGGGAGTAGACTGGCCATGGGCAAGTAATTAATTTGATAAGAACATGCATCCCACCGCGGTTAAAACGGTTTTACTGTTTGAAATTATTTAGATGGCACTAGGGCTTGGGCCTACAAGTTGTAATCAAATCAGGGTTGTAGAGTCCTTTAGTTTTTTTCACAAGGCCGTGATTACATTGATTAAACTAAAGAAGAGTGACAATTTTGATAGCTTTCCCTTGCTTAAACAGCACTTTCCAGACGGTGAAATGTATGACCTGTTGACCTGCCAAGGTATATACGCATACGACTATTACTGTTCTGGCACTCGCTTAAGTGAGGTGAAACTACCTCCAATTAAAGATTTTTACAATTCACTGACCAACAGTGAATGCACAGCCGAGGAGTATGAGTTTGCCAAGAAGGTGTGGTCCAAGGGGGATTGTAAAAATGGGTGGGATTATTGTAGACTGTACTTTGCCAGTGACGTTCTAACTCTGTTGGATATAGTCTGTAAGAACACAGACCGAATCTATTCAGAGTTCGGGTTAGATATAGGCTATTATTTTTCCACACCCCATTTAGTGATGGATTTAATTTTAAAAATTAGCAGGGAGGAAATAGGCCTAATCACCGACGTAGATCAACACCTTTTTGTAGAGCGTTCGATGAGGGGGGGGGGGGTAGGTTTTTCATGGGGACCGCGTCTTATCAACCGATCCGAGCGGACAAAGCACCGGTGCAAATTCAAATGCAGTGTTCTTGGACATGAACTCATTGTACCCCTCGGCAATGTCTCACTACTCTTTGCCGTGTGGGAACTATCAAGGGCTTGAGAATCCTTGTGAGTTCCCCGACATTACCACCATCGAGGACAACGGGCTACAAGGATGGTTCTTTGAAATTGACGGTCATATTCCGCTGGCGCTTCACGACTCAGTCAAAGATTTTGTCTTTCCCTGTATCAATCGGCCAGTGAGCAGGGACTCTCTGAGCCCCTACAATCGATCATTGGTTGAGGATATGGGGATGCACTGGACTCCCTCAAAACAGAAACTGATTGCTGATTTGGACCCTAAGGAGAATATCGTTGTTCACCATGTGCTTTTGCACTGGATGGTGAGCAATGGTTTCAAGATCACCAAAATACATAGGGTCCTGCAGTTCAATCAGCGACTATATTTAAAAACGTTTATCGATACCTTTGTCGATAAACGCTCTAGGGCAAACTCAAAGGTGGAGAAGGAAATGTATAAGCTCATTCTAAATTCAGCGTTTGGCAAAATGTGTGAAAGGGTACGTAATAGATCTCGCTGCGACGTCGTGACTGACCCTCTAGAGTGTGCACGAATTATTGCCGATCCCAATTTTATATCGTTCATGAGCATAGAGACTGGCATGCTTCTTCTACACAGGCGAAAGCGAAATGTGGCACTGAACAAGAATATAGCAGGAGGCAGTTCAGTACTGGAAATTTCAAAAAAGCTCATGTTGTCGTTCTTTTAGAATGTGTGCAAGGTGCAATGGCCACGGGAGGGGAGGTTCAAGTTTACTATGGGGATACAGATTCTCTGCTGCTAAAGGTAAATGGGACTGAAGATTTATTGGGTGATTTAGAAAAGGGGGAACACATCAGCTCGCGGATGGATTTCACCAACTGGAATCCATCCCTCTAACCCGAGTGGTTAAAACTCCAAGCCCCAAGACTAATATTCCTTTTACCATTAGAGACGAGGAGATATTGAATGTCTCAGGGAGGTGTTCTAGTCCCCAAATTCTCCTTCCTTGAACCTAAGAGTAGGGAAAACACGATGATAGGTAAAGGGATGACTACACACAGCTTAAAGAGCAATTTCAACATGAGCATGTACAGAGACTGTGCAGAAAGTAGCCTAGTGCCGAGAGAACAAGTGCTTGCAATTCGCTCTCTACAGTATAGAAATTATACTGTGAGAGTGGAAAAGAATGCAATGTCATGTATATCTGACAAAGTCTATGTGCTCGAGAATGGTGTGAGTGTCCTGCTTCATGGCCACTACTGTATTTCAGACCGAGTAGAATGCATAGACTATCGTAATCAATTTGGTCTGGATAAATTAACCTAACCTGACCTAACCCAACCAACTAACCACTAACCACCACCACCCAACCCATGCATAAATTAACTAACCCAATCTAACCCCCTTAACTTAACCTCATCTAACCTGACAATCTAACCACCTTCACTCGACATCATCTAACCCAATCTAACCACCACCACCACTAACCCAACCTTAACCTAACCTGTAGCAGTGACCGGACAACTATTGTAGTGTTTTTTCCACCGCTGCGCCCGGGGGGGGGGGGGGTCCCTTCCCGTGGCCGCCCAGGGGGGGGGTCCCGCCCGCGGCTGGTCGGCCTTCGGCCCTGCGGCCCTGGGGGGAGGGGTCCCACCTTTTAAATTCACTGTAATGTTCAACTGTGCTATCCCGTGATTTTCAAGTGTTTTCTGTTTTTTTGTTGTATAGAAAAGTGTTTGTTTTTTTTTGTACAGGAGTGTGTTTAAATACAAAAAGTGCTGTTGTTGTTGATTTACCGAAAAGTGTTTAAAGACAATAATTGATGTTGTTGGACAAAAGTGTTTTTTTTATAGAGCATAATAAGTGCCGAGTTCATGTTATACAAATAGAGTTTTTATGTCGCGAATGAAATTATGTCAATTGTTCTTGTTTAACAAGTGTTATTTTTATTTTTGCAGTTCATGTTGAACAAATATTTGTTTTCATATTGCCGAAATAAATGCTGCCATGAAATATTGTTTTTTTTGTTGTTCTTGAATAGATTGATCTATGGGGAAATTACTACTTATTCATTGGACACGTATGATTTACAGTTAGTTGTAGTCCGACTGTTGTCAGCAGCATGTATCAATTTAAAACACCCTTCAGATCGTTTCTGTGTGGTCCCTCAATGTCGGGGAAAACAAAACTCTTAGCTAAAATAATTCAAAATTGCGATAAAATGTTTTTGGAAAAGCCGAAAAAAATCTACTATTGCTATAGTATTTGGCAGGAGTCCTATGATAAAATAAAAGCTATTGCCACATCCATACCAATACAATTCATACGGGGACTTGATGTTTTCGATAGTATTGAATCGAACTCGTGGCTGATTATTGATGTTTTGGCTGAATCCATTGAACAGTTCTCACAGGAAATGCTGCAACTGTTCACCGTTCGCTCCCATCATGAACACATTTCCATAACACTAGTTCTACACAATCTGTTACATCAGAGCAAATGTATGCAAACCCTTGCTTTGAATTGCACCGTCTATATTATCTATCGAGTTGTTCGTGATTCTAGCTCGCTCATAACTCTTAATAAACAGATATACCCCGGCGCTCCAAAATTTCTGTTTTCAGCGTACACTCAGGCGACTAGCAAGCCCTACGGTTACATTTTGCTGGATCTTAATCAGAGCACACCCAAGGATCTACGTGTAGTCACCGACATTTTCAGCAATGAAATTACAGTATATCTTCCGGTGAACAGTAGAAAAGGTTATTAGTTGCCATTATGACACTGAAGAAACTACACGAATAACGACATTTATTTTCCGTTCTAATCACTTCAAAACATCTACATAGGAAAGCAATACTTAAACATGGTGTCGACAGTGATTTCATTAATCTAATATCTTAAATTTTTTTAAATTTAACGGAGGGCATTTTTCAACTGCCAGATGTTTTTAGACAACATAAAAAGAAAATTCTTTCCAGTTTACGTGCGTGGGCTTTTAAAAAAAAGGTTAAAAATTTTAAAATAACACGGCTCCTTCAAGCAGGCGGTAGCTTTTTCACACTTTTACTGCCAATAATTGCAGGACTTGTAAACAGTTTTCTCTAGAAAATGGCTAAACCATATAAATTGACACAATTTGAACTTATCCTCTCGCCCATCGAACATTTTGAAGACAATCTAAGTCAATTCATTAATGATGAAAACATTGCTGATGATAAAATCTGCTTTTACTTCAAGATGCATTGCGACGTGTGGACAAACATAAACCTTATCGTGAGAGACCCCCCGTCGCCGCCGCCACCGCCGCCACTGATCCCTCTAAACAGGAAACATCTCAAGATTCTGCAGCAGTGCAATCAAAGGAGATAGAATTGAATTCAATTGTATCGAAAATTGGAAACCTATTGCCACTGCCCTATCGAGAACAGAGTAAAAGAGTTATCTTATCTCATGTTGGAAACTGGTGATGAACATCAAGTTCAAGTTGATAGCAAAGGGAAACGAGTTATAATTCAGGGAAAAAGTTATAATCTAGTTGATTTAATTTGTGATATGGTGACGAATCGTAAAGGACTCTTATCCTTTGACGATAGTCTATACACCTTTCTAAGTGTATCAAACTTTCCCAAAAGTCTTATTGGCAATAAGCAAATTCTAAAGAAACTAAGAGAATATAGTCCTCCTCCAACACCATTTAAAAAAGAAGAAGATTCAATATCTGATGATACTATCAGCGCCACTGATTTTACAACACCTGTGGCTGCTACTCAAAAGCGAAAACGAATTGATTCCCCCTCCAGTGTGCAAAAGGGGAGTGGACATTACACTACGTGTTTACGCTCAAAATGGATGAAGTTCTGAAAGGTGTCTATGAAAATATTGGTGAAGCGGGAAGTTTAAGTTCTCCCAAAACGCTTTCTAAAGCTGTCTCCGGCACCACCACCACCACATTGAAAAAAGCAAAAGAGTATCTAGAGAATGAACCGAGTTACACACTGCATCGGAATCACAGACTTCGCAGCAAACAATATCGACAAACTAAAGCCCTTTTCCCTCTACATATAATACAAATGGATCTTTTAACTATAGATGCAATTCAACAACGTCACAATGCACACTACAAATATAGTCTGGTGACAATCAGTGTCTTTAGTCGTTATGCATCTGCAATTCCACTACGGTCAAAGAGAGGTAAAGAAGTTGCTAGAGCCATTGAAAGTATTCTTGAACAGGATTCATATAGAAAAATTCAATCGGATCGTGACAGTGAATTTGTTAATCCCCATGTGCAAAAGGTTCTTTTGAAATATAATACAACACTTTATCATCGTCACAGCCCGATAAAGGCTGCATTGGCTGAACGATTACTAAGAACGATTCGTCTATTAATTTCAAGATATTGTACACTGTAAAATACATCGGCTTTTATTCATGATTTAGATAAAATCATGCAGATATACAACCATCGACCCCATCGATCTCTGTCCAACTCAAGCCGTCGGGATGTTCACTACAATGAAAATACATTTGATGCTTTTCTAAAGCAATATTCCAATGGCAATGAGAAGAAGAAAAATAAATTCAATGTTGGTGATACTGTTCGAATTAATAGAACCACCAATATTTTTGAAAAGGGGAATTATTTATGGAGCACAGAACTTTTTAAAGTGTCCAAAATCCTGGACACCGAACCCATAACTTATCGACTGCGAGACACCAAAGATGACGAGATTCTCGGCGGTTTTTATGAATATGAACTGCAAAAAGTTAGAAACACTAGCGAACTTTATCAAATTGAAAAGATATTAAAGAGTCATACTCGTAGGGGCAAAAGACAGTTGCTTGTTCGCTGGCTAGGATACAACTCAGATTTTGATTCTTGGGTCAGTGCTGAAGATATTAACAATGCCCAATTATTTCTATGTGACTTTCGTGTCCAATGTTTCTGATCCTCTCTACAATGACTTGAACAGAACAAGTGATTTTTGGACGAAACTGTCCCCCACCATCAAATTCAACGGAAAGTATGAAGTGGCTCTTGTCGACTGTATTCTCAAAAATACCTACGACATCCTGAGAAAGGATCGTAAATATGAAATAAAAATTAGACCCTATGATTGGCCGCCTCCACCATCATTAAGTGATCAAGAAAAAATTAAAAAGAACAAATAGACGAATTACCGATTCGTTGAACTACCCTACAAGGAGCTTACCTGTGTAAACAATTTACATCATAACATTAATAAAATAAGTTTCGCTCGTAAAAAACATGCTTTCCATTTAATCTCCTTAAAGGAGAAGGGCAGGATTTATATTATTTCAACTATTGTCAGTGAAAAGGTTACTCTCAATGATAATCTAAAGGATGTTCTTGGCTTTAAGCTCAATATAATCAATGGTAAAAGTGCCGGAAACACTAATTTCATTTTTGCTGACTACCCGCCTGCCTTCACCACAGACACCTGTATATTTCTCTACGCTTCATTTGTGGAAACATTTCGGTTTGTTAATTCAAATGTTCCCCTCCTACGAGGTCTTGAACGACAAACCAATCATGAACATATTCACCACTTCAATATAAAGCATCTTCAGTATATTCCCGTAAACACTTCCTATTTGGAACTAAGTCAGTTAACACTAAGAACTGAATTGGGTGATCCCATAGCAATTTCAAAAGGTTTGGCTGTGATTACGTGCCATTTTCGACCCATCGTTCAAAATCAAGATGTCTAATAAAAAAGTGGTATTCACTTGTCCTGATATTGACTGCTATGTTTATACTCTTGGGCCAAGACAACAGGGCAATGGAATGGACTACTACAAAGGACAATCGTCAATGTCTGGCTACGGGCTTGGCAGCTGGTTTGCTAAGCTGTTTCGCTCTTCACTACCTCTGGCTAGAAAATATATTGTACCGGCTGCGACAGATTTTGCATCCTCTACACTATACGATTGGGGCTCTGGGAAGGATTTTAAAAAAAGTGCTACGGAAAATCTTAGGTCCAGTGCGAGAACCCTTGGTGAGAGATTAAAACAAAATGGAAAAGGCTTAAAAAGATCAAGAAACAATGCATCACTCATCAGTCTCCACTCAGGTCGGAAACGAAAGACATCATCCCTCTTGTCAAAGAAAAGAAGGAAAAAGCCGAAAAGTGCTATAAACAGAAGAAGAAGTCCCAGGAAGAAAATTGTTATATCAAAACTAGATTTCTTCTCCTAAAATGTCCTACCTACCGCATAAGGATTCACAATCTTCAATCACCGCCTCATTGAATCTGTTCAATGCTGAAAATGTTGATGTGAGTGTGTAGCATGGATACTATGAACAATTTTATCCACAACAATACCTCTCCGATAATATCCACTTTCAAATTTATTCCAATGAAGTCTACTTTATGGACATGTCTTCAATATTTATAGATTTACAAATGAAAGTCCGGAAATCCGATAATGCAATGCCAATTCGGACTGATGGAATATCCTATGAAAATTGTATATTACATAATTTATTTCGTCAAATCAGTGTCTACATCAATGGCACGCTGGTGAGCACAAGCAACAATCTCTCAAATTATAGAAGCTATATGCAATTTATGCTGATGACACCCAAGTCATACAAGGAATTGAGAGGCACTTCCAATGGATATGAATATATTACTAATACTGATAGTACAGATGCACTTAAAAATGCTACAACTAGTGAATTACATCTAGTTGGAAAAATATATCATGAAATATTTAATATAGCCCAATGGCTGCCGCCCAATGTTAAAGTGGATATAAAATTGACGCTTGCACCCTCCAATTTCATATTGAGAAAGGAACTTGCTGTCAATCCTGATGTAAGTCTCTCCCTCACCTCGGCAAAATTTCATGTACGCAAACAACAGGTCATGAGTTCTGTTGCTTTGGCCGTGGAAAAACTGAGAGCCAATGGAAATAACATTAAACTACTTGTTCCTCATACAATCACCAATCAGCGTCATATTGCAATGGGCTCACGCACCTTCACCGATTCATCCTTTATCAATGGTGAAATTCCGTCAAAACTGGCTTTGGCATTTGTAAAAAGTGCCAGTGCATAGGATCATGGACTGAATGCCTACATAAATTCGAGATGTTTGGACTTTCATCTCTTGTGTGCAAAGTAAACGGCATCCCACTCTACAATCTATCCTTTGATAAATCCTATAGAACATTGTACGAGTTGACCATGCAAACCCTAGATCATGACTCTCAACTATTTGAAAATGGTATAACCGAAGATATGTTTGCTAAAACAAATGGTATCATTGTACTGGATTTGTCTGGCACGCAGGATATGAGTATAGTACGTACGGGGAGTGTGCGTTTAGAGTGTACATTTGCCAACCCATTGGCTGAGAGTATTGCGCTAATCTCACTAAATAAATATGAAACCTATTGGGAAATCGCTCCCGAAGGCAGTGTTCTACTAGACTTAGCGCAATGAACACCAGTCAAATAATCAATGTATTTAATATGGATCCCTACACGTCCCAGTGCAAATTCTATTGTCTGCCCACGGACTTTCTTTGAAAAATCCAAAGTGTCAACAATACCTTGATTATTATTAATAGCATTCCGTCGACTGTGTTGACGGGTCATTGGCTGTGCATCCTTCAAACAATGAAGGCTATTAACTTTTTTGATCCTCCTGGTCTATCCTTCACAGTTTACACATCCCATATCAGCAACTATATAGAGAGCAGTGGGAAAACTATTATTCAAAATCGGAAGAGGGTTCAGGATCTAACGACTAAAAGCTGTGGCTTCCATGCACTACTATATTTTGTGTTCCAATGTCGCGGCTATACTTACAAGCAGTTTCTCCACATTTATGTTGACAATCCACGTCTGAACGACTTTCTAGTGGAAAATACCCTCTCGGACCTATATATTATTGATTTCAGTGCTCTAAGAGTAAAGTGCTTAAAAAATGTTTGTGAATTTGCTTATTAATAAAATGCATATATATACAACAATGTCTTTAAATCTTAACTTTAGATTTCTTCTTCTTCGGTGTATAGTCAAATGTCGTGAACCAATAATGCAGGTAAATCATTTTGATTCACTATATATTGATATTGATTGACTGCAAAGTCAGGGTCACATTTTCTGCAGTATAATGTAACCTCACTCTTAACATATCTCTTTGTATAGTCAATGATACTATTTGCATTCATATTATGAAATTCACGAGTTTCAATCTGTCTATTTGAAGGAATATCACATACAATGTTTTTAAATTTTGAAACAAATTTTGTAACTGTCAAATAAAAATTACTTGGTTTATTGTCATAGTAGGTAGTGTCATCACAAGGATGACGTAGAAACCGAATTGTCTTGTTACCCCAAAAGTTGAATCTTAAACCAGATTCCTCTTCCCAGAATAATTTAAATCCACGACGATACCAATCTCGTAGAAATAAACTATAATCTCGTTTGGGATTCTTTCCAATCATAGCGGGGTAAGTATTCTCCCACTGATCACATTTATCATAGTGACAATTGGAGCACAGGTGCCCTCTAGGATGTGAGTCACACACCTCCTCAAGACATGAATTACATCCTTTAATTTGTACTGCATAGCTTCTATGTAATTTACAAGGATTACATAATTTACACTTGTCACTATAGTCATCTATAAATGTACAATTCTCACATTGAGTCCAACTGCCAAGAGTGTACATGCACAATGGACATATATAGAACATTTTTTGGTTTCCGATGTCAACTCTCTAACAGCTAAAACCAAACTGATCATCCTTGCGCCATAAATTCAATGAGAGGGAAATGGGGGAGAGGAGTAACTCTGTAACGTTACCTCTTTCGAATGACGGAGGAGCCATCTACATTGAATCCATTGGCAATATTTTCAAAAGTATATCCACAATATGATTCTGCTTTGTTCCAATTAATATATCAATAAATTGAGTATAAGCATTTGAATCACATTTTAAAAGTTTTATACAATAGTCCAATGGGGGAGAATCACTCCTCATTATATTTTCAAGTGTTCCCTGACAAGAGAATATCCTGCGTTAAAGAGATAACTCGAGAAAATCATCATCCAAAATCAAAAGTTTTTCCATAAACACTAGATTTGATCTAATTCTCTTTTTCTCAAATTTATTCATTTTTCAGTCCTTTCACTCCGACTGCTGACTCTAGACTAACCCTGAATCGTTAGCCCCATAGCCTAACCAGAAAAGAAAGATAACATTTTCGATTTTGAAACATTTTTATAGAATAATTACAACAAATTCAATAATACAGAGCATGTACATTTAGCGATACTGTTTATTGTTTTCAATATGTTTCACCAATGCACTTAAAGCACATTGAAGTCTATTCACATGTGCTATATCAACTTTAGCGGCGAAACATAATTGATTTTCCATTTTAATTCTGTTCAAGGATATCACATATCTTGCATATACTGCATCCCATTCCAGACAAAGACGTGATCCTTTCGTGATTTCCACCGCAATGTTTGGTGCTCTTGTACTATTATCATCAACTCCACTATCAACTTCTAATAGGGTAAACATTCCACTCGTCATCACCATCAACACAAATATATATCCAAATGAGTAAAGTCAAAACTGTTCTTCTCACTCCTTTGGATTCTATTCACAGACTAATAAAACTATAGAAAAAAACCCTTTCCTTATATTCACACCACCGCGGATATGTAACCAGCCGTCTGATTGGCTGAAACGGGGGTTGTATCCGACTCGCTGATTGGCTGAGAAGGAAACACGTGATCTAACTGTTTCCCCGAAACTCATAACATCTGCATCAAACAACAACAAGAAGGGAGTGACAAAGTTCCTGTTTTTCCATTCTCACTGACAAAAACCATAAAACATACATAATTTGATGTTGACATCCATGAAAAACATCAAATAAATTGACCAACACACATAACCATCCATGAAAACAGACATAAATGTGAGAAAATTCCTGTTTTTCCAAGTGAGAAAATTCCTGTTTTTTCATTGTCAGTGAGAAAACCATAAACCACGTGGTGCGCGTTGGAGTAGCACCCCCCTTTCTACTCGCACCAGAGTGGATAAGGGACTGGCTTCCTTTTTTTTTACCGGTAAGACAGTTTTAGTTATCGCTAAGTTTAGGTGGGCAAGAAAAAAAACACAAGAGGAATCTTCCAGATATTGAATCAAGCAAGGATATACCTACAAGCACCCCAAATGTGTCAGAGAACCCAGATATTCGGAAGACTTCTCGAAAATGATGGACATTTTGTCGTGAAACTCGTAACTCAGTCCATTCGATTGATCATCGATTTACTGTATTAGAAAATTGATTACAAACATTAGATTCACTGCAAATAGCAATACGGTCTGAATTCTCCGGTTAAATTCTCGTTTGACTACTGCATAAAATGAGGCTTCTATGTTCAAAAAATCGTGTTTTTAACCTGCGAATAGAAATGAAGTATTGTCGCCTGCATAGTGGTTTTGCAGAAAATACAAATTTCTGTCGAACTAAGTTAGAAACGATATTTTGTATAAAAAAAATCTCTTTTGAATGGTCTAATTAACATTGCTGTAAGACCTCTCTAACTGCCTGTATTTTGCAGTTCTCCTTTGCCGAATAGCATATTTTTTGGTTTATTTAAAGCGTTTTTGCTGATTCACATACAGTATGGTCTGTTTTGCTGAAAGTTACTGATTTGCAGAACAAAAGTTGGTTTCATGGTCAGAAAGTTGGTTACATGGTCAGATTTATGTTTGCCTCAAAATCGTAATAAGATTATGAGCTACATTACGCAAGAAATCCTGAAGAAGTATTCACATGTCTAAAGTTTAACAATGACGTATTCTAAGCCTGGCCACTCCACGATTCAAAAGATCTATTTTAGCCTAGGGAAGTATGTCAAAGAAAAGAACCTGTGTATGCAGTTTACAGCTGCAGAGTATCTACCGAGTGAAAATAATATGGTAATATGGAATGCAGTCTGCGAGGATGAAGATCAAGCTAAACGTATGTTGAACGAAATGTGTAAAAAAAAGAATGGATTTACCAGTTATGCCTCAGTTTTCAGTTGCTGCAGTAAAATTGATAAGAAATATTTCAAGGCTAAGGTAAGAAACTGCGGGAATAAGATTGTAATACTTAAAACTGGGCAGAAACTTAAAGGGAAAGCAGCTCAGGAAGATATTTATGTGAGTGATGATGCACCTTTTTCTGTGAAAGAGACAAGAAAATATTATATGAATATTTTTATTGTAACTCGATGGGTATCATTTCATGGGTATCAAGCACAGTGCCACCATATCTTCAGTTTTTACGTCCGTGAGGTAGGAAAGTGAAGCTTATTTCTGATGAATAGATTGAGAAACCGGTGAAGGAACCTCCTTCTTCCACTGGTGCCAGATGTCGTTTTATTCATCTTTGGCCCAATTCCCGAAGAATTTAAAGGTGATCCTCATATATTGTACCCCTGGTGTTCCATTTTCAAACTGTAAATGTATCACGTTTTGTGTAATTATTGTGCTTGTATTATGTTTTGAGTCTCGATTTTGTTATATTTGATATTGTACGCCTTTCTTCACTTTTTATTATATTATATTCCGTTTTTCATTGAATTTGCAACGTGTCATAAATAAATTTTGTTCAATATATCTTGTCATAGTGGATGCTCTATATTTCTACAGTGTTTTGATTCTTGGTAAATACTCGGAAGAGTATGGAAAAATTGAAATTGGATAAAAAGGAGGTTTCTGCACTTCTGGCCTTGCTTACCTACGTATGAGATTGTTCCTGTTTTGTGTGTGTCCCATTCCCTTTTAACAGCATATGCAGATTGATCTAGCATGAGTAGAAAATAAGTTGATGCTAAGATAGGCAATTTTGATTTTGTTATTATGAGAAAAAAGGCAAGAGGTAGACGTGACCGAACTGAAGCTTAATTATCAAATCCGCTGATGAACTCGACAAGTAATTCTGATGGTAATTTTCTCGCTGATTGTCAGAGATCAAATGCGGAGAGTATTGTGAAAATCCTGGAAATGGTACAATCCAATCCATATTGAGGAAATTAAGCATAATATTTTGGACATCAAATGATTTGAGTGCAGTGACCAATAGCGTTACATTGATTGAAAATGAAAATAAAGCCCTAAAAATGAGCTTGTAACAGTTAAATCGTAATTATTGGTTTAAAAGATTATTCTAGTGGACCAGAGGGAGATAATTAACAAATGTAATGAGGATATAAATTCGGTTGTCTGTCAAACGTTTGTTGCAATTTGTTATTCTGGGATGTGAATGAGGTACCTAATAAGGACACTGAGCTTTTAATTTCAAACATGCTTGTGCATGGGTTATCATTTGATTGGAGATATCTACCATCTTTTAGTTTTTTTCTAAGTGTTGCACAAAATGGTGTAAATTTTTTGCAAGGGTAAATCTATTTTTACTGATGATGTTACCCCCTTGTCCTCATTATGTCTAAAAGTACTGCTTTATTTCCATAAATGCCTAGTGAAAAAAGGAATGGAATGTTTGGTACTCCCTAGCTTACTGCCTGTTACCTGTGTCAGGAAAGTCAGTACTGTATCTAAAGTGCCTTGGTACAAAACAAAGGTCCGCTTGATATCGTAACTTGTGTTTAACACGTTATGTTATAATTTTTTTTTAAATTTAATTGTTAGATCGTTGGGTGACATTATGTAATTAGGGTCTGTGTGATTTCAGAGAAAGGATGTAATAATAAAAAATTTATAGAGAAATATCACGAATAATGTAAAAAAAAGGAAATCTTGGCAGCCGTTGTGTCAAGCACTTTGATATATGATTGGGTTACATGCAGATTTTTTTTGGCATATTCTGTTTTTTCTATTAATTTAATAAACTTTTACCGCAAAAAAAAATCAAAGAAGTTTAAAGAGCTACGTTAAACCAAAAAGGAGCAGAAATAAAGTCAAACATTTTTCCAAGCGCAAAACTACCATAACATAGCCATCAATAAATAAATGAAACCCAAAACGAATAGAAATTACAATCAATAGCCGAGTCAAACTCAAAACAAGCAAAAAATAAGAAGAGTGGGGCTGGCGCAACTATGCCTTTTGAAGACCAGAATATAATTTGCCCTTTACTGAAAACAGAATACTATTAAAATGATATTACTTTTTAACTTTAACAACATATGCATATTAAACTGTAAATCCACATTCATTAGTTGTTTTGTTCAATAAACTTGGTTATAATGTTTTGTTTTGTTGTTTTTTTCGATATTATGATAAATAGGAACATTCAGCTCGAAATAAGGATTGTTTTCAGTAATGTACAAATTGTATTCTGATATTCAGAAGGTATCGAGAGGATCTCAGTCCCGTTCATCTTAGTTTCTAGTCATTTTGAGTTTGAGTGGGTTATTTCTCCAGAGACACAGCTACTGAACCTTTCAACTATGCTGGACAAAATGGCTACCTCAATATGTAATAAATGGGTTGGGAGAATTAATGGACTTTTAGGGGCTACTTGCCCTCCATTTGTTTTACTCTTGAAAAGGCCACCATAAATTTTCATATAAAATCAAATGAGCTCTTTAAAATTTCTATGACACTGCTGCGCTGCCAATGATATTACATATATACACTTTTGAAAAAAAACATACAAAAAGTTTTTCTCCTTTAATTGAACCCCCCTCCCCTGAAACTTTCCTTGAGAGTTTCACCTTAATACCCTTGCTTTTATTAGCTAAATCAATCATAGTAGCAGAATTAGTAGCACACACATAGTGCCTTTTGGTTAATACAAAATCCACCGCAACATACCCTGAAATTTGCAACTTATTAACATGAACTCCTTGAAAGCTTCACCTTAATACCTTTGGCTTCAGTAGTAGCAATAGATGTAGTAGTAGTAGTAGCAATTGTAGGAGTATACACATGGCACCTTTGTTTTTTTTTCAACATGCCTCACAGGACACGCTGGAATTTTCAACTTAATGCCATAAAGTATTCCTGAGGTATTGCTGATTCATTCTCGTGACAACTTGTTTGCGCATAGTGAATTTTGGTTTAGTTCAACATTGTTTTTATATTCCCAAAAATTTTCTCCTTAATACCTCTGGCCTCACTAGAAGTAGTACTTAACAATAGTAGTAGTAGCAATAGTAATAGTAGAATTAGTAGTAGCCTTAGGTTTAGAAGTAATAGTAGTAGTAGTAGCAGTAGTAGTAGTAGTAGTTATTATAATAGTAGTACTAGTAGTAGCAGTAATAGCAATAGAAGCAGTAGTAGTAGTAAGTAGTAATAGCAGTATTAGTAGTAGTAGTAGTTATAGTTTTAGCGTACAATTATTGCCTTTTGGTCAATTGATCTTCACCTTTTTTCATTCCTTAATAGTTCCATTTTAGCACCCTAATCCATTACTGAGATACACCTTTTCGACAATCTGGATGCACATAATGTGTTTCGATTTAGTTCAAATTTCCCCTTTAAATTCTCTAAAATTTTTACCTTTATGCGCTTAGTCTTAATAGTACCAGTATCATAGCAGTATTGGTAATAGTAGCAACATTAGTAGCCGTAGTTGCGCTACATTAGCAGTAGCAGTAACGGTAGTAGTAGCAGTGTTGATAGCAGTAGTAGTAGCCACTATATATGTTACCTTTTGGCCAGTTGAATATCCCCTCACGAAGCCCTGGAAGTTTCAGTTTGACATTACTAGCAGTAGTTGCGCTGTATTAGCAGTAGCAGTAACGATAGTCGTATTGAAAGTAATAGTAGTAGGCACTATATATGTTTCCTTTTATCCAGTTGAATATCCCCTCACGAAACCCTGGAAGTTTCAGTTGGATACAGTAGGCCGTTCCAAAGGTATTTCTGCTACGCCCTTTAGACATTCTTCATGCACATAGAATGTTTTGGTTTAGTTAGACTTTTCCCTCAACATTTGCTCAAATTTTCACTTCAATGTTTCCCAAAGCATTAGCCGTCTTGAAAATCTGGAAGCTTCACATGCGGACTTTGGAGGTGTCTTTACGGAGCAGCTACATTGATGATATGATATTGGATGAAAGGAAAATATAACTCTATTGGTTCTAAATATTCGTTTAAAGATAGGATCCAATCCAAGCAAGGTGTTGGTCTAACGCGATGCCTCAAAGCTTAACTGCAAGAATTAAATTCCTCTATTTATTTTTAAATGAGATGTAATAATAATAATAATAATATAGCTTTATTGCCCGTCATAAATGTAAGATACATCACTGATGGAGTAATAAAGAAAGCAAAGGAAAAGAAACAAGTATAATTCTGACAAATACAAACAAAACCAAAACACAGAACTGTAAAGAAAAAAACACAAATAAGGGCAGTCGTAATATAAGGACAAACGCGTGATCAACGAAGGACAATTTCAGAGTTCCTTTCACCAATAATCTGCCTCCGATATCTCTCATTTCTTTTCTGTACCGCAGACGCTGGACTAGCGGCTCCGTACCGCAAGGATAGGGAGCTGTTTATTAGTCCAGAGAGGCCTTTTCGGTAGTTTCGGATATTTTTGAGGCTATCGATACTACCGAAATTTGGCTAAATGACCGTAATTCAACTCTCCTACAAATTCCAGCATAAAAATTTTATTTCAGGAATCTAAAAACTACATAAAGGGAATGGAGCATACATACGAAGTGATATGGGGACTGTAGTAAAAAAGAAGACCTAGCAGTATATTAGAAAATGTTGTTGAACGTTTTGCTCTTCAGCGTAAACAGAAAACAAAAGATGTATATGCAATTGTATTGTATATGCTGCCATCTAGTTCTACATCAATTTTAGTGGATCTTCTAGATAAGAAGCTTCAGAAATTATTTACCGGTTCAAATTTGCTAATGATGCCTGGGAATGTTAACATTGACATTAATGAGCTTTATACAACCGCTTCTATGGATTTTCTACAACTTTGCATGTCTTTTGATTTATCTCCTACTCTTAATAAATTTAAGCTGGGCGCTACCTCCTTATCAAAGCTTATTGACAAGACTTAGGTTTGTATACCCCCAAAGACAGCAGTGAAAATTCCTAAGAGTCCAATGACCGTGTTTAACCAAAGTGACCTGGAAAATTTTCAGTAGGAAAATTGGGAAAATTTATTGGAATATTTTAGTGGGTCTCATGAATAACATAAATACGAAATTATTAAGAAATACAAAACAAATAATAATATATTTCAAGAAATTTCTGGTAGCCCTGCGAAAACACGGATGGTAATTAAGACTGTGATATTAAAAGTAGGTTCAGTTTCCCCTGATGAAGTATTAATGTACGAAATTTTGTCATCTAATAAACCAAAAGAGGCTCTTTCTCAATACTTTTCTGCTAATTGTACCATCTATGTATTGTACCATCTGAGGATGATCCTCCTTTGGAGTCTTTCAAAAAGTGCTCCAATTGATGCATCAATGTGTGAGAAACCCGACACTCATGTCTAAGTACCAAAGATTGTTTTTGACATGAGAAGTGGGTTGGCCGATAGGGATTCATCCAATCTCCTTGAATTAAATTCAGTTTATCCTCATATTTCAAATATTTTTACTTATCTTTTTAATGTATGTTTCAAGCAAGGAATGTTTCTTGATTGTTTGAAAGTTGCTAGGATAACTCCTGTTTTTAAGGGTGATAGCAAGAACAATCTTGGAAATTACCAGCTTATTTCGGTTTACCCATTTTACCTCTTGTTCTTGAAATCTGAATTAATACTAGAATGTATGATCAATTGGAGATGCATAAACTGTTACGTCTAATTCAATTTGGTTTCATGAAGGGTAGAACTATAGAGATGGCAGTATCTTATATAACTTCAGTAATTAACAAGGATCATGATAGAAATCTTAGAATAGCTGGTTTTCTTATATATTTGATACATGCATTTGACACTACAGCGTAGACCATCAAATATTATTACAAAATGTGAATTATATAATTAAAGAGGTGCTACCTTGGGTTTGCTTTGTGATTGCTCCCAGAATAGAGACCAGTATGCTTACCTGAGTGAATTCTCTTCAAGTAAAAGTTTTGTTAGTTGCGGTGTTCCTCAAGGTTCTGTCTAGGGCCTACTCTTTTTCTGATTTTTATTAATGATCCACCCAATGCTGTTACAAGTACTATTAGAATGAAAGATTTAGAATATACTGCATCTTCCGGGACTAGGATCACAACCGCCTTGTTTGCTGATGATACAACATTAATGTGTTTTGTGCCTACTGAACAACTGCTTATTTCTACAATTAATGCAGTATTGACTAAAGCATGTCCAGGGTTAAAGGTAGACCAGCTTAACGCAAATACAGGCAAATCTTTTTTTTACCTTTATTGATCTCCAAACTACTATTCTTGGATTAGAGAAATAGCTTTACAATAGGGAACCGTTAAGGGGTCAAGGTGTGCTAAGTACCTGAGAATCGCCATTAATGACAATTTATCATTTAAGTATCTTATGAAAGCTATTAGTAAAACATTATCACTTAATTTAGGGATTCTTCGTAAATTAAAACATGTGTTTTTATTTGATAAACCCATTTCGGGTTGTGTTTTACGCAAGGATTTTTTTTCAGGGGGTTTTACATAAAAAAAAACAACTTAAAAACGCATAAAAGATTTGTTTGTGTTACGTTTTTATGAGTCAGAAAAACATTTCGCGGGGAGGGGGGCTCAAGCCCACTTTTTTATACTATAGTTAAGCTTATTCCTTTTAAAATATTAATATTCTTGCCCAGAGAGTATATACAATTTAGGAGTATTAAAGCAAAAATTCCAACTATTAAATTTCTAGTGCTTGTAAGTAATCTTATCTGAGGTAAGAAAAACAAAACATTGGTCAGTGACCTTTTCTAGAAGAATGCAAAAAAAAACGAATGAGCAGCAAAGGTTTTATTCTTTCCAAATTGCTCATGTATTTTTTCATTATTTTGTCTTTATGGGGGAAGACATATCCAGTCTGAACCCCAATCCATCGGGCTTCCGCATAGTTTAGGGTGTATCGCTCAAGCATATTGCTTTTTTGTCCGAGCAAAAACAAAGAGTTTGATCCCAAGAATTTTTTTCATTCGTCATAAATTGAGCTCTGGGTGAGCCAAAGAGGCATATATAGCTCAGGAGCACCCTCAAATTTCCTAATTTCCATGAAATGAGTACTACCCCAAGATCCTTGACGTGAATCCTTCCCCCCCCCCTGCCATTTAATAACAAACAAAATCTTTCGTAAGTGCGATATATATATATACTTGGTAAATTGCCTTTTGTGAAGAAATATTCTGCCATAATTTATATTCCCTTCCAAAGTCTTGTTTTAAACTATTCCATCAATATTAAAAATAATAATTAAATAATTTTCATAGAATAATTCAATACTCACACTTATTCGACGCATTATTCTGTGCTCAAGAAACGTCAGATGTTCGGCAAGTTCATTTGGCTCTAAATGATTGAAAACAAGAGAGACTTTCCGAGAATGTCGAACACTTGGGTCTCGGACAGACACGTTTCTCACCTAAAAATGGGCTAAACTTCATTAAGGCTGCATAAAATATAACAAAACACAACAATGAAAAAAAATCATATTGAAGTACAACGTTTGCTGTAGCGTTAAGCCACCCAAGATCTCCACGTGTAACACTGCTCCTCTACTTCATCCTATTCAAAACTTCTACTCCAGAAACCCATGAAAGAATCCTCAAAGATTTAAAATATCTTTTTGTACTCTCATTCTAGCATAATAAATGTTCAGGCTTCCTTTCACCAACTTGGGGGCTATTTACCAGAATAATTCTAGATTACTGATCATCATCCTTCCAGAAGCTAAACCACCTAAGCTGTCCTTTCATGATGTATATCCATGATAGAATAATTCAATACTTTCAAAAAATACTCACAAAGAAAAATGGTCAATTTTCTGTCAGTAAACAGAATTAGCAGGCAGGTCTCACTCAGGTAACCTTAGCACTTGTCTTGGGGCCCTCAGCACTTCTTCTAAAAGACGGGCTCAGACAAGAGTCATTTTAAAGTGGAAGTAATCATATATAGAAGGGGCAGCAAGCAGCTTCGGGTCGTGCGTCAACAATGGCAACAATGCAACAACCGTGCGTCAACAATGGCAACAATTGTGCGTCGACAATGGCAAACCTAAATGAGCTTGGGCTCTACAGGCCACTGAGGATGGTTAATACTAGGCAAAGACTGGGTATTAATCCGAGCAGTTTCTGGTTGTCCTTTCCCTCTGTTTGAGAAAGTACTGCAGCAGCGGTTGTCAACTGTTTCTCTGTTCTTCTCTTTTCAGTACTCCTTGTGAATAGGGATGAATTTTAAATTTTTTGCCCCAGATGACATAAGGGGGGGGGGGGACAAATATTTTCATAATCAAGAGTATGATAGTTTAAGACTTAAAAATTGTGCCCCCTTCAAATGATATTAATTTTCGACAAGGATCTTGTCTCTTCTTTACTTACCGGGATCTTTTACAGTGTGCAAAATTGCCTTCCCCATTATTCCCCTTTTTGGTCATTTACAGAATTTTTTCAATTTCCCAAATTAGAATGTTAAGAATGAATAAAGAACTCACCCAAGTACATACATGTCAACTTTTTATTCCGTTGAGAATAAAACAACCTTTATTAAATCCATTAATTATATGTGGGATCCTCACAAAATTTGGGTATAGGGTCAAAAACAAGTTCACTGACGGCTAAAGTGAAATTCCAATGCTCTGGGATGCTGGATCAAAAGACCTCCAAATTCTAACTTCAATGATAAAAACTATTCAAAAAGCCATGGTATCCCCTATGAACCCACATCTTGCAGATACCCTGTGAAACGTCCGAAATTAAATATAAACTGGATGACAAGTATGTGATATTTAGCCGAAAGGATATATGAATATTTTAAAATACCCTATGAAAGGTAATTTGGTGTCGAACTGTTCCTATAACATTAGTATTATAAGGGGAAGAAAGTGATTTTACTTACTTGGTACTACTTTTTCATTACAACTCAACTTGCACTTATTCAAATTTGTATAAGCAGATCTAATAAGTACACGACTAGTTTCATGCTAGTATGCTGCTGGTGGTAGGCTGCTGGTTGGTGGTGAATGGAGCTCGCCCGGAGGGATGCAAATTTTGTTTGCTGGCCACGTACCACTGGATATGGGGCTTAAACCCTTAACTAATCACTCCAAATAGGGCCGCTCCAACCTCATGGGTACGGGTGGAGCCCACCCCAGGGGTTCTTAATCAGAACCCAGACCTAGGGACGGTTGGGCTTGCGACCCTCCTCCTGAAAATAATTGCACTGAAAAGAAATGAAACACAAGCCTTGGATCTTATTGGTTTTAATTTATTATGACCTCGGCACGCCTCTGGACATCGTTTGAACCTTGCTAACCAGGTTGGGTTGAGAATAGCCACCTGGAATGTTTTAACCATGAATAAGCCGGGGTCCAAAGACCTTCTAGCCGGAGAGGTTAAGATGCGGGATTGACATACTTGGAATGACAGAAACACGTTTGACTGGATCGGGCGGTGAAGAAATCGCTAGTACAGGTCACAGGATGATTTGGTCAGGGCAAACCTCCAGTACAAGCAGCGGTGATTGCCTACTCCTAAACAAGAAGGCAAAGGAATGCCTCATATCCCACAACCCAATATCGGAAAGACTACTCACTGCTCGCTTCAACCACAAGCATGGGAAGATGTTGGTTATTGTGTGCTTCGCACCAAAAAACGTCTCCCGAGAGGTCGAAAAAGACAATTTCTACTCACTTCTGACCTCTGCTCTATCGCAGATTTCCCCTCACGGTGTTTTGGCCGTGGTGGGCGATTTCAATGCAACTGTATCAAACCCAAGCGGAGCTTTTAAATCTGTAGTTGGACCGGTTACCCCTGACTCGTTGAATGAAAATGGGACCAGACTCCTCCAGCTGTGCCCTATACACGAATTGGTCATTGCCAACACCCTGTTTCACAGGAAAGACATCTATAAGCCAACATGGTATAGCAACAACGGGCGAACGCGGAAGATGATTGACTATATCATAGTCAACAAAAGATGGCGCTCATAAGTTACGAATTGTAGAACATATCGTGGTGCTTAGATTGGGAATACAGACCATCGATTAGTTGCCACAAACTTCCGCCTGCGTCTTAAAGCCCAGCCTTCAGAACGGGGACATCCAGAAACTAAAAATTGAGGCATTCCATCAAAAGTTCTCAGTTGAAATTCAGAATAGGTTTGAATGCCTGGATACACTTGTTGATCCGGACACGTCCTGGCAGACTTACAAAAAGGATGTACTAGAGGTTGCCACTAATACCGTCTGTCATATGATGTCTTCAAAGAAGCCCTGGCTATCACAAGAAGCACTACAAACCATTGAACAGCGCCGAAAAGCGCGGTTGGCCGGAGATATGCCCTCCTACAGACGGCTAAACGGGATTAGAAACAATATTATTCACCGTGATAAACAACAATTTGTTGATAAAAAAGCTGAAGAGCTAGAAGATGCGGCACGAAAAGGTGACGTCATGTCGCTTTTCAAGCTTGTCAGAGATCTTAGCGATGGGAAACCATCAAAGATAGGCGCAGTTAAAACCATCTCTGGCGGAATACTAGAAGATGAAAACGCGCAACTTGATCAATGGAGGTAGCACTTCGCAAAGCTATTAAACGCCGAAAGAATCGTCGTTGACCCCAACCTAACTACATCAACTCAACAAACAACATTAAAAATCTACCAGAGCCTGATGCTCCTTCGGTAGAAGAGATACAAAATGCCCTGCGGAGAATGAAGAACAACAAGGCACCAGGAACCTGCGGGATCACCGTCAAGCTGCTAAAGTTCGGAGGACTCGCAATACTACTTTGGCTGCAAATGCTCTTCTCCCTCGTCTGGTCAACCGGATTGATACCTGAAGAATGAAAGGAAGGGATAATCCTTCCTCTATAGAAGCGGAAAAGTAGCCGTAGCTATTGCTCGAATTACAGAGGAATCACCTTCCTGTCAGTGCCTGGCAAACTATTCACCATGACGTTGCTTGATAAGAGCATCCAGTTCATTCGTAAGTGCCGCCGGATTCGGCAAGCAGGTTTCATGCCCAGCAGATCCACGACCAAGCAGGTATACAGTATTCAACAGGTCATCAAGAAAGCCCGCGAGTTCCAGCGTACAGCATATATTGCATTTGTTGACTTTAAAGCAGCTTTTAACTCGATCGACCGTGAGTCCCTTTGACTGATACTAAAACGAACCGGACTCCCTGATAAATACTGCCGCCTGTTCAAGGCTCTCTACACTGGTACAAAAAGCTTCGTCCAAGTTAATGGTCACCGAAGCCCACTATTCGAGATAGACACTGGTGTAAGGCAAGACTGTGTTGCTGCTACTGAACTTTTCAATGCGGTGAGTAATTACGTCATAGATCGAACCATGAATCGCCTCCAATTCGGACTGAAATATGGCGATAGATTCCTAGTCGATTGCGACTTCGCAGATGATATTGCCCTGATATGCACTTCTGCAGTTGAACTCGGGGCAGCTCTCAATACACTGTCGGAAAAAGCCCTGATAGTGGGACTACATACTAGCTGGCAGAAAACAAAAATAATGATCATCGACCCGGCAGGTAATTCCACCAACTGACCATAACGTATTAGGGCACACTATCGAAGTTGTCAAGTCTTTTACTTACCTTGGATCTGTCGTCTCGGATAACGGCTCAATTGAAATGGAAGTCCAGTCGCACATCGCGAAAACTGCGTCTATTATGGCTCGATTATGCCGTTCCTTGTGGTCAAAGCCCAGCATTAGCTGAAGAACAAAAATACATATCTACAACACAACCATAACGCAAGACCTTCTCTACGGTGCTAAAGCTTGACCGGCAGCTGCTTCTGTTCGTGATGCCAGAGATGTGGCCCAAACAAAATTTTTAAGACGAATCGAAGGGATCAAGTCGTACGACTTTATCTCAAACACCCGACTTCTGACACTAACGGATTTGACCCCCAACTCTTGTCAGCTCCCCATAAGAACTCTACGGTGGCATGGCCACTTGATTTGCATGCCAGAAGAAGTACCCATCAGCATACATTTTAATTTTGATCCCCCCTCAACATGGCTGAAAGCGCCCCCGTGGAAGACCCCGGTTCAGATGGAGAGACAGCCTTACCCAGTACTTCTCCATGATTGGTATTGATTTCAAAGAAGCAGTCACGCTTGCGCAGGACCGTTCGGAATGGAGGCAAAGAGTCACATCTCTCTCTACGCTGGACCACCAGCAGGAGCCTTAAGTCAAGTAAGTCATGCTGCTTACTGAGTTCTGCCATTTATCATCTAGAATTAGATTATACGCAACGCTAAAATCAGAAAAAGTTATAGATCTTGTTGAAAGCAAGCTATTTGTGAATTCAGGCAAGCTTCACTAAGGAGCGAATTTTTTTTTATCCAAGTTCATTGTTGTAGTTTTGTCTGTACAACGGAAAAAAGGCTCAATAGTCGTTTGACGTTACGTCACTGCTAGCCTCAACATGTCAGCAGAAGGTTTCCACTAAATAGCTCTTGGCCATGATTGAAAGGCCAGAAATACAGATTAGGGTGAGTGAGATCATTTTAGCCAAAGTGGTCTGCCACTTTATATGATCTTTTAGCCGAACTCATTTAACGGTCCATGGCACCACACTTTGCTTGACCACGCGGGCCTCCGATACTCATGAATTCAAGGAGTCTTGCAAAGAAACATCTTAATGCTTCTTTTAAAAAATTCTTACAAAAGAAACATCTTATGTGTAGCTCAGCAAGTGTTTGATCGACGTCCCAATTTTTATTTATTCTGAAACACGTTACACTTCTAACACACACTAAAAAATATTTCCATATAAGAGAAAAAGGAGGGAATTGCCTTAAAAAAAGTTAAATTCTGCAGAAGCCCAGATCCTGAATAAATTATCCACACTCCGATTGAAATAACCAACTACTCCTCTATTCCCCATACCTCTGTTAAATTTTAGTTATGTGCAACAATCAAAACTTTCAAACAGTTCGTGGTAACGAATTCTAAGGAAGAAGTGACCCGGCTCAATAGTAACAAAAACTCTAAAAAACGGAACTTTTATACGAATAGATATATGAAAAGAATTGGCTTTTTATACTGATTTCAAATAAATAAACTTCATTAAGTTCAGTGTTACCCATCAAAAGTTATGAGCCTAATTTTCGAAATCCAACCATCAGATTCAGCATATCAGAGAACCCTATTGTAGAGATTTCAAGCTTCTATCTGCAAAAATGTGGAATTTCGTATTTTTTGCCCGAATAAAGATCAAAGATATGTGTTTATTTGTTTTTTTTTTTTTTTTTTTTTTTTTTATCAGGGTTGATTGTATCGATCTAGTGATCCTAGAATATCGGTAATGGGCTCATTTGAAAGGAAATTAAAAGTTATAATCCCCCTTTTAATGACCAAAAAATCGTAGGTCAACTAGGCCCCCGCCCACGCCCCTTTTTCTCAAAATCGTCCGATCAAAATTTTGAGATAGCAAATTTGTTCAACATAGTTCAAAAGCCGAATAACTGTGCCTTTGGAGATATCATGACCCTCCAAATCCCCTGGGGAAAGGTCTTTAAGTTACAAAATTTGCCCCATTGTTTACGTATAGTATTTGTTGTTGGGAAGTATCCATACATTTTTCGGTTAGGGAGGGGGAAATTTTCTGATGGTGGGATTTTCCAAGGGGATTATTTTCCATGGGAAGGGAAGTTTCAGGGGGTTAATTTTCCAGGGGAAATTTTGCACTGTAGGAATTTGCCTGAATTCCTATACGAAATTCTTATTATGGTTTGCAATCTCTTTGCCGACTCACTTTTATGCATGGAGACCTTAAGGGTAATTGTCCAGGATAAATTTTCACCATTATTGAATTGTCTAGAGAATAAATCTGTAGGGAGGAGGGATTTTTCCTTGGAGGCGTAGTCAGATTTCCTTGCGTTATTTAAAAAACGATCAGAAATTAAACAAAAAAAATTTTTCAACTGAAAGTAAGGGGCAACATTAAAACTTAAAACAAACAGAACTCATTACGTATATGAGGGGGGTTATTCCTCCTCAACATCTCGTTCTTCGCTAAAGTTTGAATTCTGTCACAATTATTTAAGAACGACTGCTGAAACACTATGTTCGTTTAATTAGAACAATAAGAAGATTTTTAAAAGTACTAAAAAAAACTCTGGCGCAAGGAGCGAAGTGTTGAGAAGGAGCAGCCCATCTCATGTTTTAATAATATCTGTTCGTTTTAAGTTTTAATGTTGCTACTTACTTTCAGTTGAAAAAGCTGTTTTTTTTTATTTTATAATTTGTTAAGATAGCCTGCATCTCAAGGACTCAAACCCATGACCATTTTCACGCTAGGTAACTATCCTAACTCACTAGACCATGATAGTATGTTCAGGAGCATGTCAGCTAAGGGGCCAAATTCTGACTCAGGGAAGAATCTAGCCTTTCGATTTGTCACAAAAAAACACGGGGCATCCAAATTCCTTTGATTAGGCATGTGTGTTATTTGATTTTTGTTGGCAAAAGAATAACGATTACCAATGAAAATTGACTCTTGAGTTATACTCCTTGTCGCAAGCAATGTTAATATTAATCGATAAAGCATCCAAGCTTAAACCAAATAATATACTCCTTGTTCTGGGAATTGTTCTACACGGAGAAAGGCGAACTGCAGAACAAATTGTATAGACCGATTTATTCAGCACGAGTTTACTATAAAAAAAAAGACCTCACATCATATAATAGACGATCACAATATTGCAAAAGTAAGGAAAATCGTCACCTACAAGTGCAATTTTAGCAGCTGCAAATGTCAAAAATAGATCTGAAATTTTAGAACTCGTTTCTAGGCGTTTACTCCTCCCCCAGAAAATACTCCCCCCCCCCCAGATTATACATCCTCGTTTAAAGGAAATTATTCCTAAAAATTTACTCCCAACAGGAAATTCTCCCAGACAATCCTCCCTCTGCAGAAAGCTCCCCCGGAGCTTTCTGCAGAAAGCTCCGAAGATGTCTGTATATTACCCAATAACAAATACTATCTGTAATTAACGGACATATTACAAAACTTAAAAAGGCACTTAAACTTCTACAATGGGGTTCTCTGGTTGTTTTGTAGTTTGGGAGGGAGAGAAATACGTTAAAAGGTGCATTTTAATGCCAAAACATCCCAGATGCCATTCAGCCATCAAATATATACAGAATTAGTTCTAAGGGAGAGACAGGGAGATGGGGGTAGAAATAAATAATCCCCAAGGCCGTAACAAGGATTTATGTTGGGTGGTGGGTATCGAGGGGGGTACGAAAGAAACTTTAAAAAAAGCATCAAAAATATAAAATTGATATCTACTCCCTTATGATTTCTGGGAATATTTCTGGTCTATGCTATTATTATGAAACTAAACGGTAATAATAAACCGAAAAAATGAACATAATTTATTCAGCATAATAGGGGGACTACCACATCCTCATCCACACCTCCACCTCATGGTCAAAGAAACTTCGGAGGGTGCTCATTCGATCGGAAATTGAGAGTTAAGTCCTATTTTTATAAGTCGAAAGTGATTGGGAACCCACCTGCCGCGGGGGGGGGAGGGTATTTTCCAGGGAGGTATTTTCCCAAGGGAGTATTTTCCGTGGTTGGGTATTTTTCATGGACTGTTTTTTTTTCTGGGGAAAGAGGTTATTTTCTGGGGATATTTTCTGCGGGGTGTATTTTCCAGAGGGGGGGGGTATTTTCCAGGAAGTTATTTTCCGTTTTTTGTGGCGGGGGGAGGGGGGGGGTATTTTCCGGGGGCATTTTTTTGGAGCGTATTTTACGGGGGGGGAGGTCTATTTTCAGGGGGAAACTCCGGCCACCGATTCCAAACTATAAGCTGTTTCAGGTGGTAAATTATAATAAGAAAGACTCAATAAACGAAACTGAACTATTATGCTTTTATAAAGTTTTTATTAAGATGTTAGTCCCCAAAACACACCCCATTGATTCCAGTCTACGAAAATTCAAATGCGACATAGCACACAATGCCACAGCGAATGTTAGCCAGCAGCAGTACCCCTACAGAAAATGTTTCAGTAGGAATGTCTAAGGAATCCTTGAGTTTACACTTCAACCATATTTCGCAAATGACTTTTGTTGCCTTTAGTTTTTCAAACAGTTCGTGGTAACGAACTGTGAGAAGCGACTTGACTCAACAGTAACCGGAACCCCAAAAAACGAAATTTTGATATCAATACATACATAAAAAAATTGGCTTATAATGCTGGTTCCAAATATATAACATTCGTCAAGTTTAGTGTTACCCATGAAAAGTTACGAGCCTGAGAAAGCATGTCTTATTTTTGAATAAGGGGGTAATCATACCCAAAAAGTCAATGAATTTTAATAAAAGTCACACCATCAGATTCAGCGTATCAGAAAACCGTGCTGTAGAAGTTTCAAGCTCCTATGTGCAAATTTTTTTTGCCAGAAGAAGGATCACGGATGCGTGTTTATTTGCTTTTTGTTTGTTTTTTTGTTCTTTGTTTTTTTTTTCAGGGATGATCGTAACGAACGGAAATAAAAGTTGTATTGCCTGTTTTAAGTAACCAAACAGATTGAAGGGCATCTAGACCCACACCCACGCCCCCTTTTTCTCCAAAGTAATCCGATCAAAATTTGGGATGGTCTTTTTGTGCAATATAGTAGAAAGATCAAATAATTATGCCTTTAGGGGTAACATGACCCTCGTAGCCCGTGGGGAAAGGGCTATAAGTCACAGAATTTACCCTTTGTTTGCGTTTAGTATTTGTTATTGGGAAGTACACAGACAGTTGGGAGGGGGGACTTTGTGCTTGGAGCGGGCTTCCATGGAGAGAATTTTCCGCGGGGACGGAAATTTCCGGGGGTAAACTCTCCAGGGGAAATCTTACACTGGGGGAAATTGTCTGTGGAAAATTTTCAGCAGGTTTGGATTTCAATGAAAATTCTCCATTGAAGGGGGGATTTCTGGAGTGACCGAAAAAACTATTAGAAATTAAAGTACTTTTCAATTAAAAGTATGCTAAGGATAATTTTTCAGACTGAATCATCTGCAAGACATTTTACGGATGGTAGGGAGATTTTCAGTGAGGATGGAATTGTCCAGAGGAATTTTACGGAGGACTATATTTTACGTGGGAGGAACTTTCCATGGATGAGTTTCTCGTGAGAGAGAGAATTCTTCATGGAGAATAAGCCAAATTTGCCGGTATTATTTGGCAAAGGATCAGAAATTAAATAAAAAAAGTGATTTCAACTGAAAGTAAGGAGCAACATTAAAACTCCAAAAGATCAGAAATTATTCCGTATAAGAAGGGGTTGCTCCCCTAATTACCTTGCTCTTTACGCTAAAGCTTGACTGTTGATAATTTCGGAGACCACACTGCTTTTCCATGACGATAAATAAAAGTTCAAATAGGGATAAAATCCTTTTAATAGACAGTGAAGATGATAACAGTGATAGAAATTCACAAAAATACTAGATATTTCGGTCACATTTGCAGTGACCGTCATCAGTAGTAAAAATTTTTTGGAGCCGGTATATGGATGACATAATTTCAGTATGGGATTATGGAAAGGAGGAATTAAAAGGATTTTTGGAACATCTTAATTGTTTGGGAAGGGATTTAAAATTTACTGTTAAACTAGAAGAGGATGGGAAACATCCTTTTCTTGATGTTCTTCTTTTAAAAAACGAAAATAGTCTGGATTTTAAAATTAACAGAAAACCGACAATTAACAATAGATTTTTGTCTCAAGATTCCGGTCAAGATCGCAAAGTAAAAATTAGCTTGATCATTTCTTTAACTGACCGGATCTTTAGTATTTTCCCTCCCAAATTTACTGAGGGGGAGTTGTCCTTTCTAAGAAAAATACTAATAAGCAACATGTATCCAAGTGGTTAATTAACCAGACTTTTTTAAAAAGAAGAAAAAGGTTCCTAGAGATTTCTAAGGAAGTCTTGGAAACAACTCGAGAAAAGGGTGTTCTTGTTCCTTACCATATGTACCCGGGCTAAGTGAAAAACTTGAAAGAATTTTACAAAGTAATCGTCTAAAGGTAGCCTTAAGTTAAAGTTAAAGAGCAAGTTTAAAAGTTAAAGAGTAATAATACTTTGGGTAGATTTCTAAATTCTGGGAAGGATCTAACTTCATTAGGGCAACAAAGTGGAGTCTATCAGATCCCATGTACTTGCGGAAGCTCGTATGTGGGACGTACTAACCAGAATTTAGAAATGAGATTGTTACATCATAAAGATTATATTTTTTCGGCTTTAAAGCAAGATTCTAAGTCTGAAAATTTTAGTTCAGCCCTTTCCGAACATACTTTCAATTTTTCAGACCATTTCATTTTGTTCGATAATGTATCTTTGATTTCTAGGGATCGGGGTTTAAAGCAAAATTTTTGTGAAACTCTTGATATAAAGAAAACCTTATTCAAGCACATTGCTTTGAATCGTGACACAGGTGAATTTGGGCTAGATGCTATCGACGATAATTTATTAAAATCTGACAGAGTAAAGTTCAATTCACCAAATGTAGTTGACCTTTGTCCAAGTGTTAGATCATTGAACGCTAATAAACCGAATCCAAGAAGGTCAAAGAGGCTAGCTTCCGACTTTGCTTTGAAAATAATTAGAGAATTAAACAATATATAGTTTTATTTGATTTTGTATATAAACTATTGTTTTAAATTGTTGTAGTTTATTTTACTACTGATGACGGTCACTGCATATGTGACCGAAATATCTAGTCTTTTTGTAAATTTCTATCACTGTTATCATCTTCACTGTCTATTAAAAGGATTTTATCCCTATTTGGACTTTTATTTATAGCTTGACTGTTTGTCCCATTTTCTTAAGAACGAATCCTGAAACCTAATCCTGAGGAGGAGAGCAACCGCTTTTTGAACAGAAAAATGTCTCTTCATTTCGAGTTTTAATGTTGATCGGGTGACTTTCGGGAAAAAATGAGCGTGGAAGGGGGGCTAGCTGCCCTCCAATATTTTTGGTCACTTAAAAAGGGCACTAAGAACTTTTTATTTCAGATGAAATGAGCCCTCTTCCCGATCTTCTACGATCACTGGTTCGATATGATCACCCCTGGGGGAAAAAACGCAGACAAAAAAAAACAAATAAACATGCAACCGTGATCTTTCTTCTGGCAAAAAATTCAAAAATCGACATTTTTGTACATAGGAGCTTAAAACCTATACAGTAGGCTTCTATAGCATGCTAAATCTGATGAGTGATGTTTATTAAGATCACATGATTTTTTGGGGGTGTTTCCTCCCTATTTCAAAAAATGTTCCTCCCTACTTTGAGTTGAAAAAAACTTGTGTTTTTGTTTAATCAGTATATAGACCCAACATGCATACATTGAGCTTTTAAAGATAAAACGTATAAAATCCAGGATTTTAGGCAGAACCAGAGTTTTCCTTCTAAAATCCGATTTCTTTAAGTCCGATTAAAAGATTTGATTTTCCATTACAAAAACAAACTGAAATGAATCAGATCTTTGGAGCTTCAATAATTTACCTCAATCAGCACAAATAACACTGTAAAATGGAACAGCAGAAAACTTTGAGATATTACGATGAAACACTTGGGGCGTTAATATTTCCATCCTGGAAACCACCCTGAGCTTCTAGATCTTACCACTTTACCATGCTCCATGCCCCATGTATTAAGTTAAAATTGTTAAGGAATCTTAAAGGGGATTTGGAACTCAATCAAAAGATGCTCTGTGCATCCTGGTTATCAGAAGGGTGTATTTGCCATGTCTCAGGAACAGTTAATGGTATCTAGTTAAAACTTTCAGGGTATATTGAGGGGATTTTCAAATAAATCAAAACACACTGGTTAGAACTAATACTGGGATCGGATATTTTGATTGTTAAGTCTAAGAAGTTGAAACTGGAGAAATACATGAATAACTTACTTACTTGACTTAAGTCCCATCCGTCCTTGAAGGTCGTCTCGGGGCCTCTTTCTTCGTAATGGCGTCTATGTGCCTTTTGTATGCTTCACGGTCTTCTGCTAGGTTAATAAGGTTCGAGAGGCGGTGAGGTGCCAAGTTTTCCTTCCACCTTTTTTGGGGACGACCACGAGGACAAGAACCGTGAATTTGGCCTTCGAAGGTGATTTTTGGGAGACGGGACCGACTCATCCGTTGTACGTGACCGAGCCATCAAAGTTGCTGGAACTGGATCTTCATGAGAATTGTTTGTTGTACTTTAAGGCGCTCAAGAAGTTCGACATTTGAGATTCTATCAAGGTAAGTGATCCCGGCGATGCGGCGGAGGCACTTAGTTTCAAATGCTGCGAGTCGACGCTTGTCATTTACCTTCAGCGTCCATGTTTCACATGAGTATATTGCGATGGGGATGATCAAGGTATCAAAAAGTCGTGTCTTAAGCCGCAGAGACAAATCCTTGCTTCGCCATATTGGCATAAGGGCCTTGAAACTGGAACTTGCGAGGGCGAGACGTCTTTTAATGTCTTTTGATAGACTGTTGTCGCTGGTGATTAGACTACCGAGGTAAGGGAACTCGTCGAACCACTGGATACTCTCTCCATTAAGTTTCAGGTCTGGCTTAACTGTAACCTGCGATTTACGTGAATAGCACATAGCCTTTGTTTTTGATACATTTATGATCATTCCAAAAGAACTAGTGGCTTCGAGGACGTCGTTAGCAACGGCTTGTAGATCTTCGGGTGTTTCAGCCCTTTAATCGATACCGTCGATGTTGGATAGCTTATCTGCCTGAACACCCCCTATATGGGAGTCGCAAGCTGTTTCCACCAAGGATAAGACTGTTATGAGTGAGAGGTTGAACAGCTCCGGAGACCATAGGCATCGTTGAAGGACACCTGCGGAAGTCTGTCAAGAAACTGTCAGTGAGACCTTCACTAGTCATGACGCGACTCCCAAATTTGGAGTACATATCTTTGATAAGGTCGACTAGGTTTCGTGGAATTCCGTAATGGAGGAGGATATACCATAGAACATTTCTCCAAGTAAGGTCAAATGCTTGCTTAAAGTCAATGAAGAGCTGCTACAGGTCACGATCTCAGTCCAAATATTTCTTTAAAATCTGGCGACCAGTGAAAATTTGGTCAACGGTCGATCTCCAAGGGCGAAAACCGACTTGGTATTCTTGGATGACTAAGGGTGGCACGGCTCTGATCCGTTGGAGCATAATTCGGGTGAAAATCTTGGCAGTTTGACTTTTTAGGCTAATAGGACGGTAATTATCAAAAATCACCTTTGACCCCTTCTCGTGTAGTGAAACAATTGTGGCTTCGCACCAAGAAGTTGGGAAATAACTCTTTTGCCAGCCAGCTGATACAATCTTGTTGAAAAGATCTTTAAGTGGTTCACACCGTACTTTCAGCAGTTCTGCCTGTATTCCGTCCGGGCCAGGGGCCTTGTTAGTCTTCAGCACTTGGATGGCATCCTAGACCTCAGAACGGAGAGGAGGTGGGCTGAGGTCTGAGACACTAACGGGAAACAGGTCCAGGACAGCAGGCTTTGGAAGGATATCAGAATTAAGCTTTTCTTTGAAATGCTCTATCCGTCTCGATCAGATACCTTCTGTGCTTTGTATCTGGGAGCCGTTTTTATCTAGCAGTGCACAAGAACTGAGACTTTTCTTGCTTGTTAGCTCACGAACCCTCTTATACATAAAGTATGAGTCGCCTTTCTTAAAATCAGATTCTCACTGTTCGCATTTGTCTTTAATGTAGGTGCGATGGGCTCTACGGGTGACTTTTTGTACAGCACTTTTCAACTGCTTATATCTGTCCCTCATCTCTCTGTCTGACATGTTATTGTGTTTTGTTTCTCAGTGAATAATAAAATGATTTCGCTGGTTATCCAAGGCATTTTATCACCCTTTTTGGTCCCTAGGACGGATATCGCTACTTTTCTGATGATCTCAGAGGAGTCTGTGACCAGTTTATCGATATCCTCTTTAGATAGAGTTATAGGAATAATAGAAAGAAGGTCCAATATTTGAGTAGACAGTTCATCGATATAGGTCTTGCGGGTTTGAGGGTCTTTGAGAAAATGTATATTGAAACGACTAGGTATCTTATTCAGCCTAGCGGAAGATTTCAGGCATATCTTTAGTGCAGACATGACCAGGGACTGGTCGCTTTCGAAATCGCCACCTGCGAGGGTGACAGTATCTAGCACAGACGATTTCCAGCACCTAGAGATGAGCACGTAATCAATAAGATTACGGGTTTTTCCATCCGGCGAGGTCCATGTCACCTTACGACGTTCTCTGTTTTTGAAGAAAGTGTTGGTATTGGCTAGATCACTGTCTCTGCAAAATTCAATGAGGCGTTCTCCCTCTTGTTAAGTCTTCCAAGGCCAAATTTACCACTAACATCTTCGTTTCCAGCAGAATCGTTACGAACAATAGCATTGAAGTCGTCAATGACAACAACAAGGTCTTTTTGGGAAATTATTTCGAGTAATAGTTTAACTACTTCCCCTTTCCCTTCCTCTAAGGGTAAAACTTCTAAAGTCTATCGTTTCATTTGCACTTTATTGAAAACAAATATATTACAGTCATGTTTTTCCACTTTTATAATTTGGCAAAAATTAATTAAAAACAGAAAAACAAAATCTTGAACTGTTGAGATTTCCATGAATATATATCGTTAGATATGTTTATTTTCATTAGGTCTTTCTTGCTACGTTGATTATTGTAGGGATTTATATTTTATTTGTCGTCGATGTTTTGATAAACTCACTGTTCTCACTAAGCTTACTGTTCAAAATATGAATAATTTTCAGTAAAACACAAATGGCACAACAGGCTTTGAACATTTAGATAGAGTTATAGGAATATTAGAAAGAAGGTACGATATTTGAGTAGACAGTTCATCGATGTAGGTCTGGCGGGTTTGAGGGTCTTTGAGAAGATGTGTGTTGAAACGAGCAGGTCTATTATTCAGCTTTGTGGAAGATTTCAGGCGTATCTTTAGTGCAGACATGACCAGGGAATGGTCACTGTCGAAATCGCAACCTGCGAGGGTGACAGTATCTAACACAGACGATTTCCACCACCTAGAGACGAGCGCGTAATCAATAAGATTACAGGTTTTTCCATCCGGCGAGGTCCATGTCACCTTACTACGTTCTCTGTGTTTGAAGAGAGTGTTGGTAATGGCTAGATCACTGTCTCTGCAAAATTCAATGAGGCGTTCTCCCTCTTGTTAAGTCTTCCAAGGCCAAATTTACCACTAACATCTTCGTTTCCAGCAGAATCGTTACGAACAATAGCATTGAAGTCGTCAATGACAACAACAAGGTCTTTTTGGGAAATTATTTCGAGTAATAGTTTAACTACTTCCCCTTTCCCTTCCTCTAAGGGTAAAACTTCTAAAGTCTATTGTTTCATTTGCACTTTATTGAAAACAAATATATTACAGTCATGTTTTTCCACTTTTATAATTTGGCAAAAATTAATTAAAAACAGAGAAACAAAATCTTGAACTGTTGAGATTTCCATGAATATATAGCGTTAGATATGTTTATTTTCATTAGGTCTTTCTTGCTACGTTGATTATTGTAGGGATTTATATTTTATTTGTCGTCGATGTTTTGATAAACTCACTGTTCTCACTAAGCTTACTGTTCAAAATATGAATAATTTTCAGTAAAACACAAATGGCACAACAGGCTTTGAACATTTAGATAGAGTTATAGGAATATTAGAAAGAAGGTCCAATATTTGAGTAGACAGTTCATCGATGTAGGTCTGGCGGGTTTGAGGGTCTTTGAGAAGATGTGTGTTGAAACGAGCGGGTCTATTATTCAGCTTTGTGGAAGATTTCAGGCGTATCTTTAGTGCAGACATGACCAGGGAATGGTCGCTGTCCGCAACCTGCGAGGGTGACAGTATCTAACACAGACGATTTCCACCACCTAGAGACGAGCGCTTAATCAATAAGATTACAGGTTTTTCCATCCGTTGAGGTCCATGTCACCTTACTACGTTCTCTGTGTTTGAAGAGAGTGTTGGTAATGGCTAGATCACTGTCTCTGCAAAATTCAATGAGGCGTTCTCCCTCTTGTTAAGTCTTCCAAGGCCAAATTTACCCATAACATCTTCGTTTCCAGCAGAATCGTTGCGAACAATAGCATTGAAGTCGTCAATGACAACAACAAGGTCTTTTTTGGGAAATTATTTCGAGTAATAGTTTAACTACTTCCCCTTAGTAATGTTAGATCATATTGCGGAACTTAGCTTTTAGTTTTGATAAACAAGGATACATATTTTCAAAATGCATCTGATATCCTTAACAATGCCAGATTATTTTGAGGATCTTATCATTTAGTTGAGAGAAAAAAGGATGCATAGGTTTAAAATACATCTGATGTCCTTACCAATGTTAGATTATTTTGAGGAACTTATCATTTAGTTGAGAGAAACATGGATGCATAGGGTCAAAATGCGTCTGATATCCTCAGCAATGTTAGATCATTTTGAGGAACTTAGCTTTCAGTTTTGAGAAAAAAGGATGTATGTGGTCAAAATGCATCTGATGTCCTTAGCAATTTTAGATCATTTTTAGGAACTTATCATTTTGTTGACAGAAACAAGGATAAATAGGGTTAAAATGCATCCGATATTTTGGTGTCCTTATCAACGTTAGATCATTTTGAGGAACTTAGCTTTTAGTTTTGAGAAACAAGGATGGATGTGGACAAAACGCATCTGATATCCTTTACAGTGTTATATCATTTTGAGGAACTTATCTTTTAGTTGAGAGGATCAAGGATGGATAGGGTCAAAATGCATCTGATATACTTAGCAATATTGGATTATTTTGAGGAACTGAGCTTTTAGTTTTGAGAAACAAGGATACAAATTGTCAAAATTAATCTCATATTCGTAGCAATGTTAGATCATTATGAGGAACTGAGCTTTTAGTTTTGAGAAACAAGGATACATATTTCCAAAATGCATCTGATATACTTAGCAATATTAGATTATTTTGAGGGACTCAGCTTTTAGTTTTGAGAAACAAGGATACATATTGTCAAAATGAATTTCATATTCGTAGCAATGTTAGATCATTATGAGGAACTGAGCTTTTAGTTTTGAGAAACAAGGATACATATTTTCAAAATGCATCTGATATACTTAGCAATATTAGATTACTTTGAGGAACTTAGATTTTAGTTTTGAGAAACAAGGATGGATGTTGACAAAATTCTTCTGATATTCCTATCAATGTTAGATAATTTTTGGGAACTTATCATTTAGTTGAGAGAAACAAAGATGCATAGGGTCAAAATGCATCTGATAACATTAGCAGTGTTAGATGATTTTTTAGGAACTTAGCTTTTAATTTTGAGAAACAAGGATGGATGTGGAGAAAATGCATCTGATACCCTTAGCAATGTTAGATCGTTTTGAGGAACTTATCTTCTAGCTGTGAGAAACAAAGATGCATAGGGTCAACATAAATCTGATAGCCTTAGCAATGTTAGATCTTTTGGAGGATCTTACCTTTTAGTTTTCAGAAACAAGGATACATTTTGTCAAAATGCATCTGATATCCTTAGCAATGTTAGATTATTTTGAGGATCTTATCATTTAGTTCAGAAAAACATGAATCCATAGGGTCAAAATGCATCTCATATCCTTAGCAATGTTAGAACATTTTGAGGAACTTAGCATTCATTTTTGAGAAAAATGGATACATGTGGTCAAAATGTAATTGATATCATTAGCAATTTTAGATCATTCTTAGGAATTTATCATTTTGTTGAAAGAAACAAGGATGCGTAGGGTTAAAATGCATCCGATATTCTGGTGTCCTTAGCAATGTTAGATCATTTTGAGGAACTTAGCTTTTAGTTTTGAGAAACAAGGATGGATGTGGACAAAATGCATCTGATATTCTTTGCAGTGTTATATCATTTTTAGGAACTTATCATTTAGTTGAGAGAAACAAGGATGGATAGGGTCAAAATGCATCTGATATACTTAGCAATATTAAATTATTTTGAGGAACTTAGCTTTTAGTTTTAAGAAACAAGGATACATATTGTCAAAATGAATTTCATATTCGTAGCAATGTTAGATCATTATGATGAACTGAGCTTTTAGTTTTGAAAAACAAGGATACATATTTTCAAAATACATCTGATATCCTTAGCAATGTTACATCATTTTGAGGAACTTAGCTTTTAGTTTTGAGAAACAAGGATGGATGTTGAAAAAATTCTTCTGATATTCCTATCAATGTTAGATAATTTTTGGGAACTTATCATTTAGTTGAGACAAACAAAGATGCATAGGATCAAAATGCATCTGATATCATTAGCAGTGTTAGATCATTTTTAGGAACTTAGCTTTTAATGTAGAGAAACAAGGATGCATGTGGTCAATATGCTTCTGATATCCTTAGCAATGTTAGATCATTTTGAGGAACTGAAAATTTAGTTGAGAGAAACAAGGATGCATAGGGTAAAAATAAATCTGATATCCTTAGCAATATTACATCATTTTGAGGAACTTAGCTTTTAGTTTTGATAAACAAGGAAACATATTTTCAAAATGTATCTGATATCCTTAGCAATGTTACATCATTTTGAGGAACTTAACTTTTAGTTTTGAGAAACAAGGATAGATGTTGACAAAATGCTTCTAATATACCTATCAATGTTAGATAATTTTTGGGAACTTATCATTTAGTTGAGAGAAACAAAGATGCATAGGGTCCAAATGCATCTGATATCATTAGCAGTGTTATATCATTTTTAGGAACTTAGCTTTTAATTTAGAGAAACAAGGATGGATGTGGACAAAATGCTTCTGATATCCTTAGCAATGTTAGATTATTTTGAGGAACTTATCATTTAGTTGAGAGAAAAAAGGATGCATAGGGTCAAATGGGGAGGGGGAGTTAGGGTAGGGGTAGGGGGGAAGGGCAAAAAGATTGGGGGGGGGGGTGGTAAAAAGTTGGGGGGAGGGGGTTCTTGGGGTTGGGACAGGGGAACTAACAACACTGTTCAAATGGTAGTTGTGTATTATACCAAACACAGTTGAGAATCGCCCAAATAAAAAAAAATATGTATCTCTGAATAAGAGCTAGCATTCCCTCAGATCGCTTACCATTTTCATTTCTGTCCAGGCCTATAATCATACCATAATGAAGAATCATGTTTAGCCTTAAATCTGTGAACGGGCATGACTCTATCAGAAATAATGATAATTAATTCCAAAATCATGGTCTCGTGATCAGCACAAATTTTCATGGTAGGTTGAATACGGTCATTGTACTGTCTGCTTGTATGGCGGGAGTACTGTGCGCTACTTATCATTATGTCTACATTGGGTACCTGTCTTGTACCTATCGTTATAGCTACAGTAATGCCCCACCTGCCCGCTCTCTTTAATTGATACAGTTATTTGCTACCTGCCCCGTCTCTTTAATTGACACAGTAATTTCCTACCTGCCCCGTACCTTAGATTGAACCAGTAATTTCCTACCTGTCCTGTACCTTAGACTGTACCAGTAATTTACTACCTACCCCGTACCTATCATTATAGCTACATGGGGGGACTGCCCGCTTGAAACTGTTATAGCTACACCTGCCTGCTCTCTTTAATTTATACAGTAATTTTCTACCTGCCCCGTACCTATCATTATGGCTACATGGGGGGACACTCTGCTACCTTTTATTATACCTATAAGGGGGGACACTCTGCTACCTTATATTATAGCTATATGCGGGGACTGTGCGCTTGAATCTGTTATAGCTATATGAGGAGACACCCTCGTTGAACAGATTGACCTATCACTACTGTAATAATTTCTGTTCGTTTTAGTTTTAATGTTGCTCCTTGCTTTCAGTTAGAAAAATCTGTTTTTTATTTCATTTCTGACCTTTTTTTAAACGATGCTGGGATATCTGGTTCCCCTTTCAAGGAAAATTCTCTTCCCCCATAAACATTTCTTCCAAGGGAAGATCCTCCCACGTACCACCCTGCCCCCCCACCGAAAAAATACCGCCTGAAAATGTCTGTATATTTCCCAATAACCAATACTATATGTAAACAATGGGCAAAGTTCATAAATTGCAACCCTTCCCCCGGAAACTGTGGGGGGTTAAGATATCCTCAGAGACATAGCTATTAGATTTGTTTACCATACTGAACAAAATGGCTATCTCAAAATTTTTATCGGACGACTTTGGGGAAGAAAGGGGTGTGGAAGCGGGGCTATATCCCGTCTAGTCTTTCGGGTTACTTAAAGGACACCAAAAACTTTTGATTTCCGATCAAATGAGCCCTCTTCCCGATTGTCTACGATCACTGGTTCAATACAATCACCCCTGGAAAAAAAACAGACAAAAAAAAGCAACAAATAAACCGTGATCTTTCTTCTGGCAAAAAATGCAAAATTCAACATTTTGGTACATAGGAGCTAGAAACCTCTACAGTAGGGTTCTCTGGCATGCTAAACCTGATGGAGTGATGTTTATTTAGATCACGTTATTTTGTTTTTTTTTGGGGGGGGAGGTTCCTCCCTATTTGAAAAATTGGGCAATTTTTTCAGGGTCGTAAATTTTGATATGTACTATTAAATTTGATGAATTTTACATATTTTTATTAAGTATCAAAATTCGATTCTTTTGATGGATCTATTGTTATTAAGACTCTGTTTCTTAGAGTTTAGGGTACTATTCTGCCCCATCGTTCCTTAATTACAGTTTGTTACCATGAACTGTTTGATACGGATCTTTATTTTCAGAGGGAATGATCGATTCTGGGTGCGTCGGAAAAAGCAAAGGGTGTTAAGGTGAAACTTCAACAAAATTTGGGGGGATACCGAAATAAATCAGAATACACTATGTGCGTCCAGGCTAGCAGTAAGGGGAATATACAACATCTTTGGAACGAGTAAGGGTATTAACATCAAAAACTTCCAGGGCCACTGTTGTTACTGCTCCTGCGACTGTGACTGTAACTACTTGTGACTGAAACTCTTTGTGATTGTGAGTGTGACTACTTACGATTCAACTATGAATAATTTGTAACCACTTGAGACTGTGACTACTTTTACCTGTGATTGCCTTGAGTAAATTTTTGAGGAACATTGAAGAGAATCAAAGGACACTATGGGCCCAACGTGCGCTATCCCACAAAGGTACATCATCAATGTTTCAGAAACGGCCAAGGATATTCAGCTGAATGTTTTTGGGCATGTTAAAAAGTGCTTGGAAGGCAAAGAGCCCCCTTGTCCCTTTTAGATGTCCCCCTAAACACTGATCAAAACTATAGAATAGCCACTTTGTTCAAAACATTTAAAAGGTCTCATAATTATGGCTCTGGGACTTTCATACTCCCCCTTCCCCAACCCTTAGAGAAATTGTTGTCAATTATGCAATGTGCTCTTAGTTTACATACAGGACATACAGGATTGATGATTGGGAAAGGGGGAAATGTTTGATCATGGGTGTGTCAGAAAAGGCAAAGGGTATTTAGGTAAAATTCAGGGAATGTTGAAGGGATTGTTAGAGAAAATAAAAAAATATTATGTGCATTCAGCGTAAAAAAAGGTCTAACTGCAATATCTTAAGAGCGGCTAAGGGTACTAACTTAAAACTTGCAGAACCCCTATTGCTAAAACTACTGTGACTTTAGCTGCGACTACTTGCGACTGCTTATGACTGAAATTGCAACTACATGTGAGTGCAAATACTTTTGCAACTTGACTGCTACTTTGGCTACATGCGACTGTGACTAATTGCAACAGCGACTGCAGCCACTTGTGACTGCAAGTGCAACAACTTGCAACTACGAATGCGAAAACTCGTGAGTGCAACTGCTTTTACTTGGGATTGTGGCTGCTACTACAATTTCTACTATTATAACTAAAGTCACTAACTAAATCAAAAGAGATTAACTGCATCCTCCGTGTCAAATTGGCATAGAGCACCCAGATGGTCAAAAGGGCTTATCTACAATATTTCAATGGCTAAGTTTATTAAATTGAAAATTTCAGAGAGCATTGAGAAGGATTTTGCACTAAATCAAGACACATCCAGGTTGTAAAAAAAATGATCAAAAGACACAATATACATTCAGGATGACAAAATAGTTTATCTTCAATATTTCAGGAGTAGGTAAGGGTATTAAGTTAAGGGTATTAAGGGGTATTAAAAAACTTAGGAAGAAATTGCAAAATATAAAATTACGAACCTGATAAAATTTAATTCATTTTGAAATAATATCCGTTAATGTGATGCCTCCATCCCCCTACCCAAAAGACCTATAAATGTAGTACATATGAGCCATGAAAATCAACAGTATTTATATGTGTAACAGAGTACTCGTGGTTGCTCCAACAGAGGAAAAATTTCGCTTTTTCCCACACAGACCAATAAAAATATCAGAGCTGATATTCAGTTGGTAGAATTGTCTATGGTACTGGAACTATCGAGCTGCTAACATAACTTTAGATGTCTTTGGGGTGCCACTGAAGCATGGGCGCTCCAAAAAAACGGAAGAGGATTTTCTAGAGAAATAACCTGCGGATTGCTTTGGGCATCCAACTGACTGACCTTATCAAAAAGTTCGTGGTAACGAACTGTAAGTAACAAGCGACATGGCTCAATAATAACCGAAACTCTAAAAACGAAATTTTGATACCGATAGATAAATCAAAAGAATTGACTTATCATGCTGATTCCAAATATATAAGTTTCATTATGTTTACCTATCAAAGGATGCAAACCTACAGGAAATTTGCCTTATTTTCCAAAAAGGGAGAAAATGCCCTTAAAGATAAAAGAATCTTAATGAAAATCGTACCATCAAATTCAGCGTATCAGAGAACCTTATTGTAGAAGTTTCAACCTCTACATATACATACGCTAATATTTTAAAATGTCAAACTTTCTATTTTTGCCTGAAGACAGATCACGGATGCGTGTATATTTGGGTTTTTTCCCAACGGTGATCGTATCGACTAAGTGATCCTAGAATATTGGGAGAGAACTCATTCGAACAGAAATTAAAAGCTCTAGTACCCTTTTTGAGTGACCAAAAATATTCGAGGGTAGGCCTAACTAGTCCCACCTACAACCCTTTTTATCAAAATCGCCTGATCAAAATTTTGAGATAGCCATTTTGTTCATCATAGTTGAAACGCCCAAAAACTATGCCTTTAGATATAACATGACCCCCCACAGACCCAGGGGAAAGGTCTTTAAGTTATAAAATTTGCCCATTGTTAACGCATAGTATTTGTTATTGGGAAGTATGCATACATTTTCGGGTTGGGGGGGGGCGAATTCAAAAGTTAGAATTTTGTCCCAATTCTGTAAGAATTACTCCTGAAACACAAGGGTTGTTCAACTAGAACAAAAGAAGCTTTTGTAAAAAAAAAAACTAAAAAACTTTAGCGTAAAGAGTGAGGTTTTGAGTAAGGAGCAAGCCCCTTCATATACATAATAATTTATGTTCGTTTTAAGTTTTAATGTTGCTGCTCCTTACTTGTAGTTGATAAAACCTTGTTTTTTTAATCTAATTTCAATAGGAGGTTGTACGAAAAGTGTTGTTCAGTCCTGCTTTCTAGGGCTATAATCAGGGAAAGGTTAAGATGGCTAGGGCACGTTCTGCGGATGAAAAATGACAGATTTTCAAAGATTGTCCTTTTGGTCCAACCGTCCAGGGACAGACAAAAAGCAGTTCGTCCTCGGTTGCTGTGGAAGGATGTCGCAAAGAAAGATTTAAGGGAAATGAGAACTTCCCAGGAAAAAGTAAAGAGGGAGGCTTTGAACAGATTTAGATGAAGGAGGAGCGTTCGAAGCTGTGTTGGCCTGAAGCGACTCTGTACTGCGGCGAGTTGTTAGTGGTGGTAGTAAGTCATTATCTTTGCTCAAAAATCAGATGCGTCACCAATTTATGACTTAATCATTTAACCGCTTATTTGAAAATTTTTTTAATTCTCCAAATTAGATTAATAATGTGAATTTTAATTTATATCGATTTGAAGACGAGATATATGTTTTTTTTCTTTAATTTAAATTTATACTCAATTATCATAATACGACAAAATGTACTTACCCAATCATAGGATGGAAGACAAGATAGATCCAAGAGTGAACTTAGACTATACTGTTGGGATTCCGAAAGGTACTCGGAAAAATCGCGAAGCAAATTTGACAGTTTTGTGTCCAAACTAAAATGGACGGGAAATTCGTGGAGCCAAAACCTAAAATAAAAGATGCATTAAGTGATTCAAAGTGAAAATCAAGGATCTTTTGAATGTTCCATACTGTACATGGTAACGAACAAAAAAGTAAAAGAATTTGTTTTTCAATGCTCAATCCAAACACCCATATTCCAAATACCCAAGTTACCCATCGAAAAATACTAGCCCGAGAAAATTTGTATGATTTTTGAAAGGGGGAAAAATATCTCTAATAAGGCAATTGATCCTGATGGGATTCGCACCAGCCAATTCAGCATATCAGAAAACCCTTCATTTTCTTCTTTTCATGTTTAGTATAAGCATGGAGACTCTATCGCATAATTTTATCACTTTTACTAAATTCCGAGCACAAAACCTATTGTAGAGTTTTCAAGCTCCTATCTACAAAAGAAATGTGTAATTTTGAATTGTTTCCTCCAAAATAAAGATGACCGATGCGTGTTTGATTTTAAGAGGCCGAAAAGATTTGACTACGGAAAGTGGTATTTTTTGCCATTTTATTGCACCAACCAGCGATTTTACCCCAAAGAGGACAAAAATAGGATCTATTGAGCCCTCTAGAATAACCAATCGATTTGAAGGTATAGAAAAACGATATATCGAGCATCCCAGTTGCAGAGGAAGTAATGCCGCACGGTGGCAAATTCGTTCGACGGAAGTCACACAGTCATAAGAAGTCACAGAAGCCATACAAGATAAATGGTTAATATAGACCTTTATTTTAATTAATTAAAAATATAACTTTCCGAAAAAGAAGTTTTACAAAGAAAAGTAAAGGCCATATTATGCTTAAAATCAGAACAAATAAAAACCTACAATAACTCAAACTCAAAACGACCAGATATTGCTATTAAAGAATAAATGAAACCCAAAACGAACAGAAATCAAATAAACAAACATAGGCAGCACAATAGCGCTGCCTACGTAAAGAACGATGTTGGCAAAATGTATTATTCATTTATTAGTATTATATATATAATATATAGTACTATAATATAATATATACTATTAGCATTATACATATATATAGAATATAATTTATACTTTACTGAAAAAATTTTTTTTTTAATGTTTTCACTTTTATAAGCTTAAGAAGTCAAAACTTAATTAGGAATTTAAGGAATAAATATCAGCACATGTATATTAGACTGACAATGCACATTTTTTTCAGTAAAGTACAACTTATATTCTGGCTTTTAGAAAGCATGGGGTTTAGAACCCTACTCAGATTAATTTCTGCTCGTTTTTAGTTTGACATATTTTAATTTTAGTTTTTTTTTTGTTTCATTTATTTCTTGATACTGATTTGTGGTAGTTGTGTGCTTGGTAGATTATTTGATTCTATTTTTGCCCATTTTTGGTTTAATGGATTTCTTTAATTCTTTTGAAAAATTTTATTGTGGAAAAAGTTTTTTTAATTAATTATAGCAAAGAAACATACAACATGTGCTAATATAAATCAATAAATAAATATTAAAATGAGTAGAGCTTAAATTGAATATACAAATTTAGCTTAAAACGAACAAGAATATTTTGCTATTGAAAAATAAATGAAACCCAAAACGAAAATATATTAAATGAGCGATCGTAGCGAACAAATATACAACAGCTTCTAATATAAATGAACAAATAAATCTTAAAACGAGTGAAACTTAAATTGAATATGCAAATCAAGCTTGGAAACGAAAAAAAATCACTACAAACAAGAGTCAGGGTACTGCCTCCTTTCACTATAAATGTCTAAAGCCTACTGCGTCATTGGCGCTTTGCTGAAAACTATATGTGTCTTGAAGAGTCTTGGAGAGTACAAATAAAATCAAAATGAAATTTGGCATATAATGAATAAATTTTTTGAAAGATCATCAGTTCAAGATTTTATTTCACGGTTATTTTTATTTTCATTATCAAGGCTGAAATAACTGGAAAAGAAAATATTTGATATGCACAAGAGAATACTTCTAGTGTAATTCGTTTTCAGTGAAGCGCCAATGACGCAGTAGGCTTTAGAGTCTTACAGTTAGGAAAACGGGCAGTATCCATATTTTTGTTATTAGTGAAACTATATTTGTTTTGAACAGTCAATAGGCCTGCTTTTCTTTGAAACACTTCTTTTACTTCTTTTTCGGAGAATTTTTTTTATTAGTTTCTGTTCGTTTTTTATTGCCAAAGTTTTAAGTTTTTCAAAGTTCTCTTTTTCAAATTAATTTTTGTTCCAAAATAAAATCCAAAGTAAAACAATATGTGTCTGGAAGCAGTCTTGGCAAGAACTAATAAAATTAAACTGAATAGTTGATGCATAATGATATTAGCTACTGAAAGCTCATCCGCTCAAGATTTTATTTAAGTGCAATTTTCCTTTTTTTCAAACAAGTGCAAAAGAAAATATTTGTAATATAATGTGTTTTAGTAAGGCACCAAATGCGCAGCAGATTTTATGCTTTAGTAGTATGGGGTTAGGCACCGCGAGAGAAACACCCGAGGACCTAAAGATTATACCCTAGACCTCATTGCATATACCCTAAACCACATTAGCATATTACAGACGAAATATCTCATGCATATTCCTGTCAGAAAATTATTAACATATATTCAAACTTCACTGAATAAGAGGAAGGACCAGCTAAGCAATCCGGTTTATTTGAATTTCGGTGGTCTAGTAGAATCAGGTTAATCAGAAGAATGACCACTTAAGTAAGCCGGTTTATTTCATTTCAAATGAACTAATAGATTTGTGAAATTGAAAATTGTAATTCACTTTTAATGAGTGAAAAGTGATTGGAGGCAGCTAGCCTCCCCCCACACTCCATTTTATTTTTTCCCAGAGGCACTTCATATAGAAGGGGTCGTCGTATAAACTTCAAAGGGGCTTCATTCGATTGGAAATCGAGAGTTCTAGTGCCATTTTTAAGATTCAAAAGTGATCAGCGGGCCACTGGCCCCCCCCCAATTTGAGGTAGCCATTTAATTAAAAATAGTTCAAAGATCATATAACAAAAACTCCTCTACGTATGATTATTTCGTTAAAACTAGTTCAAAGGTCAGATAAAAAAAACTCCTGTTTCGACACAACCCCCCCCCCAGGGCCAGGGCAGGCGTTGTAAGAATTGCTCTGGGGGTATATATGGTTCTTATGGAAGGTATGCTCGTAGAAACTTCAAAGAGGGTTCATTTGAATGGAAATTAAACGTTGTAGTTCATTTTCTCACAGTGAAAAAAGATCGGAGGGCAACTAACCCTTCCCGCCCTCCGAGCCTTTGGGTGTAACGGATGGACCAACCCATCTGATAAAAATTTCAGGTGATCATTTTTTTAAAAATAGTTCAACCATCAGATATTAAAACTCTGGGGTCGGCACAACTTCCCAGGGCCCACGAACAGGCGTTGTAAGTTATACTCAGGGGATATATATGGCTATTATAGAAGGTATACTCATATAAACTTCAGAGAGGGCTCATTTGATTAAAAATAGAAAGTTCTAGTACACTTTTAAAGAGTCAAAAGAGACCGAAGCTTGATCTAGTCCCCACACGTCCCTTTTCCCCAAACCCATTCGATAAAAAATTTGAGATAGTAATTTTGTTAAAAATAGTTCAAAAATCAGATAATAAAAACTGCGAGGTTGACACAAACCCATTTTTTCCCTTTGATATGAGTTTTGATACTTTGATGAATATTTGATTTTTTTGAAAAGTTAGATTTTGAAATAAAGAATTTTTTTAAACTTGAAATTTTTTTCAATCAAAAACAAACAAAAATTAATTAGAAAAACTTTCCGAAAAATAAGTTTTTCAAAGAAAAGTAAAGGTCATTTTAAACTTAAGCTCAGCAGATACAAATACCTTTCAAAATTCAAACTCAAAACGGCCAGAAATTACTATTAAAGAATAAATGAAACCCCAAACGAACAGAAACTAAATAAACAATCATAGCAAAAACATACAACAAGTAATAATATAAAAGAATAAATAAATCTTAAAGCGAGTAATGCTTACATTGAATACGAAAATCAAGCTTAAAACAAAAAAAAATTTTTCCTATCGAAGTATAAATGAAACTTAAAACGAACAGAAATTAAATAAACAATCAATGCAAACGATCATAAAATAGATATTAATATAAATTAATCAATAAATCTTAAAACGAGTGAAACTTAAATTGAATATTCAAATCAAGCTTGAAACAATCAAAAATCACCACAAACAAGAGTTTGGGTATGACCTCCTTCTCTCACTGTAAAAGTCTAAAACCTACTGCGTCATTGGCGCTTTACTGAAAACCAATTTTGTGACAAATATTTTCTTTTGTACTTAATATTGAAAATAAACATTAAAATTATAGTAACATTTTGAACTGATGAGCTTTCAGCAATTAATATCATTATGCATCAAATATTCAGTTTAATTTATTAGCTCTTTTTAAAGTTGTTAAAGACGAATATTGTTTCCCTACAAACAAATGATTGGATACTACCCCCTTTCCTAACTGTAAATAAAAGCATAAAGCCTACTGCGTCATTGGCGCTTAACTGAAAACGGATTATATTACAAGTATTTTCTTTTCCAGTTCTTATAGCATTGAAAATAAAAGTACAATTACATTGAAATAGATTCTTGAACTGATGGATCTTTCAACAATTAATATCATTATACAATATACATCAAATATTCAATTTGATGTTGTTTATACTTTCCAAGATTGTTCAAGACGCATATAGTTTTCAGTAAAGCGACAATGACGCAGTAGATTTTAGACTTTTACAGTGAGAGAAGGAGGTCATACCCAAACTCTTATTTGTGGTGATTTTTGTTCGTTTCAAGCTTGGTTTGCATATTCAATTTAAGTTTCACTTGTTTTAAGATTTATTTATTCATTTACATTAATGTCTATTGTATGTTTGTTTGCATTGAGTGTTTATTTAATTTCTGTTCGTTTTAAGTTTCATTTATACTTCAATGGAAAAATATTTTTTTTTGTTTTAAGCTTGATTTTCATATTCAGTCTAAGCATTACTCGTTTTAAGATTTATTTATTCATATATATTATTACTTCTTGTATGTTTTTGCTATGATTGTTTATTTAATTTCTGTTTCTTTTGGGTTTCATTTATTCTTTAATAGTAATTTTTGGTCGTTTTGATTTTGAATTTTAAAAGGTATTTGTATCTGCTGAGCTTAAGTTTAAAATGGCCTTTACTTTGTTTTAAAAACTTATTTTTCGGATACCTTTTTTTTAATCAAAATAATAAAACGTTGGAGCCGTATGGCCTTTACTATAAGCAACGCTTTAGCGTTGCCTCTGAGAACTTATGGTCATCCATGTCCGACCTCCAAAGGCTCATGGAGAATTACACTACGCCATATGATTCTTTTATATGTAAATATGTAGTATTGTATGTGCCAGTATTTCAATAAGAATGCTCCGTTGGATTACTTTGTTATGTTTCCAATATTTATGTGAACACCCCTGTGGTACTCTTTTATTGGTAATTGACAGTATCTGGTTTATTGCATGTTTTGATCAATATTAATTCAGAGAGAGAGAGAGAGATAGAGAGAGAGAGGAGGGCAGAAACGGTCAAACAGACTGTCAGACACACAAACACAGAGAGAGAGAGAGAGAGTCCTCTCTCTCTCTTTCTTTCTTTCTCTCTCTCTCTTTCTTTCTGTGTATCTCTCTCTCTCTCTCTCTCTCTCTCTATATCTCTGTCTCTCTGTCTCTCTCTCTCTCTCTCTCTCTCTCTCTCTCTCTCTCTCTCTCTCTCTCTATCTCTCTCTCTCTCTCTCTCTCTCTCTCTCTCTCTCTCTCTCTCTCTCTGTGCCTGGGTATCTGAGTGGCTGTAGTGTTCCATAAGCTTTTATCATACTCAAACACATTATATTTTTTTTTTCCAGTGATAACAGTCAATTTCTTCATGTTTCAGTAGTCAATAACAAAAGTACACATTCAAATATATTACCACATGATGATTTTTTCCAAGCGAATAGCAAAAGAAGTTTACTTGTAATAATTTTGAAATGCTAAATGAAAATAGTATGTATAGGATTGTCGTGATTTTTCATTTTAGAAAAAACAATTTTTGTAGTGACATATTTTTTACTTTTTTTGGGGGGGGGGGAAGGGGGGCAAAAATTGGGGGAGGGGCATTGGGGGCCATTGGAGATGGGATATGGATTACCAAAAGTTCCCTCTAAAAAAAAAGGGTTTATATAAGAGGACATTCCCATGAATATACTGATACAAGCGGTTGCACTACGGCTATGTCAATATATGCTGTTAAGTAAAGTTCAATACCATATCATAAATTATTTAAGTCCATTTGAAATCAAATAAAACAGTTTACTTAACTGGTCATTCTTCTTATTCAGTGAAGGTTGAATATATGTTAATCATGTTCTGACAGAAATATGCTAATGAGATGTTCCGTCTGTAGTATGTTAATGCGGTTTAGGGTGTAATTTTTAGAGCCTCAGGTGTCTCTCTCGCAGTGTCTAACCCCATACTTCCTGCTTTTACCGCTAGGGAAACGAACAGTAGCCAAACTCTAGTGTAAACTTTGGAAATAGGTTTTTCTTGGTTAAAACCAATAATTAAAATTCTAAGTATATGTCAGAAATTCATATGTATAATCCTTCCCATTGTCACTTGAACCCAGAATAACCCTACTATCTAAAATACAATCATTGCAAATTATCAACAATCAACAACCCCACTTCTTAGAATAAAGCAATAATATGTCCTATCTGGAAGAAATTCAATGGTCAACAACCCAACCCAAATTCTCTTTATCAGAAGTTTACAGTTTTGTAAAATGCCCGGATGTGTATCTGCAGATTGTGCTGAATATAAGTTACCAATTTAGATTATTTGAGTCAGTTTGAATTCTGTATCTGTCCTCGCCATATGTACATTCACTGTATTATATGTATAAATAAACATTTTATACTCTAAACATAATCTATGTGATGGTTAGAGGTTCTAGACATCCTTCACCGGTAGAAACCAGATAATAGGCCAACGCTACCATAAGGCCCTAAAGAGAAGAAGTCTCACTGTACAGAGAAGTAGATAATTCACAGAGAAGTGAACAAAGAAGGTTTACAAAGTGGTGCAGCGGTTTTTGCCGGAGAGGAATGCAGTTAACATTTTCTTTTGAGGCCCTTCACCTACAAGATTGCAGTAAATATTTTATTTTGAGGCCCGTCACCTACAGTGTCGTCGTTCCAGCTTCAGTTCCAGGTTCCAGTGCAGTTCCAGCTTCAGTTCCAGGTCCCAGTTCAGTTCCAGGTTCCAGCTTCAGTTCCAGGTTCCAGTTCAGTTCCAGGTTCCAGCTTCAATTCCAAGTTCCAGTTCAGTTCCAGTTCAGTTCCAGGTTCCAGCTTCAGTTCCAGGTTCCAGCTTCAATTTAAAGTTCCCGCTCCAGATTGCAGTTTTTGAGAAAAAGTGAAGAACGTCGAAGGACAATTTACGAAAGTAAGTCATGCATTTTAAGTTCGCACGCGAGTAGGAAATCTATTAGGAGTGTTGAATAACGATTTTACCTTGTTTTTACAGCGTTGACTTAATTAATTTGTTTTACTAATTCTTTTTTTCTCGTTTAAAATGAGCGCAATTCCAATTTTAGATCCTTCATATCCTGAATTTAAAAAATATGTTGCTTCATCCTTTTTTAAAGGAATAGGAAGTAAAGGTTTAAGTATCCATTTGAATTTTGATTCTTCAAGTCGGGATTATAATCCCATTACAATCGTAAAATTTTTGACTACTGTAGGTCATTTAATGGCCAAAGAAAATGCCACGGTAAGAAGTAATGTAAATATGGGGGATAATTCTGAGGATGATATAACAGATAAACCTATTGAGGATAAGAGCAAAAAGGAGAATTTGAATCAAAGAGTAATTGGGTCAGTAATCGATTCCCTGGGAAATATTCCAGTGCTTGAAAATGCAAAATTTATAAAACCTTTTTTTAGCCAATTGAGAAGGGTAAAAACATTGCTGGGCTGGTCAGACTCGCATGTGATAGATGCAGTACCGCTTAGAGTAACAAGGCCATTACTTAATTTTTTGGAGGATAGAGAGTCCTCCGACATTACAAATTCAGAGGAACTTAAAAAAGAAATTACGTAGTCTAATTTACCAAGAAATACAGATGGAAAAAAATTCAAACATTTAGCTGTATTGATACGAATGTCCAATGAAACAGTGCGTCAGTTTTATAAGAGGGTGGAGCTTGCCGGAAAATCATATCGATCTGGATATGATGTATTAGTAGGTTTTTCTGATAGTATAGGCCTGGATTGTTTTATTGAAGGCTCGAGACTAAATATTAAGAGATATTTATTAGAACACCAGGATGATTATAATTCCCTCTCTGAAGCGTATAAGATAGCGAGATTGAAGGCTCGAGACTAAATATTAAGAGATATTTATTAGAACAGCAGGATGATTATAATTCCCTCTCTGAAGCGTATAAGATAGCGCAACGTTTTGAAGCTATTGGAAATTCAATTGGTGAAGAAAGGCAGGATTTATTATCAGCAGCCGTAGATACTGAATTTTGTTGGACAGGACAGAAGGAAGGACTCCGTCAGAACTGGCCTGACGTAAAACATGACCAGGGGAGGGGGAGATATTTTAGTGCAGGAAGTAGGGGTCAGAATAGGAACATAGGTAGAAATTTTAGGGGAAAAAAATATTTATAGGAACTCAGATTTGAGTAAAACCTATGGTGATGAGTCCCCTCGAGATAAAAGTGTTGTTCCCGCCAATAGACAATGTTACAACTGTCAGAGCTTCAATCATTTAGTAGCTAAGTGCCCCAGTAGAGTATGCAACAGTTGTGGAAAAAGGGGACATACTGCCAAGTTTTGTTACAAGGGGAATCACAAGCATGAGAGGGGTGCCTGTTTTGTGTGTGGTAGTTTGGATCATAGAGCCTATGAATGTATGAATCGTTTTCAAGCTCAATCGTCTGGAGCCTCCCCTGTGAAGCCGGGAATGTTAGAGGAAAACAAGTAGGCCAGATTGACCAAGAGGGGACGATATCTGGCAAAGTTGAGAATTCCCCTCATTGCGAGTATTTTTGTTATATGGGGTTAGGTTAAAGTTAGTACCCTATCATGAAAAAAGTTATAGTGAATAGTATTGAGTGTCAAGCTTTCATAGACTCTGGTTGTCATAAATCTTTGATAGATGAAAGACTTTTTGAGATATTTGACAAACAAAAAGTGAAAGCTGAGCCGTCTTTGGCTAGAATAAAACCCATTGGTAGAAATTCAAAGGCAATTCCTACTTCATTAAAAGTAGCTTCGGATGTTACAATTTTTGGAGGAAATAATTCACGAAAATTTTCTTGGGAATTTTTGGTGGTCCCAGCCTTAGGCTTTGATGTTATTCTTGGGTGGGATATACTCCGAGAAATAGGCTCAAATCTTGATTTCCGGACTAATACATTGACTTTCTTGAATGGTGAGAATGATAAGTCGATTAATCTGTTATTTTCTGGAAGTATAGTAATGCCCAAGAAAATAATTGTAGACCCATTCTCAATAAAAGCGGTAGAAGTTCTTTTTAGGTCAAAAGAAGGGTTGTCTTTACCTGATGGGATAACGGTCATTACAGAACCTGCTGATAAATGTTCTGATTTTTTATGCGGCCTCTGTAAAAGTTGTAGAGGATAAGGGGATAATTTTTATTTTTAATAATAGTGAAAGCCCTTAAAGTTGAACCGACGAGAGGTAATTGGCAGTTTTATTGAAGTGTCCGATGATGTAATTACAGCCTACAGAGCTGAAATTATTAATAATGAGGGAAGGGTTGATGAATTTGAAGATAGGACAAATATGGAAAACCCTTGGACGGATGCAAACTTTTTAGAGAAATTTGACCTAAAACATTTAAATCGAAAACCTGAGTTGTGTGAAAAATTGAAAGATTTGCTTAAAAAGTATAAAACCATATTTTCGGTCCATGCATATGATATAGGTCAGAATAGCCTGATGGAGTTTAAAGTAGATATTGACAAAAGTATACCACCACCTAAACCCAAGTCCTTTAATTTACCACTGAAAATGTAGGAGGTTTTGCAACAGCATATTTATGCTATGACAAAGGCAGGTATTATAAAACCCGGTAGAAGTGAATATTGTTGCCCTATATTTGTTATTGCAAAAAAGCTCAGGGGGAAAAATACCCCCTAAGCAGGAGTGGACTATGGAGAATACGAGGGATATCTATGATTGCCGGGAGATTAATAAATTAGTCAAGGACAGTGCCTGGTCCATTAGGAGGATCCAGGATGTGCTGAACCAACTTAGCTCAAAAAGAAATTTTAGTATTCTTGATTTAAAACATGCCTTTTTCAATGTATCATTGACAGAGGAAAGCCAACAGTATTACTCATTTAGCGGACTAGATGGTGTACAACATGTGTATTGTAAACTACCCCAAGTTAGTAATGTCAGCCCTAAGACATTTTGTCAATAAGCTTCAATTCTATTTCAGTAGGAAATTTTTCATTCTATTATTTCGATGTACATTGACGATTTGGTTGTGACATCCAAGAGGGATTAAAGTGAGCATCTTCGAGATTTAGAGAAGGTCTTTTCCAGATTGTTGGAGTGTGACGTGAAGATAGGTGTAAAGAAATGCAAGTTTTTTGTAGAGAATTTCGAGCTGCTTGGTTTTTCTGTTTCTTCTCGAGGTATTTCACCTCTAGCTAATAAACTTGACAGTATCCAAAAGATAAGCAGACCGCGTAATGTCAGTGAGCTACGTAGCTTCATTGGCTTGGTCAACTGGTATAGAATATTTTACTTTAATTTTGGGGAGTTGATTTACCCTTTGAATAAGCTTTTGAGGAAAGGAGTTCCGTTTGAATGGGGCCCTGAGCAGGAAGAAAGTTTTTTAAAGTTAAAACAGGAATTAAGTAATCCAGAAACAATATTTTTGTCATTCCCAGATTACTCAAAAATCTTTTATATTGCAGTCGACACAAGTGCCATCGCTTGCGGAGCATTGCTCATGCAAAAGGATGATCTTGGTCGATTTAGACTTATATCAACTTTCAGTAAAGTTCTTTCTTTAAATTTTGGGAAAATGGATAATATGTCAAGAGAATTGTATGGTGTTGTCCAAGCAGTTAAGTACTTTGAGTACTATATTTTTGAGAGAGACACATCTCTTAGTTGATTGTAAAGCTCTAACTTACTTAAGAAGGAGTAAAGATCATTCCTCTAAGCTATATAGAATAGCTTTAATCTTAGATAACGAGTTATTCCATTGGTCACATTTGCCTGGAAAATATCACCCTGCGGATTTACTATCGCGTCCGGAGATAATTGAGGAATGTCACCCATTAAATTTTACAGAAGAAGAAGCAGAATTTTTCGCATCTGGGGTTGAAATAGACTTTTTAGGATTGGAATTGTCAGAGGTAGAAAAATTTCAAAGAAAAGATCGCGAATTACAGAAGGCCATCAAGTGCCTTGAGTCAACAACTGAGAATTTATTAGGAACCAACGTAATGAGGCGCTGTGTCGAGAGAGATTAGGCTGGTGAAGGGGCGGACGACGGTCGACCGACAGACCAGCGGTTAACGGATTCAGAGGATCCTGAGAATGGAAGGTCTGAGCGGTTAACGGGTTCAGAGGATCCTGGGAAAGGAAGGTCTGAGCTCCCATGGGCGAAGAGAGAGGTAGGCGGTGGAGAACCCAACCTCGAAAACCCTACAGGTTTTTTACCATGGAAAATAGTCGACAGGGCGAAAAAGAGCGTGCCAGACGTCGACAGGGTAGAAAAGAGTTCCGTGCCAGAGAAAAAATATCCGACAGGGCGGAAAAGAGTTCCGTGCCAGAAGTCGACAGGGCGGAAAAGAATTCCGTGCCAGGGGGAGTGACAGATAACAATTTTGTGTCTTGGCTGTTGAAAATTTTTGACGGTCTGTTTCTGAAGGAAGGTGTTCTTTATTGTTATCCGCTAGGAGGCGTTGGCAAGGACAAAGGGATCCCTAGAACAGCTAAAATAGTCTTGCCAAGTGTCCTAGTAGATTCGGCAATAAAACTGGCTCATGATCACTTACTCATTGGTGGTCACATGTCTATGGAGAAGACATTAGATCGAGTGAGCCGTATCTTTGTATTTGATAGAATGAGTGCAAAAGTTCGAGAGTATTGCGAAAACTATAATTTGTGCTTGCGTAGGAATAAAATGCATCAGAACATCAAACCTCCGTTAGGAAAAAATGAAGAACCAAAATACCCATTCCGTGTTTTCGGTACTCTGCTGGTCCCATGGGGGGGGCGCATTATGTGGACCTACTGAAAACGGAAATTTTCATATGTTAATTGGCGTTGACCATTTTTCAAAATTTTGTATACTGAAAGCTGTGCCAAGGATAACAGCAGAAGCTATATGTAACTTTCCTTGCGAGTCAGTGATAGCATAATTTGGTCTTTTTCAAGTTTTGATCACTGATTCCCACCAATCTTTCCGTTCAAATCTCATTTCACAGATGTGTGAAAAATTGAAAATTAAACATCATTTTTAGTCAAGTTATAATCCTCAATTGAATGGGTTATGTGAGAATCGTGTGAAGGTAACAAAATCCGTACTAAAAGCTTATTGTCAGGATCATCCCAATTCTTGGGATATTTATTTACCTTTCGTTCAGAATGTATTAAATTCTACTATTTCTTCCGCAACTAAATATTCACCACATAACGTAATTTTTGGTAGGCAGCTTCTTTCATTTTTCGATATTTAACTATCATTGCCTTCAATTGACTATTTTGACAATTATGAGGATTATATTGTTAATTTAGTAAAAAATTTATTTCCGATTTGCACGATTTGTGAAGAACAAATATGAAAACAGAGAAAATCTCAAAAAATACAATATAATAAAAATGTTTTAGAGCTACCAGTTCTTTAACAAGGGGCTTAGTTTATTACCAAGAAAAAGCCCCTAATCCAAATGAAATTAATGGTTTAAGTGTAAAATTTTATTTAACATGCAAAGTTTTAGAAGTTTTAAAAGATAAAACATTGCTGGTACAAGAACTTTCGCGTGACTCTGTAAGAGGGACAGTAAACGGTCGTCTGATAAAGCCTGTAAATTATCCAGAAACCTTTTTACGTTTGAATTCTATTTTTCAGGACAAAATTGATATTATCAAGAAATTTAATATTTCAACTAGTAGATTAATATGTAATGAAGAAGAGAAACGTAGTAACGATTATAGCTTATGTCAATGTCCGGTTAACAAATTTTTGGTTGTTCAAAATTGTCTGGAGCAACCAGTAATAACAAATAAATCACTATCAGAGGACTCAAGACTTGTAGACTTGGAGTTAGAGAATCGTGGGCATAGGAGAATCGATTCAACATCATCTGTATACCCGCTTCCAGTGGAAACTCCAGTAGTAACTTCAGAAATAATGGAGGATAGCTCCGTTTCTAGCGAACAACATGAGGTTCAAATGGAGCCTTGTCTAGTTAGTGTAGAAGTAGATAAAGGGGAAATAGAGGTTAAGGCAGGCTCGAGTGGAGAATCAAGTAGTCTTAGGAGAAGCAATAGGAAAACAAGAAATAAACCTCCAGGTTATTATAGAGAGTATTGAAACAATTATAGAGATAAGTAGAGTAAGATGATTGTAGAGATTAGTATGTTATTGCAGTACAAACGGTGTTGGGAATTGATGTTAAGTCAAAATGAGGATGTAGCTGATTTTCATGCTGATTAACTGGACAGGAGAAATGCTTTCTTTGAAATAGGAAAAATAGAAAGATAAAAATGACAAGCGAAAGATGTTTGACCAACCTTTTTCAAATGATGTATTTACTTCCTTTTGATATCTTATGGATAGTAAAATAACCGAATAATTTGGGAAAAAAAAGAATTAAGGCTTTGGTAAAAGGAAAGTAAAAGAAAATCTTATTGTGTTTCTGTCGAAGATTATCATTTTTGTTCAAGTTTTCTGTTCAAATTTAAATTCTTTTAAAAGATATTCTGACGATGTCCAAATTTTTATATTAGGTGTAGCAATGCGAATTTTATGCGAACTTAGCATGACAATATAAAGTGAAATGAAAATGCCTATCGGGAAAATATTTTCTTATGACTTGTTGATTCAGTTTTAGTGGCGGTATTTTATTTTTTGCCCTTGTGATTTGTACCATTGTTTGAGGATAGAAAATCGTTTTTTTTTAGGAAAAAAAAAGTTTTTTAAAACCCCGGGGAAAAAATTTAAAAATTTGAAGTATGTTTTTATTGCTTAAAAAAAAAAATTAAGATTATAATTATATTTCAGAAGTTCATATGTATAATCGTTCCCAAGGTCACTTGAACCCAGAATAACCCCACTATCTAAAATACAAACATTGTAAATTATCAACAATCAACAAACAATCAATTGCATAGATTAAAGTTTCTGTTTCCATACCAAATCATTAGAACTTTATATTTTTCATTAATTGATTGTTATTTCCAGTATTGTTCGACTGTTTGGATCCTGACTTTCCCTTCACATTTACGAGGACTCCAAATTGTTCCAAATAAATCAATAAGAATTCTGGACCATTTTTTAGCACATCCGGGGAAGACAGAAGAATTATCTGAAACTTAAACATCTTTTCTATTTCTTGATATTCTGGATTTACAACAAATTTTGCACCTTAATTTGGGCATATGGTTTTTGAAAATTCAACATAAAGATCATTTTTTCAATAGTATGAAACTTTTGGTTGAAAATAAACATAGCCATTTATCAAGAGCTGGGATTAAGTTTCTTTTCCCCTTTGGTAAAATTGAGAGATCCAGACTAAGTTTAAGATATCAAATTCCTCATATTGCGAATAAATATAAGTTATTTGAATTAGTAAGTGAATCACCATCACTATACATATATAAAAAAATCAAAAAAAATGGTCCTTACTTCCTATAGTAGCGGGGATTGATTGTATTATCGATTAATTTATAAATTTTTAAGTAAATCCCATTCCTATCTCCGTGACTCGATAGTTAAGTTATGTATGTTTTTTTTTTTTTTTTTTCTCAATTATTATTTAAATTTAATATAAATAATTTTATTTTATTATACAATTTTCTTTTCTTTCTGAAGCTATGTTAGCGGGAAGTGTTATTTTTTTTTCCCCTATTGTTTGATAAAGGAGACATTACGAGATTCCTCTCTTCTCCTTTGTATAAAATTTATGTATATGTTTTTGTTAAATAAAGTTAAGTCAAGTCAACAATCAGCAACCCCACTTCTTACAATAAAGCAATAATATTTCCTATCTGGAAGAAATTCAATGGTCAACAACCCAACCCAAATTCTCTTTATCGGAAGTTTACAGTTTTGTAAAATGCCCGGATGTGTATCTGCATATTGTGCTGAATATAAGTTACCAATTTAGATTATTTGAGTCAGTTCGAATTCTGTATCTGTCCTCGCCATATGTACATTCACTGTATTATATGTATAAATAAACATTTTATACTCTAAACATAAACTATGTGATGGTTAGAGTTTCTAGACATCCTCCACCGGTAGAACCCAGATAATAGGCCAACGCTACCATAAGGCCCTAAAGAGAAGAAGTCTCACTGTACAGAGAAGTAGATAATTCACAGAGAAGTGAACACAGAAAGTTTACACTAGTTTGTAGTGAAAATTATAGGCGTCTTGAAAAATCCCAAAAACATCTAATGAAATTAATCTAATTTCCATGATTTTTGGAATAATATATCGTTAAATGAGTTTTTTATGGGGGGAGAGTCGAGAAATGGAAGGAGGGCCAGTAGTTAGCTCCGATTATTTTTGGGCCGTTATTTAGAATAAATAGCTCTTATGAAAGTACTAAAAAAAACTTAAAGTTAAAAAGCGAGGTACTGTCAAGGGAGCGAACCCAATGATATGCGTAATAATTTCTGTTTCGTTATAAGTTTTGATGTTGCTCCTTACTTTCAGTTGAATACTTACTTCCTTTTTCTTAATTTAATTTCTGATCTTTTTTAAATAATGCTGGGAAATCCGGTGCCCCCTTTATAGCAATGTCCCTTTCTCCATGAAAACTTGCTTCACGGAAAGAAAAATCCCCCCTGAAAATGTCTGCATGCTTCCCAATAACCAATACTATATGTAAACATTAGGCGAAGTTCATAACTTGCAGCCCTTCCCCCGGGACTGTGGGGGATTAGTCATCCTCAAAGACATAGTTTTTATAATTTTACACCATGCTGAACAAAATGGCTATCTCAAAATTTTGATCGGGTGAATTTGGGGAAAAATGAGCGTGGGAGGGGGCCTAGTTGCCCTCCATTTTTTTGTTCACTTAAAAATAGAACTAGAACTTTTAATTTTAGTTCGAATGAGCCCTCTCGCGATATTCTAGGACCACTGGGTCGATACAATCACCGCTGGGAAAAAAAAACAAAAAAACACGCATCCGTGACCTTTCTTCTGGCCAAAAATACAAAATTCCATATTTTTGCAGATAGGAGCTTGAAAACTCTACTGCAGGGCTCTCTGATACGCTGAATCTGATGTTGTGATTTTCATTAACGTTCTATTACTTTTAGGGGGTTTTCCCCTTTTTTCAAAAATAAAGTAAATTTTCTTAGGCGCGTAACTTTTGATGGGTAAGACTCAACTTGATGGTTAAGACTGAAAGTTATATATTTGAAATCAGCATAAATATCTGATTCTTTTGATGTATCTATTGGTATCAAAATTTCGTTTTTTAGAGTTTAAATTACTATTGAGCCGGGCAGGGGCGGGTCCACGATTTTCTTAGGGGGGAGGGGCGCAAAATAGGTTGATCCGATAAACTTGCGTTAGGATCAAGTTTAATTAACGCAAACTTGCGTTAATTCAGTAAACTACACTACTTTAGACTACGTTAGGGGGCGTCCACCCCCTCACTCCCCTGGATCTGCCACTGGAGCCGGGTCACTCATTATACTTGATTGATATCAAAGCTTGTTTGATTGATTAAATAGATTTTTCATAAAATTGTCTTTGGTGATGAATAATTAAGCATCAGCTATTACGAAGGAGGGTCGATGGGTTATTGCGTACGTGTTCGAGAGGGAGGAGGGAACGTGTATCAAATAGTACATTCCAATGCCCAAATTGTTTAACTCCATGAGCCTTCTGATAAATATAGAAAGATATTGTCTCTTATTTCCATTCATTTAGACTAAGCCTGAATAAGGGTAATAAGGGGCCATAACACCTTTCTTACTGCAAAAACAATATTTCAGGCATTCATTTTAAAGCTTCATTTAACTAAACTGACCCACTCGGCACGCGGCAGGCTTCTATATATAAATTCTCACTGTCGCTTGTCTTCTAAACACAGACAATTTAAGCCTTTTCTTGATGTTATGACGTCCAAATTAACCTTAAATCACAAGTGGTGCCTTTGTATAATTAATTTTTTTTAATTGGACCTTTAACTTTTGCCTCCGCTTGTCTTTTGTCATTATGAAAGACATATCGCCAAACCTTAGTTTCTTTTAATTGCTCAGGTGGTGGGACAAAAACTTATTTTTCTTCCAACGATTTATCTAGTCTATATTTTTGATTTTAAAAGGTACGGTAGGCATTGATGACCTTATCCATGTCAAAATCAAATATTTGCCTCTCAATTACTTGGACTATCTGTCTTGGCTTTTCTCTGTCTACAATTAACCAGCGTCTTGATGCAACCTATGCAACCTATTGCAACTACTACTAACATCTCATCGCAGCACCATGTCGCCTGAGGCTAACATAGCTACGCAAGCTTCTCCTCCATCCCAATATATTCAAAGCCTCCCTCTTTACACTCGCTCACGAAGTTTCTACTTTCTTTAAATCTTTCTTTCTGACATCCTCCCACCCCAGACGGGGACGACCTGCTTTCCGTTTAGCCCTAGACGGTTGGCCGAAAAGAACAAATCTTCGGCAATCTGTCATCCTTCATCCGCACAACATGCCCTAACCACCTCAACCTTTCTTTCATTATAGGCCTAGAAAGCGGTATTGAACCACATTTTTCGTATAGCCTATTTTTTGAAATACGGTCAGTCAGCCGGGTACCTACAATAATCCTTAAGCAATTTCTCTGGAAAAAAATCTAGCAAATCTTCATCCGCTTTTCGGAGCGTCCATGCTTCAGAACCATATTTGACCCCTATCATCACTGTAGCTTCTAATATTCTAATCTTGGTTTGCAGACTTATCTTCCTATTCTTCCAGACTTTTTTTTAACTGTGAAAAAACATCCTGAGCCCTGGCTATTCTATTTTGAACATCTTCACTGATCCCATCGTCTTTACTAATAATACTACAAAGGTAAATGAAGCTGCCCACCTGGTCAATCTTTTCATTACCCAACGTCACCTTTCCATCTTCACTTATTCCTAGCCTTAGTGACTTATTCTTCCCAACATTAATTTTCAAACCAATACTAGCACCCTGAACTCGCAAAACCTCTAAAACTTAATTCATTTTGCTCACACTTTCATCTAGGATGCTTAAATCATCAGTATAATCCAAGTCCAGGAGACTTTTTCCTCCCCATTTGATTTCGTGGTCTCACATTGCTTTTCCTGTGCTCCTTAAGACAAAGTCCATCAAAATAATCGATATAAAGGGGGATAGAATACAGCCCTGCTTAAGTCAAGATTTAATACAAAACCAGATGCTAACCTCCTTTTCTACCTTAACCACAGCAGTGTTATTCTTATACGTAGCACTAATCAGTGTAATGTATTTGTCTGGTATACCATACAAGGATAAAACCTTTACTAAAGCTCTTCTATCAACAGAATCGAACGGTTGCTCATAATCTATAAAACTGAGGACCAAAGGTGTTCGAAAACTTAGGCACTTCTCAATTATTAACCTAAGAGTGAAAATTTGGTCAACACATCCTCTACCTTTTCTAAAACTGCACTGCTCTTCTCTTATAACCTTGTCTACGGCATCTCTCAGTCTAAAAAGTATCATATTACTAAGTAATTTACTACCTACAGAGACCAGACTAATGCCTCGATAATTGCCACACTCACTTTTATCACCTGTCTTATAAAGTGGCTTAATTAAGGTTTTACTAAAATCGTTAGGTACTTCCCCTTTTTCAAAAATCATATTCATAATCTTCAATAACTTATATGTAACCTCAGAGCCACCATATTTAAAAAACTCATTTACTACCCTATCAGCACCTGGAGCCTTTTTATTCTTTAATCCTTTTAGTACTGTTGCTAATTCCTCCTCACAAAACAAATCTTCCTTCAAATCCAAGGTATCACAAACTTTTTAATTTTCCTCTATATTTTTTCCTGCAACCTATTGTCGAAATCCTCGGCAACCTATTGCAAAATACTTGATAACTTCAATTCAAAATCAACGGATCTTTTGTCATTATGATATACATATTGCCGAACCTTTGTTTTCTTAACAAAGGTATGGTAGGCATTGATAACATTATTCATGTCAAAATCCCATCATTGCTATCATTTCCAATTTTGACATGTTTTGATTCTGGCTGTCCATGTTGATTTTAATTGATTCGCTAGCATGTGCAATATTGCATGTCTTCTAATCACATGTGTCTTTGCTCTTCATTTTCATTTTGACATCCCACCGCTGTTTTTCTAACCACATGTGTATTTGCTCTTCATTTTCATTTTTGACTTGCTCACCTGTTTGGTGTCGCATGTCTTATAACTGTGTGTGTCTTTGCTCTTCATTTTAATTTTTGAAACGCCTCCGCTTTTCTTTTAGCTTTGTGTGTCTTGGCTCTTCATTTTCATTTTTGACTCGCTCACTTGCACGGTGTCGTATGTCTTCTAATCGCGTGTGTATTTGCTCTTCATTTTTATTTTTAACACGGTCTAATCGTCATTTTTGTCATTTCGTCATATCTTCTAACTGCCCGTGTATTTGCTCTTCATTTCCATTTTTGACACGTGTTTGGAAATCGATAACTTCAGACAATTTAGCAATGGCCTTTGCTTTAGCTGTCCGTATTGGTATTGTCGTAATTGATAGTCTAGGTTGTCGAATTTCACATATTACCACTTATGATAGTTCAGGTGTTGGTTCCAAGGAATCATCATTTATAGCAACTACAACTGCAAATTTTCGTTTTTTGGGCCTTTCAACAGACATTATATTATATAAATGACTGTTGCGTTGGAAACTCAACAATCTTACTTTTGCTTATGCATGACATCGTATGAGAAAATGCTTTTATGATGCCATATATGATGTCATATGGAACTGAGGAAAGGGGTGTAAATAAGTTAAAGGTTTCATCATATGCATAGATTTTGTGTCAACAAATTCTTTAAATAGTTTTTGTTTCAGATTTCTGGGAAATGGACTTTGTACTAATAGACTCAAAATAGTATCATAGCATGGAAGAGAATGGCATCGCTGGAATTTGTCTTACTGTCTAACTATTTTCAAAATTGGTTTGCGGTTCCCATGAGGTTTATTTCTTATTTATTTATTTGATTGCATTATTATTATTATTTTTCCATTATATATGTGAGTAAGTTTTTTTTTTCAATATATATATGAGTAAAATAGTGAATCCTGCCACAAACAAATCTGTATAGATTTTCACGTGGTAGGTCTGTTTGATATGTTTTTTTTGTGAATATTGGTATTTAATAAAAATGAATTTCTCTCTCTAGAACTACTGCTGAGAATTTATTGTCAGAGCTCAGGGCGTATTCTACTCACAAAATCAAGAATTAGAGATCGCCAAATATAGCACGATTTATTGGAATTGATACAGTATTATGATTAATATAGTATAAAATTGTGAATTTTGTAAAGTTTCTTCTCTCCTTTTTTTAAGTTCGTGTTAGTTCCGTAGTGCAATTTTTTTGGGCTTTATCTGGAAATAATATCTGAAAATTTAAACTTCTAAGATAATTGCCACAAATCATCAAACAGTTCGCGGTAACGAACTGTAAGTAAGGAGCGACCCGGCTCAATAGTTACCGAAACTCTAAGAAACGGAATTTTGATACCAATAGATGCATCAAAAGAATTGCATTTTTATGCCGACTTTAAAAATTTAATTTTTATCAAATTCAGTCATACCCATCAAAAGTTACGAACCTGAGAAAATTTGCCTTTTTTCGAAAAAGGGAGACAAAAACCCACTAAAAGTCATAGAATATAAATCACACCATCAGATTCAGCGTATCAGAGAACCTTACTGTAAAATTTTCTAGCTCCATCTGCAAAAATGGGGAATTTTGTATTTTTTGCCAGAAGAAAGATCACGGATGCCTGCTAATTTGTTTCTTGTTTTTTCTGTTGTTTTTTTTTTTTACCCAGGGGTGATCTTATCGACCCAGTGGTCCTAGAATGTCGCGAGAGGGCTCATTCGAACGGATTGAGGATCTTGCATGGGAGGATCTTTCCATGGAGGAATTTTTCATGGGGGAAGAGAATTTCCATGAAGGGGGCGCTGGGTTTCCCAGCTTTATTTAAAAAACAATCAGAAATTAATTTTTTTTTTAAAACAAGATTTTTCAACTGAAAGTAAGGAGTTACATTAAAACTTAAAACGAACATAAAGTATTATGCATATGAGGGGTTTCGCCCCCTCGTCAATACCTCGCTCTTTACGCTAAAGTATTTTTAGTAATTTCAAAAGAGCTATTTATTCTAATTAAACTGCCTTTGTGATCCACAGGTCATTCTTAAAGAATTGGAACAAAATTCAAACCTAAGCGTAAAGAGCGAGGCATTGATGAGAGGGAGAAACCCCTCATTACGTAATAATTTCTGTTCGTTCTTTAAGGTTTAGTGTAGCTCTTTACTTTCAGTTGAAAAAACTTGTTTTTTATTTAATTTGCTTAAAGGAGCAACTCGGCAAAATAGCAACGAAACTCTAAAACACGGAATTTCGATAAAAATATATACAGCAAAAGAATTGGATTTTTATCCTGATTCCAAATATATAAATTCATCAAGTTTAAGTTTACCCAACAAAAGGTACACGCCTGAGAAAATTTATATGATTTTCCGAAAAGCAAGAAACACCCCCAAAAATGCAAGTAATCTTAATGAAAACCTAGATTCAGCGTATTAGAGAACCCTAATGTAGATGTTTCAAGCTGCCATCTGCAAAAATATGGTTTTTGTCAGAAGAAAGATTATGGATGCGTGTTTGTATGTTTTTTTTTCTCTCTCTCTTTTTTTTTCTCCAGGGGTGATTGTACCGAACAAATAGTCCTAGAAGATCGAAGGAAGGCTCATTCACAGAAATTAAAAGTTCTACTGTATTTTTTAAGTGACCTAAAAGGTGCGAGGGCAACTAGCCACCCTCTCATGCCCCTTTTTTCCACAAAGTCATCCGATCGGAATTCTGACACAGGCATTTTGTTCAGCATAGTTGAAAGGCTCAATGACTATGTCTCTGGGGATGAATTAACCCCCTCTCCCCATAGTCCCCAGTGAACGGGCTTTAAGTTGTGCAATCTGGCTATTGTTTACATATTGGGCTAGTATTCGTTATTCAGAATTTCTTGGGGGCGTGGATTTTATACGAGGAAAAGATATTTTCCAAGGAAAAAATTTTCCTTGCGAAAGTTATCTTCAAGGGGGAATTTTATTTGGGGGGGAACTTACCAACATTCATATATGAAATCTTTTTATTTGTCTTATTCTCTCTTCAACTGCGCAATTCTTCATGGAGAGAGAATGAGCTTCCCATAGCGGAATTTTTTGAAGGGGAGGGAACTTTCCATGGATGGGGGAGGCGGATTTCCCTGCTTTATTTGAAAAGTGATCAGAAATAAATAAGAATAACAAGTTTTTTCAATTGAAAGTAAAGAGCAAAATTAAAACTTAAACGAACTGAAATTTTTCTGTATATGAAGGGAGCTACCCTCTCCAACACCCTCGCTCTTTACACTAAAGCCTTACAGTTCTTAAAAAAAAGTCTCATTTAAATTTGACGACCCTTGTGTTTGAGCAGTCTATCGTAAAAAATATTGACAAAAAGTCAAACTTTAGTGTAAAGAGCAAGGGCTGAGTAGAGGGCAGCCCCCCTCTACTCAGCTCAATAATTTCTTTTCGTTTTAAGTTTTAAACCTACTCTTTACTTTCAGTCGAAAAAACTTTTTTTTTATTTAGCGAAAAGAAGGATCAGTAGGGCAATTTATGTTGAATCACATTTCTATTCTCCTGACGTACACTGCCCTACTAAAGCTCCCTTTGAGAACAGCTTAGCAAACAACTTTTTGGAAAATATTTCAGAAAAGTGAAAATTTAAGATACGACGTTTTGGCATGACAGTGATGAAATACTGTCAACATTTCATAGTTGACTTGGACGTCAACATATTTAACTTCTAAATTAAAGAGGGATCTCTAACGTTTTGACGTAGCCTAATATAATCTGCCGACTATTAAGGGAAAAAGAGGAATACTGGAAGCAAATATATTCCCCTTTCAAAACGCAATAACAGATACTAAGACAGCATAAACAAGAATTGATTTTTGGGGAAAAAAGCTCACGTAATTCTATGAAACATCACTTAGGCTGTCCGAAGAAGTAGTTTAAAGGTAACTCAGAAATGCATTATGAAATAAATATCCGTGATGGCCCCCTTTCAAATAATCATTTTTCCTTAGCTTTAATTTTATTTTTTTTTTCAATGCGGAACTCCAGATAAAAACAAATGAAAAATAATAGGATCTGTAATTTCACAACTGCGTCGCATATCTCTTCTATTTATCTTAACGAGCGAAAAGTAGTTCTTTGTCTTCCAATCACAAATCCGAATACAATAGACAAATGTTCTCTGTTATAACTATTAATCACAAGATTACCAAGCGGTTCAATGAACTATACGCGGGGCTCATCAAAATTATAAACACTTTCCCAATATAAAGAGAATCGCATATTAATACGAATAAAGTTGTTGCAGTGCACCATTCTTTGGACTGGACTCTATGCAAAAAACGGGTTGCTACCATTTCGACTAACCGTCACAAGCACTAAACGTCATAACATCTAAAAATGTTATAAGTTTATATAATAGTAGTAAGTATATAAAAGTTTAGAAACAAAGTTCGGCTATATATTAGCACATCAAGGGGTGGGGGTATAGCATAGCATATATCCAATACGTAACCTAACCTAGGTACCTTTTCCCCCCTAAACCCCTAAAAACTAGAGTTTTTAATATTTCGATGTTATGACGGGTAGTGGTTCTGGCGGATTTCTTTGTTGATGTTATGACGGATTTTGTAGTGCTCCTGACGTTAATGCTCCTGACGGTTAGATGTTATGACGCCTTCCCGTAGAAGTACCATATGGGTGAAATATTTTTTTTTTTTAGATTATAAAGATCTTTTTAGATGTTAATTTTTTATATGTTATGACATGTCGATGTTATGGTTGTCGACATTCTGACGGGTAGCAATTGTGACTATCGATGAGCTGACTTTTCGATGTTATGAATGTTGACGTTGTGACGGTTAGTGGTTCTGACGGATTTTTTGTAGATATTATGACGGATTTTGTCGTGCTCCTGACGTTAGTGCTCCTGACGGTTATATGTTATGACGCCTTCCCCTAGAAGTACCATAGAAGTCAAATATTTTTTTTTAGATGTTAAAGATCTTTTTAGATGTTTAATTTTTTAGATGTTATGACGTGTCGATGTTATGACTGTCAACGTTCTGACGGATAGCGATTGTGACTGTCGATGAACTGATGTGTTGATGTTATGACTGTCAATGTTGTGACGGTTAGTGGTTCTGACGGATTTTTTTGTCGATGTTATGACGAATTTTGTAGTGCTCCTGACGTTAGTGCTCCTGACAGTTAGAAGTTATGACGTCTTCCCCAAAAAACACGCCGATTGCTAGCTACAAACTGACTCGATGCAAAAACAAGTTACTTTCTAACTTGGAGCAAAAATGGCATGAGTTCAATCGTGCAGTGTAAAAATGAGCTATAATCGGAATCGGTGTCATAGGAAGCTAAGTCCTAATTTGACCAAAAACCAGTTAAGTCCCTAGCTATGGACCAACTTATTATATAAAAACATGAGCTAAATCATGGTTCAATGATAAATGATGTAGTAAAACAAGTTCCAGCAGTGACATGACTTGGTTTAAAATTGAATTGTGTCTTAATTTGTGTAGAAACGACTCCATTCAAAGCTGCAGAATCCTGGTGACTTGTTGCAAAAACAAGCAGAGTTTTGACTCGGCACACAAACAAGCTACGTCTTAACTCGATTTTAAAACGAGCTGACTCCAAGCTGCGCTTAGTCCTCTCTCTCTGCTGACTTTTGTAAGAAAAAGGTGGTCTTTTTAAATCTGAAACATGTGATGATTCTCGATTTGTATGTTCGGAGGCACTAATCGGGTTCACAATATTAGTTTTTAGCAGAAAGATGGGCCGGTAGCATGTTGCTTGAATCGGAAATACGTACCGATTTTAAACGTTTATGTTCAGAGGCATTCAGTGGGCCCACAGCCCCTGCAAAACAGAAATAAATGGATTATTAGTCGTTATGACTGGAGGCACAAATTCACCCAAGATTCGTCCAAAACTATAAATCGTTCTATAAATGACAAAATATAATCTTATTTAAACACACTAACAGTTACAACAATAACAACAAGAAACCCGAAAATATTCTTGAATTAGACACACGGAATAAAATACCTCAATGTTCAAGAGTACCCTCGGAAGTGGGTTCAGGATGGTTTCAGCTCCTGCAATTAAGCAGCCTGTCTGCAATTAAGCAGCAATATTCAATTCTTGAAATTTGTAGCCTTCCTCTTAGTCCACTCCTAATTTCATAGTAAAAATTATTTACTATGACTATTATTTATTACTATATATTACTATAATTACTATAATATATATCAGTGTTCTACGATTGTTTTTCTTAATTCCTGTTCTACTATTTTCTCTGTTCCTGCACTATTTTCATGTTTTAACTGTATCATTTTTCATTTTTCCTGTTATACCATTTTTCTTCCTTTTTTTCGTGTTCTACCTTAGCACTATTCACCTTGATTACACTATTGTATAAATTTTTATACTGTACAATTTATTGTATAAATATATATTAATATATATTACTATAATATATATTACTATATATTACTATTATAACTATATAAAACATTATTTTAAAATTATTACCGAAAACAGTTTCTAATCGAAAATTTTTACCAAACATTCAAACATTTCCAAAAATTCATATGGTAATCCAATATTTTAGTTTTTGAAGAGAAAAGCTATAAATAAAACCTTTATCAATACTTTTACAATTAACTTACAATTATAAACTATTTCATTGAACAGCAAACAAACCAATTTGATCCCTCTTTACTTTTCTTTGGAAAACTATTTTTGGAAAAAAAATTTCTTTTAAATTAACAATATTAAAGCTCTATTTGAAAGAGTTCACTCATTTGGGACTTAAATCATAATTGCGCATTATTGAATTTTGCATAACAGCTTCTAATACACTGAACAGGGGATTTGTTAGCAAGTCATCAAGGAAGGATAAACGAAGCCTAAAAAATGGATTTATAAGCTTAAATTTTCGTGTAAAGCTAGTCAAACAATTTAAAGAGAGGGTAAGTTACCCCTCCATCGTCCCACGCTCATTGCCCGCTTACAGGAATACGTTTAAACTAAGAACTACAAAATAGTTTATAGCAGGTGAGATGCCGGGGGAGGGGTAAGGGATACATTCATGAATTAGCATTTACAGAAGGAATTGGAGGTGGAGGAGAAACTGCCCGAAATCAAGATCTTTCAAAATAATTTTGTTAATAAAAATTTATAGCTGGATTTCACTATTTTGGCATTCCACACCCCCTCCTCACCCCAAAATATACCCTTGTCCTTCCGATCAAACTTAAGAGAGATACAATGTATCCTCAACCTGCCTTCACTTGATTGAATATATTTGGACTTAACATGAAATGTTGTTGGGAAAGAACTACCCCCATCCCTCATTGATGACCTCAAGTGCTAAACAAAAGAATAGAGTCTTACTCCTACGGGCAAAAAGAGGATGGGACGGTAGGAGACACTACCTCAAGCTCAAGATTCCTATGAAAATGCGAATCCTTTTGAAAACCTGACCATTTTGGTAAAAACTATTTTTAATTATTGAAGACTCCTTTCCCCGAAAACAATACTCTTCTTCGTGAATAATTGTATTGCGCCAATGGTCATAGGAAACTAACAGAATACTTCTTTAAGCGGTTTCTTTAGTTTTTTTTCCGATTTTTAGTCCGATTTTTAGTCCGATTTTTAGGTAGCCAAAATTAGCGCACCTCAATAAACGGCTCATTTTGGCTCAGGATGAACCGAAATTTATTAAGGAAAATTATCATCAAGAAATGTCTGTTCGGATTAAGCTTCTGAAAAGTCTTCTAAGAATCAGGCAACTATAAAGGGAAAGCCTAAAGTGATTACTTTTTTTTTCGAATTCAAGCAGGTCGTGGTGAAAACAATAGATAGCCTACCTCAAAAGAATTAACTTGTCATGCCCATTCTAAATATATGAAAGTCCCCAAGTTTAATGTTACTAATAAAAAAAAATACAAGCCTGAGATAATTTGCCTGATTTTTAAAAAAGTAGGGAACACCGCCAAAAGGTCAAGCAATCTTAATGAAAATCATAACATCAGATTCAGCATATCTGAGAACCCAACTGTTGAGGCTTCACGCTCCTATCTACAAACATGTGGAATTTTGCATTCTTTGGCAAAACAAGATCACTGCTGCGTGTTTTTTTTGTTTGTTTTCTTGTTTGTCGGTTTCCCCAGGGGTGATTGTATTGAACCATTGGGCCTAGAAAATTGAAAGATAGCTCATTCGAAAGGAAATAAAGGTTCTAATATTCTTTTTTAACCACTGAAAAAATTGAAGGGGATTTTGCCCCCCTCCCACACCCTTTTTCTCCAAACCCGTCTGAAAGAGTATATGAAAGGGATGTACCAGCGGGTACAATGGGTCCAAAGGGTCCATCTGAAAGAGTAAGTCTGAACTATAGCTAAGTCTTGTATAGCATTAAAATGAAAGAAGAAAAAAACTATAAATATACGAGCACACCGTAGCAAGACCATGTCCAGGAGGGGGGATTAGGGTGTTTGAACCTCCCGAAATGTTTGTCCGAATCGTAAAAATGCAATAAAACTGAATATAAACAGATTTTTAATGCATTTTTTCTAAGTTTTTTTTAATTCTCTGCAGAGGAGAGGAGGATTTTACATGGGAGAATTTACCATATTGAGAAACTTCTATGGGGAGGGCTGTTTCTGAGGGTGATCTTTCCAGGGAAAATTTTATTCTAGGGGGGGGGGATTGCAAGAGCTCCTTTATGAAATCCTTCTCATTTGTCGTACTTTATCTTTGGCCTGGAAACGTTTTTACACGTGGAGACGTTCTGCGGGAATTGTCTTATTTTCATTTTTCCGTGGGGGAGGAATTTTCTGCGGGAGAAATAATCCACGGGGAAATTTTTTGCGGCGGAAATTCTACGTGGGTTATTTCTCCGTGGTGATAAATTTCCATTGGAGGGGTTGGGGGTATTTCTGGGAACAATTTTCCACCTAAGGGTGAATCTCCAGAATGATTTGAAAGACGATCAAAATTTAAATAACAAACAAGTCTTTTTAAAATGAAAGAAGGCCCAGAAAAATTTTCCACGGGAATTTTCTGGGGGGAGTTTTTAGCGAGGACGGAATTGTTTGGGGGGGATTTTCTAGGGAAGGATTTTACACGGGAGAAACTTTCCATGGGAAATATTTTCTGGAGGGGATGGAATTTTTCATAGAGAAGGGAGGCAGATTTCCCGACATTATTTGAAAAATGATCAGAAACTGAACAAAAATACAAGGTTTCTGTATATGAAGGGGCTCTCTCCTCCTTAATACCTTACTCTTTACTTTACAGTTTGAGTTTTTGTTCCAATTCTTTAAGAACGTCTCCTGAGACACAAGATCCATTTAACTGAAAAATGAATCTTGTTTTAAGTACTAAAAAACTTCAGCGTGAAGAGCAAGGGATTGAGGAGGGGGCAGGCCCTTCAAATACGGAATAATTGATGTCATTTTAATTTTAATTTTGCTCCTTAATTTCAGCTGTAAGAAACTTGTTTTTTTTAGTCAAAATAAGATCAAAAATAGGATGCCTGTAAAAAAAACTACATGTGGATTTATTATGCAGCGGGCCATGCACAACAGATTCAATATGCTTAAAACTATTTTTACAAGCTTTTGCTTTTACATTTTAATTGTAGTCCCAAATTTCCAGGGGGGTCATGGCCCCCCTACCGGCACCCATGGTGAAATATGGTAAAGAAGCGTAATAAAAGAGGCATTGGCTTGGTGACTGTGCAGAAGCACAGGGAAAAACTAAAGCAAAAATACAAAAAGCTTGGAAGACGACGACTTGCTAAACATTTATTCAACTTGAAGGAAACCTCTCTTCAAGAAGAGCCTACAGCAGAACTCCCAAGACTGAAACTCTTAGGAAGTTGTTCAGACGAATTAAATAGATTTAGACTGATAAACAAAGCAACACGGGCAACGGAGGAGAGGGCAAATACACATTTTATGTTTAAGTTTAATTAATCATTTTCTTTCTTTTTCAATTCTATTCACCAAGACTTTCAAATTAAAACACACTGAATTTGCCTTAGGAAGAAGCATGTGACTTATGACCCTTCAATTTTTATCTTAATTGGTCCCTAGTAGAAAAAATAGCATACAACTATAATTCATTCTATTCTGTAGCGTAAACCTTGAAAAAAACTAGACTTTGATCTATGAGCTTCTACTTAGTCACTGGCAGATCCAGAGATGGGCCATCCCCCCTAAACATTTTCCTGGAACCGATTTGGTCAATTATTGGCACTCTTGCCACATTGCCCTCCACCCCCCAAGATTCTACTATAGATTCGCCCCCGTATTTAGTGATATTTCTGCAAATAAAAACACCACAATTATACAGGCAAATGAAACAGGCGAATGTTTTATAATAGCGGATAAATATAGGAAATGCTACCAAAGCTAGAAAGATTCTTCTTTGAAGCACTTCTGCCAGAAATAGTTGATGGTAGGGTTCCAAAAAGCATGGACATTCGGGAACCATTCCTTTGAAGCAATTAACTTAGTTTCGAATAGATATATTTCTTTTTATTCAATGAATTCAGCTTGAATAAATTTTTGAACCACGTACTATCATATAAAAAAATAAAAATAAAAGCCGTACCTCCACAATTCATACTGTTTTATCATTATAGTTCGTTTAACTTAGGTTTCAGCATAAGTGAGGAAGCAGCTGTTTTGCCTATTTTTTATGGTTTTATTAAGATTGTTGTTACAAGATGCCGTCGTTTACTAAAAGATGGGTTCCTTATCTTCTTTTTTTTGTACTTGTCATGTTCATTTTTATTTTGCAGAATTTGGAACCTTTTTAAAATCAACAGACCGATCCTATAGTCGGACTTTTACGTTATCAATGGGATAATATGGAGACAGTAGTTGTAATGGACAACATTTTTGGCTCTTTTGGAGGGAGAAGGGATGCAGCTGAAGAAATATACTCTGTTTGGCCTTTTCAGTTATTTATTTGTCCTCTTTCTATGGCTTCTTTTTTTAAACAATGCTTTACGATGCAGTTCAGTACAATTTTTCTAATGATTAATATAACTATTTAAAGGGAATATCATACGCATTTACATTTAAGGGATCTGTCTTTCACACATATACAGGGCTCCTCAAAGGGGGAGAGGGTACAAGGAGGTCATATACCGGACAAGGAGACGTTGAAAGTAGTAGTAGAAGAGTTGGTATTAGTAATAGTAATAACAGTAGTAGTAATAGCACTAGCAGCAGTAGAAGCAGTTGCAGCATGTACATAGTGCTCTTGAGTAAGTTAAACCTCCCCCTCAACATATCCTATAAGTTTTCAATTCAATGCACGAAACCAGCCCGATGATATTACTGATATGCTCCTTTGACAGCTTGAATGCAAATAGTGTCTTTTGATTTGGTTAAATTTTTTCCTCGATATTTCCTGAAAACTTTCCCCGTAATACCTTTATACCACTGTAATAGCCTACCGTAATAGTAGCGGTAGGAGTATTATTAGCAGTAACGACAGTAGGAGTGGTAGTACACTCTAAAAAATAAATTGGATTTCCAACTAATTTTTGCTGGAATTTAAACCGGTCAAAAAAAGACCCAATTTTTTGTTGAAATTTTGATTCGAGTTTGAAGTCCATCAAATTTTTGAAATTACTAAAATTTATGTAGTTTTCAGCAGAAAAAATGTAGTTCCCGACGAAAACAGACTTTATTAATCAATATTGTTTGGATTTGTATTCTATATCAAATTTTCTTGAATATCATATTGAATTTGACCAAGGTGACATTTAAAGTAGTATGTCATATAGTAATTACAATCAAAGGTTGGAATTACGACAGAAAAAAAGAAGCTAATTGTCTTTTTGAGTAAAAGAAAGAGTATAAAATTTGGGTTGATTGAGTTCAATAAAGTTTAATTTACACGTCTACAAAGTGCTGACGCAAAAATTGTCTACAAATATTATATTTGCATAAAACTATTATTGGCAATTCTGTTTCGTAATACATTTCTTTTGTGACTTTCCTAAGCTAGAAAATTTTTGAAGCTGCTACCCTATTCTTAAAAATATCAATGATCAACACATGTTACCCTCTGTATCCAATGTTTTTGCAACTAATACCAAGAATCCTTGTGTGATTTTTGTTGATAAATATTACAAACAGTTTTTGTTGAATCTCAAACAATTTTTTTTACAGTGTAGTGTATGCAAGTATTGCCTTTATATCAGTTGAACATTCGACCCAAAAGCCTAATAGCCAAGCGAACTTCGTAGCAAACTTTGACGTCTTAGTTTTTACCCTGATCCTTAGTGTGATTAAACAAAAAAAAACAAGTTTTTTAAACTGGAAGTAAGGAGCGACATTAAAACTTAAAACGAACAGAAATTATTCCGTATATGAAAGGGGCTGTCCCCTCCTCAACGCCTTGCTCTTTACGCCAAAGTTTTTTATTGTTTACGTTTATTGTAACGCTAAAGTTTTTTTTCTCACAAATAAATTTGTGAGACAGAGTCAAACTTTAGCGTAAAGAGCGAGGCGTTGAGGAGGGGACAGCCCCTTTCATATACGGAATAATTTCTGTTCGTTTTAAGTTTCAATGTCGCTCCTTACTTCCAGTTTAAAAAACTTGTTTTTTTATTTAATTTCTGATCGTTTTTTAGTTAATGCAGCTTTTATTTTGGCTCACCGTCATTGAATAAGTAAACAAAATTTGCATAAAATTTTTACTTTTCTTTTGCTAAATGGCTGTCTCTAAATTTGGCTCTGACGTAATTTACAAATTAACTAATGTAACGAACTTCTATATTCGTATATTTTTCTTCTAGCAAAAAATACAAAGTTGCAGATTTTTGAAGATACGAGCTAGAAACCTATGTAATAGGGTTTTTCGATAAGCTGAATATGACGGTGGGATTTTCATTAAAATTCTTTCACTTGTAGGGGATGTTTCCCCCCTCTTAAAAAGATCAGGTAAATTTTCTCGGACTCGTAGCCTTTGATGAGTAATACTAAACTTAATAAAATTTATATATTTAGAATCAGCATTATAAGCCCATTCTTTTGATACATTTATTAACATCAAAATTCCGTTTTTAAAAGTTTCGATTACTATTGAGTCGTATCGCTTGTTTTTTTTTATTTTTTTTATTACATATATGTTATTACGTATATGAGGGGGTTCTCCCCTTAGTCAATACCACGCTCTTTACGTTAAAAGTCAAAAAAAATTTATTCACAAACCCCTTAATCAAAAAGGTCGTTTAATTAGAAAATATAGCTATTTTGAAAGCACTGAAAAAAAAAAATGTAGCGTAAAGAGCAAGGTTTTGACTTGGGGGAGAACCCCCTCATATACGTAATAATTTCTGATCGTTTTCATTTCGAATGTTGCTCCTTATTTTCTGTTGAAAAAACTTGTTTATTTTTAAAATTTAATTTCTGATCGTTTTTTAAATAATGCTTGGAAATCCGGCACCCCCTTCATAGTAATGTCCCTGACCCCAAAGAAACATCCTCCACTGAAAGATTCTCCCGATTAACCCCCTCTTCTATCCCCCCCACCAGAAAGAAAATCCTTCCTGAAAATGTCTATACTTCCCAATAACCAATACAATATGTAAGCAATAGGCAAAGTTCATAACTTGCACCCCTTCCCCTGGGAACTGTGGGGTATTAAGTCATCCTAAAAGACATATTTATTAAATATTTGACTATGCTGAACAAAATGGCTATCTCAAAATTTCAATTGGGTGACTTTGAGAAAAAATGAGTGTGGGAGGGGGCCTTGTTGCCCTCCATTTTTTTTGGTCACTTAAAAAGGGCACTAGAACTTTTAATATTCGTTCCATTGAGCCCTCCCGCGATATTCTAGGACCACTGGGTAAATACGATTACCACTGGGAAAAAGAAAAAAAAACAGCAAAAAAAAAAAATAAACACGCATCCGTGATTTTTCTTCTGGCAAAAAATGGAAAATTCCACATTTTTATAGATAGGAGCTTGAAACCTCTACAGTAGGGTTCTCTAATCCGCTAAATATGATGGTGTGATTTTCATCAAGGTTCTGAAACTTTTAGGGGGTCTCTCACCCTTTTTTCGAAAATCAGCCCAATTTTCTCAGGCACGTAACTTTTGATAAGTAAGATTAAACTTGATGAAACTTATATATTTGAAATCAGAATTAAAATTTGATTCTTTTGATGTATCTATTGGTATCAAAATACTGTTTTCTAGAGTTTCGGTTACCATTGAGCCGGGTCGCTCCTTAGTTACAGTTCGTTACCACGAAATGTTTGAAAAGAGGATAAACATAATAGCTAGGTCCTACTTGAGGACGTTAACAGAATTTTACCTCAGGAGACACTAACATTTTGTGAAAAGCAAAGATTTCAAGAAGGACAAGAATGGAAGGAACTTATAACCTTGGAGAAGAACGATTCTTCTAATTCATCATCATTCATAAAGCATGTTTTTGCTGAATACTTATATTTACTCAAATGTTTTCCCATAGCTAACTCTGTTGGGATACTTTCAAATTTTTTTGGACAGAGTTAAATTGGAAGCAAGTCTAAAAATTCAATATATAAATTTTCGAAGCGCAATAAGAATTTTGCTGGTAAAGTGTTTAGGTTAGAAGAAAGGATGAATTACACTGTTTCTGTATCTTTTTTTTTCATACCATGCCGAATAATTAATACTACAAAGTATTTTTTTTTCTTTTAAGTTAATAACATTATTTTATATTTGATCATGCTATGTAGGGAAAGAGGTATGAAATGTGTTTTGCGCAGTATGCTTGGTTACGACCTAGTGATATACGTATTTTTATTTATATAGGGCGTGTTGTTTCTCTCCACTCACTGTGATCAGTTTTTGTGTACCAGAATAAATTATTTTTTCAAAATTTAATTAGCGCTCTTTAAATTTTGTGTTGAGATGAAGAAATTGTTGGCGGTTTTCAATAATAATTTCTGAAACGCAATATAAGTAAAGAGCAATAAAGTTTCAATCTATTAAGCATTCGGCATGGAAGGAGTTTTCGTAAAAGCTTTGGAAGGTGCTTATTCAGCTGAAATTTGAAATTTTTTGCGCTTTTTATAAGAATCAAAGGGATTGACACCAATCTGTTTCCCTCCCAAGCCCGTTTTCACTACCCTTCTCCCAGAGACATTTGGTCAAAATTAGCCATTTTGTTCAAAATGGTGAAAACGTCATGAAGTTTCACCGTAATATCTTCATCCTTTTTTTTGTTAACCCAGGATATAACCCTCTCTGCCCCGCCCTTCTCAATCATAAATACTGCATGGAAACAATCAATAAATTGCATAATTTTTCATTCTTGTCCCTGGGTCTATTGGGGGCGAGGCATAATAGATATATGAATCTGAGTTGTCAGGTATTTAGCCCCCTTCCCCTCAATTACTTTCCGACATCCCTTTCAACAATGCCTGAAAGTTTCACCTTAATACCATCGGCTCTTCTAAGGCTATTGCTGATAGAAATTTTTAACAACCCGCATGCAAACAATATGCTCTGGTGTTGATCAAAAACATTTTTAAAATTGCCTGAAAGCAGTCGCAATTGGAAGTGGTCATAGTCGCAAGTAGTCGCAGTCAAATTAATGAATGGTCGCAGCCGTTGCTAAAGTAGCAGCAGTAGGGGGTCTGAAAGTTTCAAGTTAAAACCCTTAGCTATTCCTAAGATATTACAGATATGCATTTTTTATAAGCCATTTGTCCATAGGGTCCTTTGATTTAGTTAAAAAATACCCCTCAACATTCACTAGCGTTTCGCGTTGACACTCTTAGTCTTTTGGGACACATGTGGTTTGAAACATTCCCTCCTTTCTTAGTGATAAATTTTGTGTGTAAACAGTCGAAAAATTGCATAATTTTAACTTGCCAAATAATTTGCCCCAAAATAACCGTATTCTTTATTGTCAATATTTTATCAATCATCCTTACAATTTTTCTCTAAAAAATTATATTTCAGATTTTATTCCTCCTTCCATATAACCAGGATGCACACAGTGGTTTTTTATTTAGTTCGAAATGCGCCTAAGCATCCAATTGAGTTTCACATTTAGACCTTTACTATTTTGTGACACAACCAGGTTTGAACATTTTTCCCTTCCCTAATGACAAATCCTGTGTAAAAAATCAAAAAATTGCATAATCTATCAATTGTCAAATAATTTACCTCTAAATAATATGGGTGCCGGCAGGGGGGCCATGCCCCTCCCCCTGTAAATTTCGTACTATAAAGTAATTATAAGCAAAGCAAAGGAAAGAGAGCAGAATAAAGAAAAACCATGGAAAAAATGTGCGTTGTTCCATTGTTGGCTGCCTGCGAATAGATTTTGACCCTTAATAAGGAAAATGCAAGTTCTAATTTGTGACTGAGTGACCCTCTTCTAGTTTTCCAGAAACATTTTTGCTATATGATTTGGTTCGAGCAACAACAAAAAAAAATCAAATTCTTCATAGTAACAAATGGTAAGTAAATAACGATCCTTGTCAATAACGAAAGTATTAGAGTCTAACTATTGATAACATTAAATCAAAGAATCAGCTTCTTATGATGGTCCTAAATATGTATCTGTTAATTAGTAATTAGTGCAGTTATAAGCACACAATAAAGTTCTTATGACTATAGTAAATAACTTAATAAGGGGTAATTTTGGTAAAAATATTCTTTCAACTTTTGCTTGCATTGCAAGAGTACCCATGAGCTGATATATGAAGCCACCATAATCAGAAATGTTCCCCTAAACGGAATGCTGGGAATCTTTTCCCCCTGAACAGATACATTTTTTGTCTTTTCCAGGAGTGGTGGTATTTACCTAGTTGCCACTTTGAAAAAAATTCAATTTTCTACGGTTATGAAGTATAAAGGTGTCAAATATATTGGTTTTTGGTATTCAAAATTAAACCGAAAATATTTTATGATTTTTTTTTTTTTGATTTTCTTAATCTTATTTTTAACGTTTTACTTTGACCAAACTACTTTGATAATGCGTTACTTTTGATAAACACTGAGTAGTCTAAAGGCATTATATATTTTGCTGTTTGATAACCAAATTCAAAACTGTCGATATTGGTAAAAAATTACCGTCCAACGCTTCGACATTGCTCAACAGAACAGACATCTGGGAGTTTATATCTAGTATTTGTAAGTAGGCTATCTTTTCGTCTATTATTTTTCAATTACTTACTTTTTTCATTTTCATATACTTTTACTTTAATTGATATGCTTATTCCATTGCCTTTAGAAACATGTTTGTCTCTAAGCATCATTAAATAAAAAAAAATAAGAGTTTTCAACTGATAGTAAGGAGCAGCATTAAAACTTAAAACGAACAGAGATTATTATGTATATGAGTGGGGCTGTCCCCTCTTCAACACCTCGATCTTCACGGTAAGTTTTTCGGCACTTTAAAAAAAAGTTATGTATTACTCTAATTAAACGACCTTCGTGTTTCAGAAGGGGTTTTTATAGAATTGGGACAAAATTTGAAGAGCGAGGTGTTGAGGAAGGGATAACCCCCCTCATATACGTTTTAATTTCTCCTTACTTACAGTTCGTTACCACTGATGTTTTTTCTGCGTTACCAAAAGTACTGCATTCATAATTCTTTACAGTCTCATGAAATGTAATTAAACAAATAGAAAAGATTTTTCAACTAAAGTAAGGAGCAAGTTTAAAACTCAAAACAAATTGAAATTACTGTGTATATAAGGGGGACTGCCCCCTTTTCAACACCCTGTTCATTAAACCAAAGTTTTTTAGAGCTTTGAATTCTTTTTTCCAATTGCAAATTTTCTTTTAAAATTTGAACAAAAGCCATACTTCACAGTAAAGAGTAAGGGATTAAGAATGAGATAGCCTTTTGATCTTTTGCATAACTGAACTCATCACAAGCTCTACAATAGGATTTTCTTATCGATAAATATATTGCATTCATTTGTTAAATACATTGAAGTACTTCATATAAAAAGAAAAATATTACCAATTTAAACTACTGAAAACTAAGTTCCTAGCAGTATTTGCCACCCCAAAGAAAATTCCTGGCGGAGCTGATGATGGCCTGCCTTGTCTTTTCCACCTCTGTGCTGGTAGACATGGAAACGTAATATTTTAGCTGTATTGAGAAACATTTTGATTATTTCCGCCTCCCCTATACCTCTTTTAATATTTATCTGAAGCCTCATGAAGAGTAAGCAGTGTATCCATTAATATGTACTTTTTTAGCAATCTACCCTATCCCCACCTAAATAATTACTCCCTCGCCCCTCATTGTAGCTGATACGCAATTACAGATCACCAAACGTAGCCTAATTTCATTACAAATAAAGTGAATCAACTTGGTTGAATCCAGTACTGCCACCGTTTGGCATTACTTCTTTTGCAACTGGGAAGTATAAAATATAGTTATTGATTCTTTTAAATCAATTGGCTTCTCATAATTTGAAATTGATTGCCAATTCATCCTCTTTGGGGTAAAGCCGTAGTTTGGTGCCATAAAATGGCAGAAAACTAGACTTTCCTCTGGCTCAACGTGTATGCTCATTTAAAAAAGAGCTTTCAATTTACGTTTGAATGAGCTCCCTCCCAAGTATCTTGGACCTTCCCTTTGATACAATCAACCCTGGGAAAAAGCAAAACAAATAAACAGGCATCGACGATGTTTCTTCTGAAAAAAAATGCGACACTCCACATTTTGAAGATTGGAGCTTGAAATCTCTATCGTAGAGTTCTCTGATATGATTTTTTTTTTATTAAGGGATTTTCAATAAGATCGCTCACATTTCTGGGGGTGTTCCCCTTTTTTCAAAAACTAGGCAAATTTTCTCAAATTTTTAGCTTTTGGTGGGTAACAATAAACTGAAATAATTTTATATATTTAGAATCAGCATAAAAAGCCAATACTTTCGGTCTAGCAATTGTCAAGAGAATTCCATATTTAGTTTTGATGAATATTTGCCCAAGTCACTTTTTACTTCCAGTTTTTTTATCACAAAATATTTGATAAGGTTCTCCTGTGACAAATTTTTTTTTAGTCTGTTCATTTTATTTAGTTGAACAGGCTAATAAAAAGAAAGAGGATCAACTTGACAGCTGGATAGTAAGTTTAAATTTAGTTTTTCTTTCGCTGTCCTGTAATTTTTTAAATGTCTTAATATAAAAGGGATTTAAGTTCTAAGTGGAGAACTGTCCTGTTGTGAAAGAGGTACATTTTACATGGCCGGTCTAAAATCAAGACGTGGTATATATGCAGGCAGGATGATTTTTGAGCATCTCTACTCTTTCTGTAAACTATTCTAAGGAGTAGGAAATTGCATAAAGACAAGTCTACATCTGTTATAATCCATGGAAGCAATAAATCTTTCTATAATTTTGGTTTGAATCCGATTTTCTTTTAAGATTAAAGGCATAATAATTACATATATTATTGATTAAATAAAGTGATCCCTTTGCCAGGAACCCTTGTTGCTTAGAATATACTAATGTTGAGAGGGAAACAAAATTCTACATATGTGTCCGCTTTTTACCTTTTTTGCGATTTTGTCTTTTAAAATCAGGTCAGAGCTTGAAACCCTGCTATTCAAATTTTGCAGAGTCAAGTTAAGGACCGCCTTCTAAGCCCGTTTGTATTCATCAAAAGATAACCGCCCCGTTTTTGCACAGTAAAATCTCTTCTGCATAGCTAATTTTCGGTTTTCATACCGTCCAGCCTTAACAGCCGATTGGTCGAATATACATGTTAAAATAGGTTTAGCAATATGTTCTAAGATCTTATTTGGCCAAACTCTTCGACACTTTCAGGATATTTGCATGAGCCAACACATACACAAAGTAAGTCAAACTTGCAGATTCCAGCACAGGAGCACTTTCCAATACACATATTTCTACATTTGCAATAAACTGGAATATCACTTATAGAAATCGTCCAGCGTGACAATGGATTTGTCAGAGGAATAAACTCAAAAGCGTCGCTGCATATCCATCTAAAATTTAGGGGGTCTAAAACTATTGGTTCACATTCCGTAGCCTCAAAAATCATTCCTCATTAATATACAACTGTAGGGATGTGATATTTATACTTTTTTCAGAGGGTGGAAGGTTTATCAACGATTTTTCAGCTTTTATTATTTATTATCCTTGAAGTATCATGCCAGTATTCATAATAACACCAAGACCAAGACGACAAGAATAATTGCAGTGCCATCTATTTATGAGGAATTCTTAAGTCCCAACTTTGACCTCGTACTAAGATATGAAGCGCACCTGTGACAATTCCCGAAATAAATGAAATCACTATGTTCAAAACTATGATTTCCAAAAGTCACAACTGGTATACGAAGCAAAAATCTTTAATCGTTATTTGAAGACTTTTGCAACTTCGGCTCTCCGACTAGTGTTGAAAATAGTGCCCTGCGTCAACTACCCTGGCATATGGTTAATAAAGCCAAGGTTTCATTATGTATTTAACCCTACAAAAAACTTATTAGGGTAAATATTTACCTTTCAGATACATTTTCTTGAGTGTTAAAAAAATTAGTCAATCTAAGAGGATGTAATTTCAAGGAGTCACTTTAAATACCAATTTCTAAAAACCCTGAAAGTTTCATTTATTAGTATCTGAACTACTATTTTAGAAAATCGAGGGAAGTAGTGTTGAAAAAATAATTATGTACCCTAACTGTCTCTTAATTTGAAGTTCAAACATTTCATATTTCGCTTATGAAACTTGATTTAAGAAGAGAAGAATAAGGAGCTTACCTTAAAGCATGGCACACTTGTCTACGATACAAGCAAACAGAGCAATGCCTACCATTCCTATAGCACAAGTCATGTTCACTTGTTTGTCCGTTGCCATATCGGCCCAGGTTTTTCTCAAAGGCACTATTAATTCGACCGAGTGAAGAGAAACTTTCTCTTCTTTTCGTTTCTTCTTTTACTTCCTTCGAATATTTCTGCCAAGACTTTCGACGAGCCTGAAGCTTCTGATTCGGCTGCAAGAATTCACCGTCTAATATTTTTTTTTGGGTAATTTGTATACGTTCAAGATTTTCACGAAACATTCTTTCGTACACTGGCTGGGAATTATCTACTTTGGGCTTTCGATGAAGATCACCTGAAGAAGTTAACTTCTGAAAAAATTTATGAGGATTGCACATAACAGTTTTTTCGGCGTCTCTATAGAGGCCAAAAAAAGTTTGAGCAACAGTTTCTGACGACGTAAACCACTTATGAACCAGAAGGAATGTCCTCGGGAAATATGCAGAATTGGCGTTAACAGAACCGTCTGGACCTATAATGAAATAAAAAATCATGATTGTTATAAATTGTACCTGTAAAATTATAAGGATTATAGCATAGAAGCTATAATCAAATAGAAATTGGTTTAAAGTTATTAGTGCTATGTACGAAAAGAACATTTCTGCGGTTAAGGTAGGAAATGAGGTTAGTAACTGGTTTTGTATTAAATCAGTGGTTAAGCAGGCTCGCATTCTATCCCCCTTTATACGGATCATTTTGATGGACTTTGTCCTAAAGAGCACAGCAAAGGCAATGCGAGAACATGGAATCAATTGGGGAAGTACAACTCTCCAAGACTTAGATTACGCTGATGATTTAAGCGTCTTAAATGAAAATCTTAGCAAAATGTACGAATTTTGGACGTTTTGAGGGTTAAGGGTAAAACTTTAGATTTCAAATTAATGTTGAGAAGACTAGAGCGCTAAGACTAGGAATAAGTGAAGGTGAAGAGGCGTTTTTGGGTAATGAGAAAATCGGTCAAGTGAATAGCGTCACTAATCTGAGTAGTCTCAAACAGTTCGTGGTAATGAACTTTAAGTAAGGAGCGACCCGGCTCAAAAGTAACCGAAACACTAAAAAAAAGGGATTTTATACCAATAAATACATCAAAAGAATCAAATTTTTATGCTGATTTCAAATATATAAGTTTCATCAAGTTTAGTCTTACCCATCAAAAGTTATTTACGCGCCTGATAAAATTTGCCTGATTTTCAAAAAAAGGGGTAAAAACCCCTAAAAGTCATTAATCTTAATGCAATTTCCACCATCAAATTCAGCGCATCAGAGAACCCATCTGTAGAGGTTTCAAGCTTCAATCTGCAAAAATGTGGAATTTTGTATTTTTTGCCAGAAGAAAGATCACGGATGCGTGTTTATTTGTTTTTTTTGTTGTTTTTTTTTTCCCTGGGTGATCGTATCGACCCAGTGGTCCTAGAATATCATAGGAGAGCTCATTTGAATAAAAATTAAACGTTCTAGTGCTCTTTTTAAGTGACCAAAAAAATGGAGGGCAACTAGGCCCCTTCCGCAATCATATTTTTCCCTAAGTCACCCGATAAAAATTTTGAGATAGCCATTTTGTTCAGCATGGTCGAAAAAAATAATAACTATGTCTTTGAGGATGCTTAATCCCCCACAGTCTCCGGGGGAAAGGCTGCAAGTTATGAACTTTGCCCAATGTTTACATATAGCATTGATCATTGGGAAGTATACAGACGTTTTCAGGGAGATGTTTTCTGGTAGTGGGGGGGGGGAGTGCATCGGGTGTTACTAGGGAGGATACGGCGCCGGATTTCCCAGCATTATTTATAAAAAAAGGATCAGATATTAAATAAAAAAACAAGTTTTCACTGAAAAATTTTCAACTGAAAACTTTTCAACATCAAAACTTAAAACAAACAAAAACTATTACGTATGTGATTGGCTTCCCCTCCTAGTCAATACCCTGCTCTTTACGGTAAAGTTGTTTTAGTACTTTCATAAGAGCCATTTATTCTAGTTAACGGCCTTTGTGATTAAGGGGTCATTCTTAGAGAATTGGGAAAAAATTCGAACTTTAGCGTAAAGAGCGAGGTATTCACTAGGGGGGCGAACCCCCCTAATTAATATACGTAATAAAAATATACGAATATAGAAGTTCGTTATCTAAGTTAATTCGTAAGTTACGTATATTTATAACTAATAAAACTTTCGTAAATAAAATTAAACAACTTTCGAGAAAGCCATTTAGCCAAAAAAAGTAAAACTAATATGCAAATTTCGTTTTAATTATTCATATACGGTGAGCCAAAATAAAAAACTGCATTAATTTTAAAGCGTTCAGAAATTAAATTAAAAAAAACAAGTTTTTTTAACTGAAAGTAAGGAGCGACAATAAAACTGAAAACGAACAGAGATTATTCCGTATATGAAAGGGGCAGTCCCCTCCTCAACGTCTCGCTCTTTACGCTAATGTATGGCTCTTTCTCACAACTCTATTTTTGTAAAACAATAAAAAAAACTTTAGCGTAAAGAGCGAGGCGTTGAGGAGGGGACAGTCCCTTTCATATAAGGAATAATTTCTGTTCGTTTTCAGTTTTAATGTCGCTCCTTAATTCCAGTTAAAAAAAACTTGTTTTTTTCTTATTAGTAAAGACGGTTGGTGCAGTAAAGATGTTAAACTAAATAATTTCTGAGACCACACTGGCTAATCATGATAAAATAAAAAATCGCGAAGAAAGGAAGAAAACGAAGACAATTAACAGCCAGTGAAAAAATAATCAAATATTTCGGTCAAGACCTCCGCTTGACCGTCCAAAGTGCAGAATAAAACTGATAAAAATATAAAAACCAAGCCTTAAAATAAAATAAAAACACCAAACTAAATTTGAACGACCCTTTCTTAGTAACGGTGAAAGGGTAACTGAATAAAAACACAACACACAAGTCTAAATGGCATTTCAGAATTTCATTTTGCGTAAAGCACTCTTGAAGGCTAATCGCTTTCCAGTTTGACTATTATCGGAGACTCGATTGCATTATTCGATTGCACAATATAACTTTGTGGATGTATGTAAAAACGATCAGAATTAATAATTTCCTCATAAATGGGACTTACAAAAATTTCTCCAGTATCCCTATTGAGAGCTACCTTTTGGTGAATGTGCTTTTTTATTTCAACTGCCTCCCTGAAAACCTGCGTGAGACCTTTAACAGGTGCAACAATCGAGGTTTCGTCAAAAAAAATGAAATGGTATGGACTCTTATACACATGTTGTGCCAAGGCGGAATCAACAACCTTCGGCCTTTGTCATAGCCTCATGGCCTTTTCAATTGAGGACTTGCGTTCAGACAGCCTCTCCCCTAATTGCTTTTGGGTTCTACCAACATAAAAACTGCCACAAGAACAATGAATTCTATAAACATCACTACCCAGTATGGGGCTGGTTTTATCTTTGCTGTTGTTAAAAAAAATTCTGTATAATATTTGAATTCTTAAATTCGACATTAAGTTTATGTTTTTTAAGGATTCTTTTCAATTTGTCACTCAATTTTGGAATGTAGGGTAGAACAGTGAAAAGTTTCTTATCATCCACCATTGGGACGGTATCTGTTGGGGTTTGTGGATTTGATGCATTCTTTTCTGTCTTTTTTCGTCTTTTGTCTATAAGGGTCTCAAGAATTTTTATAGGGTAGCCATTGCAAAATAAAATGTCCTTAATATAGTTTAATTCGGAGTCTATGTGAGGCTCTGAGCATATTTTTATTACTCGGTCAACCAAAGAAATAACAACTCCTCTTTTTATGCAGGGAGATTGGTTGGAGGAAAAATGCAAATACCTATCGTTGTGCGTAGGCTTTCTATAAATAGAAAATTCAAGGCCGGGAAGTGTTCCTCAATAGGGACACTGGAGAAATTTTTCTAAGTCCCATTTATGACAAAATTATTAATTCTGATCGTTCTTACATACATCCACAAAGTTATATTATGCAATCGAATAGAGTCTCCGATAACAGTCAACCTGGAAGGCGATCAGCCTTTAAGAGTGCTTTACGCAAAATTAAATTCTGAAATTCCATTTAGACTTTTGGTTTTTATTCAGTTACCCTTTCGCCGTTACTAAGAAAGGGTAGTCCAATTTTAGTTCGGTGTTTTTATTTTATTTTAAGGTTTGGTTTTTATATTTTTATCAGTTTTATTCTGCACTTTGGACGGTCAAGAGGAGGTCTTGACCGAAATATTTGCATAATTTTTTAATTTTTTCACTAGTTGTTAATTGTCCTCGTTTTCTTCCTTTCTTCGCGATTTTCTGTTTTAAGACGTTTTTTTAACAAACAAATTACATGAATAGATAATTTTCTAAACGTAGAAACGTTAACACGTTAGAAACATTTTCTAAACGTTAAAAGTAGAATAACCAAGGCTTGGGGTGTTTTTTCACAGTTACAAAAAATTTTGGAACAACAAGAAGATAAGCCTGAAAGCCAAAATTAGAATATCGAAATCTACAGTGATGCCATTGGTCAAGTCAGTGCTTCCATCTCTACTATAACTTAGAGTAGACTACTTTATTTTGAATGTTTCTCCTCTAATATTTTTAGACCTACTTTAGTACTTTATTTTACTTTAAATTTGGATTTTCCACTTTTTTCATTGCCGAGCCTGTGGATTTTTGTTACGGAAATAGGAATTTTGGATACAACGGCGGGATTTCGGCAAAAGCGATTGGCAAACATTCTAGTTTTTGCCGGACTTGGATAGACCCGCGAAATTTGAAATAAAATAACCAACGGGGAAGGACTGAAGGTTTGATTTTTGGAATCGGGTGGCATCCATCAAGACGCCAAGTAGAGTGCTAGAGTTCACTAGCGTTCTTCATGTCATTCGGTTTATTAGTAGGAATGACCTAATGAATACTGGGCGAAGACATGTGCTGCCATCTACAATTTAGTCTAACGCTGACGAGACATAATTTATTCAAGGATTATCGATCCACGAACGGGAGAGAATTTCTGAGAACTTGATTTGCATAATCGAGGGGGATATATTGATTGACTCGAGGGGAATTAATTTGTTGTTTCTAAGGGGAATTATTGATTCACGAAAGGGGAAGTAGAAATGACATCACTTGTTTCCTAGGAATTATACGGGACTCTAAAGAGATAAATTAATATTCTATTTTTAAAATACGGCTTCTCTGATCTTTAGACTTAGCAACAAAATTAATATTCTATCGATACCATAATAGTGTAGCTAGGAACACCTATGAGATGAAGAGATTAACGCGAGAAAGGGTTTCCTAGGAATTTCAAATGTGACAGCGCAGGGATTCCGAAAAAAAAGGAACACGCAGAAATTACGTTTAGGGCTTATTTGGGCGAAAAAGCTCGAGACATTTTAGGGGATTATTTAAGCGAAACCGTTTGATGCATTTTAGAAGATGACTTTAGAAAATGGTTTAGAATAGTATTTGAGGGTGAAAATCTGTGGTCGTTATAATACAAAGGTTCCATTTGAACAATGTTGTGATGTCCCCTACCCCAACCCCAAAGGGCCTCCCTACCCCAACCCCAAAGGACCCCGATCCCCCTACCCCAACCCCAAAGGGCCCCCCTACCCCAACCCCAAAGGGCCCTATCCCCCCGCCCCCAAGGCCCCCCTAGCCCTCAAAGGGCCCCCGTACCCCGAAATGCCCCCGTCCCCCCAAGTGTCCCCAAGGCCCCACATTTTTTTAAAATACTTTTTTGAATCAATTTGTTTGCATGTCTGGGTTGGTGTTTCCAAGTCCAAGTATTTGTCTTTGTTGGTTTGCATATCTAAAGTGCCTGTCTTTTTCTGTTTTCATGTCTGATTCTACCTGTCTGCATGTCTGGGTTGGTGTTTGCAAGTCCAAGTATTTTTCTTTGTTGGTTTGTATATCTAAAGTGCCTGTCTTTCTCTGTTTGCATGTCTGATTCTATTTGTTTGCATGTCTGGGTTGATGTTTCCAAGTCCGAGTATTTGTCTTTGTTGGTTTGTATATCTAAAGTGCCTGTTTTTTCTCTGTTTGCATATGTGATTCTATTTGTTTGCATGTCTGGGTATGTGTTTGCAAGTCCAAGTATTTGTCTTCGTTGGTTTGTATATCTAAAGTGCCTGTCTTTTCTCTGTTTGCATGTCTGATTCTATTTGTTTGCATGTCTGGGTTGATGTTTGCAAGTCCAAGTATTTGTCTTTGTTGTTTTGTATATCTAAAGTGCCTGTCTTTTTCTGTTTGCATATCTGATTCTATTTGTTTGCATGTCTGGGTTGGTGTTTGCAAGTCCAAGTATTTGTCTTTGTTGGTTTGTATATCTAAAGTGCCTGTCTTTTTTCTGTTTGCATGTCTGATTCTATTTGTTTGTATGTCAGGGTTGGTGTTTGCAAGTCCAAGTATTTGTCTTTGTTGGTTTGTATATCTAAAGTACATGTCTTTTCTCTGTTTGCGTGTCTGATTCTATTTGTTTTCATGTCTGGGTTGGTGTTTGCAAGTCCAAGTATTTGTCTTTATTGGTTTGTCTATATAAAGTACCTGTCTTTCTCTGTTAACATGTCTGATTCTATTTGTTTGCATGTCTGGGTTGGTGTTTGCAAGTCCAAGTTTTTGTCTTTGTTGGTTTGTATACCTAAAGTGCATGTCTTTCTCTGTTGGCATGGCTGATTCTATTTGTTTGCATTTCTGGGCTGGTGTTTGCAAGTCCAAGTTTTTGTCTTTATTGGTTTGTATATATAAAGTGGCTATCTTTCTCTGTTTGCATGTCTGATTCTATTTGTTTACATGTCTGGGTCGGTGTATGAAAGTCCAAATATTTGTCTTTGTTGCTTTGTATATCTAAAGTGCCTGTCTTTCTCTGTTGGCAAGTCTGATTCTTTTTGTTTGCATGTAAGTGTTGATGTTTGCAAGTCAAAGTATCTTTTTTTGTTGGTTTGTATATCTAAAGTGCCTGTCTTTCTCTGTTTGATTGTCTGATTCTATTTGTTTACATGTCTGGGTTGGTGTTTGCAAGTCCAAGTATTTGTCTTTGTTGGTTTGTATATCGAAAGTGCCTGTCTTTCTCTGTTTGCAAGTTTGATTCTATTTGTTTGCATGTCTTGGTTGGTGTTTGCAAGTCCAAGTATTAGTCTTTGTTGGTTTGTATATCTAAAGTGCCTGTCTTTCTCTGTTTGCATTTATGATTCTATTTGTTTGCATGTCTTGGTTGGTGTTTGCAAGTCCCAGGAATTTGTCTTTGTTGGTTTGTATATCTAAAGCCCCTGTCTTTCTCTGTTTGCATGTCTGATTCTATCTGTTTGCATGTCTGGGCTGGTGTTTGCAAATCCAAGTATTTGTCTTTGTTTGTTTGTATATCTACAGAGCCTGTCGTTCTATGTTTGCATGTCTGATTCTATTTGTTTGCATATCTGGGTTAGTGTTTGCAAGTCCTTGTATTTGTCGTTTTTGGTTTTTATATATAAAGTGCATGTCTTTCTTTGTTTCCATGTCTGATTCTATTTTTTTGCATGTCTGGGTTGGTGTTTGCAAGTCCGACTATTTGTTTTTGTTGGTTTGTGTATCTAAAGCACCTGTCTTTCTCTGTTTGCATGTCTGATTCTATCTGTTTGCATGTGTGGGCTGGTGTTTGCAAATCCAAGTATTTGTCTTTGTTTGTTTGTATATCTAAAGTGCCTGTCTTTCTCTGTTTGCATGTCTGATTCTATTTGTTTGCATGTCCGGGTTGGTGTTTGCAAGTCCAAGTATTTGTCTTTGTTGGTTTGTATATCTAAAGTGCCTCTCTGTCTCTGTTTGCATGTCTGATTCTATTTGTTTGCATGTCTGGGTTGGTGTTTGCAAGTCCAAGGATTTGTCTTTGCTGGTTTGTATATCTAAAGGGCCTGTCTTTTTCTGTTTGAATGTCTGATTCTATTTGTTTGCATGTCTGGGTTGGTCTTTGCAAGTCCAAGTATTTGTCTTTATTGGTTTGTATATCTAAAGTCCCTTTTTTCTCTGTTTGCATGTCTGATTCTATTTGTTTGCATGCCTGAGTTGATGTTTGCTAGTCCAAGTATTTGTCTTTATTGGTTTGTATATCTAAAGTGACTGTCTTTTTCTATTTGCATGTCTGATTCTATTTGTTTGCATGTCTGGGTTGGTGTTTGCAAGTCTAAGAATTTGTCTTTGTTGATTTGTATATCTAAAGTGACTGTCATTTTCTGTTTGCATGTCTGATTCTATTTGTTTGCATGTCTGGGCTGGTGTTTGCAAGTCCAAGTATTTGTCTTTGCTGGTTTGTATATCTAAAGTACCTGTCTTTCTCTGTTTGCATGTCTGATTCTATCTGTTTACATGTCTGGGTAGGTGTTTGCAAGCCCAAGAATTTGTCTTTGTTGGTTTGCATATCTAAAGTGCCTGTCTTTCTCTGTTTGCATGTCTGATTCTACCTGTCTGCATGTCTGGGTTGATGTTGGCCAGTCCTAGTATTTTTCTGTGTTGGGTTGTATATCTAAAGTGTCTGTCTTTCTCTGTTTGCATGTCTGATTCTATTTGTTTGCATGTCTGGGCTGGTGTTTGCAAGTCCAAGTATTTGTCTTTGTTGGTTTGTATATCTAAAGTGCCTGTCCTTACTCTGTTTGCATGTCTGAGTCTTTTTGTTTGCATGGCTGGGTTGGTGTTTGCAAATCCAAGTTTTGATCTTTTTTGGTTTGTATATCTAAAGTACCTGTCTTTCTCTTTTTACATGTCTGATTCTATTTGTTTGAATGTATGCGTTGGGGTTTGCAAGTCCAAGGATTTGTCTTTGTTGGTTTGGATATCTAAAGTGCCTGTCTTTCTCTGTTTGCATGTCTGATTCTATTTGTTTGCATGTCTGGGTTGGTGTTTGCAAGTCCAAGTATTTGTCTTTGTTGGTTTGTATATCTAAAGTGCCTGTCTTTCTCTGTTTGCATGTCTGATTCTATCTGTTTGCATGTCTGGGTTGGTGTTTGCAAGTCCCAGGAATTTGTCTTTGTTGGTTTGTATATCTAAAGCACCTGTCTTTCTCTGTTTGCATTTCTGATTCTATCTGTTTGCATGTCTGGGGTTGTGTTTGCAATTCCAAGTATTTGTCGTTGTTGGTTTTTATCTCTTTAGTTCCTGTGTTTCTATGTTTTCATGTCTGATTCTTTTTGTTTTCATGTCCTGGTTGGTGATTGCTAGTCCAAGTATATGTCTTTGTTGGTTTGTATATCTAAAGTGCCTGTCTTTCTCTGTTTGCTTGTCTGTTTCTTTTTGTTTGTATGTCTGGGTTGGTGTTTACAAGTAAATGAGTGTGTCTTTGTTTGTTTGTATATATAAAGTTACTTTGTTTCTCTGTTTTCGTTTCTAATTATACTTGTGGGCAGGTATGGGCAAATTTTTAAAATTCTCAGTATCGGTTTTTATATCTAGAGTACCTGTCTTTATCTGTTCTCATGTGTGATTCTATTTGTGTGAATGTATGGGTTGGTGTTTTAAAGTCCAAGTATTTGTTTTTGTTGGTTTGTATATCTAAAGTGCCTGTCTTTCTCTGTTTGCAAGTCCAAGAATTTGTCTTTGTTGGTTTGTATATCTAAAGCACCTGTCTTTCTCTGTTTGCATATCTGATTCTACCTGTTTGCATGTCTGGGCTGATGTTTTCAAGTCCAAGTATTTGTCTTTGTTGGTTTGTATATCTAAAGTGCCTGTCTTTCTCTGTTTGTATGTCTGATTCTATTTGTTTGCATGTCTGGGTTGGTGTAACTGCATGTCCAAATACTTGGACTTGCAAACACCACCAAGACATGCAAACAAATAGAATCAGACATGCAAACAGAGGAAGACATGCACTTTAGATATACAAACCAACAAAGACAAATACATGGACTTGCAAACACCAGCCCAGACATGCAAACAAATAGAATCAGACATGCAAACACAGAAAGATATGAAATGTATATACACACAAAAACAAACAAAAATACTTTGAGTTGCAAACACCAACCCTGACTTGAAAACATATTTATTCAAACCTGCAAACAGAGAAACACAGGCACTTTAGATATACAAACCAACAAAGCAAAATACTTTTACTTGCAAACACCAGCCCTGACATGCAAACAAATAGAATCAGACATGCAAACAGAGAAAGACAGTCACTTTAGATATACAAAACAACAAAGACAAATACTTGGACTTGCAAACACCAACCCAGACATTCAAACAAATAGAATCAGACATGCAAACAGAGAAAGACAGTCACTTTAGATATATAAACCAACAAAGACAAATACTTTGACTTGCAAACATCAACTCAGACATGCAAACAAATAGAATCAGACATGCAAAAGAGAAAGACAGGCACTTTAGATATACAAACCATCAAAGATAAATACTTTGACTTGCAAACACCAACCCAGACATGCAAACAAATAGAATCAGACATGCAAACATAGAAAGACAGGCACTTTAGATATGCAAACCAACAAAGACAAATACTTGGACTTGCAAACACCAGCCCAGACATGCAAACAGGTAGAATCAGACATGCAAACAGAGAAAGACAGGCGCTTTAGATATACAAACCAACAAAGACAAATTCTTGGACTTGCAAACAGAGAAAGACAGGCACTTTAGATATACAAACCAACAAAAACAAATACTTGGACTTGCAAACACCAACCCATACATGCAAACAAATAGAATCAGACATGCAAACAGAGAAAGACAGGCACTTTAGATATACAAACCAAAAAAGACAAATACTTGGACTTGCAAACAAAAACCCAGACATGCAAAAAAATAGAATCAGACATGCAAACAGAGAAAGACAGGCACTTTAGATATACAAACCAACAAAGACAAATACTTGGACTTGCAAACATCAACCCAGGCATGCAAACAAATAGAATCAGACATGCAAACAGAGAAAGACAGGCACTTTAGGTATAAAAACCAATAAAGACAAATACTTGGACTTGCAAACACCAACCCAGACATGCAAACAAATAGAATCAGACATGCAAACAGAGAAAGACAGGCACTTTAGATATACAAACCAACAAAGACAAATACTTGGACTTGCAAACACCAACCCAGACATACAAACAAATAGAATCAGACATGTTAACAGAGAAAGACAGGTACTTTAGATATACAAATCAATAAAGACAAATACTTGGACTTGCAAACACCAACCCAGCTTGTTGGTTTGTATATCTAAAGTGCCTGTCTTTCTCTGTTTGCATGTCTGATTCTATTTGTTTGCATGTATGGGTTGGTGTTTGCAAGTCCAAGTATTTGTTTTTGTTGGTTTGTATATCTAAAGTGCCTGTCTTTCTCTGTTTGCAAGTCCAAGAATTTGTCTTTGTTGGTTTGTATATCTAAAGCGCCTGTCTTTCTCTGTTTGCATGTCTGATTCTACCTGTTTGCATGTCTGGGCTGGTGTTTGCAAGTCCAAGTATTTGTCTTTGTTGGTTTGAATATCTAAAGTACCTGTCTTTCTATGTTTGCATGTCTGATTCTATTTGTTTGCAGGTCTGGGTTGGTGTTTGCAAGTCAAAGTATTTGTCTTTGTTGGTTTGTATATCTAAAGTGCCTGTCTTTCTCTGTTTGCATGTCTGATTCTATTTGTTTGCATGTCTGAGTTGATGTTTGCAAGTCCAAGTATTTGTCTTTGTTGGTTTTTATATCTAAAGTGCCTGTCTTTCTCTGTTTGCATGTCTGATTCTATTTGTTTGCATGTCTGGGTTGGTGTTTGCAAGTCCAAGTATTTGTCTTTGTTGGTTTGTATAACTAAAGTGACTGTCTTTCTCTGTTTGCATGTCTGATTCTATTTGTTTGCATGTCTGGGTTGGTGTTTGCAAGTCAAAGAATTTATCTTTTTTTGTTTGTATATCAATAGTACCTGTCTTTCTCTGTTTGTATGTCTGATTCTATTTGTTTGCATATGTGGGTTGGTGTTTTCAAGTCAAAGTATCTGTCTTTTATGTTGTGTATATCTAAAGTTACTGTCTTTCTCTGTTTGAATGTCTGATTCTATGTGTTTGCATGTCTGGGTTGATGTTTGCAAGTCCAAGTATTTGTCTTTGTTGGTTTTTATATCTAAAGTGCATATCTTTCTCTGTTTGCATGTCTGATTCTATTTGTTTGCATGTCTGGGTTGGTGTTTGCAAGTCCAAGTATTTGTCTTTGTTGGTTTGTATAACTAAAGTGACTGTCTTTCTCTGTTTGCATGTCTGATTCTATTTGTTTTCATGTCAGGGCTGGTGTTTGCAAGTCCAAGTATTTGGCTTTGATGGTTTTTATATCTAAAGTGACTGTCTTTCTCTGTTGGCAAGTTTGATTCTTTATGTTTATAAGTCATGGTTGGTGTTTGCAAGTACAAGAATTTGTCTTTGTTGGTTTGTAAATCTAAAGTGACTATCTTTCTGTGTTTGCATGTCTGATTCTTATTTGTTTGCATGTCTGGGTTGGTGTTTGCAAGTCCAAGTATTTGTCTTTGTTGGTTTGTATATCTAAAGTGCCTGTCTTTCTCTGTTTGCATGTCTGATTCTATTTGTTTGCATGTCTTGGTGGTGTTTGCAAGTCCAAGTATTTGGACATGCAGTTACACCAACCCAGACATGCAAACAAATAGAATCAGACATGCAAACAGAGAAAGACAGGCACTTTAGATATACAAACCAACAAAAACAAATACTTGGACTTGCAAACACAAACCCATACATGCAAACAAATAGAGTCAGACATGCAAACAGAGAAAGACAGGTGCTTTAGATATACAAACCAATAAAGACAAATTCTTGGACTTGCAAACAGAGAAAGACAGGCACTTTAGATATACAAACCAACAAAAACAAATACTTGGACTTGCAAACATCAAACAATACATGTAAAAAAATAGACTCAGACATTCAAACAGAGAAAGATATGCACTTTATATACAAAAAGAAATAAAGAACGAAACTTTGACTTTCAAAAACCAACCCAGATATGCAAACAAGTAGAATCAGACATGAAAACCGAAACATAAATTAACATTATATATAAAAACAAACAACAAAAAATACTTGTACTTGCACACACCAGCCCAGACATGCAAAAAAAAAGAATCAGACATGCAAACAGAGAAAGACAGGCACTTTAGATATACAAACCAACAAAGACAAATACTTGGACTAGCAATCACCAACCCAGACATGCAAACAAAAAGAATCAGACATGCAAACAGAGAAAGACAGGCACTTTAGATATACAAACAAACAAAGACAAATACTTGGATTTGCAAACACCAGCCCACACATGCAAACATATAGAATCAGAAATGCAAACAGAGAAAGACAGGGACTTTAGATATACAAACCAACAAAGACAAATACTGGGACTTGCAAACACCAACCCAGACATGCAAACAGATAGAATCAGACATGCAAACAGAGAAAGACAGGCACTTTAGACATACAAACCAGCAAAGACAAATTCTTGTACTTGTAAACACCAAACCGGACATGCAAACAAATTAAATCACACAGGCAAACAGAGAAAGACAGTCACTTTAGATATACAAACAAATAAAGAAAGATACTTGGACTTGCAAACACCAACCCAGACGTGCAAACAAATAGAATCAGACATGCAAACAGAAAAAGACAGATACTTTAGATATACAAACCAATAAAAACAAATACTTGGACTTGCAAACACCAACCCAGACATACAAACAAATTGAATCAGACATGCAAACAGAGTAAGGACAGGCACTTTAGATATACAAACAAACAAAGACAAATACTTGAACTTGCAAACACCAACCCGGATAAGTAAACAAATAGAATCAGACATGCAAACAGAGAAAGACAGATACTTTAGATATACAAACCAACAAAAACAAATACTTGGACTTGCAAACACAAACCCATACATGCAAACAAATAGAATCAGACATGCAAACAGATAAAGACAGGCACTTTAGATATACAAAGCAAAAAAAACAAATACTTGGATTTGCAAACACCAACCCAGACATGCAAACAAATAGAATCAGACATGCAAACAGAGAAAAACAGGCACTTTAGATATACAAACCAATAAATACAGATACCTTGACTTGCAAAAACCAACCTAGCCATACAAACAAATAGAATCAGACATGAAAACACAGAAAGACAGCCATTTTAGATATAAAAACCAACAAACAACAACTATATGAAAAGAAAACACATAAACTTAAATTCCAACAAATAGAATCAGACATGCAAACAGAAAAAAACAGATACTTTAGATATACAAACCAATAAAAACAAATACTTGGACTTGCAAACAACAACCCAGCCATACAAACAAATTGAATCAGATATGCAAACAGATAAAGACAGTCACTTTAGATATACAAACCAACAAAGACAAATACTTGGACTTGCAAACACCAACCAGACATGCAAACAGAGAAAGACAGTCACTTTAGATATACAAACCAACAAAGACAAATACTTGGACTTGTAAACACCAACCCAGACATGCAAAATCATATAATCGGCATTGCAAACAGAGCAAGACATGTACTTTAGATATACAAAACAAAAGAGACACATACTTGGACTTTTAAAAACCTACTCAGACATGTAAACAAAAAGAATCAGACATGCCAACAGAGAAAGACAGGCACTTTAGATATACAAACAAACAAAGACAAATACTTGGATTTGCAAACACCAGCCCAGACATGCAAACATATAGAATCAGAAATGCAAACAGAGAAAGACAGGTGCTTTAGATATACAAACCAACAAAGACAAATTCCTTGGACCTGCAAACACCAACCCAGACATGAAAACAGATAGAATCAGACATGCAAACAGAGAAAGACTGGCACTTTAGACATATAAACCAACAAACAAAAATGCTTGGACTTGCAAACATAATCAAAGACATGCAAACTAATAGAATCAGACATGTAAACAGAAAAAAACAGGCACTTTAGATATACAAACCAACAAAGACAAATACTTGGACTTGCAAACACCAACCCAGACATGCAAACAAATAGAATCAGACATGCTAACAGAGAAAGACAGGTACTTTAGATATACAAACCAAAAAAGATAAATAATTGGACTTGAAAACACAAACCCAGACATGCAAACAAATAGAATCATACGTTCAAACAGAGAAACACAGTCACTTTAGATATACAAAGCAACACAGACAAAAACTTTGACTCGCAAACACCAACCCAGACATGCAAAGAAATAGAATCATACATGCAAACAGAGAAAGAAAGCCAGTTTAGATATACAAACCAACAAAGACAATAACTTGGATTTGCAAACACCAGCCGAGACATGCGAACAAAATTGATTCAAAAAAGTATTTTAAAAAATGTGGGGCCCCGGGGGCACTTGGAGTGACTGGGGGGCATTTGGGGGCCCGTGGGCCCTTTGAGGGCTCGGGGGGCCTCGGGAGGGGCCGGGGGGATAGGGTCCTTTGGGGTTGGGGTAGGGGTACCCTTTGGGGTTGGGGTAGGGGGATCGGGGCCCTTTGGGGTTGGGGTAGGGAGGCCCTTTGGGGTTGGGGTAGGGGACCTCACAACATTGTTCAAATGGAACTTGTGTATTATAACGACCACATAGTTTCACCCTAAAATCCTCTTCTAAATCATCTTCTAAAATCATCTTTTAAAATGCATCAAATGGTTTCGCTTAAATAATCCCCTAAAATGTGTCGAGCGGTTTAGCCCAAATAATCCCTAAACGTAATTTCTGCGTGTTCCTTTTGTTCGGCATCCTGTCACATTTGAAATTCCTAAGTAACCGTTTCCCGCGTTAATCTCTTCATCTCATAGGTGTTCCTTTCTACACTATTATGGTTTCGATAGAATATTAATTTTATCGCTAAGTCTACAGATCAGAGAAGCCATACTTAAAAAATAGAATATTAATCTACCTCTTTAGAGTCCCGTATAATTCCTAGGAAACAAGTGATGTCATTTCTAATTCCCCTTTCGTGAATCAGTAATTCCCCTTAGAAACAAAAGATAAATTCCCCTTGAGTCGATCAATACATTCCCCTCGATTATGCAAATCAATTACTCGGAAATTCTCTCCCCTTGATTATGCAAATCCAGTTCTCAGAAATTCGTTCCCCTTCGTGGATCGATAATCCTTGAACAAATTATCTCCCGTCAGCATTAGACTAAATTGTAGATGGCAGCACATGTGTTCGCCCAGTATTCTTTAGGTCATTCATACTTTTATTTTTGGACTTCCCTGCACAAATTTCGTTGTGGAAAGACTTTTCAGCATTCTGAAAACAGTAAAAAATGAAAAGAGTAATGGGCTCAAAATCGTAACTTTGGCTGCGAAGATTTCTGTCAAGTATGGGATGAAACGTAAAGGCCCCCCCCCACGTTCACCGAGAGTTTGAAGAGACAAATGAAGTCCATGAAATCCGATGCTACTGCGTCCGAATGCGTCGCTTTTTGAGGCACTGGGAAAGACGATGGGGATGGCGACGACAATGCTGACTCGGGGTATCAATCTTAGTATTTGGTGTTTTCTCTTGGATCTTATTGTTTGGTAATTCTCATTAACTTTTCCTGAATACAAATTAAAGGGCGTCTGCATTCGGCATTTTCTGGAAAACTGGGAGGCAGGTAGCAGTATACACTAGTTAAAATCGAATAATTCAAAACATCAAAGCTTTCCTTAAATCAAGCTTTATGTGATTCATTTTTGCTACTATACTCTGCTTCAAATTAACAACTCAATATATATAATAAAAAAAACATCAAAACAAAATATTTCGTGAAAAAGCGACCGGTTGGATATCGTTCATGTCAATCCTTCGTAGCAATCAAACAGTTCGTGGTAACAAACTGTAACTAAGGAGCGACCCGGCTCAATGGTGACCGAAACTCTAAAAAACAGAATTTTGGTACCAATAGATACATCAAAAGAATCAAATTTTAATTCTGATTTCAAATATATAAAATTCATCAAGTTTAATCGTACCCATCAAAAGTTACGCGCCTGAGAAAATGTGGTTGATTTTCGAAAAAAAGGGGAAAGACCCCATAAAAGCTATAAAAAATTAATGACAATTACATCGTTATATGAAGTGTATGAGAAAACCCCACTTTAAAACCTTTAATCTTTCATCATTATCACTGTAGACTTTTGCATTTTTTGCAAGAAGAAAGATCACGGATACGTGTTTATTTGTTTGTTTTTTGTTCCCAGGGGTAATCGTATTGACCCATTGGTCCTAGAATATCGTAGGAGGGCTCATTGGAACGGAAATTAAAAGTTCTAGTGCCCTTTTTAAGTGGCCAAAAAATGGAGGGCAACTAGGCCCCCTCCCACGCTCATTTTTTTCTCAAAGTCACCCAATTAAAATTTTGAGATAGTCATTTTGTTCAGCATAGTCGAAAATCTAATAAATATGTCTTTTACGATGACTTAATCCCCCACAGTTCCCAGGGGAAGGGCTGCAAGTTATGAACTTTGCCCATTGCTTGCATATTGTATTGGTTATTGGAAAGTATACAGACATTTTCAGGAAGAATTTTTTTCTGGTGGGGGGGGGGGGCGGGGGGAGGGGGATACTTGGGAGAATCTATCCGTGGAGGATGTTTCTTTGGGGTATGGGACATTTATATGAAGGGGGCGCCGGATTTCCAAGCATTATTTAAAAAACGATCAGAAATCAAATTAAAAAAAACAAGTTTTTTCAACTGAAAGTAAGAAGCAACATTAGAACTTAAAACGAAAAGAAATTATTACGTATATGAGGGGGTTATCCCTCAAGTCCATACCTCGCTCTTTACGCTACAGTTTTTTTTAGTGCTTTCAAAAGAGCTATCTATTCTAATTAAAAGGCCTTTGTGATTCAGGGGTTTTTGAATTAAAATTTTTTTAACTTTTAACACAAAGAGCGTGGTATTGACTAACGGGAGAACCCCATCATAGACGTAATAACATATACGTAATAAAAAAAACGATAAGAAAAACAAGCGATACGGCTCAATATTTATCTAAACATTTAAAAACGGAACTTTGATGTCAATAAATACATTAAAAGGATGGGTTTATAGTGCTGATTCTAAATATATGAATATTATTAAGTTCTGTATTACTCATCAAAGGATACTAACTACTACTACTAACAACTCATCGCAGCACCAAGCCGCCTGAGGCCAACACAGCTACGCACGCTCCTCCTCCACCCCAATCTATTCAAAGCCTCCCTTTTTACACCCGCCCACGAAGTTCCTATTTCCTTTAAATCTTTCTTTATGACGTCCTCCCAACCCAGACGGGGACGACCTGCTTTCCGCTTAGCCCTAGATGGTTGGCCAAAAAGAACAATCTTCGGCAATCTGTCATCCTTCATCCGAACAACATGCCCTAACCACCTCAACCTTTCTTTCATTATAGACCTAGAAAGCGGTATTGAACCACATTTTTCGTATAGCCTATTGTTTGAAATACGGTCAGTCAGCCGGGAACCCAGAACAATCCTTAAGCAATTTCTCTGGAAGACATCTAGCAAATCTTTATCCCCTTTTCGGAACGCCCATGCTTCAGGGCCATATTTGACCACTGTCATCACTGTAGCTTCCAATATTCTATTCTTGGTTTGCAGACTTATCTTCCTATTCTTCCAGACTTTTTTTTAACTGTGAAAAAATACCCTGAGCCTTGGCTATTCTATTTTGAACATTTTCACTGCCCCCACCATCTTTACTAATAATACTACCAAGGTAAGTGAAACTGCCCACCTGATCAATCTTTTCATTACCCAACGTCACCTTTTCATCTTCACTTATTCCTAGCCTTAGTGACTTGGTCTTCCTAACATTAATTTTCAAACCAATTCTAGCACCCTGAACTCGCAAAACCTCTAAAACTTCATTCATTTTGCTCACACTTTCATCTAGGATGCTTAAATCATCAGCATAATCTAATTCCAGGTGATTTCTTCCTCCCCATTTGATTCCGTGGTCTCCCATTGCCTTTCCTGTGCTCCTTAAAACAAAGTCCATCAAAGTAATCCATATAAAGGGTGATAGAACTCAACCCTGCTTAACTCCTGATTTAATACAAAACCAGCTGCTAACCTCATTTCCTACCTTAACCGCAGCAGTGGTATTCTCGTGCATAGCACTAATAACTTTAATGTATTTGTCTGGTATACCACACAAAAATAAAACCTTTACTTAAGCTCTTCCATCAACAGAATCGAACACTTGCTCATAATCTATAAAACTGAGGACCAAAGGTGTTTGAAAACTTAGGCACTTCTCAATTATTAACCTAAGAGTGAAAATTTGGTCAACACATCCTCTACCTTTTCTAAAACCGCACTGTTCTTCTCTTAAAACTTTGTCTACGGCTTCTCTCAGTCTAAAAAGTATAATATTACTAAGTAGTGTGCTACCTACAGAGACCAGACTAATGCCTCGATAATTACCACACTCACTTTTATCACCTTTCTTATAAAGTGGCTTAATTAAGGTTTTCCTAAAATCGTTAGGTACTTCCCCTTTTTCAAAAATCATATTCATAATCTCCAATAACTTATTTCTAACCTCAGAGCCACCATATTTAAGAAACTCATTTACGACCCTCTCAGCACCTGGAGCCTTATTATTCTTTAATCCTTTTAGTACTGTTTCTAATTCCTCCTCACAAAACAAATCTTCCTTCACCTCCAAGGTATCACAAACTTTTTCATTTTCCTCTATATTTTTTCCTGCAACTCTATCTCGGTTAAGCAAATTCTCAAAATGTTCGGCCCATCTCGCTTTAGCTTTTGTCTTATCGCTAATTGCCACCCCATTCCTATCTTTAACTGGGACAAGTCCGGATTGACTACTACCTCTCAATTTGTTAACGTGCCAGTACAATATTTTACTATTATGCCGTCTAGCTGCATCTTCTAAATCCTCGGCAATTTTATCCATGGCCTCCACTTCACACCTCCTTAGTTCATATTTCAATGCTTTCTCCACTTTCTTCACATTTCTTTTGTTTTCATGTGATCTCTCACTCAGATAATTCTTGTACAAGTCCTTTCTCCTTTCTATTAAACTTAAAGCTTTTTCACTAATATTCTTAGCTGCAGTTCTAGCTTTCTTCCCTAATACACCTTCAGCAACTTCACAAATTATTTTTCTAAAATTATTCCAACCATCTTCCACATTATCAAATTTTAAACTCTCAAGTTTAGTATTCAACTGTTCCTGGAAAGTTTTTCTCAAATTCTCATCCTGGAGTCTACTAACATCATAACTTCTCGGGAGATACTTACCCTTCCGATTTTTCAGCTTTAAATTAACCCTTGACACTACTAGATGGAGATCTTTATTTTTAACATCAATAACAGCACTCCTATATACCCTAGTATCTTGTATTGATCCTACTAGTCTTCGGTTTACTATAACATAATCTATAGGGTTTGCTGTCTTACCATCACGTGAATACCATGTTAGCTTATGAGCCATTTTATGACCAAACACCGTATTGGTTATAACTAGATTGTTATACCTACAAAATTGCAAAAGTCTGTATCCATTACTGTTTTCTTTTCCTACACCAAATTTACCTAAGCTGGGATACCATCTATCCTTATTTCTACCAACCTGGGCGTTAAAATCTCCCAGCAATAACATCATATTTCTACGTGGGACCTTGTCTATTTGATCCTGTAACTGTAAGTAGAATTCATCTGAGTCACTAGTATCTCCATCAGTCGGTTCTACAGGGGCGTATACTACTATAACTGATACCTTGAACTTTCTAGTCATAAAATGAGCAATTAGTATTCTGTTATTAATACATTCCCAGCCTAAACAAGACTTAGCCGCTTCCTTATTCATCATGAGCCCTACTCCCTGTCTATGTAACCCATCCTTCCTGCCTGAGTAAACAAATTCTATATCACCTATTTTCATGCTTCCTACCCCTGGGATATGAGTTTCTGAAACTCCTAATAAATCCAGTCCGAATCGTCTGAATTCGTCAGTCAAAATGTCGATACGATAGTCATTTTTTAATGTCGTAACATTCCAAGTTCCAATTTTCATGTTCTTTCAATCATTGAAATTTTTTTCGCCTCAGGAAAAGCAATGATCCCGGATACCAGTGCCGGACGGGGACTAACACATCTTCTCAAGTCTACACCGAAGTGCTTAAGCCGGCTTAGACCCGGACAGCAAGAAATCCCTGGGACCTCCATTTGAATGGAGGCTTTGTGTAATCCTGGGCCCATCTCGGTCACAACATGGTTTTCAGCACTTGGCGATGCTCTTCTATCAACAAGAGTTGAAATTCTGCACGGACAATCTCAAGCCTATTACCTCCGGCTCATAATATATTCATGCCTACAAATATTATGCTACTATGGGGAGCCCACACATAATAGATAGATTAGCTAAGAAGAGGTTTTTCAGCCCAAATACGCCCATCAAAACATACCAATCCCAGAAGAATTGTCCATTAGTCAGAATCACGTGCGAATGCTGTGTCGTTTACTAGGCTATAATTTCCTCGAGGGGCGCCACTCCTCCAGTAGGAATAGAGTTGACCGCAAGGTCCCCAGTCTTGCAGGGACCCCAAAAGTGTTGAGGCAGCCCTTTGCAGAGGCCGTTTTTCATAGATCTAAAACTTACGCCCTGCCGCAGTTGTCCTCCTATAGAGGACAAAGGCTACGAGCCTGAGAAAATTTACCTGATTTTTTAAAGAGAGGGGAAACATCCCCTAAAAGTGAAAGAATTTTATTGAAAATAACACCTTCAGATTCGGCGTATCAGAAAACCCTATAACATAGGTTTCAAGCTCATATCTGCAAAAATCTGTAACTTTGTATTTTTTGCCAGAAGAAAAATATACGAATATAGAAGTTCGTTACGTAAGTTAATTTGTAAATTACGTCAGAACCAAATTTAGAGACAGCCATTTAGCAAAAGAAAAGTAATATTTTTATGCAAATTTTGTTTACTCATTCAATGACGGTGAGCCAAAATAAAAGCTGCATTAACTAAAAAATGATCAGAAATTAAATAAAAAAAAACAAGTTTTTTAAACTGAAAGTAAGGAGTGACATTAAAACTTAAAACGAACAGAAATTATTCCGTATATGAAAGGGGTTGTCCCCTCCTCAACGCCTCGCTCTTTACGCTAAAGTTTAACTCTGTCTCACAACACTTTAGCGTAAAGAGCGAGGCGTTGAGGAAGGGACAGCCCCTTTCATATACAGAATAATTTCTGTTCGTTTTAAGTTTTAATGTCGCTCCTTACTTTCAGTTTAAAAAACTTGTTTTTTTATTTAATTCAAATAAAAACGAGGGTGTTGCAAAAGTAGCAATAGGGAAGGAAAAAATAATGGCAAAGAAAAACAAACAAATAAAATATATTCCTATCGTCCAGAATTTGGAATCTGGACCCGGAATCTATAAATCAAAACCGAACTTAACTAGTCGATAAATACAAAGCATTGTTTTAAAAGTCAAAAGAATATATTTTGGTAATCGTAAAAGGTCTTGAGTTTCAAAATAAGTCGTCTTGAACAAATGCTATTAGCAGTCCTCCCAATAGGTCTTTACTTGTAATTAAATAAAAAAAACAAGTTTTTAAACTCAAAGGAAGGAGCGACATTAAAACTTAAAACGAACAGAAATTATTCTGTATATGAAAGGGGCTGTCCCCTCCTCAACGCCTCGCTCTTTACGCTAAAGTTTTTTATTGTTTTAAAAAATAAAGTTGTGAGACAGAGTCAAAATTTAGCGTAAAGAGCGAGGCGTTGAGGAGGGGACAGCCCCTTTCATATACGGACTAATTTCTGTTCGTTTTAAGTTTTAATGTCGCTCCTTACTTTCAGTTTAAAAAACTTGTTGTTTTTTTAAATTCAAATAAAAACGAGGGTGTTGCAAAAGTAGCAATAGGGAAGGAAATAATAATGGCAAAGAAAAACAAATAAAATATATTCCTATCGTCCAGAATTTGAGATCTGGACCCGGAATCTATAAATCGAAACCGAACTTAACTAGTCGATAAATACAAAGCATTGTTTTAAAAGTCAAAAGAATATATTTTGGTAATCGTAAAAGGTCTTGAGTTTCAAAATAAGTCGTCTTGAACAAATGCTATTAGCAGTCATCCTAATAGGTCTTTACTTGTAATTAAATAAAAAAAACAAGTTTTTTAAACTGAAAGTAAGGAGCGACATTAAAACTTAAAACGAAGAGAAATTATTCTGTATATGAAAGGGACTGTCCCCTCCTCAACGCCTCGCTCTTTACGATAAAGTTTTTATTATTTAAAAAAAAAGAGTTATGAGAAAGAGTCAACCTTTAGCGAAAAGCGCGAGGCGTGGCGGAGGGGACAGTCTCTTTCAAATACGGAATAATTTCTGTTCGTTTTAAGTTTTAATGTCGCTCCTTACTTTCATTTTAAAAAACTTGTTTTTTTTATTTAATTCAAATAAAAACGAAGGTGTTGCAAAAGTAGCAATAGGGAAGGAAATAATAATGGCAAAGAAAAACAAACAAATAAAATATATTCCTATCGTCCAGAATTTGAGATCTGGACCCGGAATCTATAAAGAAAGAAAAACGAGCAAAAATGGGGTTTTTATAGGCCAAATGAAGATACTGAAAAAACGAAGCGAATATTTCGAGAGGACAAACGCCTCTCTTCTTCAGCGCGAAACGAAACGATGTATCAATAAAAGCCAAAAATTAAAACCAACTACCTAACAACCATAAAATCGAGTTATTCGCCAATATCCGCGATTTGCACAAAATCCAAAAAATATGAACTGCCATCGACGGATACTAGCAAACAACTGAACAAGGAAAGGAATCAATTCATTCAATCGAAAAACAAAACGAACCAGCAATTAAATAAGTTGGAAAACTATGTCATTTGATTTCGGATTTTAATTAAGGCATTTCTTGCAGACACCCTTTGAGACCTAAGGGGTTGTTCATGTGTTTGATTAGATGATTGGGAAAGTGGTTCAAGGTTTATTTCAGGGATCACTAAAGTATCGGCTTCTCTTTTGAGAAAACCGAAATATGACTCGTTTATTCTTAAATAACCGGAATATCTTTTTAAAGCTAGACCTAAATGTTGGTATTTATAAATTTCAACAGCTTCTCTGTAGTGCTGGACAATACCTTTATCATTCGAAATAAGACTATCTTGATTAAACAAAATAGTATGGTCTGTTTTTTCAAAAATGTGCTCTGCAAGGGCAGAGTCAAAATTTTCTGTTGTTTTCCACTTTTTAAGTGTATTATTAATTGAACTAGAGTGCTGAGTTAATCTATCTGTTAGTCGCTGATTAGTTCTTCCAATATACCAAAGACCACACGAACAAGGAATTCTGTAGACACCGGAGTTTTCACCTATAGGGATAGGGTCTTTTCCTTGATAAATTTGGGACCTGATAGACCGATGAACCGAACTTAACTAGTCGATAAATACAAAGCATTGTTTTAAAAGTCAAAAGAATATATTTTGGTAATCGTAAAAGGTCTTGAGTTTCAAAATAAGTCGTCTTGAACAAATGCTATTAGCAGTCATCCTAATAGGTCTTTACTTGTAATTAAATAAAAAAAACAAGTTTTTTAAACCGAAAGTAAGGAGCGACATTAAAACTTAAAACGAACAGAAATTATTCTGTACATGAAAGGGGCTGTCCCCTCCTCAACGCCTCGCTCTGTACGCTAAAGTTTTTTATTGTTTTAAAGAATAAAGTTGTGAGACAGAGTCAAACTTTAGCGTAAAGAGCGAGTTGTTGAGGAGGGGACAGTCCCTTTCATATACGGAATAATTTCTGTTCGTTTTAAGTTTTAATGTCACTCCTTACTTTCAGTTGAAAAAACTTGTTTTTTTTATTTATTTTCTGATCGTTTTTTAGCTAATGCAGCTTTTATTTTGGCTCACCGTCATTAAATAAGTAAACAAACTTTGCATAAAAATTTTACTTCTCTTTTGCTAAATGGATGTCTCTAAATTTGGTTATGACGTAATTTACAAATTAACTTACGTAACGAACTTCTATATTCGTATATTTTTCTTCTGGCAAAAAATACAAAGTTGCAGATTTGCAGATATGAGTTTGAAACCTATGTAATTGGGTTTTCTGATACGCTGAATCTGACGGGGTGATTTTCATTAAAATTCTTTCACTTGTAGGGGACGTTTCCCCCCTCTTTAAAAAATCGGGTAAATTTTCTCAGGCTCGTAGCCTTTGATGAGTAGTACTAAACTTAATAAAATTTATATATTTAGAATCAGCATTATAAACACATTCTTTTGATACATTTATTGACATCAAAATTCCGTTTTTAAAAGTTTCGATTACTATTGACCCGTATCGCTTGTTTTATTTAATTGTTTTTTTTTATTATGTATATGTTATTACGTATATGAGGGGGTTCTCCCCGTAGTCAATACCACGCTATTTAAGTTAAAAGTTAAAAAAAAATTGATTCACAAACCCCATAATCAAAAAGTCCTTTTAATTAGAATATATAGCTCTTTTTAAATAACTAAAAAAAACTGTCGCGTATAGAGCGTGTTTTTGACTTGGGGGAGAACCCCCTCACATACGTTATAATTTCTGTTCGTTTTAATTTCTAATGTTGCTTCTTACTTTCAGTTGAAAAAACTTGTTTTTTTTATTTAATTTCTGATCGTTTTTTAAATAATGCTTGGAAATCCGGCCCCCCCTTCATAGAAATGTCCCTTACCCCAGAGAAACATCCTCCACGGAAAGATTCTCCAGAGTCATCCCCTCCTCTCGCCCCCCCCCCCCTCCAGAAAAAAAAATCCTTCCTGAAATGTCTGTATACTTCCCAATAACCAATAAATAATGCTGGCAAGTCCGGCGCCCCCTTCATGGCAATTTCCCTTCCACCATGAAAACGTCCTTCATGGAAAGGTCCTCCAACATAACCCCTGACCCACCCACCCCCGCCCACTACCAGAAAAAAACCCTCCTGAAAACTTCTGTATACTTCCCAACACAGTTTATATAATTATCCAGTATGATCTTTCCCTATCTCACCCATTATAAAAACCCGGACCAAGGTGCAAGTGCTCCAGAGAACGTTTTTGCAGATAGAAACATGGCGGCATCAGATCTTTTCACGGGTAGACAAGTCAGGCTGTGATCTAATCGGAAACAAGTGGAAACCCGCTATTACGAATAATGCACTTTGTTGGAAACAATCGGAAACAGACTAACCCGCTAATGTAGAAAGAAGTGGGAGGAGCTTTTTGTTCGCACCGAGAACGAAGACCAGAAATGATCTGCGATAAGTTTACTGGATAATTATATGAACTGTGCTTCCCAATAACCAATACTGTATGTTAACATTGGGTAAAGTTCATAACTTTTAGCCCTCCCCCTGGGGACTTCGGGGGATTAAGTCATCCTAAAAGACATATTTATCATATTTTAGACCATGCTGAACAAAATGGCTATCTCAAAATTTTGATCGGGTGACTTTGGGAAAACAATGAGCGTGGGAGGGGGCCTAGTTGCCCTCCATTTTTTTTTGTTCACTTAGAAAGGGCTCCAGAACTTTTAATTTCCGTTAAATGAGCCCTTCCACGATATTCTAGGACCACTGGGTCAATACGATCACCCCTGGGGAAAAAAAACAAAAAAAAAAACCCATCCGTGATCTTTCTTCTGGCAAAAAAAATGCAAAATTCCACGTCTTTGTAGATAGGAGCTTGAAACCTCTACAGTAGGGTTCTCTGATACGCTGAATATGATGGTGTGATTTTTTTTAAGGTTGTACAATTTGTAGGGGGTCTCTCCCCCTTTTTTTGAAAATCAGTCAAATTTTCTCAGGCGCCTAACTTTTGATGGGTAGCACTAAACTTGATGAAAATTATATATTTGAAATCAGCATCGAAATCTGATTCTTTTGATTTATCTATTGGTATCGAAAACCCGTTTTCTAGAGTTTCGGTTACCATTGAGCCGGGTCGCTCCTTACTTACAGTTCGTTACCACGAACTGTTTGACTTGGAAAGAAGTCAGAAAATGGGGAAACTTTGACCGATTTTGGTATTGAAAATAGGGATTTTTAGGGGTTTTCCACCAGCCTTTAAGGGATTCAAAAAATTTAAAGCAGAAACACTGGTAATATAGCGTAAGAATCAACATTGTTAACTTTCCTGTTCAAATAGTAAGCAAGATACAATACTTACTTACGGGTTGTGTCCTACTGTAATTCTACTCTTTTTTTTTCGCACTTAAATACTTTATTCCCACATTAGTGGAATGGAATCACTGGGTCAAGTGTGTCTCTGAAGAATGGTTGTCCTAAAGACGGAAGAGGATTGGTAGATGTTTCCAGAGAAATTGCCTACGGCTTCTTTTGGGTACCCAACTGACTGAACGTATCTCAAACAGTAGGCTCTGCGAAAAATGTGGTTCAAGTCCGCTTACTAGGGCTATAATGAGTGAAAGGTTGAAATGGCTAGGATACATTCTGCGGTTGAATGATGATAGATTGCCAAAGAACGTCCTTGTCAACCAGCCATCTGTGCCAAACAAAAAGCACGTTGTCATGAATCGTGTGGGGGTTGTTGCAAGAAAAGATCTAAGGGAAATGGGAGCTTCTTAGGTAGGTGTAAAGAGGGATGCTTTGAATAGATTGGGACGAAGGAGAAGCGTGCATAGCTATGTTGGCCTGAAGCAGCATGGTGTTGCAGTGGGTTTTTAGTAACAGTAGTTGTAGTATTGGTAGTAGTATAAAGAAAATATGCAGTTTTTATGAGCCTACTAAGGAGGCGTGGCATTTTCGGCACTGATAACATCTGATAAGAGTCAAATACTACTTTTTGGAGTGATCACACATGCGTAATGGATGACTAATCTACCCCCCCCCCCCCCCCCGAAAAAGACACATATTTGAAGGGATGGTAAAAACTGAACCCAGAAAATGGCAGCTAGTGATGATTCAGCTATTTAGTAAAATAATTTATGTCAATAAAAATAAATAGTAACAGTCAGAGAAGACGCAAAATAATGATTTCCTATCAACTAAAGTGTTAAGCTCAGTGACTTATAATATATAAGTAAACTATATGTAAAGCGTGACACGCTTATGAAAAAACCGAAATTTTGAGGGGAAACAGATATGGATCCTTTTTTTAACGTATTATTAACTCGTCAAATTGCCACAACAGACCGATCACTGTACTACGAATACAACAACTAAAACAAAACAAACAACAAAAAGAAAATAAAAGAAATAACAACAAAGAAAAATTGTAATGCAAGAAAAAATGCTTACTTAATAGAGACCCATAGCTTTGGTTACAGATTAAATAAAACTTTTATCAACGAAAGTAAGTTGGAAATCTAAGGAAATTCTAAAGGTAAACAAAGGTATGTCTAGCAGGGAAGAACCGGGCTTTTTGTGGGAGATTATTTGAAAAAAACTACGTTTTCTAAAGAGTTAAAGAGGCTGAGTTACAAGGTCGAACCTTAAAACGTACAGGGATTAGGAGGCACAGTTGAGGGGGCTGCCGCCCCCCAAACCCCCGCTTTCGCAGCCTTTAAATAAAAAAAAAAAAATTAAACTGAAAGTAAGGAGCGACATTAAATCTTAAAACGAACAGAAATTATTCCGTATATGAAAGAGGCTGTGCCCTCCTCCACGCCTCGCGCTTTACGCTAAAGTTTTAATTTATCAAAACTCTTTTTTTAAAAAAAAAAAACTTTAGCGAAACGAGCGAGGCGTTGAGGAGGGCACTGCCTCAAAAAACCAAATATAGCCACTTACAATTCATCATTTCTTTTTTTTTCTTAGCCACGCCTACAGGCCACAGTTGGCAACGGATCCGGTTGAATGAGGACTCATTTGAAGCAGAATTCGACCTGTTAGGGCCTTTTGATATTTTCAGACCGAAAAAATTATCCACCGAATTTATATTTACGAAAAACCTTGTTTTCCTATATTAGCCCATGTTAATTTTTCCGACCACAACCCCCCTTTAACGTTGTCTGATCGGGCTGAAATTTAGAGGATAAATTTTTCTGGAGCTTGGAAGCTCATCCTCGAAATTTCAGCTCAATCTGATTACTCCTTCCCTGTTTTCCAAAAACCAAATATCAAGTTTTGCTTGCGTCAAAAAGATTCACCACCTCACTAAAAAACAATTTCAATTATGTCTCTTTAGTGTAGCGGTGAGACTTCTGGCAGTCAGGCGGAAAACCCGAGTTTTTTTGATGCGAGGCGGAAATATTTGGTTTTTTTTGGTTTTTTGATCGGATTGAGCTGAAATTTCGAGGATAAGCTCCCGGGCCCTAGGAAACCTTAACCTCGAAATTTCAGCCCAATCGGACAACGTTAAAGGGGGGCTGTGGTGGGAGGTTCCAAACGTCCGGCCCAGTTTACCCCGTGAAGATAAAGTCGGAGGAGGATGAAATTTTGCAAGTTTCTTAGTTTGAGCTTGGGCTACAAAATGCGATTACCGCCGTCTCTCTGCGACCTCTAGGACCTGAAATCGCTTAACATTGTGGTGGGTCGCCTCTTTATAGAGGCACAAGTGTGCCTCCTTGATATTCAGTCAATCTGGGACGATTCAGTCCATCTGGGCGTTGATTTTGACTTGAAATTATCAAGTATTTTGCAGTAGGTTGTATCAAGACATAGCTAATTGTAGACAGAGAAAACCCAAGACGGATAGTCCAAGTAATTGAGATGGCAAACGTTTAAATGGCTGCGGCACGGGTTATGGCGGGAGTCCATCTCAGTCCATCTGGGAGAAAGGAAGGGATTCTATTTAGATGGGGCTAATTTTTCTGTCATTGGAGAAACGAATTTGCGATTTTGCCTTTCAAATAAAGAATGTATTGATTCTATATCTTTGTTAACTTCCAGTGAGGGAGGAGGGGTTCTAAACCAAATTTATAACCCAAAAAGAGGACAAATAATGTACGAGAAGCGTTGTAATATGTGAGCAGGTAGCAAATGAACTGAACGAAAAAGAAAATCTTATAACACTACCGCAGTGCGTTAGTGAAGCGTGAAATTCACAACCTTTAAACGTATATAGGACAGAATTGTAGGATTTTTTCCGGCGACAGGAATGAAAAAGCACATGGAGCTTTGCAAAAATCGATAATGTTTACCGTCAAATGGGAATTGACTTGCTATTCTACTGCTATTTCATAAAATATTGTAAAACACAATATAAACCTATTATTTGGCAGAAATTCAAAAAACTAATATCCAGTTCTGCAAGCTAATAAAAATAATATAAACATTGTAACGGTTGCGGTTGTTTGCCCGCATTTCCAAAACTCGTAACAAGAAGAGAGAAACAAAACAGAATATATCGGTTGGAAACAATTTGAATATAGCTTAAGCAGTTCATTGTACCAGGAAAAGTTTACTTATTTCAAGTTTGATCCAAGTAAATTCTACTTCTAGGTAGAGACGCCATGCAGTCTTTTTTTTGGAGGGGAAGAAAAGTTGAGCGCTGGGAAAAATAGTTTTCCCTTATTTGAAAGACATTTTTAGCTCTGGGCATTTATTAAGAATATATAGGCTTAGGGAAGGCTTCAATCAGACTTTGACGATCTGCCAAGGCCTTCCATCATGAAGGACTGCTGTTCAGGTGTTCTGATGTTAGAAAATTATCGTGCAATTATTTTAGAATGCAAGAATAAGTCATCATTTGGTGTGTATGGAAGAACAGATTTACGAATAAGACTTGTTTTTTAACCGATCACCAGCTATGATGCAGTACCTAGACTAGGTACTAGGTACCTAGACTTCAGTGCTAGACTAGTTAATAATTTTTGTTACTTGTTAAATTATTCAGAACACACCCAAAAAGTGGAGTTAGGTTAATTCAGATTAAATGTACAAAAATATTATGAAAATATAATACGTTATTAACAAAATTATGGAAATAAGAGCAAAAAATTATGAAATACAGGCCGCCCAGAAAGTATTGTATTAAACACCTAATCCAACTTGACTTAACCCCTCGCCACCTCTATATATTAAATATTTAATGAAGATATACCTACATCGTAGTTTTTCTCACTAAAAATAAGCAAATCATAGCCGATTGCAGAGCAGGGGCACAATTTGCTATGGGTCAGGAGGGGGGGGGCGGCAACTGCCCCCTTCAGAACCTATTTTGACCCCTCCAGACCCCAGTTTCCCCTCAGCTGAAATTCACTTTCTGCAAAAAATATTGCCAAAAACCTCAGACAAGCCTGCATAATTCAAGCATCCAGAGAAACAGGACAGTTTTCTTTAGAATATCTTTGCCTTTATGGTACTATATGGCTCATTTTTCACTGTCTTTTTACTTGATTTGGGAAAAATGGCTCCAGCCTTGCCTCCCCCATGATGTTGACGAAATCACGCCACTGTTGCAGAGAGGCAAACCGATTTTGTTCAGATCTTATAGAGCAAAATTCTTGAGTGTTTTATGAATAATTAACAAGTATCTAATTTTGTTACAATGGTTTGTGGAATTTTTAATAAGATTGGGCAATTTTCATCATTAAGGAATAACAAAAAAAATCATCATATATTGACGAAGACCACACTGCCTTTCCATACCAAACAAACAAAACTTAAAAACAATAGGGAATTTTTTTCCAAGACAGTGCAATTTAAATCGGTGAATACTTCGGCCCTATGTCCAAGGGCCGTCTTCAGCACAACATTAAGGAAAATTATATATATATATATATATATATATATATATATATATATATATATATATATATATATATATATATATATATATATATATATATATATATATATATATATATATATATATATATATATATATATATATATATATATATATATATATATATATATATATATATATATATTTATATATATATATATATATATATATATATATATATATATATATATATATATATATATATATATATATATATATATATATATATAAAACTTACATAAAAATACGAAATTTAAAACTAAAAATGCTCTTAAAAACTTTGAAAACAGCCCCAGCATCCTTACTTCAACGTAGTTCAACCAGGACTAATAAATAAAATGATGAGAAAGGATGAATTCATTCAAACGAAATAAAATAAAATTATTAACTGCAAGTTTTCAAAGCTAATCTTGCCTTTTTAACAGCTAGTCTCAAAGGCCTTTTCGTAACGGGTTCAATACTATTGTCAATTGGTTTAATAAAATATTTTGTTACATCATTTTAATATTTCGGCCCTATGTCCAAGGGCCGTCTGCAACGCAACATTAAAGAAAAATTATATATATATATATATATATATATATATATATATATATATATATATATATATATATATATATATATATATATATATATATATATATATAAACACCGTGTTATTTGAGCGACCGTGCGTAATAGTGACTAATTTTATCTCTAATTTTTATTTGTATTTCAGAGAGACTAGGAAAAAGACGAAAATGCATTCTTTCATAAAAACACAAGAAACTATGATTACGATAATTAAAAGGAATCACACTTTAATTTCCTTCCGGGAAAATTAATCATTGAGTAACATGAAGTCAAGTCAAGTCATCAAGCCACAAGCCAATATTTCTATACGTGCAAATCCCAACAGATGGCATAGCTACAGATCGTTTTCCAGTTGTACTGTGTCAAGCTTGTCAAACAGTTCGTGGTAACGAACTGTAAGTAAGTAGCGATGTGGCTCAATAGTAACCGAAACTCTGAGAAATAGAATCTTGATGACAATGGATACATTAAAATAACCCAATTTCGATGGTTATTCAAAATATAGAATATTCATCAAGTTTCTATAGCCCATCAAAAGTTACAAACCTAAGGAAATTTGACTAATTTTTGAAAAAGAGGGGAAACCCCCTGAAAACATCAAGTAATCTCAATGAAAATCACACCACAAGATTCACCATATCATAAAACCCTACTGTAGAGGTTTCAAGTTTTCTGTATACAAAAAAGTGGGATTTTGTACTTTTGCCAGAAGAAAGATCATGGATGTGTCTTTATTTGTTTTTGTTGTTGTTCTTTCCCAAGAGTGATCGTATGGTAAAAGTGATCCTAAACGATTGGGAAAGGGCTCCTTTAATGGGAAAAAGTTCTAGTGCCCTTTTTAAATATCAAAAATACTGACCCCCTCCCGCGTTCCTTTTTCCCCCAAAGTCGTCTGATCAAAATTTTGGGATAGCCATTTTGTTCAGCATAGTCAAAAGGCCTAATAAAATGTCTTTGAGGATGACTTGATCCCCCACAGACGCCAGGGGAAGGGCTGCAACCTATGAACTTCTTTCATGTTTTACGCACACTATTAGGAAGTAAACAGATTTTTTTTTGGGGGGGAGTCTTCCGGGGAGGAGTATTTTCTACGGGAACAAATTTCTAGTTGGGAGGGAAGTTTCTGGGGGTAAACTTTCCAGAGCAAATTTTACACGGGGGGACACTTACCAGAATTCATATACAAAATTGGTTTTAGTTACCTCACTTTCTCTTTGGTGACGCCATGTTATGTATGGAGATGTTATGAGGGAATTTTTCGAGGAATTATTAGGAGGTTTGGAATTCTCTAGGATATTTTTATGTGCGGGGGGATAATCCTCAGAAGGAATTCTCCATGAGGGAATCATCACCGGAAGAAATGTTCCATGGGAGAACTATCACCACGAGAAATTCTCCATTGGGAACTTTGAGCGGGAGAAACCTTCCATTTGGGTGAAGGAAGGAGGGATTTCCGGGAAAAATTTTCGACATTTGGGCGATTCCCACCCTGAGCTGAAAACAGTCAGAAATTAAATAAAAAACCAGTCTTTTGTTTTTCATGCTAAGGAGAAATTCTTCAGGCAGAATTTCCCAGGGGCAGGATTTTCAGCAAAGATAGAGTTGTTTGGGGGAGGGGGGTCTTGCAGCAGTAATTAAGGATGAGTAGCGGGGTTTTTTTACGTAGTGGGAGGGACACAGGTGCCTAATTTATCAAAAAGCATATTTTTACTCTAACATATTTTTTACTTTTTGTTAGTATTTAGGTAAATATCCACGAAGGTCTGGCGAGGGAGGCAGTATAAATTAATCTGTGTCCTACCTTCAGTTGGATTAAGTCTGAAGATAGGTACTGCTCGGTGATAGCACCCTTCTTATTGTAGATTTTGTTGAACGGAAAATATTACTTTCCCTTTCCTATCGGGAAAAAAATTTTGAAGAGGTTGGAGGGGGCCAACTATGTCACCAGGAACTTTAGATAGTTTAGACGTGAGCAAGTACTACCAGAATAGATTTCGGAGCTTGGGAGGGTAATATCTCTCATTTTTCCATTTATATACGATGTTTGATGGCATTTTTCTTTCCTTAAACTTACTGCCGTAAACAAAATTACATTCAAATGCATAGCAGTTCACGAAAATTTACAGTAAGGAAATGTCCTTTCATATCCAGAGGACAGGGGCCAAATTCGACATTGTTCAAGAAAATATAAAAAAGACAACGTCAGTAAAAACATGGTCCAATTAAGGTATTTAAAAAAACTTATGGAGTGGGAAAAATAAATTAGGGAAGCACACAGTCCATCACCTCAAATATCATTACTGTGAGTAGAAAGCTATCTTATACTCCCATGTGGCACCCCTGCTGCCACCTATAACTTTTTTGCACCCCAAATAAGGGCATAGCCTCCCTAGGGAGAATGATTACGTAATCGGTCAATGACCTCTTTTTCCAAGGTCGATTTATTTGATGTTTCTATGTGTAATAACTCCGGAACGAAGGTTGCACATGCGCATTGAGTTCTAACGGGAACAATGTTATTGATCTAGGACTCGAGGGGGAAGTGAATTTCCGAGAACTTGATTGCGTAATCGATCGTGAATGTCATGGTGTCCAGAAATAGTATTTGTTGTTGTTGCTCTAGGCAATGTTATGAGTTTCCCGGAAACAGTTAGATCACGTGTTTCCTTCTCAGCCAATCAGCGAGTCGGATACATCCTCCTTCTCAGCCAATCAGAGGGCTGGTTACATAGTAGCGGCGGAGGGAATATAAGGAAGGGATTTTTGCTATAGTTTTATTAGTCTGTGAATAGAATTCAAGGAGTGAGAAGAAGAACAGTTTTGACTTTACTCATTTGGATATATAATTGTAATAATGAGTGGAAGGTTTACTCTATTAGAAGTTGATTTTGGAGTTGATGGTAATGGTACAAGAGCGACAAACATTGAGGTGGAAATTACGAAAGGATCACGAATTTGTCTGGAATGGGATGCAGTATATGCAGGATATTTGATATCCTTGAGTAAATTTTAGATGGATGATCAATTATGTTTTGCTGCTAAAGTTGATATAGCTCATGTTAATAGACTTCAATGGGCTGGCAACTACAATTTACCATGTAAGTTCCGTTTTATTACATTTTCAAATAAAATTATTTTCCTTGGACATCCTCCAGTATATTCAGCTAAAACGTAAATATATTCCTTTACCCCAAACCCCCCCCCCCCCCAAACCATACAAACATCATTATAATCAATGGAAAACATAAAATATACCCTAACCCCCTCCCACCATTGTTTTACAATCCCAAATTCTCGCAAAAAGAAATAATTTTCCTTCGAGAAATTATAGCCTTTCTCTATTGTGATTTAAAGTGTCTACTGACTCCCGTCACTGTTGTTATTAACCTAACCTGGTTTTGACATAATGCTCTACGCGAGGTTAAAATTAGCTGTCATCCTTTCCCTATGTGTTTACGAACGCGGCAGCCAAAGTCAAAAGGAACTGTTTCTCCGTCAAAATTAAAACACTTTGAGGCAATTGTAATAATTAGGCGCAGACGCACTGCGCTATTTTGGAGAAGAGAAACAGATTATTATCAAGCTTTCTTTCGATACAGTTTCTTTTATATTCCCGGGAGGGGAGCGTGAATCCAGGATTTTTTGCTGGGGAGGGGGTTAGCACTTTTAATAGTGACAAAATAGAAATGAAAGATTGTTTTTTACCATAATTGTCTTCAACTTCAGTGTCTAACCATTTCTCTTTGATATTTTAGTGATTTTAGCTATAGCATTTGAATAAAAGGTAGTAAGATATATTCTTTTTTGATATGCCTTTCGCTTGAATATATCGCAAGATTAACTCAATGAGAGGGATGGCTTAATTTTCCTAGATTTGGGGCCGGAGATTAAAATTAGCTGTCACCCTTTTCCTGTGTGTTTACGAACGCAGCAGCCAAAGTCAAAAGGAACTGTTTCTCCGTCAAAATTAAAACACTTTGAGGCAATTGTAATAATTAAGCGCAGACGCAATGCGGTATTTTGGAGAAGAGAAACAGATTATTTTTAAGCTTTCTTTCGATAAAGCTTCTTTTATAGTCGCGGGAGGGGAGCGTGAATCCAGGATTTTGTTTTGGGGAGGGGGTTAGCACTTTTAATAGTGACAAAATAGAAAAGATAATTGTTTCTTACCTTAATTGCTTCTTCGTCATTTAGTGATTTTAGCTATAACATTTGAATAAAAGATAGTTAGATATGCCTTTTGCTTGAATAAAACACATGATTAACTCAATGAGAGGGTAGACTTAGGGTGGGTTAATTTTCCTAAATTTAGGGGGAGAGAATATGGGTTTTTTGCTTTACTGAAAAGAGATAAAATGCTTTTCTAAACAAAATTATATGGATGAGGGTACTAACTTTCTTTCAGTAAAAAAGGGGCAAATTATTCTGATACTAATTTTTTCTCTTCTTTTTAAGGCAAATTATGAAGAATGCGTGCCCCCTCCTTCCAAGAAAGCCAGAGATGACGAGACAGCCACCATACAGCCCTGTCAAAAACCGAAAAGAGAATGGGCGGCTTCTTATAATATGGTGAACCCTACCGGCTCATCTATGCAAGATCGTGAAATAGCCGGCCCAGCCACGCAAGAACATAGCGCTGCAGTCCCGCCCGCCCTCCAACACGCACTACCTGGTCCTTCGGGCACCCGAGCCGAGCCGGATTATGCAAATGTGAGCATTTTTTCATATCTATCTATTTATTCATTTTTCAGTCCTTTTCAATCCCAATATAAACATATCTCAGTGGGATATTAACCCCTCACCCCCAACCATTGTTTTAAATTTATCTCCCTCGGAGATATCTAAATGTAATTTTTTACAATGAAACCACTCTTTTCTCTGCTCCCCCCTACCTCGGAGATATCTAAATATAATGTAATTTTTTGCAAAGAAACCGCTCTTTTCTAATCTTTGCTATCGCTTCGATATCTCATAAACGAATATTTTTAGGTAATTTCTATTAATAATCACTGCCTTTGAAACCCAAAAAGGCTATTTTTTCTAATCTTTGCTATTTTCTCTGCATTCACCCCTATCTCTTCGCCGCTATCTCATAAGCGAATATTTTTCATGGGTAATTTCTAGTCAATTAATGCTCACCATTTGAAACTCAAAATCTCCTATTTTTCACAATTGAATATCACAAAGTTTTAAGAGAGAAGGAACTGAGAGATTATTCCCATTTATCTATCTTTCACATATGGATCCCGTAATTTGCGCAAGGATATTTTAAAATAACTTTCAATCTTACAAACCCTTGCCAATATTTTAGTGATGGGGAAACATTGTTGACAATATACTGAGTTAACGGTTTACAGCATTTAATTGTACTGTTTTCTCGTCTGAAGTTCAGGCTTGGAAATCGGAACACTCGCGAGGTGGCCTACAATAATTGTGAGCTAATGAAGAGTTCACCGAACCTGTAGAACGGAATAAGAGAGAAACTTGGACTTATGCAGTCTAAGCGAATATTTCAACTTTTGGCGGGCATTATGTAAATGGCCAAGGAGCCCAGAATGCACCGATGGGTCCGGGAAGCTCTGTGGGAAGTACCGTGGGAAGCGCCGCGGGCCCGAGAAGCGCCACGGGCCAGAGAAGCATCGCGGGGAGCGATGCGGGCCCCGAGAAGTGCCACGGGGATGCGCTGTGGCTCCGAAAAGCGCCGAAAAAAAAAATTTTTAGGGGGGGGAGTTAGCACTTTTAATATAAATCGAAATGGCTTTTACGCTAAAACCATACGACCACATAATGAAAATGGCTATGAAATAAAACATGTACAAGAGGAAATTCAGGAAATTTGCAGTTTTTTCGGTGTGCAAGCTGTTTATGTTAATGGAAACGTGCCAACTGATAAACTCTTACTAGAAAAATGTGATAAAAACATAGCATTATTCAATTTAGAAGACTTCAAATGTGAGAAATACCTGCATTCAGTCCATGACCCAGAAGATGAAGTTAGATATTTCGCTAAATGGATACCGGAAAAGATACCTGACATGGAAAAATGCATCAGATATACAAAGCCCTAAACATGGTCCTCCTCATATCAAATGGATTAAGCTTCTTTTTTTTTTAATATGTCATTATTTTTTTTCAAATGTTTTAAATATTTTTAAGCAATAAATATCTTAATCCTCAACCGTTTTTATTCTTTAGAATAGTCCATCACAATGAAAATTAGAAGTTCAGATTCAACCAACCAGTGAACACACTTTCAAGTTCAGCATGTTGGAGAACCATAAAGACTCACCACTATAAAGGTAAGTTAACTCTAAAAGTTTAAATAATTTGTCTGAATTTATCTTAAGACTGAGAAGTGTTTATTCATTAGAATATTCCTTAGCCACGAAAATTAGACTTTCAGATTAAAAATGCCAGGGAACACACTTTAAAGTTCAGCATGTTGGAGAAACCTAAATAGTTATCCATAAAAAGGTAAGTTAATTCTAAAGGGTTAAAGAATTTTTCTGAAATTATCTTAAGCCTGAGACGTTTTTATTCTTTAGAATAGTCCATCGCCACGAAAATTAGACTTTCATATTAAACATGCCAGGGAACACACTTTCAAGTTCATCATGTTGGAGAACCCTAAAAAGTCAACCCTAAAAAGGTAAGTTAACACTAAAAGGTTAAAGAATTTTTCTGAAATTATCTTAAGCCTGAGACGTTTTTATTATTTATAATATTACATCGCCACGAAAAATAGACTTTAATATTCAACATGCCAGGGAACACATATTCAAGTTCAACATGTTGGAGAAACCTAAATAGTCATCCATAAAAAGGTAAGTTAACCCTAAAAGGTTAAAGAATTTTTCTGAAATTACACTTTCAGATCCAGTATGTCAGGGAACACACTTTCAGGTTCAGCATGTAGGAGAACCCTAAATGCTCATCCCTAAAAAGGGAAGTTAACTCTAAATGGTTAAAGAATTTCTCTATTTATGTAGAGTTTCAACTAGCTATGGCTAAGTTTGCTAAAGACAAACTATTTTCTTGCTAAAACACACAAAATCAGAAAAAATGTTCAATGTTCCTTTAGTACCTACGCATTTAGGCTTAAATGAAGATATTTATACAGAGTTTCAACTAGCTATGGCTAAGTTTGCTAAAGACAAGCTATTTTCTTGACAAAACACACAAACTCAGAAAAAATGTTCAATGTTCCTTTAGTACCTACGCAATTAGGCTTAAATGAAGATATTTATGCAGAGTTTCAACTAGCTATGGCTAAGTTTGCTAAAGACAAGCTATTTTCTTGAGAAAACACACAAAATCATAAAAAATTGTTAAATGTATCTTTAGTACCAACGCAATAAGGCTGAAATGAAGATATTTATGCAGAGTTTCAACTAGCTATGGCTAAGTTTGCTAAAAACAAGCTATTTTCTTGTGAAAACACACAAAATCAGAAAAAATGTTCAATGTTCCTTTAGTACCTACGCAATTAGACTAAAATGAAGATATTTATGCAGAGTTTCAACTATCTATGGCTAAGTTTGCTAAAGACAAGCTATTTTCTTGTGAAAACACACAAAATCAGAAAAAAATGTTCAATGTTCATTTAGTACCTACACAATTAGACTAAAAATGAAGATATCTATGCAGAGTTTCAACTAGCTATGGCTAAGTTTGCTAAAGACAAGCTATTTTCTAGTGAAAACACACAAAATCAGAAAAACTGTTCAATGTTCCTTTAGTACCTACACAATTAGACTAAAAATTAAGATATTTATGCAGAGTTTCAACTAGCTATGGCTAAGTTTGATAAAGACAAGCTATTTTCTTGTGAAAAAACACAAAATCAGAAAAAATTTTAAATAGTCCTTTAGTACCTACGCAAGTACACTAAAAATTAATATATCTACTTAGAATTTCAACGAGATATGGCTAAGTTTTCTAAAGACAAGCTATTTTCATGTGAAAACACAAATTCAGAAAAAATGATAAATGGTCCTTTAGTACCTAAACAATTAGACTAAATATTAATATATTTATGCAGAGTTTCAACTATCTATGGCTAAGTTTGCTAAAGACAAGCTATATTCTTGAGAAAACCCACAAACTCAGAAAAAATGTTCAATGTTCCTTTAGTACCTACGCAATTAGACTAAAAATGAAGATATTTATGCAGAGTTTCAAATAGACATGGCTAAGTCTATTAAAGACAAGCTATTTTCTTGCGAAAACCCACAAAATCCGAAAAATGTTCAATGTTCCTTTAGTACCTACGCAATTAGACTTAAAATCAAGATATTTATTCAGAGTTTCAACTAGCTATGGCTAAGTATGCTAAAGACAAGCTATGTTCTGGTGAAAACCCACAAAATCAAAAAAATGTTAAATTGTTCTTTAGCACCTACGAAATTAGGCTGAAATGAAGATATTTATACAAAGTTTTAAGTAGCTATGGCTAAGTTTGCTAAAGACAAGCTATTTTCTTGTGAAAACACACAAAATCAGAAAAAATGTTCAATGTTCCTTTAGTACCTACGCAATTACGCAGTTAGGTTAGGTTAAGTTAGGTTAGGATAGGTTAGATTAAGTTAGGTTAGGCTAAGTTAGGTTAGGCTAGGTTAGCCTACGTACGCACGCGTACGTAGGCTAACCTAGCCTAACCTAACTTAGCCTAACCTAACTTAATCTAACCTATCCTAACCTAACTTGACCTAACCTAACTTAATCTAACCTAACCCAACTTAACCTAACCTAACTTAATCCAACCTAACCTAACCTATATGCGCGCGTACGTAGGCTAACCTAACCTAATCTAACTTAACCTAACCTAACAATATTTTTTCTGATTTTGTGTGTTTTCGCAAGAAAATAGCTTGTCTTTAGCAAACTTAGCCATAGCTATTTGAAACTCTGCATTAATATTTTCATTTCAGCCTAATTGCAAAGGTACTAGAGGAATATTAGACATTTTTTTTTTCTAATTTTGTTTGTTTTCGCAAGAAAATAGCTTGTGTGTAGTAAAATTAGCCGTAGCTAGTTGAAACTCTTAATAAATATATTCATTTAATCCTAATTGCTTAGGTACTAAAGGAACATTGAACAGTTTTTCTGAGTTTGTGTGTTTTCACAAGAAAATAGCTTGTCTTTAGCAAACTTAGACATTGATAGTTGAAACTCTGCATAAATATCTTCATTTCAGCCTAAATTCTTAGGTACTAAATGAAAATTGAAAGTTTTTTTCCGATTTTGTGTGTTTTCACAAGAAAAAAGCTTGTCTTTAGAAAACTTAGCCATAGCTAGTTGAAACTCTGCATAAATAACTTCATTTTTATAATAATTGTGTTGGTACTAAAGGAACATTGAACATTTTACTTCTGATTTTGTGTGTTTTCGCAAGAAAATAGCTTGTCTTTAGCAAACTTAGCCATAGATAGTTGAAACTCTACATAAAAATCTTCAATTTTATCATAACTGCGTATTTACTAAAGGAACATTGAACATTTTTTCTGATTTTTTGTGTTTTCGCAAGAAAATAGCTTGTCTTTAGCAAACTTAGCCATAGCTAGTTGAAACTCTTCTTAAATATCTTCATTTTTAGTCTAATTGTGAGGTTACTAAAGGAACATTTAACATTTTTTCTGATTTTGTGTGTTTTCGCAAGAAAATAGCTTGTCCTAAGCAAACTTAGACACAGATAGTTGAAACTCTTAATATATAACTTCATTTTTAGACTAATTGCGTAGTTACTAGAGTAACATTGAACATTTTTTCTGATTTTGTGTGTTTTCGCAATAAAATATCTTGTCATTAGCAAACTTAGCCATATCTACTTGAAACTCTTTATAAATATCTTCATTTCATCCTAATTGCGTAGGTACTAAAGAAATATTTAAAATTTTTTTGATTTTGTGTGTTTTCGCCCAAAAATAGCTTGTCTTTAGCAAACTTAGCCATAGCTAGTTGAAACTCTGTATAAATATCTTGATTTTAAGTCTAATTGCGTAGGTACTAAAGGAACATTGAACATTTTTCTGATTTTGTGGGTTTTCGCAAGAAAATAGCTTGTCTTTAGCAAACATAGCCATAGCTAGTTGAAACTCTGCATAAATATCTTCATTTTTAGTCTAATTGCGTAGGTACTAAAGGAACATTGAACATTTTTTCTGAGTTTGTGTGTTTTCGCAAGAAAATAGCTTGTCTTTAGAAAACTTAGCCTTATCTAGTTGAAACTCTGCATAAATATCTTCATTTTTAGTCTAATTGCGTAGGGTACTAAAGGAACATTGAACATTTTTTTCTGATTTTGTGTGTTTTCACAAGAAAATAGATTGTCTTTATCAAACTTAGCCATAGCTAGTTGAAACTATGCATAAATATATTCATTTTTATTCTAATTGTGTAGGTACTAAAGGTACATTGAAAATTTTTTCTGATTTTTTGTGTTTTCATAAGAAAATAGCTTGTCTTTAGCAAACTAAGCCATATCTATTTGAAACTCTGTATAGATATCTTCATTTTTAGTCTAATTGCGTAGGTAATAAAGGAACATTGAACATTTTTTTCTGATTTTGTGTGTTTTCACAAGAAAATAGCTTGTCTTTAGCAAACTTAGCCATATATAGTTGAAACTCTGCATATATATCTTCATTTTTAGTCTAATTGCGTAGGTACTAAATGAACATTGAAAATTTTTTCTGATTTTGTGTGTTTTCACATGAAAATAGCTTGACTTTCTCAAACTTAGCCATCGCTAGTTGAAACTCTGCATAATTATCTTCATTTAAGCCTAATTGCGTAGGTACTAAAGGAACATTGAACATTTTTTTCTGATTTTGTGTGTTTACGCAAGAAAATAGATTGTCTTTAGCAAAATTAGCCAAAGCTAGTTGAAATTGTGCATAAATATCTTCATTTAAGCCTAATTGCGTAGGTACTAAAGGAACATTGAACATTTTTTCTGAGTTTGTGTGTTTTCTCAAGAAAATAGCTTGTCTTTAGCAAACTTAGACATAGCTAGTTGAAACTCTGTATAAATATCTTAATTTAAACCACATTGAGTAGGTACTAAAGGAACATTGAAAATTTTTTCTGATTTTGTGTGTTTTCGCAAGAAAATAGTTTGTCTTTAACAAACTTAGCCGTAGCTAGTTGAAAATCTACATAAATAGAGAAATTCTTTAACCATTTAGGGTTAACTTACCTTTTTAGGGATGAGAATTTAGGGTTCTCCTACAGGCTGAACCTGAAAGTGTGTTCCCTGACATACTGGATCTGAAAGTGTAATTTCAGAAAAATTCTTTAACCTTTTAGGTTTAACTTACCTTTTTATGGATGACTATTTAGGGTTCTCAAACATTTTGAACTTTAAAGTGTGTTCTCTGGCATGTTTAATTTGAATGTCTAATTTTAGTGGCGATGGAATATTCTAAATAATAAAAACTTCTCAGTCTTAAGATAATTTCAGAAAAATTCTTTAACCTTTTAGTGTTAACTTACCTTTTTAGGGTTGACTATTTAGGGTTCTCAAACATGCTGAACTTTACAGTGTGTTCCCATGGAATTTTGAATTTTAAAGTCTACTTTTCTTGGCTATTAAATATTCTAAATAATAAAAACGTCTCAGGCTTAAGATAATTTCAGAAAAATTCTTTAACCTTTTAGAGTTAACTTATCTATTTATGGATAACTATTTAGGGTTCTCCAACATGCTGAACTTGAAAGTGTGTTCCCTGGCATGTTGAATCTGAAAGTCTAATTTTCGTGGCGAAGGACTATTCTAAAGAATAAAAACGTCTCAGGCTTAAGATAATTTCAGAAAAATTCTTTAACCATTTAGGGTTAACTTACCTTTATAGGGTTGACTATTTATGGTTCTCCAACATGCTGAACTTGAAAGTGTGTTCCCTGGCATGTTGAATCTGAAAGTATAATTTTCATCGTGATGGACTATTCTAAAGAATAAAAACGGTTGAGGCTTAAGATATTTATTGCTTAAACATATTTAAAACATTTGAAAAAAAATAATGACATATTTAAAAAAAAGAAGCTTAATCCATTTGATATGAGGAGGAGCAAGTTTAGGACTTTGGATATCTGATGCATTTGTCCATTTCAGGTATCTTTTCCGGTATCCATTTAGCGAAATATCTAACTTCATCTTCTGGGTCATGGACTGAATGCAGGTATTTCTCACATTTGAAGTCTTCTAAATTGAATAATGCTATGTTTTTATCACATTTTTCTAGTAAGAGTTTATCAGTTGGCACGTTTCCCTTAACATAAACAGCTTGCACACTGAAAAAACTGCATATTTCCTGAATTTCCTCTTGTACATGTTTTATTTCATAGCCATTTTCATTATGTGGTCGTATGGTATTAACGTAAAAGCCTTTTCGATTTATAAAATTTAGTGTTCGACTCCATCTGTTTTTCTCGTACTTATACATATTGTATCTGATGTTCCATTTATAGCAATGAATTTCACGTCGTTGATTGTCTAGGAGTAAGAAAGCTGCTTCGAATATAATGCCAGTTGCGGAATATTTCAGACCAATATATTCTGTGTCAATCACACCAAACATTATTATATCTGAAAAAAAAAGTGTTTAAATTCAATTTCATTTCTATTTTGTCACTATTAAAAGTGCTAACCCCCTCCCCAACAAAAATCATGGAGTCACGCCCCCTCCCCTAAATTTAGTAAAATTGTTATAGCTAAAATCGCTAAATTTCGAAGAGAAATTGTTAGACACTGAAGTAATTAACCCTTATCATTTCATTTCTATTTTGTCACTATTACAATTGCTCACTCTCCCCCCCTAAAATTTTTTTTTTTTCGGCGCGGTTCGGAGCCCCAGCGCCTCCCCGTGGCGCGGCTCGGGGCCTGAGACGCACCCTACGATACGGTACAGGCCCGAAGCGCGTCTCGGGCCCGCGGCGCTTCCCCCGGTACGTCCCCCCGACCTTCCCGGACCCATTGGTGCCGTCTGGGCTCCTCGCCCCTGTACATAATGTCCGCCAAAAGTTGAAATATTCGCTTAGACTGCATAAGTCCAAGTTTCTCTCTAATTCCGTTCTACAGGTTCGGTGAACTCTTCATTACCTCACAATTATTGTAGGCCACCGCACCAGTGGTCCGATTTCCAAGTCTGAACTTCAGACGAGAAAACAGTACAATTAAATTCTGTAAACCGTTAACTCAGTATATTGTCAACAATGTTTCCCCATCACTAAAATATTGGCAAGGGTTTGTAAGATTGAAAGTTATTTTAAAATATCCTTGCGCAAATTACGGGATCCATATGTGAAAGATAGATAAATGGGAATAATCTCTCAGTTCCTTCTCTCTTAAAACTTTGTGATATTCAATTGTGAAAAATAGGAGATTTTGAGTTTCATGAAAAATATTCGCTTATGAGATAGCGGCGAAGAGATAGGGGTGAATGCAGAGAAAATAGCAAAGATTAGAAAAAATAGCATTTTGAGTTTCAAAGGCAGTGATTATTAATAGAAATTACCTAAAAATATTCGTTTATGAGATATCGAAGCGATAGCAAAGATTAGAAAAGAGCGGTTTCGTTGCAAAAAATTACATTATATTTAGATATCTCTGAGGGAGGGGGGGAGCAGAGAAAAGAGTGGTTTCATTGTAAAAAATTACATTTAGATATCTCCGAGGGAGATAAATTTAAAACAATGGTTGGGGGTGAGGGGTTAATATCCCACTGAGATATGTTTATATTGGGATTGAAAAGGACTGAAAAATGAATAAATAGATAGATATGAAATATGATCACATTTGCATAATCGGGCTTGGCTCGGTTGCCCAATGGACCAGGTCGTGCGTGTTGGTGGGCGGGCGGGACTGCAGCACTATGTTCTTGCGTAGCTGGGCCGGCTATTTCACGATCTTGCATAGATTAGCCGGTAGGGTTCACCATATTATAAGAAGCCGACCATTCTCTTTTCGGTTTTTGACAGGACTGTATGGTGGCCGCCTCGTCATCTCTGGCTTTCTTGGAAGGAGGGGGCACACATTCTTCATAATTTGCCTTAAAAAGAAGAGAAAAAATTAATATCAGAATAATTGGCCCCTTTTTTACAGAAAGAAAGTTAGTACCCTCATCCATATAATTTTGTTTAGAAAAGCATTTTATCTCTTTTCAGTAAAGCAAAAAACCCAGATTCTTTCCCCCTAAATTTAAGAAAATTAACCCACCCTAAGTCTACCCTCTCATTGAGTTAATCATGTGTTTTATTCAAGCGAAAGTCATATCTTACTACCTTTTATTCAAATGTTATAGCTAAAATCACTAAATGACGAAGAAGCAATTAAGGTAAGAAACAATTATCTTTTCTATTTTGTCACTATTAAAAGTGCTAACCCCCTCCCCAGAAAAAAATCCTGGATTCACGCTCCCCTCCCGGGAATATAAAAAAACTTTATCGAAAGAAAGCTTGAAAATAATCTGTTTCTCTTCTCCAAAATAGCGCATTGCGTCTGTGCCTAATTATTACAAATGCCTCAAAGTGCTTTAATTTTGACGGAGAAACAGTTCCTTTTGACTTTGTCTGCTGTGTTCGTAAACACATAGGAAAAGGGTGACAGCTAATTTTAACCTCCGGCCCGAAATTTAGGAAAATTAAGCCATCCCTCTCTTTGAGTTAATCGTGAGATATATTCAAGCGAAAGGCATATCAAAAAAGAATATATCTTACTAGCTTTTATTCAAATGCTATAGCTAAAATCACTAAAATATCAAAGAGAAATTGTTAGACACTGAAGTTGAAGACAATTATGGTAAAAACAATCTTTCATTTCTATTTTGTCACTATTAAAAGTGCTAACCCCCTCCCCAGAAAAAAATCTTGGATTGACGCCCCCCTCCCGGGAATATAAAAGAAACTTTATCGAAAGAAAGCTTGATAATAATCTGTTTCACTTCTCCAAAATAGCGCATTGCGTCTGCGCCTAATTATTACAATTGCCTCAAAGTGTTTTAATTTTGACGGAGAAACAATTCCTTTTGACTTTGGCTGCTGCGTTCGTAAACACATAGGAAAAGGGTGACAGCTAATTTTAACCTCGCGTAGAGCATTATGTCAAAACCAGGTTAGGTTAATAACAACAGTGACGGAAGTCAGTAGACACTTTAAATCACAATAGAGAAAGGCTATAATTTCTCGAAGGAAAATTATTTCTTTTTGCGAGAAGTTGGGATTGTAAAACAATGGTGGGAGGGGGTTAGGGTATATTTTATGTTTTCAATTGATTATAATGATGTTTGTAAGGTTTGGGGGGGGGGTTTGGGGTAAAGGAATACATTTACGTTTTAGCTGAATATACTGGAGGATGTCCAAGGAAAATAATTTTATTTGAAAATGTATTAAAACGGAACTTACATGGTAAATTGTAGTTGCCAGCCCATTGAAGTCTATTCACATGTGCTATATCAACTTTAGCGGCGAAACATAATTGATCCTCCATTTTAAATTTGCTCAAGGATATCACTTATCTTGCATATACTGCATCCCATTCCAGACAAAGCCGCGATCCTATCGTTATTTCCACCGCAATGTTTGGTGCTCTTGTATTATTATCATCAACTCCACTATCAACTTCTAATAGGGTAAACATTCCATTCATTATTACAAATATATATCCAAATGAGTAAAGTCAAAACTGTTCTTCTTCTCACTCCTTTGAATTCTATTCACAGACTAATAAAACTAGGGCAAAAATCCTTTCTTTATATTCCCTCCGCCGCTACTATGTAACCAGCCCCCTGATTGACTTAGAAGGAGGATGTATCTGACTCGCTGATTGGCTGAGAAGGAAACACGTGATCTAACTGTTACCTGGAAAGTCATAACATTGCCTAGAGCAACAACAACAAATACTATTTCTGGACACCATGACATTCCCAATCGATTACGCAATCACGTTCTTGGAAATTCACTTCCCCCTCGAGTCCTAGATCAATAACAATGTTCCCGTTAGAATTCAATGCGCAGGTGCAACCTTCGTTCCGGAGTTATTACACATAGAAACATCAAATAAATCGACCTTGGAAAAAGAGGTCATTGACCGATTACGCAATCATTCTCCCTAGGGAGGCTATGCCCTTATTTGGGGTGCAAAAAAGTTATAGGTGGCAGCAGGGGTGCCACATGGGAGTATAAGATAGCTTTCTACTACTGTGCTTATCAGCACTTAAGGTGAAGAGTCGGGGAGGGGGGCACTTAATCAATAGCTATAGCATACTAGTCTTCCTGGTTCGTTGCATTGTCTTCTTTGTGACATTGTGCTTCACAGTATCCAGCTCTCCAAAGGCTTTTCTTCTTCCATGTATCAATACATTGATTGTGAGGAGACGAATGGTAACATTATAGACATTCGCTTTTGTTTATGGCGTTAAATACCCCAGTGCATGGAAGTTCTATCTAAGATGTGAGTTTGATTCCTACTTATTTATTTATATCTATTTTATTTTCTTTTATTTTCTCTCTCTTTTCGCGTGTTTAGTTTTCGCGTGTTTAGTATTTCGACGTATGTGATTTTTTTTTTAAAAGATTATTTTTTTTTTCTCTCTTTTTTCCGTTGAGAAAGACCCCCGGACGTGGGGCCGAAATATTCGGAGTATTTTTAAATTAAGTGTTTATTTTGTTGTTATTTATTCACTGTTTTATTAAAATTAAAACCCATTTGCTTAATTTTTCGTAAATGGAAAAGCAGTGTGGTCTTAGAAATTATGAAATTGTTTTATTCGTCTGACTTTCTTTTTGCCAACTCAATTTTGCATTTGGAGATTTTTTAGGGATTGTACGGGGAAAATTTTCAGCGGGTTTGGAATTGCTTGGAGGAAATTTTCATTAGAGGGGGGGGGGAGGGATTTCCTGCAGGATGAATTCTCCATGGGATAATTTTCTGCAGGAGTAATTTTGCAGGGGTATTTTCTGGGAAACCAACTTCCCACTGGGGGGGGGGGGGATTTCAGCAGGTTTGGCTTTACGGGGAAAATTTACCACAAAAGGGAGGACTTTGAGAGTGATTGGAAAAGTGATTAGAAATGAAAGTATTTTTCAAATGAAAGCATGCTAAGGACAATTTTTCAGGTGGAATTTCATTTAAATTGGAATTAGCCGGAAGGAGTATGCGGGATGAATTTTCTAATTAGGAATTTTCTGTAAATGAAGAAAATTTTTCATGGAAGTGGGAAGGGGCAGATTTTCCAGCATTATTTGAAAAACGATAAGAAATTAAACAGAAAAAAGTTTTTTTCAGCTGAGAGTAAGGAGCAGTATTAAAACTCAAAACCAACAGAAATTATTCCGTACATGAGGGGGATGCCACCTCCTCGATACCTTGCTCTTTACGCTAAAGTTTGACTGTTTGTCCTAGTTTTTTAACAACGACTCCTGAAACACAAAGGCCGTTTAATTAGATGAAGAAGCTGTTTTAAAAGTGCTAAAAAGACTTCAGCGGGAAGACTAAGGCATCGAGGAGGGGACAACCTCCTTATATACGGAATAATTTATATTTGTTTTAATGCTGTTCCCCATTTTCAGTTGAATTTTGTTTTTATTTTAATTCAATTACAAAAAAGATCTGAAGAGAAACAAAGCTGATTTTAAGCTAGTCAAACAGTTTGTAGTAACGAACTGTTAGTAAGGAGCGATGCGGCTCAATAGTAACCGAAACTCTAAGAGACAGGTTCTTGATAACAATAGATGCACCAAAACATTATAAGTTTGATGCTTAATCAAAACATGTAAAATTCATCAAAATTAATGTTACCCACCAAGAGTTACGAGCCTAAGAAAATATGCCCAATTTTGGAAAAAGTGAGGAAACGACCCCAAAATATCAAATGATCTTAATGAAAATAATATCAGATTCAGCACATCAGAGAACCCTACTGTAGAGGTTTCAAGCACTTATGTACAATAATATGGAATTTTGCATTTTTTTTTTCCGGAAGAAGATCAAGGATGCGTGTTTTTTTTTTTTTTTTTTTGGGGGGGGGGGAAGTGGGGGTTATCGTATCGAACAGGTGATTGTAGAAGATAGGGAGAGGGCTTATTGGAACGGAAATCAAAAGTTCTAGTGCCCTTTTTAAGTGACCAAAAATACTGGAGGGCAGCTAGCCCCCCTCCCACAGTCATTTTCCCCCAAAGTCACCCGATCAACATTTGAAATTGCCATTGTTTCAGTATAGTCAAACAATCTAATAACCATGTCTTTCAGGATGACTTGGCCCCCTCCCACAGTCGCCAGGGAAATCCTGCAAGCTATAAACTTTGCCCATAGTTTACATATAGGCCTAGTATTGGTTATTATGAAGTATAAAGACGTTTTTCAAGAGGGGGGAGATTTTCTGGTGTAGAGGGGGGGGGGGGGTATCGTGGAACGATCTTTCCATGGAGGAATTTTTCGTGGGGAAGGGAGTTTTTCATAGAGGGGGAGCCGGATTTTTCAGGTTATTTAAAAAACGATCAGAAATAAAATTTAAAATAAAACAAGTTTTTTCAACTGAAAGTAAGGAGCAACATTAAAATTTAAAATGAACAGAAACTATTACGTATATGAGGGGTTCGCCCTCTCCTCAATACCTCGCTCTTTATGCTAAAGTTTCTCTGGGAACTTTTAAAAGAGCTCATTATTCTAACTAAACGGCCTTTGTCATTCAGGAGTCATTCTTAAATAGCGGGCACAAAAATCAAACTTTAGCGAAAGAGCGAGGTATTGAGGAGAGAGTGACCCTCTGATTTACGCAATAATTTCTTTTCGTTCTAAGTTTTAATGTTGCTCCTTACTTTCAGTTGAAAAAAACCTGTTTTTTTTTATTTAATTTCAAGTAGATACAAGACCAAATTCTAAAAGAAATATGAGAAACACTTACGAAAGCAAAGAACACATAGCTCAGCCAAAGTTTGAAGACTAACTGCTCGAAGTTTATTAGTCCCTTCTGACGACGAAATACTTTCACAGTCTTCACCAGTTTGATCTTCCGTATCTATCCCTGAGTCGGACCGTCCTCCATAAGTGGAATAATCGCAAGAATCAAATAGATCTAGGAGGTAAATACTAGAGGTCTAAAATGCTATTAAGTAAAATGTCATACAAATTAATGCAAGATTAACGGCTGAACTGAATATAATCCATTTGGGCTGATGGTGGAGAAAAGGACTTCTTCTCGTGGCATCCCCGTGTTTGCTATCATAGTGATACCCTACTACTCTACATTATAAAGCACTTTGTTTTTCTATACATTTTTAGGCAGACAGAGCAATTGGCCTGAAACCTGAAATCTGTAACCCTATCTGGCTGGAGACAATCAAGAAAGGAGGAGGCCCCTTTGTGATTTACTTAAATACCTCAATAATACAAATCGTTTATCTCATGTGTTTCCACAAGGTCACTTCCCCACAACATAGGCTTCTCCGTATGTGCCTATAAGAGAGCCAAACTGGTTTTGACGTTAACTCTCGTCCATTCTTCTGCCATCTTCTTTTCTGCAGATGATAAATATACATTCTTTATAGTCTTCATAGATGTTTCTCGAGAAATTCCATGACGCATTTCATCCTTTCATATCGATCAGGATTAGGATGACGCATAGGTCTTATAAAAGACTGGAAATTAACAGGAAAATGGTTTTGATCTCTGTGAGGCTATGAAAAGGCATACAAATTAATTTGCTGTAAAAGTTGGGAAACATTTTATTAGTGAAATGAGGAACTGTGCAACTGAATATTAATTGTAGGGGGAAGGGGCTGAAAGACCACTACTTCTCGTAATTTTTCTGAATGTATTGAAATTCTAGGCTTGGGCCTGGGAAAAGTACCCGATGTTTACCTTTAAAAAGTGTGTTAAATGTATAACGTTAAGTGCACATTTTATTATTTAACATATTTCCTAACATTGGGATCTTTAGCACGCGAAACTTAATGTTCCTAACTTCTCAGAGGGAGAATTGGGGCTGTAGCCCATCATATGAACAACCCTTTCTTATGGTTTAGATCCAAATATGGATTATATGGTTTATTTCTTTAATGAAACAATATTCTCGTATGAACTACCCTTTTTAGGGTTTAGAACCAAATATGGCTTATATGGTTTATTTCTTTAATGAAACAATATTCTCATATGAACTGACCTTTTTATGGTTTAGATCCAAATGTGGCGTATATGGTTTATTTCCTTAATGAAACAATACTCTCATATGAACTACCCTTTTAATGGTTTAGATCCAAATATGGCTTGTATGGTTTATTTCTTTAATGAAACAATGTTCTTATATGAACTACACTTTTTTACTGTTTAGATCCAAATATGTCTTCTATCGTTTATTTCTTCAATGAAACAAAATTCTCATTTGAACTACCCTTTTTATGGTTCAGATCCAAATATGGCTTATATGGTCTATTTCCTTAATGAAACAATATTTTCATATGAACTACCCTTTTTATGGTTTAGATCCAAATATGGATTATATGGTTTATTTGTTAAATGAACCAATATTCTCATATGAACTACCCTTTTTATGGTTTACATCCAGATATGGCTTGCATGGTTTATTTCTTCAATGAAACAATATTCCATAGCATAATCCTGTATACCAGGGGATGTGATTCTCTTTACCATTTAAAATTCAATTCATCCAAATTATTGACATAGGCTTAAATTTGTTTCGTGGACTAATTTGTAAAAACTTATATTTTTACTCTTTTTCCGTACATTGAATAAAAATTTCTTGGAGGTTCTAAAGACTCCCCACGCTTCTTTAGATTTAGAATTCCACCTTGAAAATAAAATCCAAGAAATTTTGCGTATTATAAATGGGATATGGTCCTCCCCCCCCCCCCCAAAAAAAAAACACACACACAAAACAAATAGCTGGTAGACATGTTGACTGATGTAAACGTTCAATCTTCAATAGAAATAAAAAAGGGGTCGGGAGGTTTTCGGATCCGTGCCCTTCTCCCACCAGATCTAGAAATGTTATTGTAGTTTCCTACAATTTTCATATATTCACTTGGAAGCAAAGTCTTAAGTGGGTTACCCTATTATCCTACCAAAGCCGGCTGTCAATTTCATCAACACGAGGCTCAATATATAAAACTCTAAAACTCTAAAACTCTTTAATAAAAATTATAAAACTAAATAACAAACTTTTTTTTTTTCAGCTTGATTTCTAAATAGGCTAAAAAGAAGAAATTGTTTCTCAAGAATCTACGATATAAGTGAAACAAGGGGCGCAAAACGAAGTCGGCCAAATTTGCATTCTCGTATTTATTAAACCCAAACCGATTAGGTGGGAGAGCGAGTTAAAAAGATCAAGTTACGCAAAGCCAAATTTGCTTTGCACTCCTCGTTTTGACTTAAAATAAATTTCTTTCTAGTTTTTAGTCAATTTTGGAAAAGAGTTAAGAAAAACAATATTTATTATTTTCGAATCTTTAACCTTCTCAAAGACAATAATTTGTCTTCGTACTTAGAAAATTTAGAAGTACTTGAACATTCGGAAGTGGTAGAAAAATGACCCACAAATTTACTTTTATGTGATCAAAGTACAAAGAAAGTCGATGAGCTGGCGAAAACAAGTTGAAAAGAATATCAATAATTCCTGCAGAGGTTAATAAAAACAAATTTAATTTTAGTATCTACAAGGTTATTTTACCCGGATAGTGTATTGATAAAAGTAATCTATTTTTTTTTAGGAATTTCGAAAGTGGTATCAAAGGTGAACCTATGTATCAGTAAAAATGTAAATAAAGTGCCTTCAAACGCTAAAAAATCAGCTATTTTTGTGTTCTTAATGTTTAGTGTAGATGGTGCAGCTAGAGGAGACACCAATAATTCTCTCATGAATCTTTGCATTTGACTAGTCCTAGGTATTTGTTGTCAGCACTAAATATTCTCATGTTTTCAACTTTTTGCGTTTTTTGTCATCGTGTCCTTTTTTCAATATAAAGCTACTTGTCCAAAAACGTCTTGAATTTTTTCAAACGTTTTTGTTGATTTTAGTGATTTTCACAGTAGTAATGAATAGAGACAATCGACGGTACTTTTAATTCGATTATCTATTTAACCAGGCAATCAAATGGTAATGAACAGTTAGTAAAGATTGGCCCTTGTCAAGCCTTCAAGTCATACATGGAAATGAACACTTAGCAAAGAATGGCCCTTATCAGGCCATGGTAATGAACAGTTGAAAGACGCTTGTCTTTCAACTGTTCAAAATATAAATGTTTTTACTTTTATAACTTTAATAAATCAAATAGTATTAACATTTTGATTACTAAATATCAGTATATGTATATTAAACTGGTAATGTACATTCATTTGTATTTTTTTCAGTAGAGTGCAAATTTTGTTCTGACCTTGGGAAGGCACAGGGGTTTTTAGCCCAACTTATGTTAATTTCTGCTCGTTTTCAGTTTGACTCGGTTATTGATTGTAATTTCTGTTCGTTTTGGGTTTCATTTATTTATCGATGCTGAATTGTGGTAGTTTCACGCTTGGTAGATTATTTGATCTCATTTTTTGTTTAATGGATTTGTTTACTTTTCTTCGAAAAACTTTTTGTGGAAAAAGTTTTTTTTAATTAATTTCTGTTCGTTTTATATTGACATAGTCTTTTCAGGGAAAAAGAAAATAATACTTTAAATCTTTTCGTTTTTATAAGACTTTATAGTTATGCCTGCTATTTGTATGCTGGAGAAAAATTTTCAGCAATTTTTAACAACATACACCCTTTTAAAAATCTGGACACAAATAGTAGTGTTTAATTTAGTTTCATACCTCCTCTAGCTGACCTGAAATGGAAAACTTGATACCATTCACAAAAAAAATGTTTACTTTCTTTGATAGCTTGGATACACTTAAGCTATTTAGATTTGGTTAAATTTTAAGAGCAGAAGTAGCCCCGAAAGTTTGAACATAATACCCTCAGTCGTTCTTGGGATACTACTGAGATGCCTTATTGGGAATTAGCATTAACACAGTGCATTTTGATTTAATCTTAAGAGAACATCAAGTTTTTAAACCTCATAGCCAAATGTGGAGGTCTTGGTGAGAGGGAAATTAGTTGTCCTACAATCATTTTCGACTATTAAAAAGGCCTTCAGCCCTTTCCATTTTCAATCGAATGAGCCCTTTTCAAAGTTCCCACGACAACTCCTTCGATACAAAGTGCCCACGTCTAAACACCAACAACAACAAAAATAATACATTATACCCACATCGATCTTTACTATAAAAATGTCACGCCTTCCAATCACTTTCGACTATTAACAAGGGCACTAGGCCTTTCGATTTCCAATCGAATGAGTCCTTTTTGAAACGATAACGCTTTCTAAAGACAAATTATATGCCCCCTAGGGCATATATTACAACCCTTACCTAAGGGCTGTTAGGGTGGTTGTCATCCTCAAAGACCAAATTTCCAGAACTTTCAACTACGTTAAACAAAATGGCTGTCTCAAAATTTTGATTGCATGTGTTTGGGGAAATGGTGGGTGTGAGAGAGGGTTAGTTGCCCTTCAATCACTTTTGACTATTAAAAAGGGCACAATCCCTTTCAATTTCCAATCAAATGATCCCTTTTAAATTTTCTACGACAGAACTTTCTATAAGAGCCTTATATGCCCCCAGGGCATAACTTAAAACCTTTGCCCTGAGGGTTTTAGGGGGGCGGGGGGAGGGTTGTCATCCTTAAAGACCTAAGTTCCAGAACTTTGAACTACGATAAGAAAAATGGCTATCTCGAAACTTTTATTGGATGGGTTTGGGGAAATGGTGGGCGTGAGAGGGGCATTAGTTGCTCTCCAATCACTTTCAACTATTAAAAAAAGCACTTTCCAATCAAATGAGCCCTTTTGAAGTTTCTACGATAACGTTATCAATATAAACCTTATATTCCCCCAGGGCATAACTTACAACACTTGCCCTGAGGGCTGGGGGGTTGTCATCCTCAAAGACCTAATTTCAAGAACTTTTAACTACGTTCAAGAAAATTGCTATCTCAAAATTTTCATTGGATGTGTGAAATGGTGAGCATGAAAGGGGGATTAGTTGCCCTCCAATCACTTCCGACTATTAAAAAGAGCACTAACCCTTTCGATTTCCAATTGAACTAGCCCTTTTTGAAGTTTCTACCACAAGGCTTTCTATAAAAACCTTATGTGCCTCAGGGTATAGCCTAGAGCCCTTGACGTGGGGACTGTGAGAGGGTTGCGATCCTCAAAGATATAATTTCCGGACCTTTCAACTACGTTGAACAAAATGACTATCTCAAAATTTTTATTGGATATTTTTGGGGAAATGGTGGTCGTGAGAGGGGGGTTAATTACCACCCAATCGCTTTCAACAATTTAAAAGAGAACTGGTTGTTTCAATATCCCATTGAATGATTATTTTTTTAAGTTTATACGACAACGGTTTCTATAAAAAAAAACCTTATATGCCCCCAGGACTTAATTTATAACCCTTGCACTGAGGGCTTTGGGGGGAGCGTCATCCTCAAAAACATAATTTCCAGACTTAACTTACAACCCTTGAAGTTTCTACGACAACGCTTTCAATAAAAACCTCATATGGCCCAGGGCATAACTTAAAACCCTTGCCCTATGCCCTAAGGGCTGGGGGGGGGGGGGGGGGGTTGTAATCCTCAAATATCAAATTTCCTGAACTTTCAACTACGTTGAAGAAAATTGCTATCTCAAAATTTTTGATTTGATGTGTTTGGGGAAATGGTGAGCATGAAAGGGGGGTTAGTTGCCCACCAATCACTTCCGACTATTAAAAAGAGCACTAGCCCTTTCAATTTCCAATTGAATTAGCCCTTTTTGAAGTTTCTAAGACAAAACTTTGTATAAAAACCTTATATGCCCCAGGGCATAACTTACAACTCCTGACTTGAGGGCTGTGAGGGGGTTAACATTCCTAAAGACATAATTTCCGGACCTTTGAACTACGTTGAAAAAAATGGCTATCTCAAAATTTTGATTGGATGTATTTGGGGAAATGGTGGTCGTAAAAGGGGGGGGGGTTAATTGCCAATTGCCATGAAGTTTCTACGACAGCGCTTTCTATAAAAACCTTATTTGCCCCCGGGGCATAACTTATAACCCTTGCCCAGAGGGCTCTGAGGGGGTTATCATCCTCAAAGACTTCATTTCTAAAACATTTACCTACGTTGAAAAAATGGCTATCTAAAAATTTGGATTGGATGTGTTTGGGGAAAAGGTGGGCGTGAGAGGGGGGTTAGTTGTATTTTTTTTTCTTTTTTTTGGTTTTTCGATACAAAACGAAAAAAATACTAATGAATGTGCATTGTCAGTTTAATATACATATACTGATATTTAGTAATAGATGCATCAAAAGAATCAGACTTTAATACTGATTTCAAATATGTAAGTTTTATCAAGTTTAGTCTTACCCATCAAAAGTTACGCGCCAGAGAAAATATAGCTGATTTTAAAAAAAAGGGGGAAATACCTCCTAAAAGCTATAAAACCTTAATGAAAATCACACCATCATCTTCAGCGTATAAGAGAACCCTACTGTAGAGGTTTCAAGCTCCTATGTATAAAAATGTGGAATTTTGCATTTTTTGCAAGAAGAAAGATCACGGATGCGTGTTTATTTGTTTGTTTTTTTCCCCAGGGGTGATCGTATCGACCCAGTAGTCCTAGAATATCGTGGGAGGGCTCATTGGAACGTAAATTAAAAGTTTTAGTGCTCTTTTTTAGTGACCAAAAAAATGAAGGGCAACTAGGCCCCCCACGCTCATTTTTTCCCCAAAGTGACCCAATCAAAATTTTGAGATAGCAATTTTTTTCAGCATGGACGAAAATATGATAACTATGTCTTTTAGGATGACTTAATCCCCCGAAGTCCCCAGAGAGAGGGCTGAAAGTTATGAACTTTACCCAATGTTAACATATAGTATTGGTTATTGGGAAGTATACAGACGTTTTCAGGGGGTATTTTTTCTGGTGGGAGGGGGGGGGGTCGGGGGTTATATGGGAAGATCTTTCCATGGAGGAAGTTTTCATGGGGGAAGGGACATTATTATGAAGGGGCGCCGGATTTCCCATCATTATTAAAGAAAAAGATCAGAAATTAAATAAAAAAAAACAAGTTTTTCAACTGAAAGTAAGGAGCAACATCAAAACTTAAAACGAACCGAAAATATTACGTATATGATTGGGTTCACCCCCTTGTCAATACCTCGCTCTTTAAGCCAAAGATTTTTTTAGTACTTTTATAAGAGCTATTTATGTGATTCTGGGGTCATTTTTAAAGAATTGGAATAAAACTCGAACTTTAGCTTAAAGAGCAAAGTATTGACTAGGGGGCGAACCCCCTAATATACGTATTAAAAATATATGAACATAGAATTTCGTTACTTAAGGTAATTCGTAAGTTACGTATATTTATTACTAGTAAAAACGTTCGTAAATAAAATTAAACAAGTTTCGAGAAAGCCATTTAACCAAATAAAAGTAAAATTAATATGCAAATTTTGTTTTGATTATTGATGTACGGTGAGCCAAAAACAAAACCTGCATCAATTCAAAAACGTTCAAAAATTAAATTAAAAAAAAAGATTTTTTAACTGAAAGTAAGGAACGACGTTAAAACTTAAAACGAACAGAAATTATTCCGTATATGAAAGGGGATATCCCCTCCTCAACGCCTCGCTCTTTACGCTAAAGTTTGACTTTCTCTTGACTTTCTGGGGTTATCATCCTAAAAGACCTAATTCCCAGGACTTTCAACTACGTTGAACAAAACAGATACCTCAAAATTTTGATTAGATGCGTCTGGGAAAATGGTGGGCGTGGAGGGGCGTTAGTCGCTATCCAATCACTTTCAACTATTAAAAAAAAGCACTAGCCCTTCAATTTTTAATTGAATGAGTGCTTTTGAAGCTTCTACGAAAACGCTTTCAATAAAAACTTTATTTCCCCCCATTGCATAACTTACAACCCTTGCCCTGAGGGCTGTGGGGGGAGGGGTTGTCATCCTTAAAGACCCAATTTCCAGAACTGTCAACTACGTTGAATAAAATATATATCTAAAAATTTTGATTGGATGTGTTTTTGGATATGGTGAGCATGAAAGGGGGGTTAGTTGCCTTCCAATCACTTTCGACTATTAAAAAGGGCACTATATATATAAATATATATATATATATATATATATATATATATATATATATATATATATATATATATATATATATATATATATATATATATATATATATATATATATATATATATATATATATATATATATATATATATATATATATATGTATATATATATATATATATATATATATATATATATATATATATATATATATATATATATATATATATATATATATATATATATATATATATATATATATATAAGATATATATATATATATATATATATATATATATATATATATATATATATATATATATATATATATATATATATATATATATATATATATATATATATATATATATATATATATATATATATATATATATATATATATATATATATATATATATATATATATAGGGCCCTTTTTAATAGTCGAAAGTGATTGGAAGGCAACTAACCCCCCTTTCATGCTCACCCAATCCAAAACACATCCAATCAAAATTTTTAGATAGATATTTTATTCAACGTAGTTTAAAGTTTGGGAAATTAGGTTTTTAAGGATGACAACCCCTCCCCCCACAGCCCTCAGGGCAAGGGTTGTAAGTTATGCAATGGGGGCATATAAAGTTTTTATTGAATGCGTTTTCGTAGAAACTTCAAAAGCACTCATTCAATTAGAAATTGAAGGGCTAGTGCTTTTTTTAATAGTTGAAAGTGATTGGATAACGACTAACGCCCCTCTCACGCCCACCATTTTCCCAGACGCATCTAATCAAAATTTTGAGATATCTGTTTTGTTCCACGTAGTTGAAAGTTCTGGGAATTAGGTCTTTTAGGATGATAACCCCCTCAGAGCTCTCAGTGCAAGGGTTGTAAGTTATGCCCTGGGGGCATATACGGTTTATGTAGAAAGTTTTTGTAAAAATTTCCAAAAAGGGCTCATTTGATTGGAAATTGAAATTACCCTTTTTGATAGGCAGCGCATTCGCGCTGCCTAAGTAAAGAACGATGTTGGAAAAACGTATTACTTGTTTTTTTATTTTGTTTTTTTCCATATCAGGGCATTTCGTATCAAAGAAGCTGTCTTAGAAACTTCGACAAGGGCTCATTCGATTGGAAATTAGAATGGCTAGTGCCCTTTTTAATAGTCGAAAGTGATTGGAGGGCAACTAATCCCCCTCTCACGCCCACCATTTCCCCAAACACATCCAATCAAAATTTTGAGACAGCCATTTTGTTCAGCGTAGTTGATTCCCAGATAGAAATTATGTTTTTGAGGAGGACACTCCCCCACAGCCCTCAGGGCAATGGTTGTAAGTTATTCCCGGGGAAATATAAGGTTTATATAGAAAGCGTTGTCGCAAAAACTTCAAAAAAAGCTCGTTCGATTGGAAAAAAGGGCTAGTACCGTTTTTAATAGTCGAAAGTGATTGTAGGGCAACTAATCCCCCTCGCACGCCTACCATTTTCCCAAAAACATCCCATCAAAATTTTGAGATAGCCATTTTTTTCAACGTAGTTGAAAGTTCTGGAAACTAGGAATTTGAGGATGACAACCCTCAAGAGCCCTCAGGACAAAGGTTATAAGTTATGTCCTGGGACCAAATAAGGTATTCATAGAAAGCGCTGCCGTAGAAACTTCAAAAAGGGCTCATGTGATTGGAAACTGAAACGGGTAGTACCCTTTTTAATAGTCGAAAGTGACTGGAAGGCAACTAACACCCCTTCCACGCCCACCATTTCCCCAAAGTCGTCCAATCAAAATTTTGAGATCATCAATCAAAATTTTATATATATATATATATATATATATATATATATATATATATATATATATATATATATATATATATATATATATATATATATATATATATATATATATATATATATATATATATATATATATATATATATATATATATATATATATATATATATATATATATATATATATATATATATATATATATATATATATATATATATATATATATAGTTGAAAGGTCCAGAAATTATATCTAAGAGGATAAAACTCCCCCAGAGCCCTCAGGGCAAGGGCTGTAAGTTATGCCCTGGGGGCATATAAGGTTTTTATTGAAAGCTTTGTCGTAGAAACTTGAAAACGGGCTCATTCGATTGGAAATTCATAGGGCTAGTGCCCTTTTGAATAGTCGGGAGTGATTCGAGGGCAACTAACACCCCTCTCAAGCCCACCATTTCCCAAACACGTCCAATCAAAATTTTGAGATAGCCATTTTGTTCAGAGTAGTTGATTCCCAGATAGAAATTATGTTTTTGAGGAGGAAACTCCCCCACAGCCCTCAAGGCAAGGGTTATAAGTTATTCCCGGGGGGCGTATAAGGTTTTTATAGAAAGTGTTGTCGTAGAAACTTCAAAAGAAGGTCGTTCGACTGGAAAAAAGGGCTAGTACACTTTTTAATAGTCAAAATTTTGTTCGGAGTAGTTGAAAGTTCTGGAAACTAGGTATTTAAGGATGACAACCCCCCAAGAGCCCTCAGGGCAAAGATTATAAGTTATGCCCTGGGACCAAATAAGGTATTCATAGAAAGCGCTGCCGTAGAAACTTCAAAAAGGGCTCAAGTGATTGGAAATTGAAATGGCTACTGCCCTTTTCAATAGTCAAAAGTTATTGGAAGGCAACCAACACCCCTTCCACGCCCACCATTTATCCAAACCCATCCAATCAAAATTTTGAGATAACCATTTTGTTCAAAGTAGTTGAAAGGTCCAGAAATTATATCTAAGAGGATAAAACTCCCCCACAGCCCTCAGGGTAAGGGTTGTAAGTTATGCCCTGGGGGCATATAAGGTTTTTATTGAAAGCTTTGTTGTAGAAACTTGAAAAAGGGCTCATTCGATTGGAAATTTCTAGGGCTAGTGCCCTTTTTAATAGTCGAAAGTTATTGGAAGGCAACTAACACCCCTTCCACGCCCGGCATTTCCCCAAAGTCGTCCAATCAAAATTTTGAAATCATCAATCAAAATTATATATATATATATATATATATATATATATATATATATATATATATATATATATATATATATATATATATATATATAACTTGAGGGCTTACCCAGCCCTCAGGGTAAGGGTTGTAAGTTATGCCCTGGGGGCATATAAGGCTTTTATTGAAAGCTTTGTCGTAGAAACTTGAAAAGGGGCTCATTTGATTGGAAATTCCTAGGGCTAGTGCCCTATTTAATAGTCGAAAGTGATTGGAAGCCAACTAACACCCCTTCCACGCCCCCCTTTTCCCCAAAGTCGACCAATCAAAATTTTGAGATAGCCTTTTTATTCCATGCAGTTTAAAGTTCAGGAAATTATACCTTTGAGCAGGACACTTCCCACAGTCTTCAGGGCAAGAGTTATAAGTTATGCCCTGGGGGCATATAAGTTTCTATTGAAATCTTTGTCGTAGACACTTGAAAAAGGGCTCATTCGATTGGAAATTCAAAGGTCTAGTGCCCTTTTTAATAGTCGGAAGTGATTGGAGGGCAACTAATACCCATCGCACGCCCACCTTTTCCCCAAACAAATCCAATCAAAATTTTTGAGACATACATTTTGTTCAGCGTAGTTGATTCCCAGATAGAAATTATGTTTTTAAGGAGGACACTCCCCCAGAGCCTTCAGGGTAAGCGTTGTAAGTTATGCCCTGGGGGCATATAAGGTTTTTATAGAAAGCGTTGTCGTAGAAACTTCAAAAAAAGCTTGTTCGATTGAAAAAAAGGGCTAGTGCCCTTTTTAATAGTCGAAAGTGATTGGAGGGCAACTAGTCCCCCTCTCACGCCCACCTTTTCCCCAGATACATCCAATCAAAGTTTTGAGATAGCCATTTTGTTCGACGTTGTTGAAAGTTCTGGAAATTAGGTCTTTGAGGATGACAACTCCCCAACAGGCCTCAGGGCAAGGTTTATAAGTTATGCCCTGGGACCAAATGAGGTATTCATAGCGCTGTCGTAGAAACTTCAAAAAGGGCTCATTTGATTGGAGATTGAAATGGCTTGAGCCCTTTTTAGTAGTCTAAACTGACCGAAAGGCCATTAACACCCCTTCCACACCCACCATACATCGACAAACATACAATTAAAATTTTTAGAAATCTGCTATGTTCTAAGTAGTAGATAGGTCCGGAAATTATATCTAAGAGGATGACACTCCCCCAGAGCCCTCAGGTTAAGGCTTTGAAGTTATGCCCTGGGGGCATATAAGGTTTTTATTGAAATCTTAGTCGTAGAAACTTCAAAAGGGGCTCATTCGATTGGAAATTCAAAGGGCTAGTGCCCTGTTTAATAGTCGAAAGTGATTGGAGGGCAACTAACACCCCTTCCACGCCCACCATTTCCCCAAAGTCATCCAATCAAAATTTTGAGATAGCCATTTTATTCCACGCAGTTTAAAGTTCAGGAAATTATACCTTTGAACAGGACACTCCCCCCACAGTTTATAGGTCAAGAGTTATAAGTTAAGTCCAGGGGGCATTTACGTTTTTATTGAAATCTTTGTCGTAAAAACTTGAAAAAGGCCTCATTCAATTGGAAATTCTAAGGTCTATCGCCCTTTTTAATAGTCAGAAGTGATTCGAGGGCAACTAACACCCCTCTCAAGCCCACCTTTTCCCCAAACACATCCAATCAAAATTTTTAGATAGGTCTTTGAGGATGACAACCCCCCCCCCACAGACCTCAGAGCAAGGGTTGTAGTTTATGCCCTTGGTGCATATACGGATTTTAAAGAACGCGTTGTCGTAGAATCTTCAAAAAGGGCTCATTCGATTTGAAACTGAAATGGCAAGTGCCCTTTTTAATAGTCGAAAGTGATTGGAAGACAACTAACACCGCTTCCACGCCCACCATTTCGCCAAAAACATACAATCAAAATTTTCAGATAGCCATTTTGTTCCACGCAGTTTTAATTTCAGGAAATTATACCTTTGATTAGAACACTCCCCCCATAGTCTTAGGGGCAAGGGTTATAAGTTATACCCTGGGGGCATATTAGTTTTTATTGAAATCTTTGTCGTAGAAACTTGAAAATGGGCTCATTTGATTGGAAATTCAAAGGGCTAGTGCCCTTTTTAATAGTCTCGAAAGCGATTTGAGGGCAACTATCCTCCCTCTCACGCCAACCTTTTTCCCAAACACATCCAATCAAAATCTTTAGATAGCAATTTTATTCAGCGTAGTTGAAAGTTTGGAAATTAGGTCTTTAAGGATGACAACCACTCCACCCCCACAACCTTCAGGGCAAGGATTGTTATTTATGCCCTGGGGGCATATAAGGTTCTTATAGAAAGTGATGGTGTAGAAACTTCAAAAAGGGCTCATTCAATTGGAAATTGAAAAGGCTAGTGCCCTTTTAATAGTCGAAAGTGGTTGAAGAACAACTAACCCCCTCTCATGCCCACGATCTCCCCAAATACATCCAATCAAAATTTTGAGATATCCTTTTTGTTCAACGTAGTCGAAAAAAGTTCTGGAAATTAGGTCTTTTAGGATGATAACCCCATCAGAGCCCCCAGTCCAAGGTTTGTAAGTTGTGCCCTGTGGGCATATAAGTTTTATATAGAAAGTTGTTGTAGAAATTTCAAAAAGGGCTCATTTGATTAGAAATTGAAATTTCCCTTTTTAATAGTTGAAAGTGAGCACAGAGTAATTAACCCCCTCTCACGCCCACCATTTCCCCAAACACATTCAATCAAAGTTTTGAGATAGCCATTTTGTTCAACGTAGTTGAAAGTTCTGTAAATTATGTATTTAAGGATGAAAAAAAAAACAGAGCCCCCAGGGCTCATACTAATAATATATGTAAAAATTTCTTTTCGTTTTAAGTCTTAATGTTGCTTTTTACTTTCAGTTGAAAAAACTTTTTTTTATTTAATCTCTGATCGTTTTTTTAAATAATGCTAGGAAATCTGGGCCCGCCTTCACGGAGAAACCTCCTCCCCACGGATATATCCTCTATACAATTCAATCCCGGTGAAAATTTACCCTGATAATTACTCTTAACCACTCTGCGTATAAAACTAAGACGGAAAAGAGAAAGCAAGAGATATAAAAAAAGAATTTTGTATAAGAATTCTGGGAAATTCCCCTAGTGTATAACTTCACCAGAAATTTACTCGCTAGAAACTTCCCTCCCCATGGAAAATGTTCCCGTGAAAAAACACCAAGCAGAAAATGTCTCCCCTCCCCCTCCCCCTCCAACCGAAAATGTATGCCTACATCCCAATAACAAATACTATGCGCAAACAAAGAGCAAATTTTATAACTTAAAGACCTTTCCCCTGGGTTTGTGGGGAGGGGAAGTCATTTTATACCCAAAGGCAAAGTTATTGGGCCTTTCAATTATGATGAATAAAAGGGTTATCTCAAAATTTTGATCGGACGATTTTGGGGAAAAAGGAGCGGGGAGAGGGCCTAATTGTCCTCAAATTTTTGGGTTACTTAAAAAGGGCACTAGAACTTTTAAGTTTCGTTCCAATGAGCCATTTCCTGATGTTCTAGGACCACTGGGTCGATATGATCACCTCTAGGGGAAAAAATAAAATAAACACGAATCCGTGATCTTTCTTCTGTCAAAAATACAAAATTCCACATTTTTCCAGATTGGAACTTAAAACCTATACAGTAAGACTCTCTGATATGCCAAATCTGATGGTGTGATTTTCATTGAGTCACTTGACTTTTAGGGGCTGTTTTCTCTTTTTTCAAATATCAGGAAAATTTTCTCAGGCTCGTGACCTTTGATGGGTAAAACTAAACTTAATGAAACTTATATATTTGAAATTTGCATAAAAAGCCTATTCTTTTGGTGTATCTATTGGTAACAAAATTCCGTTTTTTAGAGTTTTGGTTACTATTGAGCCGGGTCGCTCCTTACGTAAAGTTCGTTACCACGAACTGTTTGATTGCGGTCATGGATGCATTTTTACTCCTTTTTTTCGTTATTTCAGTATTGGTTTTGTTGAGACATTGTCAATAATCGCAGAATATTGAAAGAGGGATGGTTCAGACGGATATGTAAAGTAATAGTACCCTGAATAAGTGATAAAAGAGATTGTCGCACGGCAAATGGCCAATTTTTACATTGTATGGTGGAAAAGGTCAATTTATTACCGAATAGGACCAAATCATGTCAAGCACAAATCTGAGTTAGGTCTAAGGCATAGACCTATCCTAAAATCTGATAGTATAACTTACTAGTTTTTAGCTTGTACTACCGCGGGATGGAGCTGAACGGCAATAAACATACAGGAAGAACATAAAAACTGATGTATTGAACGTAAAGTATTATCAATATTAAGAGATGAAGTATAGAAGTATTGAACATTGCTTTCAAAAATTGAACCTAAAAATTGAACAACTTTTGTCCCAATGTAGAAGGAGATCGTAAAAATTGAAGTATCGACACCTATATCATACAAAAATATAGTTTTGTGAGGAAATTTTCTTAATTTAATTCAATATCCTCTGACTCTTAAAGAAGAGACTAGAACTTTCAATTTACAATTGAATTGGCACTCTTCGGATTCTACGCGACCAGACCTTTCATGTGAAGTGGTTGGGAGAAAAACACACACTTATAACATTTTTCTTTATTAAATTAAAACTTTCTCATAGCTTAACATATTCTCAAATTGTTTTTTTAAGAACTTTTAAAAAAGCTTATTATTCTAACTAAACGACCTTCGTGTCTCGGGCGTCCTTCTTAAAGAATTGGGACAGAAAGTCAAACTTTAGCGTAAAGAACGAGGTATAGACCCCTCATATAGACCTATGGAATAATTTCTGTTCGTTTTGATTTTTAATGTTGCTCTTTACTCTTAGTTGAATTTTTTCATTTATTTAAGTTTTGATCGTCTTCAAATAATGCCGGTAAATCTGACTCCCTTCATGAAAAATTCCCTCCCCTCACTAAAAACTCCTCCGTGGAATGTTCCTCCCACGTAAAATACCCCCCTTGAAATTCTCTCTGTAAAATTCCCCTGTATAATTCCCTCCGGACAATTCCATCGTCACTGACCCCCCCCCCACCATAAAATTTCTTGCGGACGATCTGTCTTGAAGAATTCTCCTTAGCATAGTTTCATTAGAAAAAGACTTTATTAGAATGTTTTCCCGATCACTACGGAAATCCTCTCTTCCATGGAAATTTTTCCCTGCAAATCCAAAAACGCTGAAAATAGCAGCTGGATAATTCCCCCGGAATATCTCCTCATGCAAAATTGAGTTGGCAAAGAGAAAGTAAGATAAATAAAAAGAATTTTGTATAGGAATTCTGTCTAATCCCTCTGTGTAAAATTTCTCCTGGAAAGTTCACCGCCGGAAAATTCTCCCCCATCACAGAAAACTCTCTTTATGGAAGCCCACCCTATGCACAAAATCCCCCCCCCAAAAAAGAAACGTCTTTCTACTTCCCAATAACAAATACTATCCGTAAACAACGAGCAAATTTTATAACTTACAGGCCTCTCTGTAAGGGCTACGGGGGGCCATGTTACCCCTGAAGGCACAGTTACTGGATTTTTCAACTATGTTGAACAGACAACCAAAAAATTAAAAGATGAATAAAAATCAATAAAATTGGATTTTATTGATTTTTATTCATCTTTTAATTTTTTGGTGTTTTTCATTGTTTTTTTTTTCACATTTACATTGACTTTCCGCGTTTTATTTGTTGTTTTGTTCTTAGGCACTCGTATTGATTATATTTTTTCTTATCGCGCTGAAGAAGAGAGGCGTTTGTCCTCTCGAAATATTCGCTTTGTTGTGTTTTGTTAATATTTTCATTTGGCCTTTGATAACCCCATTTTTGCTCGTTTTTCTTTCTTTATGTTATGTCAGGCCAATGTGGTTTAAGAAATTATCTTAATAAGTTACAAATACTAAGCGACGAAGTAAATTTAGTAACAAATACTTGTCGCCCTTGTGTTGGCAATGTGGTGCTGCAGCCGAGTTCAAACTCTGAAACCCGTTTACTAAGCTGGGGTCACATCAACTGCTTCACCACAGGACGGAGAACAATCTCATTTTACTTTTATTACGGTAATAGCTTCTGAATATTACCCTAGATTTTAAAAATGCTACTCGATTTCAATAATATCGAAAAAAAATTGACTGCATATAAAATATGTTTTATTTTTTTAACCTGACTATTTGATTCTGAAAAGCTTAGATAATTTGTTTCGATTCTATGCTTAACCAAGAAAGTTAAGACACCATGAAATCGTAACAATAAAGTATGCACATTCCCTTAATTATTAAACGAAGATTTGTCTATATATAGAAATGAGCCGAGCAGCTTAGGATAGCGTCTATAAAAAGAGCCTTACCTTGAGAAGGAGATTTCAAATCCATGGTATAAATTGAAAAGGGGGACATCTCAGTTTGGCATAAAGTTTAACTCATTGTTTTACCAAACGTTGAGATTCTTTGTCATTTCCTAGAAAAACATTTTGACATTTAATCAACCCATTAATTAACTTAAAATAGTATAAAATTTCATGCGAAAAATTTAAGATATAGTTTAGGTAATATACAGCAATTTGATCGCCTTCGCCTCCGGAAGAACTATTTTTTTTTATTCACAGGTTTTTTAGTAATTTAACTCCACTAATTCAGGCATTTGGCTAAAACATTCCTGTTAATATGACGGCATAGTCCCAGTTCGTGGCTTAGTTTGCTATTTTTTTAATATTATATCGTGCAGCCAGGCTGTCAAAAGGCCGTATCTGCAATCCCTCAGATAAAGCTAAGGGTGTGAACTAAAGGCTTAAGACACCCAGCCAAAAAATTGAGGGAATATAGGACAGGGAACAAATTGGGTTTTAAATCTTAACTTGGAAGACGAAGTGTGGATTATCAAGGACAATAATTTTGAAAAAGTAGTGGTTGTATTAATTCTTAGTCCAAAATATGATGGCACTAGTGGACACCTTCTTGTGGTGTCCCTGAGTGTAACAGGCTTTTAGTGGGTGGTGGGGGAGGGCGTCCTAATCTCAGGATGTGCGTGGGCCTTCAGAGCCTTCTATGTGAAATCATAAGCCCGGAGCCAGTGATAGACAATGGTGACAGAGACAATCATTAGCCCAGAACAGAAATGGTGGAGGATGATTAGAGCAACGGAGGTGGATGGCAGAGATACCAGTAACGCGGGTGATAATATGCGTTTTGGACGAACGTCGGACGCTCCCTCCTTAATACCGGCCAGGTGCATCTTTTCCATCCCCTAGTACCATTTCCACTCTCAAATGACCTCGTTTGAGGGCCTGATACAGTCAGGTTAAGTCACCCCCCCCCCAATTTGGGGTGCTCCTGGACCCTTTGTTGGCCATTGAGATGGTGAGTGAGGAACACTGCTGAGGGATGGAATGATGGAGTTGGACGTAAGTCATGAAGGGGCCTAAACCACAATGAAGTTCCAGAACTTCATTGGTTAAGGGTTAAGGGTTAAGGGAAATGGTACAGGGGACAAAACTTGTTTTTTCTGTGTCCAAGGCTACTGTTTAGAAAGAGGCCCTGGCCTGCGGGCCGTAAATCGTAAAAAACTGTAAATCGTTGTCGACTGTCATAGGCTCCCAGAGCCCGGAACCAGAAACGGTAGAGGGCTCAAAGAATTCCAAGGTTGAGAAACGTGCGGACAACACAAGTTGTCGCTGTCACCCAGAACAGAGGAAGCCTAAATTGGGTGTAGATCCAATTAAAAATCAGAACGGTGAGCACTGGGAAAAGTCCTGGCACAGAAAGAGACACAACCGGAGGATGAGGAGGGAAGCCAGGGGGCTTGGGGTGGGTGGTCTGCAGGAGACATCTCCCCACACCGGGACGCATCAAGGGGGATGGCCTAGAGTGAAGTGCAGAAATACGTCCCTGGCCAGCGACCCACCTCAACTGAAGGGCAAGAAGAGAGATAGGGCCACCTGTCTCAAAATACATCCCCGCAGGCTGCTCCGATTAGACGGTGTCTCTTGGTGGAGAGGAGAAGAAAAGAGGCCCATGGGGCACCCAGAAAAAAGAGGGGCTGTGCAGAAGTATCTAAATGGATACCCGTAAGGTTAAGTAGGAGCGACTGGCAACCCCTCCAAGAAAATGATGTCATCCTACTGATGGAAGCCTTCGAGGCCGATATCATGGAAGGGAATCTTGAATTTGTTCCTGACGTCACCTCTACGAGATTGGAGAAGGGCATTATAAAAGTGAGGTGCCAGGATGAGAGGACGGCATCATGGATTAAGGAGGTTGTGAAGAGGTTGGAGCAGGGCTATGCTGCCCTCGCCCCAGAAGACTCATCTCCGAGAAGAAATTTCTCTATTGAGTGTCATGTCACCAAATGTCATGTCACCAGAGAAGCTGGTGGGGCTGTTGGTAGCCTCCAATCGTTTCCTCACTAAAGAGAAAATGGAAGTGACCAAGATCCAAGTCAAGTGAGAAACAACCCCTAAAAGACTTGGAACTTTAATGAAAATCACACCATCAGATTCAGCGTATCAGAGAACACTACTATAGAAGTTTCAAGCTCCTATCTGCAAAAATGTGGGATTTTGCATTTTTTGCCAGAAGAAAGATCATGGATGCGTGTATTTGTTTTTGTTGTTGTTTTTTTCCCAGGGTTGATCGTATCGATCCAGTAGTCCTAGAATATCGTGAGAGGGCTTATTCGAACTGAAATAAAAAGTTCTAGTACCCTTTTTAAATGACCAAAATAATTGGAGAGCAACTTAGCCCCCTCCCACACTCATTTTTTTTCCTAAAGTCACCCAATCAAAATTTTGATTTAGCCATTTTGTTTAGCATAGTCGAAAATCTAATAAATATGTCTTTGAGGATGACTTAATGCCCCATAGTTCTCGGGAGAAGGGCTGCAAGTTATGAAGTTTGCCCTTTTTTACATATAGTATTGGTTGATTGGTTAATATTTTCAGGAGGTATTTTTTCTAGTGGGGGGGTCGGAGGAGGGGGTTTTGGGGAAGGATGTTTCCATGGAGGATGTTTCCTAAGCGGAAGGGACATTTCTATGAAGGGGGTGCCGGATTCCCAGCATTATTTAAAAACGATTAGAAATTAAATAAAAAAACAAGTTTTTTCAACTGAAAGTAAGGAGCAAATTAAATCTTAAAGCGAACAGAAATTATTACGTATATGAGGGGGGTCGCCCCCTAGTCAAAACCTAGCCCTTTACGCTAAAGTTCTTCTTAGTACTTTCAAAAGAGCTATCTATTCTAATTAACCGACCTTTGTGATTCAGGGGTTTGTGATTCGAAAAAAATTCGAACTTTAGCGTAAAGACCGAGGTTTTGACTAGGGGGCGAATTCCTTAATATACGTAATGAAAACATACGAATATAGAAGTTCGTTACGTAAGTTAATTCGCAAGTTACGTCAGAACAAAATTTCGAGAAAGCCATTTACCTAAAAAAAAAGTACAATTAATGTGCAAATTTCGCTTTAATTATTCATGTGCGGAGAGCCAAAATCAAAGCTGCATTAATTCAAAAACATTCATAAATTAAATAAAAAAAAAATTAAACTGAAAGTAAGGAGTGACATTAAAATTAAAATGAACAGAAATTATTATGTGTATGAAAGGGGCTGCCCCTCCTCAACGCCTCGCTCTTTACGCTAAAGTTTGACAACTTTATTTTTGAAAACAATAAAAAACTTTACCGTAAAGAGCGAGGCGTTGAGGAGGGAACAGCCCCTTTCATAGAAGGAACAATTTCTGTTCGTGTTGAGTTTTAATGTCCCACCTTACTTTCAGTTTTAAAAAGCTTTTTTTTATTGAATCAAAGACATAAATTGTAAGCCAAAACTTAATTCTAAAGCATACTAGCGAAAAAGACTTTAAACATATTCCTTTTATTTACCAATAAAAAAACAGTACCAAATTAGAAACGACTAGAAATTATTTAAAAAAAATCAATAATACAACTTTTTCAAAGAAAAACAAAAACCTATATTAAACCAAAGACAACCAGTAATAAATTCGAATAATAATTCAAAGTTAAAATGGACAAAAACCATTATTAATTCCTTAAAGAGACCAAAAACCAACAGAAGTTTGGTTTTTTAAATGAATAATCAAGAAAAAGTTCAAACGAAAAGAAATCACTGCAAAGATAAGTAGGATAACAACCTCTATGCCATTTAAAGACCAAAGCATCATTAGCCCTTTACTGAAAACAAAATAAATTTAAAACATTTTTTATTTTATAGCGTTCATAAATTCATAATTGTTGAAACTTCCAGAAAGTCTTATAATTATATTTTAAACAGTCAGTCTGGTTCCACTTGTTCTTTTCAGTAATCATGGTTATTACCAAGATTTCCTTTCCTTTTCTGTTGTTGCTGTTGATGTTTTGACAAACAAAAACCATACTGCCCGAAATAAAAATTCTTTTTAGTAAAACCCAGTTGACATTCTCCCTCTGATAAACTTATGTGACGCTAGCTCTACTCCTCTGTGTGGTAATTTGTGTTTGTTTTAAGTTTGATTTGACTATTCTTTATATTTAATCTTCGTTTTGGCTCTCATTTATTATTAAAATAGTGATTTCAGTTCATTTTACGTTTGAATTCCGCTCATCTATGGTTTAATGTGGCTCTTCCTTTTTCGTTGATAAACTTCTTTTTGAAAAAGTTCTTTTTAATTAATGCTAAATAAAAATGATTTCTTAAGCAACAAAATCTGATTTATGTAAATTTTGGAAAAAAAAACTATTCCAACGAAAAGTCTAATTTAAAGCATATTGAAATCAGGAGCCATTCAATCAGGTAAATTCAGCCATTCATTCAATCAGGTATATATATATATATATATATATATATATATATATATATATATATATATATATATATATATATATATATATATATATATATATATATATATATATATATATATATATATATATATATATATATATATATATATATATATATATATATATATATATATATATATATATATATATATATATATATATATATATATATATATATATATATATATATATATATATATATATATATATATATATATATATATATATATATATATATATATATATATATATATATATATATATATATATATATATATATATATATATATATATATATATATATATATATATATATATATATATATATATATATATATATATATATATATATATATATATATATATATATATATATATATATATATATATATATATATATATATATATAAGTAAAGAATACGGTACTGGACTTTACAGTCCCTACCGGCGGTGTTGATCACCGCTTCTTGGCCCTTCAGCCAGGAAGTGCAAGGGGGGACGGGGGCCAACCATTCTATGCTCTCGCACACGCTTCCTGTATACCTTCCCCAAATTTCCCCAGGTACCCATTTAAAGCTGGATGGACTCTGGCTGAGCTTACAGAGTCACGGCACTGACTCCCGTCCCAAACCAAATAATTGGATACGCTAGGATTCGAATATTTATATGCATAAATATTGATTTATTTAGTTGGATTTACTGATGCCTGAAACTGGAGACCAATATCGATACTGCCTTTTTTTTCAAAAATTTTGGAAAAAGTGATTCATCGCCGTCTATACGACCATCTCACGAAACATAGCCTACTCAGTGACACCCAATTCGGGTTTCGAAAAAGTCATTCCACTAGTCATGCTTTCATTCATCTTGTTGATTTTGTAAATAATTGTTTAGTAAAAGGTGAAATCCCCCTAACAGTATTTTTTTATTTTAGGAAAGCATTTGATACGGTGGATTTTACAATTTTATTGCAAAGATTAGAATGCTTAGGTGTTAAAGGAGTGAGTTTGAAGTGGTTTGAAAGTTATTTGTGTGGGAGGTCTATTAAAGTGATGATCGATGATGCTTTTTCTTCCCCTTATCAAGTGTCGTGCGGTGTGCCACAGGGATCGGTCCTTGGCCCACTTCTGTATCTGGTTTATGTGGATACCATGAGGTTTTATCTTCCAGATTGTTGTTTAACGTCATTCGCTGATGACACTGCAGTTACGTTTTCTAGTCGTTCTTTGGATAGTCTTGTGTTGAAAGTGAATTGTGTTCTGAGAAATTTCCATGTTTTTACTAGTTTGAGTTTGTTATCAGTTAATGTTCGTAAGACTAATTTTATTGTATATTCTAGAGAAGGCAATCCCAGTGATATTGATGGTAGAATTCTGTTTTTCAAGTTCAAGAAATCAGGTACTTAGGTTTTTACATTGATTGTAATTTTTCGTGGAAACGCCACAGTGATGTTGTTGCCACAAAGATTGCACGTGGCCTTGGAGTGATTCGTCGTTTTTAAAATTTTTTACCTCAGAGAGTTTTATTGCTTTTATACCATGCTTTGATTCACCCATATGTTTCGTATGGATGCATGTTATGGGTAAGTAATTTTTATGTGAATTTTAAAGGTGTTCAGACTCTTCAAAATAAAGCGATGCGTCTTATTAGCGGGTATGTTAAAGGTATATATAAAACTTAAGCTTGGTTCAAGAAGATGCAAGTGTTGAATGTAGGATAACTACGGGACTACCAAATAGGAATCTTTGTCTATCAATGCTGGAATGATAGTAGTCCAGAGGTTTTTCGTGAATATTTTAGTGGTCTTTGCACCATTATGAAACTCGTCATGCTAGTGACTTTATTGTTCCGAATAGAAGTGGAACCAGGGCCGGCTTCCATACTAGATTTTCAGGACCTAATGTGTGGAACTCTGTTCCAGAGAGCATTCGGGCGGTTGAGCACCAGGGGTTATTTAAAAAGAATTTGAAAAAAATATTTGTTAGGTCAAGGTTCATAGTATTTTGTTTTTTTTCTTTTTTCTTCTTTTCTTTCTTCTTTTTAGTGTTTTTGTTCTTTAATATTTTTTTTGTTGTTGTTCTTCCTTTGTTTATAGTTAATCATTAATTAGTAAATGAGTTGTAAGTACCCGCCCAGTCGCAAGTGCTTTTTTGTATCTTTCTTGGGGCGGGTATTGGCATATTAGTTAATTGTATTTTGATGTTAAATAAAATGAACTGAACCGAACTGAACTGATATTGGTTGTTGTAGGCATTGGTCCTTAGAGTTTTGTTTCTTCTTGAACGACTACTAGTTCAGCAGAACGGCTACTACTTCTAGAACGACAATTCATTTCAAAAAATAATTCAATTCATAAAAAAGAATAATTATCCAATACTACCCGATAGGTAGGCTAATAATCCTAACCTTATTGTTCAAATACTTATAAAATTCAAAAATTCCATCATTATTTTACATGTGGAGAAAACTTTCGTTGTGGAATTGTCGAGGAAAGGGTAATTTCCATGGGGACAAATGCCTGAGGGAATTTTGCAGGGGAGTCCTGGGGAAGATTTTCCAACCCTTCCGGAGAATTTTCTACGGGATGAGGGATTTTACACGGAGAAGGAGCTTTCCAAAGAGGATTTTCCTCAAGGGAAGTTTTCTGGATTAGACTTATCTGGGGGGGGGGACATTTAAATGGATCCAACAAAACGAATTCTATACAATGCGGGTCATAATAATCTGAAACGGGGCATTCCCCTCCCCCAAAGGAAGAATTTGAGTTTCGCTTTCACCAGCCTCGTCCCTGCTTTTCTTAACAATGCCTTCAAGTTCTAACTTCACACCCCAATCCATACTCAAGAGATATTGCAGATAAGGTGTAATATCTTGCTTATCTATGAGACTATAAACAAGTTAAGCATCAAAATAAGAAAATTTTAATGGCCTGGATATACACACTGTCTTTCGATTTACCTCTATCTCCTCCTCTAAATCAATATTTGAGGTCCTGTTAACCTTATCCTTAATCCTCCCCAACATAATCCTCAAAGCCGCTCCTGATGTGTTGCAGATAATTCAAAAACTCTGGCACCTATAGCGTCTTTTGGCTTATTCAGGTACTTGTTCCATCTCATGATCATATCCTTTAGAAACTTCGGAAATCTCTATTTAGAGAACACCCCGTAAGAAAGCCAAGCTGATCAGGCAACCAAGATCAAATATTGCCACCTATTCTACAATTAAAAAAACAACAATATTTTTAACTGAAAGCAGGGACCAACATTAAAACTTGAAATGTGCGAAATTTATTCCGTATACGAGGAGGCTGCCCCTTTCTGAACTCTTGCTATCTATGCTAAAATTATAAGGCTCATTAAAAATACTTCTAATTAAAGTTTGACCGCCATTGTTTTGAGTAGTTTTTCTTAAAGAACTATGAAAATAAGTCAAACTTAGGTGTAAAGATTAAGGAATGGTTCAACAGTAGCCAATTTGTATTATTTACGATCCTGGTCCTAGGGCCTATGGGGGTCATGTTATTTTTAGAGGTATTTTAATTGGACCTTTTGACTATCTTAAATGAAATGTATCTATCAAAATTTTGATTGGATGTCTTTCAGGTTTACGGGGGAGGGACGCATGTAGCAGAAAGTTGGCTGAAATGGGGTTTCGATGACTTTCAATCACTTTTGACTCTTAAAATGGGCACTAGAATTATCATATTCCAATCGGATGAGTCCCCTCTGGACTTTCTACAGTAGCCCTTTCAATACGGGGAGACACTTAAAAAAATAAATGGAAAATACACGGAAGGTCTATACCTCCTCACTACCTCTGATTAATTACCAATCTAAATATTGTGTTTATTTTGTGTTCTTTTTCCTTGACGTTAGGCAATCATCTTTTGGTTCGTCCTCATTCAATTAGTGCAATTTTAAAAGTATTTATTTGTCTGCCTTTCGAGAAGAAAAATATTTCTGTTGTGCCAAAAATGAAATATAGTGGGTAGAAACCTTGCATACGAGTATATAAGATTATCCTTACACAGAAGTTTCTCAGGGATAGCAAATATAATTGCTTTTACGAAAGAGGAACACGAGGATCTTGTAACTAATAAGGGATAGTGAGGGTTTCCTTACAACAATTCTGTGATATGGTGTGGAAAAAAAAGAAAAACGAAGAAAAAACAAGTTGTCAAAGGAAATTTTGCAATATCTTGTTGCCAGGAAAAAAAAATAGAATTTCCAAAAATAAACATTGCAGCAAAACAACGTAAAGGTCAACTTGGGTCTTACAGATCTATTTTGGGGATAGTAATTGTAACTCTTCTTACGAAAAAAGAACCTAGAAGATCTTGCAACTAATTGAATGCTCAAGATTTCTTTACTCAAGATATACCCCCTACCTAATATTTCTCCAATATGTTTATCTTACGCTCAATCCTAATGAAGCATACCAAAGTAAGATAAAAACATAATACCTTAGAAACAAATTTGGGCTATATATTTACATATTAGGAGGGGGGAGTGTAAAGTATAGTGGTTCTGCATGTCTAATGTGTTAGGTACAATTATTATGTAGTATGAATTGTTTTCTAATTTCACACTGTCCAAAAACTTTAACACCCCCCCCCCCTCTAGTTTGCAAATATATAGCCCAAATTATATATCTTTCATCTATTCTGTCACTTTTCTTCGTCTTGTTTCACGCTAAGCTGCAAGAAAGTAACAAAAAAATGGTTCTATAATACGTCAATGAATGAACAACTTGAGCGGTAGGGGGTTTCTCATACAAGCACCTTTGTCAGAAAAGGACACAAGTATATGAACAGCAAAGTCAAATTGAAAAAATAAACTCAAGCGTTTGAACCAAAAATGGGTCTTAAAAGTAGAACAGTTCCCGCTTGTAGATGCAAGCTTTCACGATCCTTATGGGAAAGGTATTATAGGGGCTACTTTTTCAAAGAGAAAAATCATGCTAAATTTATTCAGCTTTCGGGGCTAATAAATATTTCAATGGTTCCAAGTATTCGAACATTTCTCTTTCTCTTGCAGTTTTATATTGTAATAATAATCCGTTAATCAATCAATCAGTCAATTTATTCAACCAATAAATTTACGCTTGAGACTGTCTGTGCAGGATTTCGACTCTTGTAGATAGAAGAGCATCACCAAATGCTGAAATCCATGTTGTGACCAAGATGGGCCCAGGATTGCACAAAGCCTCTATTCATACTCGAGGTCCCAGGGACTTCTTGCTGCCCGGTTCTAAGCCGGCTTAAGCGCTTCTGTGTAAACTTGAGAAGATGTTAGCCCCCGTCCTGCACTGGTATCCGGGATCATTGCTTTTCCTGAGGCCAAAATAATATCAATGATTTAAAGAACATGAAAATTGGAACTTGATATGTTACGACGTTAAAAATGACTATCGTATCGACATTTTGACTGATGAATTCAGACGATTCGAACTGTAGGGGAGACCCGCCCACATTCATCACTTTTTTAGAAAATAATTTTTTTCTGCTATGCTTGTCAACCTACAGTCAACATTTTCCCAGCAAAATGTACCTACACATTTAGGACATCAAGCAATATTTTGATATTTTTTTAGCCTATCAGTTATAGACATAATTCAAAGAACAATGACCTTGGTCAGATATGGCGAACCTGTACGACCCCGGTACAGCTTCGCCATCCCCCGGTTCTGGTTCGCCAAGCATTGAAAACCACTTTTAAAAAGATCAGAAGAGCCATTCTGATTTAAGAATATGTTTAATACTCATCAGCTATTGGTATAAGAAAATTTAATACAGGTAACTCATATTAAGTTTGTCTGATCATTTTATATTGTATTTCGAAAGATCGACACTGAATGTCAGCTTTTCTGATTGCCTTTTAGTCCCTCCGCATGAGACGGGTTGATCAAGTTTAATTTTTACTGATTGTCTCTCTACAAAAGCCTGTTCATCTGTATAAACAAACTTGTTTAGTTGAACCTTTTGGAGTAATTTAACATCAAGATTATCATCGATGATTTTTAGCCCCGACGCAACATAGTTTGTTTTCCCACTTCTTTTCCCATCGATTCCGGTGAGAATGAAATCACCGACTGTAATCTCTCCAGATATTTCAGTTTCAGCCTCGACATCGCCAGTATTCAGACTCTCGTCGCTGCAACAATCAGAAACAACTACAAAATCTTCAGAGCTGCTTTCCTACTCAACTGCTTCGCGATACAGCTTCCTTTTCGGTAATTTATATTGCTTTGCAACTGTTTTGCTTAGTTTCTTCATTTCTAGCACTTATTGTTTCTTGTTTTTCTTTTCCACCTCTTGTTGAATTCTTTCCTTTACTGGAGTATCTGTTAGGATTTCTGTTTTCTTTCTATTTGCAGTTCTTCTTTTCTGCTCCCTGGGGGATCCTTTCGGCAATGGGAAAAGATCTATAATTTCTGAATAGCTATCGTTAACAGAACCAGATATTGTAACAGGCAGCTGTTCTGGACTCGAGTCTCTCAGGGGTGGTTCACTTGCACATGGTGCTTCTAAATATCGCGCAGAGTTACTTTCTGAGCTGAAAGGGGCCAGTGGTGGTACTTCTGGTCTATCGGAAACGGATGAACTTAGGTATTCATGGTCTTGAAAAATTTCTGGGTTGAATGGATGAATTCCTGTGCAGCGGAACCCGCTGATTATGCTTTCTTGAGTAACAGCCTTGAAGTAAGATTAGCCAAGAATTTTTTCGATATTAGCAATGGCTATGGTTTCGCATTTGCTTCTGCCCATAAAAGCTGCGGCTTCTTGATTGTAGTATGTCTTAATCGGAAACATAACAGAGCGATCAAAAGGCTTCAATTTATGAGTCGTATGTGGGGGCACGGTCAAAAGATGAACACCATTTTTCTTAGCCAGTTCAAGCAGATCGCCAGAATATCTGGTAATATGGTTGTCGAAAAAAAAAGAAGCACAGGTTTTGTTTTTGTTGGTTTTACATGACCAATAAAGTGATTCAGCCAAATGACAAATAGCTCAGTCGTCCTCCATACTGAATCTTTTTCATTTCCAAACCCAATGGTCCCTGGTGGAGCTCGCTTTAGTAGGATATCAGGGCACGTTTTTCTGGGAAAAATCATCATTGGAGGAACTGTATTTCCAATAGCGCTAACACAGATACAAAGCGGGATATTCTGCCCTCTTTCGCCAGACGTTACCTTTCCGACTTGCCTTTGGCCCTTTTCAGTAATGACAGTGCCTGGCTTGTGAACAGTCGATAATCCTGTCTCATCGACGTTCCAAATATTTTCTTGGCTAAAGCAGTGACGATCGTATAGAGTCTGAAGATTGTTAAAGAACTGCTGAACTGTTAATCGGTTGAAGGCAGTAGCCCTTCCCAGACTGGTAGCTTCTGCCTGTCGGATTGTAAGCTCGGGGTGTCGCTGCATAAACACCCGATACCAATCCTCTCCCGCAGCTTGATTTTTCTCACCACATGTCCATGAATCTGGAATTTTAAGCTGCTTCGGCGTGGCGTATTTGTAACAAAGTTGACGTAGCTCGAGTCGTGATAGTCCATAATGCATATGGCATATTATTTGCAGGTATTTGACAAGAGCCCATTCTTGTTCGTCGGTAAAAATTCTACGAGTGGCGTATCGTCGTGAAAAAAAAGAGAGAGGCAAACTTCTAACCTCCAGGCCGTTCTTGATGATTCTTTTCACATAATCTCGTAAGGTTGCACGAGGAATCTGGTATTTTCTCGAAGCTGTTGCCTTTGGAAGTTGATTCTCAATAACTTCTAGCACAGCTTCACGAAGCAGTTCTGGTTCAGTCGTACCTTTTTTTCCTTTCTGTAGCAGGCTTTGGTGTTCGCATGATGTCTGAAAACAAAAGAAAATGTACTATTAATAAAATACAGAATAGTGCACCAATATGCTTGATGTAACATTGAAGACTTTTGCAGAAGAAGTTTAGCCTACATGTCCAGTCTTAAATTTTTCAATGTTTTCAACCTTGTCTTTTGTCATGATGTATAACCTACTTATTTTGGCAATGAAACAACATTGACTGCTTCAATCTTTTAGAATATGTTAGTTGGATTCCTCTGTTTGTTTTTATCAGAAATATGATGTGTTTTGAACTTGAAAGATCAAATAAAATTTCAAGAGGTCTTTTTTACGTAGTAACCTCAAGGTAATACGTTTTGCCTCAATATTCTTTGTCGAATGTTACATCAACATAACAAACTCTTAAATTTCGAATCAATGTCGCAACTTCTGGGCATGCAAATCGACTCGATCCAATTGTTTTTATCCTATTATTATTGCCAGTAACAACTCTTCATTTAGATGGGCTAGTAAAATACAGAATATTACAAGTAAAATGCACAATATTTCTGAAAAATACAGAGCTAGTAAAATACAGAACAGTACAACAACACATAACAAAATACTACAATGAAAACAAAATGAAAGCTCACCAGCCCAGGTTCGCCAGCCATGGTTCGCCATACCCTAGCCTGGCGAACCTGAGCAGGAAATTTGTGGCGAACGTGGGCAGAGGGTCATCTACATGAAGTTTTGATCTAATATGTAATTCTTGATAGATGGTGCCAAATGATTTTGAGGAGAGTGGTAGCATAAACTGAGAGATATATTAGGTAACAGACAATTACCAAATCTTTTAAAATAGCTCTTGAATAGCTTTTTTTCTAAGACATAAAATATAGCATTCTGCAGGAAAAAGATATACCAATTATTAAAAAAATTTACTTACAGCTGAAGGCGAATTCTCTGCACTAATAAAGTATCGCTATTAGATGGCTCTTCCATTGGCAAAGTTTCCTGGGTTTTGAACGCTATGTGTTCGAGTAATTTTGAAATGACGAACCTGGGCTGTGGTGAAGGTGAGCTGGTCTCCCTACTTATTAGGAGTTTCAGAAACTCATATCCCAGGGTTAGTAAGCATGAAAGTAAGTAATATAGACTTTTTTTTACTCAGACAGGAAGAATGGGGTACATAGACAGGGAGTAGGGCTCATGATGAATAAGGAATAAGCTGCTAAGTCTTGTTTAGGCTGGCAAGGTATTAATAATAGAATAATAATTACTCATTTCATGATTAAAAAGTTCAGGGTATCAGTTATAGTAGTATACGCCCCTATAGAACCGACTGACGGAGATACTAGTGACTCAGATGAGTTTTACTTACAGTTACAGGAGCAAATAGATAGGGTCCCAGGTAGAAATATGATGTTATTACTGGGATATTTTAACGCCCAGGTCGGTAGAAATAGGAATAGATGGTATCCTAGCCTAGGTAAATTTGATGTAGGAAAAGAAAACAGTAATGGATTCAGACTTTTGCAATTTTGTAGGTATAACAATCTAGTTATAACCAATACGGTGTTTGATCATAAAATGGCCAATAAGTTAACATGGTATTCACGTGATGATAGGACAGCAAACCTTATTGATTATGTAAAAAACAATTTTTTTTTAGCTGAAAGTAAGGAGCGACATTAAAACTTAAAACGCACAGAAATTATTCCGTATATGAAAGGGGCTGTTCCCTCCTCAACGCCTCGCGCTTGCTAAAGTTTTTTATTGTTTTAAAAAATAAAGTTTCGAGACGGAGTCTTTCATTTGCAGCCATGATTATATTATCACCTAATTTATATTAATCTTAAAAAAAATTAATACAGAAGTAAAGGACGAAGTTGAGATAACGAACGCAAATTATTGCTTTGCTGATTACACAAGACATTTCTACAAACTAGCTGAAATAGACTGAGTTACTATACTTTGCAAGATTTGTAGAATTCTAAAAACTTACACTATACTGAAAACACGGAACCAGCCCTAAACGACAACCCTAAGCCAACCCTAACTTTGAGTATGCAATAGTTATTCTGTAAACAACACAAGGAAGCTCAATTTACAGTAAATTGCTATTACTTAGAATTCTACAGATATTGGAAAGGAAAATATCACAAGTCAGTGTATTTGAACTAGTTTTGGAGATGCATCTTGAATTATCAGCTTAGCAATAGCTTTCGTATGTTTTAGTTTCAATTTTGCTCCATACTTCCGTAAGAAAAACTTTGCTTTTAAGTGAATTTTGGCTCTTCTTTTAATGTGTACAAATAAACTTTACAAAAATATATTTACTTAACTTGTACGATGAAACTAAAGAAGTCAAAATTATTTTTTTTTTTGCCGTTATATATAGGTTTGATTTCTGACATCCTTTAATTTTCGCATAAGATATGTGCAGGTTGTCGAGCAATTCAAGGGTATGACGTGTTCCGCATTTTCGCTATGTTTAAGAATTTGTAAGAAAAATTAAATTTTGCCATAAAAATTGAAATAAATAAATGCCATTTTATTCATTACATAGTTACTTTTCCTAAGCGTGTTCTTTAATTTTTCACTTACTAAGGGAGAGGGAAAGGGAGTATACAAGATAGAGGACTGCGAACTTTCAATTAAGGATGTAGCCATGGTGATTGTAATAGTACCCTTGTAATGCTTCTCAGCTTTTTCACCCCTGAAGTGGTACCGAAAACTACCGTACGGTGACATGGCTCTTTGCGGCTGAGTTATGAAGACGAATTAATATGAAATAGCAGCTTAAAAGACTATGACCGTTTTTTAAGATGGGAGGGGGGACTCAAAACCTCATAATTCAGGATTTTAGGCCATAAAAATTGATTCATGCTATTAAAGTTTAGTTTTCCCGATATTTTTATCCTCTTTGGGGAAAAATTATATTTTGCAACCATCTGACGATCTATGAATAAAGACATAACTTACTGTGTCACTCACATCGCACTCCAAGGCTTAAGCTGCATAATCCAGTGCCATTTCACAATATGAAGAGGGATTTACCTCTGTTTAAAGTTTTAGACAGGTAAACATTGATTGGCTACCTTAGAATTTGCATTTCCTTGCCCTTTCACCCTCTTTGGACAAAAATCGATGGTTAGTGGAACAAAATGATAGAAAACTCTACTTTTCTGTGGCACAATATCTTTGTTCGAGGTACGGGTCTAAATTCGCCCTTTGTGGAGCTTTTGACCATGAAAATTTCAATGGTTGACTTTTTATTTCGATCCGACGTCATTTCCAAGGGGTTAAAGGCTCTTTTTTATTTCCTATAAATTTGTTTCTTCAACAAAGTCTGACCATTAATAAAATATAATTCCAGTGCCACAATCCTGTCAGTTTGTTACAAAAACTGGAATGCATATATAATCAATCAATCAATCAGTCAATTTATTCAACCAATAAATTTACGACAAAAACACCAACATATGGTGGCCAGGCTTCTGGCCAGGAAAAAAAAAACAGGGAAAAAATAGAAATGACACAAATACTAAAAAAAGAGAAGAAAAGTATTTTCGATACAATGCATTTCAACCTTTCAAAGACTCAACAAACACACACACACACACACACACACACACACACACACACACACACACACACACACACACACACACACACACACACACACACACACACACACACACACACACACACACACACACATACACACACACACACACACACACACACACACACACACAAATATAAACATACACAAACAAATACACAAACAAAAACACAAACACACACAAAAAAATAAACAAACACACATACACAAACATACACACACACAAAAACAAAAATAACAACAATAACACACACAAACACACACACGCACAAAACCCACACACGAACACAAAAATATACACACACACACACACACACATACATACGCACAAAATATACACATAAACTTGAAAAATCAAGACATTAAAAACTTCTTAAAATTTTTTTTAAACTACCAAACGAGTGACTTTCTTGAGCTGACTCATGTAGGCTATTCCAAACAATATGAAAAACAGTTAATGGATTAATGTAAGACCTCACCGATGGAGTAAATAAAATATTAATATTCCTTGAATTGCAAAGATGATACGAAGACCTATTAGTGACGAAAGAAGGAGTAGTTTGAAGGGCTGTGGGAACATCACCATGAATTTGATGAAAAGTGAAAGACGCGCACGAAAGAATGTAGAGAGACTGCAAATCAAGTATGGGCTAGTTGGGTTAGTTGTAGAACAATGCCCTGGGGGCATATAAGGTTTTTTATAGAAGGTGTTATCGTAGAAACTTCAAAAAAGGCTCATTCGATTGTAAATTTAAAGGACTAGTGCCCTTTTTAATAGTCGATTGGAGGGCATTGGAGGGATTGGAGGGATTGGAAGTGATTGGAGGGCAACCAACCCCCCTTTCACGTCCACTTTTTTCCCAAACACATCCAATCAAAATTTTGAGATATCAATTCTATTCAACGTAGTTTTAAGTTCTGGAAATTAGGTGTTTGAGGATGACAACCCCCCCCCCCACAGCCCTCAGGGCAAGGGTGTTCAGTTATGCCCTGGGGACATATAAGGTTTTTATAGAAAGTGTTATCGTAGAAACTCCAAAAAGGGCTCATTCGATTGGAAATTGAAATTGCTAGTGCCCTTTTTAACAGTCGAGAGTGATTGGAATGCAACTAACACACCTTCCACGCCCAACATTTTCCCAAACACATCCAATAAAAAGCTTAAGATAGTCATTTTTTTCCACGTAATTCAAAGTTCAGGAAATTATACCTTTGAGCAGCAGACTCCCCCCACAGTCTTCAGGGCAAGGGTTATAAGTTATGCCCTGGGGCATATAAGGTTTTTATTGAAATTTTTGTCGTAGAAACTTGAAAAAGAGCTCATTCGATTGGAACTTCAAAGGGCTAGTGCCTTTTTTAATAGGCGAAAATGATTTGAGGGCAACTAGCCCCCCTCTCACGCCCACCTTTTCCCCAAACACATCCAATCAAAATTTTTAGATAGCCATTTTATTCAACATAGTTGAAAGTCTTAGAAACTAGGTCTTTAAGGATGACAACCCCTCCTCCCCACAACCCTCAGGGCAAGGGCTGTAAGCCATGCCCTGGGGGCATATAAGGTTTTTAAAGGACGCTTTGTCGCAGACAAATCAAAAGGACTCATCCAATTGAAAATTGAAAGGGAAAGTCCCTTTTTTAATAGTTGAAAGTGATTGGAGAGCGACTAAAGCCCCTCTCACGCCCACCATTTTCCCAAACACATCCAATCAAAATTTGAGATATCTATTTTGTTCAACATAGTTGACAGTTCTTGAAATTAAGTATTTTATGATGATAACCCCCTCAGAGCCCTCAGTGCAAGGGTTGTAAGTTATGCCCTGGGGGCATATAAGGTTTATATAGAAAGTTGTTGTAGAAACTTCAAAGGGGCTCATTTGATTGGAAATTGAAATTGCCCTTTTTAATAGTCGAAAGTGAGTGGAGAGTAATTACCCCCTGCCCCTCTTACGCCCATTATTTCCCCAAAAACATTCAATCAAAGTTTAGAAATAACCATTTTGTTCAAAGTAGTTGATAGTTCTGAAAATTATGTACTTAAGGATGACAAACCCCCCAGAGCCCCAAGGGAAATGTTTGTAAATTATGCCCTGGGAGCATATAAGGTTTTCATAGATAGAGTTGTCGTAAAACTTCGAAAGGGGCTCATTCAATTGGAAATTGGGAGGGTTAGTGCCCGCTTTAATAGTCAAAAGAGATTGGAAGGCTTGAAATTTTTATAGTGAAGATCGATATGGGTATAATGTATTATTTTTTGTTGTTGTTGTTGTTTAGACCAGGGCACTTTGCATCGAAGGAGATGTCGTGGGAACTTTGAAAAGGGCTCATTCAATTGAAAATAGAAAGGGCTTATGCCCTTTTTAATAGTCGAAAGAGATTGGAGGGCAACTAATCCCTCTCCCACGCCCACCCTCCCACGGCCACCCTCTCATTTTCCCATTATTTTTAAAAACTAAATGTTGCCTTAAGATTAAGTCAAAATGCAATGTGTTAATGCCAATTCCCAATAAGGCATCCCATTAGTATCCCAAGAACGACTGAGGGTATTTTGTTCAAACTTTCGGGGCTACTTCTGCTCTTAAAATTTAACCAAATCAAAATAACTTAAGTGTATCCAAGCTATCAAAGAAAATAAACAGATTTTTTTGCGAATGGTATCAAGTTTTCCATTTCAGGTCAGCTAGAGGAGATATGAAACTAAATTAAATTAAACGAAATTTGTGTCCAGATTTTAGAAGGGTGTACGTTGTTAAAAATGGCTGAAAATTTTTCTCCAGCATAAAAATAGCAGGCCAAACTATAGGCCAGAACAAAATTTGCACTTTACTGAAAAATACAAATGAATGTGCATTGTCAGTTTAATATACATATACTGATATTTAGTAATCAAAATGTTGATATTATTTGATCTATTAAAGTTATAAAATTAAAAACATTTATAATATTTTAGTAAAGTGCAAATTTTGTTCTGGTCTTGAGAAGGCATAGGGGTTTTGAGCCCAACTTATATTATTACGTATATGAGGGGTGTTGCCCCCTCCTCAACACCTCGCTCTTTACGCTAAAGTTTAAATTTTGTCCCAATTCTTTAAAACCGACTCCTGAAACTCAAGGGTCGTTTAATTAGAACAATAAGTAACTTTTTTTTATAGTGCCAAAAAACTGTAACGTTTTTCGACTATTAAAAAGGGAACTAGCTCTTTCAATTTCCAATCGAATGAGCCCTTTTTTGGGTTTCTTCGACAACGCTTTCTATAAAAACCTTAGTTTCCTCCAGGGCATATATTACAATCCTTACCCTGAGGGCTGTGAGGGGGTTGTAATCCTCAAAGACCTAATTTCCAGAACATTCAACTACGTTAAACAAAATGGCTACATCAAAATTTTGATTGCATGTGTTTGGGGATATGGTGGGCGTGAGAGGGGCGTTAGTTGCTCTCCAATCACTTTCGGCTATTAAAAAAATGCACTAGCTCATTCAATTTCCAATCGAAGCTATTTTGAAGTTTCTACGACAACCCTTTCAATAAAAACCTTGTATACCCCCAGGGCATAACTTACAACCCTTGCCCTGAGGGCTGGGAAGGGGGGTTGTCTTCCTCCAGGACTTCCAATTACGTTGAAGAAAATTGCTATCTCAAAATTTTTCTTGCATGTGTTTGGGGAAATAGTTGGCGTGAGAGGGGGGTTAGTTGCCCTCCAGTCACTTCCAACTATTAAAAAGGGCACTAGCCCTTTCAATTTCCAATCGAATGAGCCGTTTTTGAAGTTTCTAAGACAACTCTTTCTATAAAGAGAACCTTATATACTCCCAGGGCATAACTTACAACCCTTGCCATGAGGCCTGTGAGGGGAGTGTCATCCTCAAAAACATAATTTCCGGACTTTTTAACTACGTAAAACAAAATGGCTATCTCAATATTTTGATTGGATGTGTTTGGGAAAATGGTGGGTGTAAGAGGGGTGTTAGTTATACTCCGATCACTTTCTACTATTTAAAAGGGCACAAAATCAAATGAGTCCTATTTGAAGTTTCTACAATATCACTATCTATAAAAACCTTGTATGCCCCCATGACAAAGTTTTGTCATATTTTTTTTTAAACATCGCGATTTCTCGTTTTTCTCGATTGTTACAAATTTATGGTGTTTTGCATTTAGTCAGGCAAAATGGTTGCCTATAGCTATAGCTGTAGCTGTGCAAATAGCCGTAACTACAAAATAATTTCACCGATTTATTCAAACGAATTTCGTTTGTTTTCAACTTTCAACTTCAGATTGTTTATAAAGATAAATGTTTTAGATAAGTGGTTAAAAACTACTGATACAAGAATAAATCTTATAAAAATCTTTTAATTACTTTAAAAAATTGTACTTATGGCATTGTCATTAATTTCTAAATAGTAATAGTTTATGCTCCAGCAAATCCTTTCCCATGGCCCTGTAATTAAACAGTTAATGTAATGGTAACGACCAAGAATTCTTTCCACATGCTGTATGGAAAAGATTTTTACTGAGTTCATTGGAGTATGATTTCAAGTTGATTAATTTCCAATCACAACTGATGTGTAGTTTGAACATGATTTAAGAGACATAAAGCTGGGCCAGTGAAAGCAAAGGGGTCAAAATCCTCTGGTCCTATAATTGGACCAGTAAACTACCCAATGAAGGCAAATATGAAAGGAAATATTGAGCAGCCATATATAAATCATGCATCAGGGAAATATTAAACAGTGAGTTTATCCAAAAACATCAAAAATCAAAGCGTGTATTTCATTCAATAGCTTCAAAGAACACCAGAAACAATGCTTTTAAGCTCTGAACGAAAAGAACTTTTCTTCATTCAGAACTCAAACATTTTTAAGAATTCCAATGTGGAATTGAGTAATGTGGCTTTAACTCGATAACTAGTAATGTAAAAATGTATTAGATAGTCCTTTGAAAAGTCTTGTGAAGGATTGTCAACGCAAACAACACGCAAAACTCATCAAACCAGAAAATAAGCCAATTTATAGGGTAATCTTTAGTCCTTGACACAATCAGGATCAAAAGATGGGAAGGTGTAAGGCGTGCAAATGGAAGGAAAAACGCCCGAGCACCCAATCCCGTCCTTCAGTACCAGCCAATGAGAACACGTCGAAGGAGGAAGCTTAAGAAGGCGCTTTGAGAAACATGCCACAGGCAGGGTTACCACCTGTGGCACGAAAGTACTGTTATAGCACTATTTCATCATGTGTACCACTGTAGCACGTACTCGGGGTTGCTAAAATAGTTTTAAAATAGCACGAAAGTGCTATTTTAGCATTACTATTTTAGCATTATTACAGTCAATTTTTTGACTATAGCATTGAAAATTGCTGTGTAGCACGCAAATTTGGGCAATTGTAGCACTTTAGGAACTGACCATGGTAGCAACCCTGTTGGGAAGAGATAATAGTACACTTTGGAGGCTACGGGCGTTTCTTCATTAACGTCCTGGGTACCTCTGGGTGCACAAAAAGATTTAAGGTGCAAAGCAAGTCTTTGAGCTACAACAATGTTTCCAAAGTTTTTACACAAGCCCCATTCCAAAGTTTTCCCAACATAGAGTACACTTCGTGTATTCTTTAGTTGGTTGAATCAGTTTTCAAAATTACCTTCTCCATCGATTTTTTAAATATCTTTATTGTAAAAAATTTACGCCGAAGGAAAAATATGGCAGAACATGTGGTAAAAATATAAAAATCTAAATAATTTGGGCAAAAGCAGTGATACTGGGATTAAACTAAATATTTAATGAAGTTATGCTGATAAGAGCTAAGCAGGAATTTTACCGTTTTATCCACTTTTCTGGTAAATTGAAACTGTATAATTACAAAATAAGAGTGGAAAATGCTAAAAATAAGGCCTTTCGTTTTGACTTGGACGGCACACACTTTCTGGTAGAAAAGGCACCCAGGAATATTAAATTTTCCCAAGCTGATTAAAGTGAACACTAGTCGGTCTTGCCAGAAGTAGAAAGTATAACTAAGTCGCAGGCACCGTCAAGAGGAGGGGAAATCCCTCTCCCCCGTATTTCTACATGTGTAAAGAAAAAAGAAGTATTTTCTTTGGATGTGGACCACTGTGTATTCCCCCCTTTCCCTCTTTTATCCCTTGATTCACATAAAACGAAGTGATTTCAGTTTAATAAATGTATCACTGCCTTTTACCGCATTTAAAATATTTTAATTCATTAGCGTCCCACCTTTTTATTAGAAAATAACCTCCTGTACGATATGTAAGACGATCCTTCACATCCATTGCATTTCAGTAGAAACGATAGAATACCACAAATACTGTGTTCATTCAATCTTCTCATTTGTATGGCCCTTATTACTAACCACTAGAATACTTTTAAAGCTCAATTATTCCAAAAATAATAAAAATCAGGGAAAAAAGAACTTTGATCATTACAAACTTTTTAACTAGCAATCCTTAATCCGTATATGAATGCAATTTTTGCAGACACCTCAATTTTTCAGAGTTTAATACCACAATTAACACATTTAACAACTACTAATTAAAAAGACTATTCACCTTTGTTTCATGTTTCTTAAAAAATTATTTATTCACCATTATTCACTTATTAGGAAAATTTTTAACTGTTAGGAAGTGCTATATCATTCCAACTTTTACATATAGGAGAGAGATGCGTCTCTTTTTCCAGCATGTCTCTATGGTAACGCTATTCGATAGGACACATCCAAGGTGATGCTAACCTGGAACAGAGAACAGGCTGAGACATCTATTGAAATTAAGTGGTTAAAACAGTGCCAGTTTTGAAATATAGCTGTTCAAAGAAAAACTAAATGCTTCTTTACGTATATGCATTTGTTTTTATCACTGATATGATAAAATGTAGTTTTCTATACAGAGTGTATTTATTTTTATCACTGGATCTATTAATCCTCGGTTTGGGTGGAACTATGTCATAAGCAGGGGCGTGATTTCGTCAAAATCCTGGGGGGAGGGAGGCAAAGGTGGACCAAATTGTTCTAAGATCAAGTGAACCTGACAGCGAAAAAAGGAAAAATGAGCCATGTAGTATCATAAGTGCAAAGAAATACTGAAGAAAACTGACCCATTTCTCTGAATTATGCAGGCTTTTCTTAGTTTAGACATGATTCTTGAACAAACTAAACTTCAGAAGGGGTGAGGGGCAAAATGGAGTCTGGTGATAAACTGGGGTCTGGAGGGGCAGTTGCCCCTTGCCTCAAAGTAAATTAGGCCATTTTTTGTAAGGAAAGAATTAAGAGAAATGGGAACTTCCTGGGATGGTGTAAAGAAAGAGACTTGGAAAAGAATAGGATGGGGAAGGAGCTTGTGAGCTCTGTTGGTCTCAGGCTGCTTGGTGCGGTGGTGAGTAGTGGTATTAGTAATCTATCAAAGTTTGGTGGATGATAAAACACAGTGTTTTTGTTGTTGTTTTTTTTTTTTTTTTTACTTTATTCGTTTTTTAAGGTTGCGTGGTAAAGTTTCTTGTGTTGTTTCATTAACTTCCTTTCTTTTGCCACATAAATTTGTTATATTTGTGAGCTATTTTTTTTTACCACTTTCGGTTGTTCAATCATTTCTGACTTTTGTCAGTATATGCACTTTCGGTGACAGTGCAACAGTACAACATTAAAATTCCCGTTGTGCATGTTCCCCCTTGTATATATAAAACAAAATAAACGGGTGATTGGAAACAGAAAATATTATAAAAAAAAATATTATACGAGAATTGATAGCAGTGGTAAGAACACTTGCTAGTGGCGGTGATAACTTGGGATTGAATCCTAGATATCGTGAATTTTTGTCTAAGAGATTAAAAACCTTTTATTCTTAGAGAAGACTAAATTTAAAGAAATAAATATTCATAGAAGAAAAATGAAAGTTGTTTTCAAAATGAACTAGATAGTAGAAAATAATTTTTTTCTAGATAGTTTATGAATATAATTGAAAACGAAGGACGGAACGTTAAGTAGCCTATCTTTATCGTCAACTACAAGTGAAAAAACGAGCAAAAGTAAGACTGAAAGGAGTGCTCTGCCAAAGAGGCAGAAGAAACTCGGACAAAAATAAATGAGATTTTTCTAAAATTTACCATAGCCTCCTGGGACCTGGTGTCCACGTCTGTGGACACCCCCATAAAATATTTTTTGTGCAAAGGCCTCGCCATCTAGCAAAGATTTCGTTGTTTCAACGTGCTTTTTGGACCTGGAAAGTCATCTACGATTTTTTTCAGAAGGTTTCTGCGACTGTTAGTGGTGTTTTTACAAACTAGAAAAGGCTAAAATAAGGAGATGAAAAAAAGCAAAGGTAAGAAAAAAGAAAAAAAAAAGAAAGTAGTGAGAACGAGTTCTGAGAAAAGTCAGGTGTACTCTCTTGATTGTAGACAGTGCTTAGATAGTTTTAAAAGCAGTTAGTTCGATAAGTGCCATCTTTTGGAACTTGGGAAACCTCCATGTCCACGTCTGTGGACAGGCGGTTCCAATCGAGTAAAAAGCTAGGGTTGATTTTTTGTAGTTCAAATCTTGATTCTAATGGGGATATCAGAGGCCAATGATTGTATTATTTACTAAATTGGCAACAACCTAGCCGCCACTCACCCATAAGAAATCGCCACCCCTGTAAAGTGTCCCCCCCCCCCCCCCATGGGTGTCCCAAAACCTTTTCTTACCTAAATTATAAAAAACATGTGTTCCCGTTTTTTCAAATAAAATAAAACAAAATCACAACCCGTAAGTCTGCTAAAAATTAAACGATTTTGTATATATTATTTTTTCATTGTTGAATATTTGGTTATTTTATTTGTTACCCTTTTTATCTTTTTATATTATGATCTTTAAAATATTTTATAGTTATGACCTATATTTATGACTTTTGTATTTTGTATTTTCTGACTGTTACCTGTCGTGTTTTCTTTACAGTTGTAACTATGTGTTGTTATTGTATTTTTTTTTTTACTAAGAAATGCAAATTGGGTCCACTAGGGTTTGTGATATTTATTTTGCCAATCACAATCAATCTATCTATCTATCTATCTATCTAGCTATTAGTTTCAAGCTTACTAAACCTGTTCCTTTATTGTAGTTTCCCTTGATAACGCCCTTGGAATGCTCGATGAGAGTGACCTGGACATCTCTGATTTAGATGATGATGAGGAATGGATAAAAAACCACTCCTTGTCGTCTTCAGACTCTGACGGTGAACCAGCTGTTGCAGCCATTCTGTCATCAAGCAGTTATGCTGTTCTTCCAAATGTTGAAAGTGAAGAATCTGATGACAACGCACCCTTAGCAACCCGTGCCAAACCCTTGAAGGCTGACAAAGTAGCAGCAACCTTGCCCTGGAGGAAGTCTAGGCGGTTCGATAATCATCGTGGCCCGGACGTGGGTCCTGCTCATTTCCAGGACCACGACAACTGTAGTAGAGAACAATTCTTTTTGAAATATTACCCGGAGATATTCTTCAAACATATAGCTGTCCGCATGAATTACAACTATCAGTTGACCCAACACAAAATCTTGAATGTAACTCCAGACGAGCTGAAAATGTTTGTTTTCATTGTCATCCTTATAAGGTACCTTAAGTTTCCTCGGATCCACACGCACTGATCTGCGAAGTTCAGGGTGGAAGACATATCGCAAAAGATGAGTCGAGACAGATTCTTCACAACCTGGTCGAATCTGAAGTTCGTTGTTGATTCGGAAATCTCAGACGAAGAAAAAAAAAAAATAGGCTTTGGAAGGTGCAGCCGATCCTTGACGACTTCAGGAATATCTGTCTCGAGTTGCCACGGGACAGGAACTGTTCAATTGACGAACAGATGATACCCTTCCAGGGTATGTCGACTCTCAAGCAATATGTCCCTAACAAGCCCAATCCGGTTGGATTAAAGAATTTTGTCCTTGCCAGCTCCTTAGGGCTGATACTTGATTTTCAAATCTACCAGGGAGCCACCACCCTGGGAGAACAGCTGGTAGCACATGGCTTGTCAGCTGGGATCGTACTGCGCTTGTCTGAGACCCTACCAAAAGGTAGATACCTCTATTTTGACCGATTCTTCTCGTCTGTTAAGCTCCTCGACATGCTGGCTGAAAGAAAAATAAATGCGACCGGAACTATCATGAAGAACCGTTTGGGTGCCAACGGCCCAACGCTTTTTACCGAAACAGAAATGAAAAGAAAGGGCAGAGGAACCTCTGTCATGTCTGTGCGCTCAGATAGAAAAGTAGCCGTGACCCAGTGGTATGATAACAAAGTGGTTCTCCTGTCTTCAAACTGCAAAGGTATAGAAGAGGAGAAAGAGGTCAAACGATATGATAAGCGCCAGGGGTCTTACGTGCAGGTCAAATGTCCACAAGTAGTCTCCGACTACAACACCTACATGGTTGGGGTCGACCTTGTGGACCGCATGGTCAGCTATTACCGGTTTGAGACGCGTACTAAAAAATGGACTGTGCGTCTGTTTCATCATTTTGTGGATACTGCACTAGCCAATGCATTTCATGAGCTGAACTGCCATGGCCCAGAAGTTTCTGGTGATCTCAAACAGCTCATTGATCTTCGTTTCAACATGGCCGAGTTTATGCTCAATTCTGGAAGCTCGGAGTCACGAGGTCAAGAAAATAGCAACGAAGAGCCGTTGGGTGAAACTCAACACCGTGTTTTGAGTGTGAAAAAGAGGCCAATCCCTCCACTATATGCCAGAGCTGCACTGCATCTACCAGAATTTTGTGACTTGGCGAATGCAGCCTGGTGCAGAAGGCCTGGATGCTGCAAAAGGTCAAGATGGATGTGCTCGCAGTGTAAAATCATTCTCTGCTTGACACGAGACAACAACTGCTTCAAGAAATTTCATGAAGAGTAATGTTTTTTTTTCAACGTTTTGACAAATCTCTTTTAATAGACGAGACAGATTTTTACTATACTCTTAGCTAGATAGGGACCCAAGGTCCACACATGTGGACAGCCTCCAGACGAAGGGAGGGGGGTTCAACTTTTTTATTTAGTTGATAAATGGTCAAAATGATTTTTTTTAAGTCAACTACATAGAAATGAATATAATCAGAAAAGTATTTCTATGGTCAGGTCTCAGGAGGAATAGAGTTCGTTCTGGAACAAATGGACTAAACTTTCTTGCATTCTTGTATAAGTTTTCTAATTCAAGTGGTTCAATTCCTCTGTCCCCTCTTTGCAGGCATTGTAATATGAATAATGAAACAATTGACCATTGCCTATTTGAATGTAATATGCTGACGTCTGAAACACCACAAAATCTCAATATCAGCCAAGAGCCTAGCCAACTATACCTGCACACAGAGCATAGAAATCGACATCTACCATCTCATAATTGAACTCCTAGAGTCAAAAGATCTACTGACTGATATATGAAAATTTCCATTAAAAATTAGGCAATATATGGCAACAAGCCAATAGCCCTGTAGCCCACAGAGCGAAGCAAAAGGAAAAGGGCTAAATAGTACTACTGAAAAGCCTACCTGCTGTTAAATAGAAGAAGAAGAAGAAGAAGAGATTTGCGACGCTGAACGTTAACGGGATGAAACAGGAAAAACGACAGAGTTTAGTTTTAGATTTTATATAAAGATGAGAATTGATATACTGTGTCTCCAAGAATCAGATACAGTAAAGATAAGAAATATTGAAACACAGGAATTCCACTACATTGCTGGAGGACACCGACCTTACACAGCATACATAGTGAACGAAAGATTTAAGGATATTAGAGGAACACTGTGTTTTCAAGAGGATGGTGAAGTCAGAAGCATTTACTGGAAAGGAGTGGTTTTGTAAATGTGCATTTGCCTTCAGGCACAAATAAAGCAAGAGAAAGACAGTTGGTAATACAAAACTCTCTTCCCCGATATTTAAGAACTGGCCCGCTTTTGCTATTGGGCGACTTTAACTGTGTTTTAGAAGAAAAAGACATTTTGAGTTCGAGCCGAAATAATATTAAAAGGAAGATTACCATCGAATAAAAAGAAGTGGTAAAAACATGGAAACTCGTAGATGTTTGGCAAGACATCGGAATGGAGAGGGGTTTCACGAGAATATAAAAAAGGAGCAGCACGAGGATCAACAGGGTGTATGGTTGGAAAGATGGAATGGAAAAAATAAAAAATATAGAAAATATGGCGGTGCCTTTCTCCGACCACTGTGCACTACTGGTAGGTATAATGCTAGAGGATACGGAATATATTTCACTACCCATGAAGCGACCTTTTTGGCCAATGGATTTACTTCCCTCCAGGGAATTGATAAAGAAGAAATAAAAAAATAAGTAAGAAGGCTTCTTGTCAGTTACCAAGAATCGAGTCACCTAGTGCAATTTTGGTTGAATTTTGAAAGAAAAATAGGATTCTTCCTGCGCGATAAAGAAAAAGAGTCGGAACGCCAAAGAAACGCACATAAAAGGCACTTGTACAGAGTGTTAAACGACTTATAGAAAGAAGTAGAAGAGGGAGAGTCCGTATGGCTCGAATATGAGCAAATTAAGAGAGCAATAAAAGATCTCGAGTTCGGAGAGTATGAGAAACGGAAAACTCGGAATCTAATGGCAGAAATGTTTGCATCGGACCAGGTAAACCTAGCTTCTGTAGTTAAAGCAAGAAGAAAAAGAGAGGAAAATAGCCTGAGGAAAGTAAAAAGGGAAGATGGAAAAGTAGTAGAAGAGCAAAAAGAAGTGGGTGAAGCAGTGACAGAGTGGTTCAAGGGGTTGTTTAAAAGAAAGGAGACGCATGGTGAAGAGGGCCAAAATTATTTTAAAGAATACCGAACGAGCCATATGGTAAGCGAGGAAGAAAACGAAAATTTAAGGAGCCCTGTCTTGAAAGAAGAAATTGAACTAGTTTTAAGGAAAGCTAGAAAGAAAAAATCCCCCGGTATAGACAGGCTGAGCTACGAGTTTTATTTGGAACTATGAGAAGAAATGGGGGATTTTTACGAAAAAGTCGTTAACGCTTTTATTACTGAGGGGTACCTGGAAGAGGAGGCAGTAATATCCCTTGTGCACAAAAAGAGGGAACGATCTTATCTACGCAACTGGAGACCCATCTCCTTGCTTCGCTGCGACTACAAGATTGCTTCCCTAGTGCTAACAAAAAGACTAGGAAAAATACTGCCACATATACTAGGAAGCTACCTGTTCGGGGGGATAAAAGGAAGAAAAGTACAGCATATTTTGAGCGTTCTAAGAGATGTATTATGTAGGAGAGATGAGATGACCCGAAAGAACAATGAAGTGTGGAAACTTGCTTATTTCTTAAGTGTGCATGTTGAGAAAGCATGTGATTTGGTCGACAGGGAAATTTTATGGTCTTTGATGATTTTAAAGTATGGTTTTCCTGAGAATTTTGTTCGTATGTTTAAAAGTCTTTATCAAAAACCATTAGCTGTCATAAATGCAAATGGCTCGCTTACAAGGAGGATTGATTCGGAGATATCGTTGAGAGAGGGCGACCCGACTTCGCCATACCTCATTGAAATATACATTGATCTCTTGTTCAAGTACTTAGAAGAACGTATAATCGGTTTACCTCTCCATAATGAGATATGCTTAAAGGCCCTGGGGTTTATAGATGATGGAACTTTTACCCTATCAATTGTCAAAGATGTAAAGGCAGTTCTACAAGGACTTGATTGGTATCAGAGGAATTTTAGAGTAAAAATCCACAAGGGAAAAAGCAATCTTTTACCAATACTGGAATCAGAAAATATGGAAGAAATGATACTGGAACTTTGGATAGCAAAACTAGAAAAGGTGAAAATACTTGGAGTGACATGCTCCCACGAGATGAAGTTGGGTAAATTATGGGAAGAAAAAATACAAAAAATCGAAGGGATGCTGGCGACGGCAAATGATATTGAAGAGTGTTCTTTGTTTTTCAGAGCGATATATGTAAACACATATTGTCTACCACTACTGTTCTATTTCGCGCAAGCTTTCGAGCTAGATGAAGGGAGTGCTAAGAGAATAGACAAAATTATTTGGAGGTTTGTGTGGAGAGGAAAAATATAAAAGTTGAGCATGAAAATATTGTTTGTACCAAGAGTAAAAAGAGGAATAGGAGTGGTAAATTATAGGAATGTATGCCAGTCACTTTTTTGGAGAAATGCTATTGAGACGCTCCAAAGGGACGATGAAATTGGGTTTTTGGAGAGAGAATGGCTAATACTGGTCTTGAACGAAGTAGTTGAGCAACAAGTTTTGACGCTAGTGGAAGAGGCCCAAGATCAATTAAAAGAAACAGCGGAAACCCCCCTTAAGAGAATTGAGATCAAAGGAGTGTTTCAGGACGGATTCAGGAGTCAGATAGAAAGACAAAGGGTCATAGATGATTACATATAGACCCGAGAGGACGATTTTTCATACCATGTTAAGGAAAAAGAATCTTTCATGGATTTTGATGCGGCTTTCAAAAATCTAAATGAAGTACCGTGTGACACTAGAGAAGGAGAGGTGATGTTTATGCTGATACACCCCATATTACCTTACCGGGATAGAATAAGCCGTTTCAAGAAGGGTAAGATAAAAGAGTGCAGCCCGTTCCATGAAATGGTGGTTGATGGTTTAAAACATGAATATATAGAATGCATTTTTAACAAAGAATTCTTAGTTTTATTTTTGATGTTTTTAGGGGCAAGAATATAGAGGTGGTGAGTTTAAATAGTAAGAAAAAAAAAATTTGAAGTCATATTTTGAAAGAAAAGGTGATGAAAAGAGGCAGAAAGGAATGTTATTAATTGTGATATGGGCATGTACCCATATTTGGAAGATGATGAAAAAGAACTGAGAGTTGAGTTAGAAAGATTTAAAGGAGTAGTTAAGGGGAAAATAGAGCTTTTGAGAAAGAATAGAAAATGGAAAGAAAGAATTGACGAGGAGTGGATAGAGGGTTTTGTAAATAGTTGATTCTTTTTTTTCTTTTTTTTCTTTTTTTAAGGCGATCAAGTAAAATTTGAATTTTATTCGGAATTATAAAGTTTAGGGGTAATTTGTTAGAATTTTTGAACCCTTCTTCCTAAATAAGTATTGTTTTGTTTAAGTATATGTTTTATTGTTTGTTGAGGTTTTTGTAAGGGAAGAATGGTTAAAATTGTATTTTTTTTTTTTTTTTTTTTTTTTTTTGATGGAAGCTTGAATGGGTAATATAAAGTTTGGAATGTAATTGAAGCCATCGCCAAAGGATTCTCCTAAGGAGGGGGAGCATCCTACAAGCGGGACGTGCGTTATATTTTGTTTTGTTTTAATTTGTGTTGTAGTATGTCCCGGAGAGTAACATGTTGTATTTGATTGCCTTAATTCATTTTTAGTTGATAAAAAGGGAAATTATTATTTTCTTTTTCTTTTTCTTTTTTGAAAAAGGGAGTCTATAGTTAGGATGATGAAATTTTTATATTGGATTAATTTAGTTTTTGGAAATAAAGGAGGAGAAAATAGAGGAAGAGAAGTTTTTTGGTGGTTGTACTTGGTTGATGTTTGTAATTTTGTTGAATTTACTTTTTAATAGGAGAAAAATTAAGATGAGGGGTAAGAGGGAAAAAGGGAAAAAAAGGAAAAGAGATAAGGGAAAAAAAGAAATATAGGATAAAAATACAGAAAATGATAATGAAGGCTAATAATCCTTATTAAAAAATTTGATCATGTTAAATATTTGTAGTAGCAGACTGTGTTTTCATCAATATTGTTTGGATACCCAATTCAAAAAATAAATGTCGTTTTTAAATTACTGTAGGTTACATTAAAGTTTTGAATTTATGTGAAAAAGATTATTATGTCACCGACAGGAGAGGAGGTGGGAAATTAAAAAAAAAAGAAAAGAAAAAAAGGAGAGAGAGAGAAGAAGAAGAAAAGGACTGTCATCCTAATCCAGTAATTGAGATAAATGTGGACTTGAACGAGGTCTTAACCTTACTCATCTATCCAATTACCTAGAACCTAGGACCTATTACCTAGGTTATTTACTTTAATTTCTAATGGTTTTGGGTTTCATTTATTTATAGATACTGATTTGTGGTAGTTGTATGCTTGGTACATTATTTGATTCCATTTTTGTTCATTTTTTGGTTTAATGGAGTTATTTACTTTTTTTTGAAAAAATTATTTTTTGGAATTTGTTTTTTTAATTAATAGTAATAAAAAGTCTAACGGTGATTCCAGTTAATAGAATTTATTAAGTTTAAAGTAAGCTACAGAAAATACGAGCCTGAGAAAATTTGCCCCTCTTTCGAAAAAGGAGAAAACGCACCCATTAAAGCAAACAATTTTGATGAAAATTACACCATCGAATTCAGCATATGAGAGCTTTGCTGTAGAGGTAATAAGCCCCTATCTGCAAAAATGTGAAATCTTTTATTATTCCTGAGAGAGATGATCATGGATGCATGTTTACTTATTGTTTTTTGTTTTTTTTCAAGGGTAATTGTACCAAACCAATGGTCCTGGAATAGTGGGCTCAGAGGGCTCATTAGAGAAGGAATGGAAATTTCGACTGACCTTTATAAGTAGCAAAAATTAACAGTCCACAAAAGAGTGTCGTTTTCTGACATTTTGTGACGCAACACGACAATCTTGGCCCAAAGGGTGCGGAAAAGCCATCAAGCAAAAAATTTGATTATTTAAAAATTTGACAATTTGACAAATTTGACAATTTAAAATAATCGAAAAACTACGTATTAAGTTTTCCAGTTTCAGACAGAGTAATGCCACGTGGTGACGAATTTGTTCCTTAACATCCATGTGGTCCATAAAAAATAGAGGGTCTAAAGCCTTTATTTTAAAACCTAATTTAAAATTTATTCTAAATTTGTCTGGGGCTAAATAAGATTATGTATAGTTTTATATAACAGCGATTACCCACTTATGGAGGAGACAAGTAGACCCTTTTGTAGATGGGGGAGGGAAAGAATGTAATTGATGCCTCAAACAGTGTGTTTCTATCCCTCTGTTTCTTAACTTTTTGCTAGCCTTTAGATAAATATAGAAGGAGGCTCAGGAAGAGAGTAAAACTTGATGTCTGATCTTCCTTGATTAATGGAAATATTTTTGGACTATAAAGGTAATATTAGTGCTGGGGAGTAATAGCACCACTCTTATTGCACAGAGTCTGTTCTCTGTAATATAAAAGACTACGTTCCCATACTTTCCAGTAGAGAGGGAGGGACGGGGATATCATGAGTGAGAACTGGGAAATTTCTCGGGGGGGGGGGGCTCAAATGATAATAGGAGCATTGTTTTCCCTGAGATTTGAGCGAGCATATTTCTCATTTTTCTATTTATATAAATTGCTTAATCTCTTTTTGTTTTCCGATGGGCATTGCCTCTTACTGGCCTTCATACAAAAAGCCCCAATAAAAAAAAAATTTCTCGAATAAATCATCTTGCGAGCCTTAGAAATGATGATCTCATAACTAGTTTTTGATTTTTGAGACCCCCCCCCCACCCCTTCGGATAGATATTTGGAGGCATGCTTGTTTTAAATGATGATTTTCATTCTCAAAGCATCGTTTTACAAACATTAAACTTGAATTCCTTCTACCCTGGTAGTTTTGGAATATATTCTACTTTGAAATATTGTGCTGATATCTGTTTAATTTTAATTGACCGTTAGATAGCCCCGCGGTACTCAATTACCTGAATATATTTAGCCGAATAAGAGCTTTTCGCGTCAGGACCTATTACAAGTAGAATGAAATTGGCTACTTGAACCTACTACCTACTACAAGTGGAACGAGCTCGTCAAGTTGAACAGTTAATATTAGCCGTGATTAATTCGATTGCTGTTAGTTGAACTTTGATATCTGAAATTGAATAAGTTTGTCAAGAAGTCACGGTGATGAATTTTCTATAAATTCTTTGGCAGAAAATTTCAGATAGATTTTCGACACAGTGAAAGGAAATACTGGCAGTTTGGACTCATTAGAATCTAACATCAAAGCAATTGAAGATAATGCAAAAAGAATTGGAAGAAACGGTTTCTGAATTGAGCGAAGAAGTAACACAGCTGAGACTTTGAGTTCAGAATGTTGAATTAGAGACGGTAAGTGTCAAAAATCGTGAAATTGGAATGTAAAGAAAATGATAAAGTGAAATAGTGATGTGGAATATAAAAATTCAAGATGATATAAGAGTATGGGCGCCCATAAGAGGGGGGGGGGGCAGGAGGGGCGCCAGCCCCTCCTGGCTGAATGATTCTGCCTTATTTTTCATATTTTGTTTTGAGATTTCTATTTTATAGCATTAAAAGTGCCAATTAGATAAGGTAAGCCCCCCCCCCCTGGAATTCAGCTTATGGACGTTCATGTATAAGAGCATAGGAATTATTATCTAAGGTTCTTATTCAATACCTTGATCTCCCAACCCCAAGCCCAGTTAAGTTGGCGGATTTCAGGGAAAACACAAATTTCTTGAAATTTGAATTGCCATCGAAATTAATCTGGAATGAGATTTTGAGTAACGCCGAGAAACTGACAAATAAAAAAAATTGGAGAATTCGAAAAAATATATATGACGGATAATGGACCGAAGTCTGTTCGTGACGTTCGAAAGACGTTGTTTCATGTAAAAGATTTTAGAATTGACTCTTGATTATTGAAAGGTGTACCCCCCCCCCCCCCGCATAGTCATCAAGCGGCGAGAAGGTTCAAATGAACGACTAACAATTATTGAGGAATTCACTCTAACTACTGATCTTGAAAGGAAACACGGTGGTTTAATCACAAATATGGACACATGATTTCATAAAGTTATTAAATAAAAAAAAAACAAGGTTTGTTAACTGAAAGTAAGGAGTGACATTAAAACTTAAAACGAACAGAAAATATTCTGTATATGAAAGAGGCTGTCCCCTCCTCAACGCCTCGCTCTTTACGCTAAAGACTCTATCACACAACTCTATTTTTTAAAACAATAAAAAAAAACTTTAGCGCAAAGAGCGAGGCGTTGAGGAAGGGACAGCCCCTTTTATATACGGAATAATTTCTGTTTGTTTTAAGTTTTAATGTCGCTCTTTACTTTCAGTTAAAAAAAATTGTTTTTTTATACACCTCTTATACACCCGTGTATTGTTCAAGTACTTTTCTCTCTAGTTTTCCATTTATCCTTAATCCAATAAAAGTTCTAGAAAATCATGTAATAAGGATTTTAGCAGGTATTTCGCCTTGTCCGTCTGTTTTGGAAATTTGCCCAACTTTGAAAATTTTCCCAGCTGCAGGCTTTCGTGAATTCTATGTATTGTGGTTTATTTTTGGATTGCAGCAGGATATTCAGTCTCGTTGTTTTAGTGATTTATTCCCCATTAGGTCTACTGTTGATTCTCACGAAACAAGGGGGAGTGTTAACTTCTACATACCAGAGGCCTTTCTTCCCTAACATGATTTTCTGTTTTTTATAGAGGTACACGGAAATGGAACAGTTTAACTAGTGATACTAACATTATTGGAGACCCTCATATATTTAAAAAAAAAACATTGAGCAACTGCTTTTTATAAAATATGAGTTTTGATTTATTTATTATAAGGGTTATGATGATATTCCAGGGAGGAATTTTTTATATTTATTGTTTAGTGTGATTATATTAGTGGTGTCGGTGGACAGGTGTTCTTTTAGTTTCGTTATCTCCACCTCCCCCACGGACAAGCCTTGCTCTGTAGGCCAGGTATCAATAACTTTTTGCTTAGTATGCGCTTTGTAAATAAATCCTTCTCTCTCACAAAATGATAAAAATAGGTTTGAAGAGAAATTGCTCATTAAAAGCAAATGACATGGAATGAAGGAGCGTGTTATTTTAGCATGTGTGAGTCTGTGAAGGATAAACACAGACTCATAGTATCTATCTACGACATGTGCAAATTACACAAAATGGCAAATAACTTTAAACAGCTAAAAAAAAGGTAAGGAACAAGAAACAGCAAAAATCACATTGAATTGCAAACAAAAGGTACCTTAAACCTAAAGAATAACACGATAATTACACTATTGCGTAATTTAGATAACAATTTCAGAATTTAAAATAGAATAAGGAACGTGTTGCTTTTGCATATGTAAAGATTAAAAATGAAGGAGGAATTGAATTCACGTCAGAATTTCTTAGTTCAACTGAAATTGATCATTTGTCACCATATAACTCCAAAACAGAAGAATATAACAAGGATTATACCAATGCATAATTTAGACATGTCAGAGGACACACGTATTGGAACATTCCTGGTTGTTAAGATAAGATAAGATAAGTTTTATTCTTCATTAAATACACATACAATATTAGATGTTATAAATCCCTCAAAGGCTCATTGGCCTGTACAAAGAGGGAAGACATATGAATTACATACTCAAGGATAAAAAACAAAAGAAAATTTAAAATGATCACTTACTCACATATGAAGGAGAAGGAAAGAAAATATAAATAAAATAGAAACTATAGAAAAAATTAGAATAAATAAACTAAATTAATTAATTATATTAAATAGACTAAAAAAAAAAAAAAAAAAAAAAAAAAAAAAAAAAAAAATATATAATTATTACTATAAGCGAATTCCTGTCGTCGAAACAGAATTGTGTGTATTGTCAAGTATAACCAACATCATAATAGCTGTTACGATATTATTCATAACTCTTATCCAAGATATTAAAATATCATAAAATATCATAAATATTATAAAATAGATATTAAAATATCGTTGTTACTGAATCATGTAATAACACAATTAAAGTGACAATATAAAAACCAGGGAAAATCTGGGGATGAAGTTTTTGGTATGTATGATATAACGCAAAAATGCCCGATCTGTGGCTAGAAGCTACACAACAACAAGCATCACAACGAGTCCCAAATGAAAATAATGGACAAAGAAGTTACAGAACGACAAGCATCACAACGAGTCCCAAATGAAAATAATGGACAAAGAAGTTACACAACAACAAGCATCACAACAAGTCCCAAATGAAAATAATGGACAAAGAAGTTACACAACAACAAGCATCACAACGAGTCCCAAATGAAAATAATGGACAAAGCAGTTACACAACAACAAGCATCACAACGAGTCCCAAATGAAAATAATGGACAAAGAAGTTACACAACAACAAGAATCACAACGAGTCCCAAAGGAAAATAATGGACAAAGAAGTTACACAACAACAAGCATCACAACGAGTCCCAAATGAAAATAATGGACAAAGAAGTTACACAACAACAAGCATCACAACGAGTCCCAAATGAAAATAATGGACAAAGAAGTTACACAACAACAAGCATCACAACGAGTCCCAAATGAAAATAATGGACAAAGAAATATGTGGTTAAAAGTAATATATGTGACAAGGATGCTCACATTGAATCGTAAATGAAATCTGCGGTTAGAATAGAAACAACACTAATAATTACAACAAAGCCCAGAGAAACCAAATTCTGTTAAACAGATAATTATTTGATACATTAGCAGGAAGGAGGAATTGAATACCCACCAGAATTTATTAATTCAACTGAAATTGATGAAATTTTTAGTCAGCTGGGGCTAAACAAAAGTAAGACTTCAAATGTATAGTAGCTTTATAGGAAACTATAAAGTGAAAAAGCAAGCAGAGGGGAAGGGAGAGGGACTGTATTAACCTTGGGAACTTGAGGCTACAGTGAGTTGATAGTAGCGGAAATAGTAAGATTATATCGGATGCAGAAATATGAATTGCTTGAAAGCTCTAATATTACTACCACTATTACGATAAATAAAAGTTCATATAGGGATAATCTTTTTACTAGACAGTGATAAATTTCACAAATATACTAGATATTGCGGTCACATATGCAGTGACCGTCATCAGTAGTAATACTCCTAGGAGTATTGAAAACTCATTGCCTCACCAAGCTGCCTGAAACCACCATTCAGCAAACATCCCTCCTCATTCCCAATTCATTCAAAGCTTTCCTCTTTACCCCCTCCTGTGAAGCTCTGATTAAAAAAAAAAATTCTTGAAACGGCTCTTCACATCCAGTTTAGAGCAACCTCTTTTTCATTTGACCCCACATGGATGCCAATGACGTTTATTTCTTGAATGCCATTTTAACCTTTCTTTCATTACCGACTGTCTTTAATTACAGGACTGCCTAGTAGCTTTCTAAGAAGTGGAAGCTAATAAATTACCAAGGTGGATATAAGTCAAATTTATTTGGAAACAGTTTGTTTCTAGGACCAAGTTTATGATCAATCTGGATACTGGATCCTATTAACAGTAAGCAAATACAGTTATTATAATTCTTGTCAGATAAAATGTACTGCAGAACATTTAACGTTTCACAAGTTTTCTGAGGTGTTGAATATTACTAGATTTTGAGTCATCTCTGTTTGGTCTCTTCATACACAGGGAGCTGTTGTTTGTTTGAAAAAGTTAATGAACTGGAGTTATTATCTGTATAAAGCATTACGAAATGATGATCTATTCAAAATTATCCAGTGAATGCAGTGGACAGTAAAAAAATACAGTATCATCAGTTAAACTTGTAACTGTGAAAAGCTAAAAAAATAAAAATTATCAGTTGAATGTGTTGAAAGTTTGTGAATTATTTGTAGAAAATTTTGACAATCCTCGTTAATTGTGTGATATTACTATTTAACGGAATTGAGCTGCCCAATCTTCTTCTGTTTTTATTCCCCACTTCCACATCAGACCCAGCGTCTATTAGTGTCATATAAATCCTTCTTCTCTGATGCTGCATAATTTCTAGTTGAGTCCAGTGGCCGTGTTCGTGCCTAGCCTATAAGTAGCGAACCACAGTATAGTGATTATTGCCCCAGATGGCCAGTAGAGAGACAAGAGGACTAGTGCCTTCTCGCAAAACACGCTTAGACATCGAAATTAAGTTCTCTGAAACCACTAAAAGGAAAGTCTGATCTTTGGCTCGCACGTATTGAAAAAGACATGGAACTGAGAATTAGCGACGAGGTTTCGAAAGCTATCTCTTTGCAGTCTCACCCGGGCAGTCTAAGTGACGAAGTCATTGAAGGCATTAAGAATGATATCTATAACAGCCTGTCTCTGGATTTAGAAAAAAATGGTTAAAACAAAGTTAGCTGAAATGGAAAGCCAGCTCAAAAGTCTTGAGTAGCTAGTGCTTAACATAAACTCGACGAGTAAAAAAGTTCAGCTTACTATGATGAATCTTGAGGACAAGTTAATTTGTCAGAACGAAACTATTAAACAGAGTCCTCTAAATAATCAGATTATGGTGTTTCGACTTGACGAGGACGTTTCGATCCCGGAAAATAAATTTCTTGAGTTTTGTAGCTCGAACCTCCCGGGAAGTCCACTAGTAGCTGATGACATTATCTCAGCCCGCCGGATTGGTCAGAAAACTAACACTACCGTTCGTCCAATCGTCGTTACTTTCTCCAACCTGAAGCTTCGATCAACCATTTTGAAAAACAGAAAGAACTTAAAGGGTATACATTTCAGTGAATGAATCCCTGACTAAAAATAGACTCAATCTTATTTCCTATGCTAAGAGTAAGCTAGTCTTAAGAAATGCTTGGACAGTAGACGGCAGCATATTTATCAAAACTGATCATACCAGTCCCCGTAAGATAGCGACTAAAGGTGATATTGATCGTGCTGGAGCCTCTGTTCCTGCCAGTCTCAACGCTAATCATGCTTATTGTAGTTCTCAGTGCTTTATTTTTCATTCTTCTTGTTCTTTGCTTGCCATTTGTCTGTATACGAGTAAAGATGTTCAGCTTACTATGATGAATCTTGAGGACAAGTTAATTTGTCAGAACGAAACTATTAAACAGAGTCCTCTAAATAATCAGATTATGGTGTTTCGACTTGACGAGGACGTTTCGATCCCGGAAAATAAATTTCTTGAGTTTTGTAGCTCGAACCTCCCGGGAAGTCCACTAGTAGCTCATGACATTATCTCAGCCCGCCGGATTGGTCGGAAAACTAACACTACCGTTCGTCCAATCGTCGTTACTTTCTCCAACCTGAAGCTTCGATCAACCATTTTGAAAAACTGAAAGAACTTGAAGGGTATACATTTCAGTGAATGAATCCCTGACTAAGAATACACTCAATCTTCTTTCCTATGCTAAGAGTAAGCTAGGCTTAAAAAATGCTTGGACAGTAGATGGCAACATATTTATCAAAACTGATCATACCAGTCCCCGTAAGATAGCGACTAAAGTTGATATATATTGTGCTGGAGCATCTGTTCCTGCCAGTCTCAACGCTAATCATGCTTAGTGTAGTTCTCAGTGCTTTATTTTTCATTCTTCTTGTTGTTTGCTTGCCATTTGTCTGCCCGTATTTTATTTTGTTCACGCAGCTACGTTGTATTGTTCGTATATTTCTGGCTATTTTTCTGCCCACTACTTTAATCGGTCAGTTTTTGCCCTATCTTTTGAATGCTTTCTGTGTGCTCTTTGCATGTTGGCTATATGTTCCTTATATGTTTAATCTTGCTTTTACTCAATTGTCTCTTTCTTTTCACCGTTTTCCCTAAAATTTTACTGTTTTCCCTTCTACCTGCCTCCCAACCAGTTTTCTTTTTTTTATCTTCTGCTTGAATTCTTTTTCTGTATACAATGGACCAACTATAGGCTACTAAATTCTCTCTCTTTCTTTTTACCTTTTCAGTTTCTATGTTTTTCTTCCAAGATTCTTGGCTTGATAGCTATGTCCTACCTCACTGTGTTTTACATTGCTAATGATTTCCTGTTTTTCTTTCATAAGATGATTCTACTTTTTGATCATTGCACAAATTTTTCTATTAATTACCTATTCATTCTTTCTTTTTCTGAGCATTCCTCTTTAACTATGTCCAGATTTTTATTACATCCGCTTTTTATAAATGGCAGATGTTGATGATGATCACTCTAGTTTTGATAACTCTATTCCTATTCAAGTTTAATGGGTTGATAAGGCTCCTCTAAAGGTTTTGAATTTAATTGATGACTCTTCTGGGACCCCACCTAATATCTCTTCTTTGACTAGTAATTCTACTGCAAATTGTGTCTATAGATATGACAAGACCAAAAATGTAAATTCTGGTATTAATTTCTCAGTTCTTCATTTAAAAATTCAAGGACTCTGTTCTTCTCTAAATAATTTAAAGTCTCTCATACATCTATATTGCTGATTACCTAGATTATACTTTGCGTAGTGATCTGTGTAAGCATTTGGATGCTTATGTTTTCATTGAAATTTTGATTGACAACAAGAAAACTATCATTGGAGAAATATACCGCCCATTAAGTGGGTCGATACCTTTTTTCCTATGAATTTCTGACAAGGTTATGTTTAGAATAGGCAGAAGTAATTTTGAAATATTCTTTTTAAAAGACTTCAAAATTGACCTGTTAAAAACTTCGTTTTCAACTTCGTGTGAATTTTTATCCTTTGCTTTATCATTTAATGTATTTCCTTGCATCACCATTTCTACTAGAGTTTCTGATACATCTGTCACATTAATCAACAATATTTTTTCGACTTTAATGCATAATTCGAGGTTTGTCATCATATCTGAACATCTCTGACCACTTTCCATGTATTACAAATTATTCAATATCTGGTCTACCTTCATTTCCTTCCACTCCTTTTAATTTACCAGTTCGTTACCAAAAACATCAACTTGAACAGTTTAAATTTCGATTGTCTGACACCTCCTGGGAGTTTCTCACCGATTCAAGTCGGTCTGTTGATAGTCTTTTCAATCAATTCTATGACCTGGTCAAACAGGCCTTTGTTGATAGTTGCTGTGTAGCCTAAGCTGCTAAAAGCTCCAAGCGATCAGTTCCTCGTGCCCCTTGGATGACTTTAGCTCTTCTTAAGAGCACTAAAAGAAAGAATTACTTGTGGGAGGCATCCAAATCCCCTAACTCTCATCATCACCTTGAAAGGTATAAAAAATATAGAAATTTATTGAATTCCTTAATTCGTAAAGCCAAGTATATTTATTACTCCCAGATGTTCTCTAAATTAGGCAAGAATATGAGAAGGGCCTGGCAACTTATAAACACATTTCATCCTCATAATTCGGAAAGAAATAACTTGCCAAATAAATTGATTTCTAAGGAGTAGAGATAACTAATAGTAAGGTCATAATTCATAAATATTGCTCTTACTTTGCATCCATAGGAAAATTAATTTCTGAAGATATTTTGGTTAGTGCTTCTTCTACCAGTGACTTTAGAAAGTACCTCAGTCCTTCTTGTCAAAAATCGATGGCTTTCAATCCTGTTTCCAAGTTTGAAGTCAGGAAAATCGTCTCTGTGCTAACAGGACTTTCCTCTTGTGGACTTCACGTAATGCCAGTGCTTTAAAGTTTATACTATCCACTATTCTATCTCTTCTCACCACTCTTGTTAACGTATCATTTTTTAATGAAACTTTTCTTAGTACCCTAAAATCTGCCAGATTAGTTGTTCGCCATAAGGGTGGTTCTAGAGAGGATCCTTCTAATTATTGACCAATTTCTCCAAGACCGTACCCAGGATTTTTTTAGGAGGGGGTTTTACACAAATATTTTTTTCGGGTGGGGGGGAGGTGTAAACAAAAAAACTAAAAAATGCATTCAAAATTTGTTTATATCCATTTTTGTTACGTTTTTACGAGTCAGACAAAGTTTTGGGGGGGGGGGGTCAACCCCACCCCCCTCTGGGTTTGGCCTTGAATTTCTCTTGTATCAGCCTTTAGTAAAATTTTTGAAAAATGTATGTACTCTAGACTTTTGTCATTTCTTGATGAAAAATTATTTTTCCATTACAATCAGTTTGGTTTTCGTCCTAACCACTCAACAGAACATGCTTGCATGACATTGCTGAAGTTTATTCACAAGGCAATTGATGAGGGTAGCATTCCAGCTGCAATTTTCCTTGATGTCAGAAAAGCGTTTGACAGCATAGTACATACTATCCTACTCTCCAAAATGGAGTACATAGGGATACAGGCAATCAGTTATCATTGGTTTGAAACTTATTTATCTGGAAGGTCTATCACTATTGACTCTAAGCTTCAAGATCTTCATCAAGATCAAGTTGATTTTGGTGTCCCTCAAGAGTCTATCCTAGAACCTGTTTTATTCCTTATATTCATCAATGACCTTTTTATGGCTGTATCCAAACAAACTAAACGAAGTTGCTATAGTATTCGTGATCATAATTTTGTTCCACCTGGTGACGCAGCTCTAGATCCAGAGCTATTTGTATTTGCAGATGATAGTACCCTTGGGTGTTCAGAAATTAAAGATTCCTCCCTTATCAAGAAAGTGTATTCTGTTCTAGAAAGAACCTTTGCTTGGTTCGGTGCAAATTGCCTTGCCCTGAATCTGGCTAAATCTAGTCTACTTATTTTTTCCAGATCAGGTACTTCTTGTCCTTTGGTTCAAACTATTTCCGCCACTCATGGTGATATAACTCGTCCCCCTGATAGAAATGTTCGATTCCTGGGTATTTTATTGGACAAAAATCTCTTTCAAACATCATTATGCTCTCGTCAAACTTAAGCTCTCCAGAAACCTCGGAGTTCTTCGAAAGCTTCATCATTGCTCTCCTACCTCAAGATCACAGATCCTCTTTCACAATCTTGCTCAACCCTATATATACTACTGTCCAACAGTATGGCTATCGACATTCTCTTCTTTTACCTTTCCTATTTTCAAACTATATTACAGAGCAATTAGTGTCTGAAGTGACAGACCAGCTCAGCATGAATTTATTGTATGGTCAATCCACATACATCTTTCTTTCTTCTTGCTTCATTTTTTAAGTTTTCATGGACTCCTCCCTAACTTCTTCAAACAATTATATCTTTTAAGTTCTGAATAATGCATTGAATCTTGTGTTTCTTTTTCTCTCAGAAATGATATGGATATTTTCATTCATAAAACCAAATCCGCAAGATCATATTCTAATCCGGTATTATGTTGTGCCTCCATATGGAATTCCCTACCAGTTAAAATTCTGCTATATCATTCTTATGGACAATTTAAAAAACATCTAACCGACCATCTATTATGCATAGACAATTAGTTCTTTCCTCCCTTCTCTTTTTCCCCTTTATCTTTCCTTTCCAATTTGTTGAATTCATTTATTTTAATTGGCATGGTAGTTTTTCGTGTTGTTTAGATTGTTGTTCTTTTTCTTCTTTTTTTCTTCTTGTCCTTCTGTTTGGTTTTCGTGCTATTATTTAATGTTACATTTAGTCTCCCATTCTCACAGGCCAAAGAGTCTTTGTAGGGGTGTAAAGTTCTGTAATTTTTTCTGTGTTTCTTTTAAATAAATTGATTGATTGATTGTAGTTGAAATTGAGATCGAACCACATTTTTCGTACAGCATCAAGATTAATATAATTTATTCTGTCATCCAAAGGGGTATCCTAAACTGTCCTTAGATAATTCCTCTGAACAACATTTCGAAGTAGCCCTTACAACGAGGCCTTACAACGTAGCCCTTACAACGAGGACTGTAAGCTATGTAAGCTGCCCATAGCTTACATATAAGTTTAATTTTTGGGAAGGGGACATTTTTGATCATTGGCTCAACAAAAATGCTAAGTGTATTAAGGTGAATCTTTAAGGGAGATCAGAGGCAACACTGTAGCGTTGCCTATAGTAAAGGCCATACGGCTCCAATGTTTTATTATTTATTATTTTTTTTCCCAAAGGCACTTCATACGGAAGGGGTCGTCGTAGAAACTTTAAATGAAGCTCATTCGATTGGAAATCGAGAGTTCTAGTGCCCTTTTTCATAGTCAAAAATGATTAGACGGCAACTATCCCCCCCCCACGCCCATCATTCCCCGAAACACATCCAATCAAAATTTTGAGATAGCCATTTTGTTCAGTGTAGTTGATTTTCAGATAGAAAATATATTTTTGAGGAGGACACTCCCCCGCAACCCTCAGGGCAAGAGTTTTAAGTTATGCCCTGGAGGCATATAAGGTTTTATAGAAGGCTTTGTCATAGAAACTTCAAAATAGGCTCATTCGATTGGAAATTCAAAGGGCTAGTGCCCTTTTTAATAGTCGAAAGTGATTGGAGGGCAACTAGCCTTCCCACGCCCATCATTTCCCCAAACACATCCAATCAAAATTTTGAGATCGCCATTTTGTTCAGCGTAGTTGATTTCCAGATATAAAATATGTTTTTTAGGCGGACAATCCCCCAAAACCCTCAGGGGAAGGGTTTTAAGTTTTGCCCTGGGGGCATATAAGGTTTTTATAGATGGCGTTGTCGTAGACACTTCAAAAAAGGCTCATTCAATTGGAAATGCAAAGGGCTAGTGCCCGTTTTAATAGTCGAAAGTGATTGGAGGGTAACTAGCCCCCCCCCACTCCCATCATTCCCTCAAACACATCCAATCAAAATTTTGAAATAGCCATTTTGTTCAACGTTGTTGATATCCAGACAAAAAATATGTTTTTGAGGATGACACTCCCCCACAACCCTCAAGGCAAGGGTTTTAAGTTATACCCTGGGGGCATATAAGGTTTTTATAGAAGGCGTTGACGTAGAAACTTCAAAAAAGGCTCATTCGATTGGGAATTCAAAGGGCTAGTCCCTTTTTAAAAGTCGAAAGTGATTTGAGGGCAACTAACCCCTCTCTCACACCCACCTTTTCCCCAAACACATCCAATTAAAATTTTGAGACAGCTATTTTATTGAACGTAGTTTTAAGTTCTGGAAATTAGGTCTTTGAGGATGACAACTCCCCCACAGCCCTCAGGGCAAGGGTTGTAAGTTATGCCCTGGGGGCATATAAAGTTTTGTATAGACAACATTGTCGTATAAACTTCAGAGAGGGCTCATTTGATTGGAAATTAAAATTTCTAGTTCACTTTTTAAGCGTCAAAAGATATTGGAGGGTAACCAGCTCCCCCCCCCCCTAAACCCTATTTTCCCAAATGCATCCAATAAAAATTTTAAGATAGCTATTTTGTAAAAAATAGTTCAAAGATCATGTAACAAAAATTCCGGTGTTGACACAACCCACCAGGGCCCGGGGGCAGGCGTTATAAGTTATACCCTGGGGTCAAATATGGGTCTTATTGAAGGGATGCTCGTATTAACTTCAAAGAGGTATCATTTGATTGGAAATTGAAAGTTCTAGTTCACTTTTTTAGATTCTAACGAGCCTAGTGAGCACCTAGCCCGCCCCCCTCTACACTCTTTGTCTCAACTCCCCATTCGATCTGAAATGTGAGAGAGTCTTTTTTAAATAGTTCGATGATACTGTTACAAACACGCAATGGTAGACACAGCCCCCCAAGGCCTACGCGTAGTTGTTGTAAGTTATGCCATGGGGGAATATATGGTTCTCATTGAAGGGATGCTCGTAAAACATTCAAAGATGGCTCATTTGATTGGAAATTGAAAGTTGTAGTTAAGATTTTTCGAGTCAAAAGATATTGGAGGGCAATTAGCCCCCCCCCACGCCCCTTTTCGCCAAATGCATCCAATAAAAAGTTTGAGATATACATTAAGTTAAAAATTTCTCCAAAGTAAGATAACAAAAACTCAGGTGTCGTCACAGCCCCCCCGAGCCTGGGGTCAGGCGTTGTAAGTTATGTCCTTTGGCATATATTGTTCGTATGAAAGGGATGCTCGTATAAACTTCAGAGAGGGCTCATTTGATTGGATATTGAAATCCAGCCCTTTTTAAGAGTCAAAAGTGATCAAAGGGCAACTGGCCCTCCAAGCCCTTTTCCCCCAAATACATCGGATAAAAATTTGAGGTAGCCATTTTGTTAAAAATTGTTCAAAGATCTTATAACAAAAATCCTTTACTCTTGGTTATTTCATTAAAAATAATCCAGACATCCTAAAAGGAAAGCTCCTGGGTTGACACAACCCCCCCCCCCCAGGGCCGGGGTAGGCATGTTATGCATTGATCTGGGGGCCAGTTGTGGTCGGATGGACGAGATGCTCTCATAAGCTTCAGAGAGGGAGCAGTTCAATAGAAATTAAAAGTTGTAGTTCATTTTCTCAGAGTGAAAAAGATCGGAGGGCAACTAGCCCCTCCCACCCTCCAAACCTTTGGGCGTATTGTATAAAAATTTCAGGTGACCATTATGTTAAAAATAGTTCAAACATAAGATATTGAAACTCCAGGGTCAATACAACCTCCCATGGCCCAGGGACAGGCGTTGTAAGTTATACTCTGGGGATTTATATGTTTTTTATAGAAGGGATACTCGTATAAACTTCAGAGAGCTCATTGGATTGAAAATAGAAAGTTCTAGTTCACTTTTAAAGAGTCAAAAGAGACCGAAGCTTAATCTAGTCCCCCCACACCCTTTTTCCCCAAATCCATCCGATAAAAATTTTGAGATAGCCATTGTGTTAAAAATAGTTCAAATATCAGATAATAAAAAATCCGAGGTTGACAAAAACCTATTTTATCAGTTTTATATTGTTACTTTGATATCAGTTTTGATACTTCGATGAATATTTGATTTTTTTATTTTTTAAGTTTGATTTTGAAATAAGGAATTTTTAAAAACTTGAAATTTTTGCAATCAAAAACGAACAAAACTTAATTAAAAAAAAAAATTCCGAAAAAATAAGTTTTTCAAAGAAAAGTAAGGGCCATTTTAAACTTAAGCTCAGCAGATACAAATACCTTTTAAAATTCAAACTCAAAACGACCAGAAATTACTATTAAAGAAGAAATGAAACCCAAAACGAACATAAATTAAATAAACAATCATAGCAAAAACATACAACAAGTAATGATATAAATGAATAAATAGATCTTAAAGTGAGTAATGCTTAGATTGAATATGAAAATCAAGCTTAGGACGAAAAAAATATTTTCCTATTGAAGCACAAATTAAACTTAAAACGAACAAAAATGAAATAAGCAATCAATGCAAACAAACATACAATAGATATTAATGTAAATTAATAATTAAATCTCAAAACAAGTGAAACTTAAATTGAATATGCAAATAAGCTTGAAACAATAAAAAATCACCACAGACAAGAGTTTGAGTATGACCTCCTTCTCTCACTGCAAAAGTCTAAAACCTACTGCGTAATTGGCGTTTTGCTGAAAACTATATGCGTCTTGAACAGTCTTGGAAAGTATTAACAACATCAAATTGAATATTTGATTTATAATGATATTAATTCTTGAAAGATCCATCAGTTCAAGAATTTATTTCGCTGTAATTTTATTGTTACTTTCAATGCTGTAAGAACTGGAAAAGAAAGTATTTTTAATATAATCCGTTTTCAGTTAAGCGCCAGTTAAAAAAAAAAAAAAAAATTTAGTTAAGCGGAAACTATATTCGTCTTTAACAACTTTAAAAAGAGCTAATAAATTAAACTGAATATATGATGTATAATTATATTAATTGCTGAAAGCTCATCAGTTCAAAATGTTACTATAATTTTAATGTTTATTTTCAGAGATAAGTACAAAAGAAAATATTTGTCACAAAATTGGTTTTCAGTAAAGCGCTAATGACGCAGTAGGTTTTAGACTTTTACAGTGAGAGAAGGAGGTCATACCCAAACGGTTGTTTGTGATTTTTGTTTGTTTCAAGCTTAATTTGCATATTCAATTTGAGTTTCACTCGTTTTAAGTTTTATTTTTTAATTTACATTAATATCTATTGTGTGTTTGTTTGCATTGATTGTTTATTTAATTTCTGTTCGTTTTAAGTTTCATTTGTACTTCAATAGGAAAATTTTTTTTCGTCTTAAGCTTGATTTTCATATTCAATCTAGGTATTATTCGCTTTAAGTTCTGTTTATTCATTTATATTACTATTTATAGTATGTTTTTGCTATGATTGTTTACTTAATTTCTCTTCGTTTTGGGTTTGATTTATTTTTTAATGGTAATTTCTTGTCGTTTTGAGTTTAAATTTTAAAAGGTATTTGTATCTGCTGAGCTTAAGTTTAAAATGGCCTTTACTTTTCTTTGAAAACCTTATGTTTTCGGAAAGTTTTTTTTAATTAATATTGAAACAAACCAAATCCACTTTGCAACGGTGGTTACCAAAAAGGCGTATCAGCAAAATATCAGGAACGGCTGAAGGCATTAATTTGAAACTATAAGGGCAAGTGAGGGGCGTGTTGAACTAACCAAAAGACACTATGTGCATTGTGCTGCTGCAGAGTAATACTACTACTACTACCACTACCGCAACTACTATTACTAAAACTATTTCTAGCTAGTTTAAGCCTAAAGTTCTAGCTTAAAGAAGCTTAGAAGCCTGAACTGTAAGCTTAGCTTTGCTAAGTTACATTTCTTCATAAATACCTCTCATTCAAATTAAACGGGCCTGTGAATCAGAATTCATTCTTAAAGATTGGGACAAGAAGTCAAACTTTAGCGTAAAGAGGGAGAGATGAGGAGGAGCAGTCCCTTAAAATACGGAATAATTTCTGTTTGTTTAACTTTTAATGTTTCTCCTTACTTTCGATTGAAAACTTTTTTTTTAATCTATTCTTTGGCTGTTTTTCACATCAAGCCAGGAAATCCCCACCCCCGTGTAAAATTCTGCTTTGGAGAAAATTTCCATATTTTATTCCCAATAACAAATACCATATGTATCAATGGAAAAATTTCTTAGCTTACAGACCTTTCCCCAGGGGCTGTAAGGGATCATGTCATCCTCAGGGGCATATTTAATGGACTTTTCAGCTATGTTGAACCGAATGTCTATCTCAAAATTTTGATTAGATGTCTTTGGGGAAAAAGGTTGTCGGAAAGGGGCTAGTTGCCCTCTAGTATTTAATGGCACTTAAAAAGGACAGTAGAACTGTTTTAGTTCCGTTCAAATGGCCCTACTCCCAACTTTCTAAGGCCATTGGTTCGATAGAACTGCCCCTGGAAAAAAAACAACAAATAAACGCTCATCTGTGACCTCTCCTCTAGCAAAAAAATATCCACATTTTTCTATATAGTAGCTTCAAACCTTCATGGTAAGGTTCTCTGATAAGCTGAATCTAAATGGGGTGATTTTCATTAAGATCGCTTGACGTTTGGTTTTTTCATCCTTTTTTTCGAAAATCAGGCGAATTTTCGCAGGCTCGTGACTTTTGAAAAGCAGCGTTAAAGTTATTTAACTTTATATATTTGGAATCAGCATAAAAAGCCAATTCATTTGATGTATTAGTTGCAATCAAAATTCCTTTTTTTAGAGTTTTGGTTCCTTTGGGCCAAGTTTTGGGGTTTTCAGTTTCTGCTACTAAGCGTTGCTTGATAAGCAACGCTTTTCTCATAACCTTCCAGTTGAGATCGTTTCAGCTGAGTGCATGGGCACACATAGGCTGAATTTTAGGGGGGCGGGGGGGCTTACCTGGTCTAATCGGCACTTCCAGTGCTGTATAATTGAAATCTCAAGACAAAATATCAGAGGCAGCGCGATAGCGCTGCTTATGTAAAGAGCGATGTTTTTACATAAGCGATGTTATGTAAAGAGCGATATTTTTTTTAGACCAGGGCACTTCTTAAAGAAAGAAATGTCATAGGAACTTCAAAAGAGCTCATGGAGGGCAACCAGCTCCCCCTTCCCCACGTCAATCATTTCGCCGAACACATCCAATCAAAATTTTGAGATAGCCATTTCGTTCAGTGTAGTTAAAAGGTCCGTAAATTATGACTTTGAGAATGACCCCCCCCCCCAAAAAAAAACCTCAGAGCGAGGGTTATAAGTTACCCCTGTGGGGATATAAAGTTTTTTTTTATAGAAAGGGTGGTCGGGACTCAGTTGATTGGTAATCAGAAGTTCTACTGGCCTTTTTAACAGTCAAAAGTGATTGGAGGTCATCCAGCAACCCCCCCAACCCCCGTGCACCAATCATTTCCCCCAAACACATTCAATCATAATTTTTGAGATAGCCATTATGGTCAGTGCAATTGAAAGGTCAAGAATTATGTCTTTGAGGATAACTCCCCTCCCAATATATCCCTCAGGTCAAGGGTTGTAAGTTACGCCCTGGGGGCATATAAGGTTTTTATAGAAATGGTGGTCTTATAAGCTTCAAAGAGGGCTCATTGGATTGGTAATCAGAAGTTATAGTGCTCTTTTTAAGAGTAAAAGTGATCAGAAGGCAAATAGCCCCCCCCCCCCCAAACACACGTCGTATTTTCCCGAAACGCATCTGATAGAAATTTTAAGATGGCCATTTGTTATCGTAGAAACTTCGAATAGGGCTCAGTCGGTTGGTAATTGAAAGGGCTAGTGCCTTCTTTAATGGTCAAAAGTGACTGGAGGCCAACCAACCCCCCCCCCCAAACCCATCATTTCCCCAAACATTTCCAGTCAAAATTTCGAGATAGACATTTTGTTTAATGTAATTTTAATTTCCGAAAATTGTGCCTTTGAGGAAGAGAACCCCTCACACTCTCCCGGGCAGAAGTTGTACGGTAAACCTCGACGTCATTTAAGGTTTTTATGTAATTCGGAGACCATAATTTCGGATAATAATAAGATAATTTCGGAGACCACACTGCCTTTCCATGATGATAAAATAAAAGTTCAAAATAGGGATAAAATCCTTTTTAATAGACAGTGTATAGAAAATTCACAGTGGAAACGGCGGTCCTGCAAACTTCGGAGGGATTGGAAATCGGAGCTATTTTTAAGAGTCAATTATATCGGAGGCCAGCTATACCCTCCCCCCACGTCATATTTCCCCCCAATGCATCCGATAGAAATCTTAATATAGCCTTTTGTTCAAAAATAGTCCAAAGATCTCATAACACGGCCTTTAGGGTTGACACAACCCCCCAAAGAATGGGGACAAGGGTTTTAAGTTATGCCCCGGGGGGGATTTAAGGTTTTTATGAAGAGGTGGTCTTGTGAACTTTAGAGGAGGCTCATTTGATTGGAAATGCATAGTTCTAGTTTCATTTTAAGAGTCAAGCGTGATGCAGCAGAAATAGCCCCCCCCCTCCCTGATATCCTCTTTTCCCCAAACACATTCGATCAAAATTGTTAGACAGCCATTTTGTAGCCAATAGTCCAAAGAGAATATAACAATGTCTTTAGTAATCAAATATAAGAAATATTTAGGCGGACGTTGAAATAAATCAAAACAAACCATGAACATGTAAACTTTCAAAAAGGTGACAAAGCAATATCTCAAGAACAATTTATATTATTAAGTTAGATCTTTAAGAGTAAGTTGTGGGGGATTTTGAACTAGCCAGAAGGCTCTTTGTGTATACTTTTAACACTACCACTACAGTTACTGTAACTGATGACGCTAAGAGTATTAAGGTGAAACTTGGGAGTTTCCAATTAAACGAAAAAACTGTATACATGCAGGTTTTCAAAAAGGCATATAAGTAATATCATAGGCAGCACCACTCTTTAATAGCTAGAAATATCATTGAAACATTTAAAGAAGCTAATTAAATTCAAAATTAAAAGTTCTAGGGTCCTTTCTAAGAGTAAAAAACGAGATTGGAGGGCAATCAGCCCGTCTCTCAAGTCGATTTATTTCCCAAACACATCTAGTCAAAATTTTGAGACAACTATTTTGTTCAGCATAGCAGAACGGTCCAGCAACTATGTCTTTAGGGATTTAGGGAATTCTGCCAAACTATGGATTCTTATAGAAAAAAAACGAAAATAAAATATAAAATATATTTTTTTTTTTTTGAAAATGACTGTCAATAAAAAACGAACAGAAATTCATCTAAAAAACCTTCTTCCACAAAACAAGCTTTTCAAAAAAAAGTAAAGAGCTCCATTAAGCCATAAACGGGCAGAAATAAAGTCAAGTAATCATCTAAGCGTAAAACTACCCCAAATCACCATCAATAAATAAATGAAACTCAAAATGAACAGAAATTAGAATAAATAGCCGAGTCAAACTCGAAACGAGCAAGAATTAACATTAGTAGGGCTGATAACCCCCATGGCTTCTCAAAACTAGAACATAATCTGCGCTTTACTGAAAACAGAATATCTGCCATTGTTTTCATTTTTTACTTAAAAAAGTAAAAAAAAATTTTACTCACTTTTTTTTACCCATTTTTATTTTAAGGAATAAATATCAGTATATGTATATTAAACTGGCAATCCATGGTCATTTTTTTTCATTAAAGCCTAAGTTATGTTCTGGTCTTAAGAAGGCATGGGGGTTGTCAGCCCTAGTAATGTTAACTTTGGCTCGTTTTGAATTTGACTCGGCTATTTATTATAATTTCTGTTGGTTTTGAGTTTCATTTAATTGTTGATAGTGATTTGTGGTTGTTTTACGCTTGGAAGATTATTTGACTTTATTTCTGCCCATTTTTGGTATAGTAGAGCTCTTTACTTTTCCTTGAAAACTTATTCTGTTGAAAGTTTTTTAAATTAACACAAATAAATGACACCGTCATTCAGCCAGGGGAGGGGCTAGCGCCCCCCTTATGGGCGCCCATGGCTGAGCGTTAAAAACCATATAGGTGGCCCAAGGCACAGAATAAAAACGAATTAATTGAAGTTGCCGAGCAACGTTTCTTATTGCCTGTAAAATACTAAATGCAGAGCCAGACAGCTCGTTGACTCGTTAACGAGCAATTTTTTTCTTAAAATAGTGATATTAGTATATTGAGAAGTAGCCGAGCTTTTTATTCAGCAACTTTTATAATGAGGGGATTATCTAGATGACGTAAAATCAGTCTGTCATTCTGAACTCTGGAATTCAAGAAAATATGCAGAATTAAATATAAAGAAAGAATTAAATATAAAGAAAATATAGAACGCAGAAAAATTTTGATAGTTTTATTGAATACTTTACGTACAAAGTACATAGTTTGCTATAAAATAGTTTCAACATACAAAAGCGACAGTTAAACAACTCAATAACTTGTTCAAACAATCAAGCGGAATACTAAGTAATAAAATTGCGACAACTGATTAGTTCATGAGAATACAACAATACAAGGGTTTATTGGCCCTGACTGTAAATACTTAAAAGCCTTTTCTTTACAATATCATATAAATTCATTAATGAAGTATACGAATAAAGGGTTTTAGTCCTGTTTCCACGCTTCGCTTGGAATCTGAACCAGAAATTGAAAAGAAGATGACTCATATTAAAAAAAAAACAAGCTTTTGAAGAATATGGAATATCCACTGGCTGCAGAGGACAACAGATCAAACCATCCGCGAGAATACAGGCGTTGTGACAAAAGACGGAGAGCTACAACCGCAACACTACATTAGCAAGCATAGTGCTGCCGTCACAGATGTAGACCGATAAATACGCTCAAGCGCATTCAACACAACGACCAAACACACTCAGCCTCATTGTGAGGACATCTTCACAGCGGCAAATTAGTGATGCGACTGGCAGCTCCTTCTTGATTCCCTCTGCGCCTCTGGAAGCACAAGCAGAATTAAGGTCTCTAGCGATAGCTAGAAGCAATGTATAAGGCTTAACCAACGATAACACATGTCAATAGCATTTTTACTCCTAAACCAGCCTTCTCTTGTGTTTATTTCATCTTCTGATTCCTAACATAAAGTTAGAATTCTTCCGTCATCGAAACCATCTGAACAGTGATTCTTTGGATTATCTTCTGGATATGAACTGTTTCGACTTTGAAACTTAAAGTTGATCGTTAGAAAAAAGTTTTCTTATCCAGCTTTCTCTGTGTAACTCAAATATATAATTTTACGTTTTCTTTTGACCACAATGCTATCCAAATTCTTTAAATCATCTTGGAAATTTAGATCTCCAGACAAAAAAAAATACACATTATTCATACAATCTGGATGCAGGAATCCAATCAATTTTCAAACTTAGCATAAAAAGTAACATATGAAGAAGATACAAAAGGGGTCGCTTTTAATTCAATGAATCTAAATTAAAAAAAAAAAAACTCACAAAAACAAGCAAAGGAAAAGGTAGCCTAAAAACCATTAACACAACATCATCTCTGGAATAATTGGAATCGTGAATCAATTTTTGACAGAAAGAATAAAATCTTTTGGCTGCTCAGTGTAATGAAGTAGGTCATATTCAAGGCCTTTTGAAGCCAAGCGCAAGCCATATATTTTTTTATTAAACCCGTCTCGCACGACTTTGAAAATTTAAATAGCTTTCCTCACCAATTTACAAAGAAAAAGCAAAGAACTTTTTACTTCACTAAGCCTAGATGACAGATGCATATATAAAAATACAAGTTATATTTATAAAAAAAAGGTCATGTAGACCTGAAATCCCGTTTAATCCAAAATGAGTTAATTATTTTATTAACACAAGCTTTAAAAGTGCACTGAGTGAGACTTTTAAAAGCTCACATAAGCTGTTTAAGGTTTTTCAATATATATGAGTGAGTAAAATAGTGAATCCTGCCACACACAAATCTGTATAGATTTTCACGTGGTAGGTCTGTTTGATATGTTTTTTTGTGAATATTGGTATTTAATAAAAATGAATTTTCTCTCTTTCTCTCTCCCTTAGAAATTCCTACTTTAACACTTTCTGTGAGGTCACCAGCGGCTCAATAACGTTTAATATGATGTTTTGCAGTATGTACAATACGCACTTACGAATGGATAGAATAAAAATCCTTCAGGGCAATTTATAAGAACTTAGAATAAAAAATTACGTTTGTTTAACAAGTTTTGAATATTATTTTGTATAACCTCAAACAATTTATACCTTGAATTATGTGTATTTTTGCCGGTTCGATATTATCATGTTATCGTGAGTGTGGTTATTTTCGAAAGGGTGCTCCCAGGAGGGAAACATTTTCATCCCAAAGTTGAAAGGCTTCGATATTTCTGAGTTTCCAAAAGTTTAAGAGATATATGCACAAATATAGCATCGAATAGAATTTTACTGCATTCTATAGCAAAATGCCTTCAATGAACCTTTACAGCTATCAATATCTTTTTTTTCTACCTTTTGCAAGAAAAAGATAGAAAAAGAGACAGAAACCGTCAATCTAAATCTAAAAAAAAGATCAGCATCCTAATAGAACAAGACAACACTAAACAAGGCTAATACCGATCTGCAGTAAGCTGATACTGATAGTGATCTTCAGAAGGGTGATAAAAGTAGCTCTAACGCGGCATAAGAGGAATTCGAGAGGAAAGCCAGATTGATCGCAAGGTCATAATGTTACACAAAGATGATAATTTGCCTTCGGAAAATGTGCGTAGCACATAAAAAAAGGATTAACAGACGGACGGGCACACTTTGTAATTTATTAAGTAGTTTCATAAAAACTGCTATGTTTAACTATGAGCCCTTTCCTAATACTCAATTACTACAAACATTCAACAAAGCTGGCGGGTATCAATAAGGGGTATCTATGTTATGATAAATAAATTGAGCCTTTTTATTGGGGGGGGGGGGGAGTCATCACTGAATCGGGGCTACCTTCCTCTTCGAGCAATGAAAGCCTTCTCCTGGAGGGGAGGGAGGTTTAGATTGATTTCTATGTCCTAAAAACCAAAAAAATCTTACTTTCCTTGTGCTTACAACTCACTTGAGACAATTGGAGGTTATAAGAGGCGATAGCATATTTTCACTCGCAAACAGAAGCAGATTGCAATGAAGTACTTGAACACAGTTACCCGTACAACATGATATTTAGTCATTATCCACCATTACCCTCCTGCTTCTTCCATTAATTTAGTTTCTTTTGCACCAAGCTTTAATTGGGCCGCCCAAAAGTAAAAAGGATCAAATCCATAAAATAAACACCGGATAAAATTCCTAAGAGTCAGTTGGGGTTTATATTTTCATGCACCCTGATGAAAAAAAGTTGATGTTGCAATGAAACATTTTCTCAAGGACTTGAGATTATTCTATGGCAAATACAATTAGTTCATTTAGAATTCGACAGCAAATACGTTTTTTAATCATTCTGTGGTGGCATTCCTTATTTCAAGCATCTACTGGGGAGGGGGGAATATTTCATCCAAGCTATCCGTTGGTTCAATGAAGGGGAGGCTCAGCAGATGTAAAAAAAAGAACTTTGCCACTGGACTGGATGATGGACTAACATCATATTACGACGGTTCGATGTGCCCGACATAACAAAATATGGGTAAAAAAAAGCGAAAAAAAAGAAAAGACTAGATATTCTAGACAATCGAAATTTTTTCTTAGTCAGGAGAGGCAGAGGAAAAACGCATTCGTTAGTTGTATTCACAGCAATGATTCATATACTCTATTTCTAATCATAATACTGTACGTAAAATAAAAGCAAAAAAAAATATGACTAAATCCACGCATATTTATTTGGCAGCATGCATCAGTTAAACGTCTACCAAAAGTTCATCTCATTGCACCATGAAATATACCCAAGATCCACCACCATCAAAATCACAAGCAATAGCATATACAGTCTGCAACTCTATTTATTTACAATTAATAATCCAACTTAAATAAATTCAAATTTTTGACTAAATGCGTTCATCTATAAGAAAGTAAAAAAAAATGTTAGAGTAACAAACGTGGAGGATAAATCAGTTGATCAGTTGGTAAGTATAAATCAGTTGGTAAGAGCTTGTACACAAAAAATATGAGTAAGAATGTCATAAGACTGCTTAATATCAAAATGAAAATTGAAGTATCTTTAAGGCTGCATTTCAGGCAACTGAAATCTCCAATGATCTGTTCACAGAACATCTGCTAATCATTTTAGATTATGTATTTCTACACAAAATGGCCGAGACATTGTCTACTTTGACAGTGACTTAAAATTGTCTAATATTCCTTTAGCCTAATTGAGGAGAAAAACAAAAGGCATACAAAACAGATGTTGAACTGAGCCATTTTTTTGGAAACTGATATACCTGGTACTTATGTTCGTCTGTCTTCATTTTGTTCCATACATGTTTTCATGAATATTGAATGTTAAATCAAGTCTATAATTTTTTTTTTTTTAATCTTATTAAAAAAAATTCATAGTTAGAAATAACTTGTGAAAAAATCTTAAGGTTTCTGGATATTACTTATAAATTATAGCCCTATGATTTGTTAACAAACAAGATAACCTTGTCTTCCAGGCACAATTATCTAAATTCTTGTTATTACTTATAAATTATAGCCCTATGATTTGTTAACAAACAAGACAACCTTGTCTTCCAGGCACAATTATCTAAATTCTTGTTATTACTTATAAATTATAGCGCTATGATTTGTTAACAAACAAGACAACCTTGTCTTCCAGGCACCATTCCATCAGGAATAGCTTCAAGGCAAACCTGATTCCAGCCCCTTTTTTAACTCTGCAGGATAGGTCAGTTGGATATTTGCATTGTATGCCTTTTGTCTATGACTCAGGATTACTACTTAATACTTATTACAAATCTGCCAAGATTATAAAATTGAACATCCTGATGTAAGGACAATACACTGACATGTTTTAGTGTGGGATAGTTTTATGTTTAATGGTTCTTTCACCAGCTTACTTGATCTTTATAAAACAAATTTTAGGGAATCAAAAATAACTTTTGAAATAATCTTATATTTTCTTTTTACTACTTATCAGTTATAACCCTATGATCATCAATGAACATGACAACACTGTCTTCAAAGCACCATCAACTATGAATAGCCTCAAGGCACACCTAATACCCGACCGATTTTTAAACAATTCAAATCGTTTAGAAAACTTATAAGGATTGGATCGTTGGCTATTTAAGGAAAGGCCGAAGGAACAAAGAAATCGAGCTAGGAAAATAAAAGTTATATAGGAGCTTGAAACTTCTACAGTTTTAACTTCTCCCTCAAGAACTTACGCTTCAGTTTATTTTGGAGGAGCCAATATTCCAGGGGAAAGGAGGGTAATTGAAAAAACGCAAATTAGATAAATTATATGAAAAATATGAGACATTATAGGGAAAATCAAAATTTTGCTAGAGGATAAGGGTCCAAAGTCTTCTTTTCCCTTCCACATGGGTATTTTCCCATACATGCATTCTGATCACCTATTATTGCAGTACCCACATTCGAGGAAAGACAAAATATGCTAGATATTCTTTGTTTCATTTTGAAACCTTTTTTTTTTAAGAGAAAGGAGATGGCTTTTGCCCCCCTAAAGCACAAATTTGCTAACATACTCGGCACAATTGACCAAACAAAGCACTTAAATAAGCATAACTATCACACAGAAGAGAATTAGTACGGCCGAATGTCCGTATTTACAAAACTCAATATAAATCAAATATAATACAATCGACTCTCAATCTCTACAACCGGTAAATTAGAAAATAGTAATAAAACTTAAGAGAAAATAATAATAATCTAGAGGTCTATTCTTTGGTGTCCCCTCAATATCCTCTCTCAAGTGCGAATCCAATTATCTTCGGCTTAGCTCAAGTCGTATGGCTGAAAAGAAAACGGGCTTTAAGCGCAAAATTCTTGAACTTTTGGACTTTATTAAAAGACGAGATATGCTTCAAAACAAGTTGAGTATTTTATTTTCTTAATGGATAAGTATTCGTTTCTAAATACTTAATAATTTGATCTTTCCGTGGATGTTTAGGGGTGTTAAATGAAGCATCTCTCTAGAAAATGAAAGAAAAAAAGAAAACAAAGAGTCAAAACTAAGGAAGACAAGAAATATTAAAAAGTGAGAACTCACTCTGGTTCCCAGAAAACAATCCTGAATGAAATCAAGCACACAGGTTATTTGTGTTAAGTGTATTCATATGAAAAATAAGTCTACACTTCCTATCCGGTGGCATTTACCCAACTATTTTACCTTCTTGACTAACTATCTTAAGCAACATTATCAATATTAATATCCTATTTTGGTAATAAAGCGATTTTTCTATGAGAAAATCAACAATAAGTTTAAACAATGATATAGAATGTTTGGAACTGGTGCGTTATAAGGACACTTTTATATATTGTGCAGGGAAACCAGTCACGAAAAACCCGTCAAACAGGCTATTCTCAAGAGACCGTTATACATAAATGAATGCAAAGCCGTGGTTTCTCAATGAATTACATTATTTAAACGTTTGTTTTTTGGGGTTTAAGGGGGGAAAAGGTACCTAGGTTAGGTTACGTATTTAATATATACTGCTTTACCTCCCCACCCCCTAATGCGCAAATATATAGCCCAAATTTGTTTATAAACTATTATATTTTCATCCTATTTTATTTTATTTCATTAGCATTAACCAAATTTGATTTATTGGAAGTGTCCATATAACGCACCAGTACCGAATGTTTTACTGAAAAATAGCAAAAACATAAAACAAATTTATTTTCTTATAAGTAGTTTTCACTCATTTTTTAGTGAAATCTTTATTTAAATTTTACACTTAAAACAAAATAATCGACCTAAGAGGCAGGACCAAACTTTTGTCATAGATGTTCCCAAACTGGGTCGAATTTTCCAAGCAGGCAAAACACAACTGTACGCACCAAACACGTTTTGGTCTGTCGAATTTAATTACAGATAGACGCAAAAGCATTTTTAAATTACTTTTTTTTAATAGTTTTTTCCCTCTACTAATATCCATAGATTGCTGTGACATCGAAAATCCAACCGAAGGAAAGCTAAATTCCATTTTACCACATTATTTTTGAACTACAAAATCTCAGTTCAGCTAATATAAATTAAAAAAAAAAAATTTATATTATCAACCAGACAGGGTCGTACACCAGAAGGGGTGAGCTCAGGACCCAGCCGCAAATTCTAACAGTCACTTTTTAATTTATCACCCCTTCTCATTAAAATTATAAAAAAAAATTATTATTATTGCTCCCCCCCCAAAAAAAAAAATCCTGTGTACTTACCTATAAACAATATACCATTTTTCTATAAATACATGGTATACTATAAACCACACAAAGCATGCGTTTGGTATAGTGTTGTAACTGGTAAAATTGGTCGCTGTAAAATTTGTATTTTACCTATTTAATGTAATTTACATATTTTACGTAATTGACGTATTTTACCGGGATTATCTTACTGACATATTTTACAACGCCTTGCAATTTTCAGAGCACAAAAGCGCGAAGAGGCTGGAAGATAAAGGATTGAATATGATTTTGTTTTGTGTGTTGCTGTGTTCCCCGGTTTAAAAGGCTGTCTGTCTGACTTATGTTTCATGTTATCAGAACGATAAAGTGTATTATAGTACAGGTAATTCCAATTTTAAAATGGTGAAATATTAGCTGAAATAAAATTACATTAGTTCTGTGAACTCTTAAAGACAGAAAGAGCTACAAGCAGGATTGACATTTGACAAACAAGAAAAAATAATAATATTTAATAGCCGAGAAAATTTCAGCCAGTGTACAAAAAAAGAAATGAAAATGATAGAGGCAGATATTTCGTCAGGGACTTCCACCCAGCCGTCTTCAGGGCTCAAAAAAAGAAGGAAAACTAACCTTTTGAATTAGCTCTAAATGAGCAGGAGAAACACTGAATCAAACAAACCAAAAAACTACGCCAGAACAAATGAAAGACTATTCACCAATTAGATTGGGCAAGAATTCTCTGCTTAGTGACTTAGCTTGTCTACTGACCTAATTTTCATTAAAAGTGTGGTCAGATGATCTTAATTTAAACTTAAGAAAATTTTTATTCGAATCCTTTAATTTTAAGTTATAGTGAATTGGGTGTATAGGAATATCTCCAGCATCTCTATTTAAAGCAGTCTCTATTTCAATTTTTTTTTTTTTCAAAATCTGGGGAAGGTAAACAGGAAGTGTGTGCGAAAGCACAAGATAGTTGGCTTCCCCCCCCCCCCATTGCACTTCCTGGCTGAAGGGCCAAGAAACGGAGATCAGCACCGCCGGTAGGAAGTGTAAAGTCCAATGCCATATTCTCATTCTTTACCTTTCCTAAAAGAATGCGAGAAGCCATTTGGTTCAAATATTAAAGTTGCCTCATCAAAAACAACTACATAATCTAGATTTTCAACAATGTGAAGGGCCTAGGTAGAACCAATATCCTCATTTTTATTTTAGATTTCAAATCTTAGAGAAATATTGTATTCATACCTTATTTTCCCAGGGAGCCAGCGTTTACCCCCCCCCCCCTCCTCACTGAAAATACACCCCACGGAATATTCTCCCCTGCCCCGCGGAAAATTTCCCCCTAGTTTCCTCTTGAATAATTCCGGATTTTCATTAGAAGGGAAATTGAAATTTCTACTTTCCTGTTTAAGTCAGGGGCAGTCGTGTTGCATTACCTATAATAAAAACCCATAAGGGTTAAATGTATTAATTTTTGTTCGTTTATTTTTTCCCAGAAGGACTTTGTGGAAGGTGGTGGTCGAATGAGCTATGGAGAGTGCTCAGTCAATTGGAAATCGAAAGTTCCAGTACCCTTTTCTAAGATCTAGCCTACTTTTCAACCAATCGCTACCTAATGAGTTGTTACTGACTAAAGCGTCTAAAAGAAATTCTTGTTCAAGTTTAACGGCTCTTGTGTTTCAGCAGTCGTTTTGAATGAATCTTCAGCTAAATACAGAATTAGCTCTAAGGAAGAGACGATAGGAGGGTGGAGGTAGAAACTGATATATAATCCTCAGGACCGTATTCAATACTTTTGTTGGGGGGGGGGGGGGGCTTTGAAACAGGTACAGTCACTTGAATCAGAATCTAAGATTGAAGGAGAAGAGCTAGATGTACAAGCAAATCCTGTTAAAGACACTCTTAATGACTGTGAAAGTGACTGAATGTTCTGCTTTTATGATCCTGTGCTTAGTCAATCAAACTCATCAAAATGTTACATACCTCTTTTTTCGGTACTTTTATAAATAAATGAAGAATAACATGTATATGATATGAGGAATGAGGCTGAATACGGCTATTTAAACATACAAGGCTGTTAGGGTAGCATTTCTTAGGTTTAAATGTAGAAAAAATTACTAATATGGTTTTACTCCCAAATGATGGTAAATTTGATTATTATTTTTTTAAATACAAAATGGATGTCCGAAATCAGGAACTGTCCAATTGCTGAGGTATGACACAAAGCGCAAGATTACCAAAAAGGTAAACTAGATAGGTTAATTAAATTGATGAAACTCTAGATGAAGGGGCATCATCAAAAATTTTCAAAAAAAAAGAAAGCTCAACGGGTCTTGCAACTACAGGACAGCTCTAAAACACCAATTTTACCCTGTATTTCCTAGGGAGTACACTAGCACTGTAGTACTACACTGTAGTACTAGCACTGTAGTACTGTGTACTGGTACTACACTAGCAAATGTTTCTATTATTCCTGCAGTTCGCATTGATTCCGTAACCACTCAGATTTATCGTTTAGTATATTTCTAACACACAATAAAGGTTAAAAAAAAAAAAAATTTAGAAAAGCATAATAAAAATTATTTTTCAAACATAAGAGACGGTATTTATGGAATCAAGGTCTTATTTAGGAGGGGGAGGGGAAGGGTTTGCACCCCCTCCCCCCACCAAAATGTTTGTCCGGCTTGTAAAAACGTAAACAAAATCAATGTTAAAAATCTTTGAAGCGTTTTTAATTTTTTCTTGTAAACCCCTCCCCCCTACAGAAAAAAAATACTGGATACGGCCCTGTATGTAATTAAATAAAAAAATAAAGTTTTTTTAACTGAAAGTAAGGAGCGACATTAAAACTTAAAACGAACAGAAATTATTCCGTATATGGATGCGGCTTTCCCCTCCTTAACACCCTGCTCTTTACGTTAAAGTTTGGCTCTTTCTCACAACTCTATTTGCTAAAACAATAAAACTCAGTTCAGTTTGTACGAACGAACTATTTAGAATTGTTTCAGCAGTCATGTCATAACTTATAGAGCTTGGCTATGAGATCCCAATAACCGAAAGAAAACCAAAAGCCGACAACTACTTTCCCAGAAATCTTAGAATTTTTTCTTAGAATTTCTTAGAATTTTTTTTAACTTCTCCTGTTCTGCGCTGGGGATTCAGAGAGTCATTTTTATTGAAACTTCCATAATCAGAAAGGGTGGCAGTAATGGCTACAGACTTACACAATTTTGTAGGTATAACAATCTAGTTATAACCAATACGGTGTTAGGTCATAAAAGGGCCCACAAGTTGACATGGTATTCGCGTGATGGTAAAACAGCAAACCTTATTGATTAAATTATTGTAAACCGAAGACTGGCAAGACCAATACAAGATACTAGGGTATATAGGAATACTGTTATTGATATTAGAAGTGAAAATCACCATCTAGTAGTGTCTAGGGTTAATTGAAAGCTGAAATTTCGGAAGGGTAACTACCTCCCGGGAAGTTATGATGTTGGTAGACTCCAGGATAAGAATTTGAGAGAAACTTTCCAGGAACAGTTGAATACTAAACGTAAAAGAGTTTAAAATTTGACAACGTGGAAAATGGCTGGAATAATTTTAGAAAAACAATTTGTGAAGTTGCTGATGGTGTCTTACGGAAGAAAGTTAGGATTTCAGCTAAAAATATTAGTGAAAATTTTTTATGTTTAATAAAGAGGAGAAGGGGCTTGGACAAGAATTATCTGAATGATAGATCAGATGAAAACAAAAGGAATGTAAAGAAAGTAGAGAAACCATTAAAATATGAACTAAGGAGGTGTGAAATGGAGGCCTTGGATAAAATTGTCGATGATCTGGAAGATGCGGCTAGACGGCATAATAGTAAAATACTGTACTGGCATGTTTATAGATTGAGAGGGAGTAGTCAATCCGGACTTGTCCCAGTTAAAGATAGGAACGGGGCCGCAATTATTGATAAGGAAAAGGTTAAAGAGAGATGGGCAGAACACTTTGAGAATTTGCTAAACCTCGTATAGTTGCAGAAAAAGATATAGAGGAAAATGAAAAAGTTTGTGATACCTTGGATGTGTAGGGAAGATTTGTTTTGTGAGGAAGAATTAGCGACAGTACTAAAAGGATTAAAAAATAATAAGGCTCCAGAAGCTGAGTGTCGTAAATGAGTTTCTTAGATATAGTGGCTCTTAGGCACTGTATATAAATAATATACAGTAAGATCACGGTTCAGTGGTTTTTGGCTACTACATTCTCGGCGCGTACAAACAGCTTCTCCCATTTAATCTGACATCAGTGGTCCAGTGTATATTACCCTGGAACACGTATTTTCGCAGAAACTTTCTCAAAATGCATTTGAAACCAACTCGAGACTTCGAAACCGACTCGTAATTTCTAAGAACATCTAATAATAACATTGCACTACTAATTACCGATTTTTATATATGTATTGGAAACAAATTAATTTAAAATTAGATTCTTTAAAATTTTGTGTTACAAGTCGAATGTCGCTTATGTTTATACTGGTTTAAATGTTTTCCGGAGCACTTGGCATCTCGGTCCGGCTTTGTATAATGGCTGAGATAGGGAATGATCCTACTGTATTATATTTATATACAGTACTCCGAGGTTAGAAATAAGTTATTGAAGATTATGAATATGATTTATGAAAAAGGGGAAGTATCTAACGATTTTAGGAAAACCTTAATTAAATCACTGTATAAGAAAGGTGATAAGAATGAGTGTGGTAATTATCGAGACATTAGTCTAGCCTCTGTGCGTATCAAATTACTTAGTAATATGATACTTTTTAGACTGAGAAATACTGTAGACAAAGTTTTAAGAGAAGAACAGTGCGGTTTTAGAAAAGGTAGGGGATGTGTCAACCAAATTCTCACTCTTAAGTTAATAATTGAGAAGTGCCTGAGTTGTCAAACAGCTTTGATCCTCAGGTTTATAGATTATGAGCAAGCGTTCAATTCTGTTGATAGAAGAGCTTTAGCAAAAGTCTTATCCTTGTATGGTATACCAGACAAATACATTAAAGTGATTAATACTATATACGAGAATAACACCGCTGCAGTTAAGGTAGGAAATGAGTTTAGCAGCTGGTTTTGTATTAAATCAGGAGTTAAGCCGGGTTGGGTTCTATCCCCCTTTATATGGATCATTTTGATGGACTTTGTCTTAAAGAGCACAGGGAAGGCAATGGGAGACCACGTAATCAAATGGGGAGGAGAAATTCTCCTGGACTTAGATTATGCCGATTATTTAAGCATCCTTGATGAAAGTGTGAGCAAAATGAATGAACTTTTAGAGGTTTTGCGAGTTCAAGGTGCTAGAATAGGCTTGAAAATTAATGTTAAGAAGGCAAAATCACTAAGAGTAGGAATAAGTGAAGATGAAAAGGTGACGTTGGGTAACCAAAAGATAAACAACCCATAAAACGAAAAATAAACACACCATCAATTATATCCAATTTAGCCTTTTGTATTTCCTTTCTAACTTCTTTGATTATTTCCTGTTTTATGGATTCCAAATCCAGAGATCCAGTATCGGCTTTGCCATTTGTCACACGTGGACTTGCTTCATCACCGGATGATCCAAGACGTTTCCGTCCACTTTTGGGAGATTCCGCATTCCCATTATTTAGCCGACCATTGGTCGTGGCAATAGTATTATATTTTCGGTCCGACTCGTCCTAAAAATAGCCAGAAATTACTAGATGAAGCATCGAATATTTCAAAAAATAAAGCAAAAAGGTTAAGATAAACAAAATGGAAGTTTTGATTTTTTTTTTTTACTACAATTTTCATGTTATTTATATTTCGGTTCCTTTGTTTTAGCGTTGTGTTTTGCATAGTTTCGTTTTCATGTTTTTCTTTCTATCCTAGCCTATTCCTTTTTATTTCATTTGCACTCAAGATGGGTCATTATTTAAAATGAGTATATTGGAAGCATGTTCCCTGCAAAAACGGCTTCTAAGTTAGACACATCAACAAGAGGAAACACACAATGTTATGCCTACAAGTCCAAGTTTCCTTGGATTGAGTCTCTCATCTCACTGGATTTTAGTCAATTCAATTTCCTGATTTGGAAGGACAAGCAACTTTTTTTGCTCCTTACTTATAAAATTTCAATTACTGTCAATGGACAGTAAGCACTTACTTTAACACAATTCACATATTTTTTTTGTCACCGCTTTCAAGTCCGTCTACGACTGGTTATTTGATACATTTAAGTTCAACAATCGTTAAGGATTGTTGAAGTCGTAACGATAACGTAAGTTCTTTAAAACCGAAATATCAGCAAAAACTTTTTAGATCAAACGCGATAAATTCGTGGCCGTCTTGGTAAGGTCACCATGTCGATTAGATTGACAGGGGAGGCCCGCGGAGTCACCAAATTCCTCTTTTTAATCTACACTTGTTCGAAAAATATACTCATTTAGTTTTTTTTTTTTTTTTACGGAAGATTTTTATTAATTGTCTATCCAAGCTAGTAATTGCTCAATATTTATTTTTTGAAGAGAATGTCTTTTTACTTTGAACCCTTAGGTTATCACTTGGTTTTACCACCCGACGACCTATAAAGGTGTATCCAGGATTTTGCTGGGGGGGGGGGGATTTTTGGCCCACATATGCTATAAGCCATAACTTCATAGAGGCCACGAATAGACGACCCATTTAGTCTCGCAGTATCTTTCAAGCGAGTCCTAATTGATAATATTTCGATAGCAGATAAAGAGAAGATTGGTAGTTTCAGTTTCATATATCCTAATTGTAAAGTTTGAATAGCTGATCTGTGCAGCTCCATTGAAATCAATAAATAAAGAAAAAAAAAGCTGCTGGTCATAGAATAATAATACGGGCAACTCAGATGAAATGTGTTCCAATCAATAGCACTCTAATCAATAGCAATCTAATTAACATAATTCAACTTATCACTATTTATTATCACTATCATCAACTGGCATGCTGTATATTATTAATATATTATATTAAAGTTAACAATAATAATAATATATAATTATGTATCGCTATTTAAATTATCACTTTCATTATTTAAATCACCACTACCTACAGAGTCATCTAGCATCTCATTAGCACCATCTAAGTTAGCATCAGATGCTATAATATTAAGTCAGTTTACCATGACAAGTGATTTCAGCAGCTAAATATTTCCTAAGCCGAACTGACAGCTTTTTTCTTCCTTTTCTTCTTATATCCCAAGTTGCTGCAAGAGGCGCTTGTTTGACTAATTTAATTTTAACGTTACGAAATAGGAAGTTTCATGCGTTCTCTTTATCAGCTATACTCAAATTCGCTTAATCTTACGAAATCAGCAGTTTTTCAGGGCGCTGGTTGTAACTTAAGATTATAGACTGCTGCTCCCGCCTAACAAGTCCAGTCAACATTGTCTGTCATGTGTCAAACCAAAAATCTTGAATATCCCTATGACTATCTACCTACGTTCAATCCTAGGATGGATAGATGGATGAATGATAGACAAAATCTAACAACAAGTGAAAATGACATCATTTCTTATAACAATTAAATAAAAAAAAAAGTTTTTTAAACTGAAAGTAAGGAGCGACATTAAAGCTTAAAACGAACAGAAATTATTCCGTATATGACTGGGACTTTCCCCACCAAACCGCCTCGATCTTTACGATATAGTTTTTTATTGTTTTAAAAAATAAAGTTGTGATACAGATTAAAAATTTAGCTTAAAGAGCGAGGCGTTGACGAGGGGACAGCCCCTTTCATATACGGAATAATTTCTGCTCGTTTTAAGTTTTAATGTCGCTCTTTACTTTCAGTTAAAAAACTTGTTTTTTTTATTTAATTTCTGAACGTTTTTGAATTAATACAGCTTTTATTTTAGCTCGCCGTCATTGAATAAGTAAACAAAATTTACATAAAAATTTTAATTTTCTTTTGCTAAATGGCTGTCTCTAAATTTGGTTCTGACGTAATTTACAAATTAACTTACGTAACGAATTTCTATATTCGTATATTTTTCTTCTGGCAAAAAATACAAAGTTGCAGATTTTTGCAGATATGAGCTTGAAACCTATGTTATAGGGTTTTCTGATACGCTGAATCTGACGGTGTGATTTTCATTAAAAATTTTTCACTTTTAGGGGATGTTTCCCCCCTCTTTAAAAAATCAGGTGAGTTTTCTCAGGCTCTTAGCCTTTGATGAGTAATAATAAACTTAATAAAATTCATATGTTTAGAATCAGCATCATAAGCCCATTCTTTTGATACATTTATTGACATCAAAGTTCCGTTTTAAAAAGTTTCGATTACCATTGAGCCGTATCGCTTGTTTTTTTTTTTTTTTATTGTTTTTTTTTTATTACGTATATTTTATTACGTATATGATGGGGTTCTCCCCTTAGTCAATACCACGCTCTTTACGTTAAAAGTTAAAAAAAATTTCAATTCACAAACCCCTGAATCACAAAGGCCGTTTAATTAGAATAGATAGCTCTTTTGAAAGCACTAAAAAAACTGTAGCGTAAAGAGCGAAGTATTGACTTGGGGGAGAACCCCCTCATATACGTAATAATTTCTGTTCATTTTAAGTTCTAATGTTGCTTCTTACTTTCAGTTGAAAGTACTTGTTTTGTTTTTTATTTAATTTCTGATCTTTTTTTAAATAATGCTTGGAAATCAGGCGCCCCCTTCATAGAAATGTCCCTTACCCCAAAGAAACATCCTCCACGGAAAGATTCTCCCGAGTCACCCCCACCGCCCCCCCCCCCCCCCCCCCCCAACAGAAAAAAATTCATCCTGAAAATGTCTGTATACTTCCCAATAACCAATACAATATGTAAGCAATGGGCAAAGTTCATAACTTGCAGCCCTTCCCCTGGGAACTGTGGGGGATTAAGTCATCTTAAAAGACATATTTATTAGATTTTCGACTATGCTAAACACAATGGCTATCTCAAAATTTTAATTGGGTGACTTTGAGAAAGAAATGAGCGTGGGAGGGGGCCTAGTTACCCTCCATTTTTTTTTGGTCACTTAAAAAGGGCACTATAACTTTTAATTTCCGTTCCAATGAGCCCTCTTATGATATTCTAGGACCACTGGGTCAATACGATTACCCCTGGGAAAAAAATAAACAAATAAACACGCACCCGTGATCTTTCTTCTGGCAAAAAATGCAAAATGCCACATTTTTGTAGATAGGAGCTTGAAACCTCTACAGTAGGGTTCTCTGATACGCGGAATATGATGGTGTGAATTTCATTAAGGTTTTATAGCATGGTTAGTGTTTTTCTTCTTTTTTTTAATAATGTTACTAATAGTTTTTTGTATTTTACTTCCAATATATGAAATTAAACGCGCTAAAACTTATATTTTTGAAATGATCATTAAAATATGATTGATTTGATGTACTTACTGATACCAAAATTTAGTTTTTTAGAGATTTAGTTACTATTGAGCGGGGTCACTCCTTACTTACAGTTCTTTACCAAGACCTGTTTGATCCTGAAAAAAACTTATGCCAGCTTTTTCCGCCTCTCACTCAGACTATCTTTCTTAGCTTTGTCTCCAATTGGCCAATCGCTTGATGGTAACTTGATTTGAATTCAAAAATCATCGTAATTCTCAGTATTAACACCTTATTATTGTATAGGACACAAGATTGCAGAAACCAAACTTGAAACACACTTTGACATTTATTTATTTTATATATATATATATATATATATATATATATATATATATATATATATATATATATATATATATATATATATATATATATATATATATATATATATATATATATATATATATATATATATATATATATATATATATATATGTATATATATATATATATATATATATATATATATATATATATATATATATATATATATATATATATATATTATATATATATATATATATATATATATATATATATATATATATATATATATTTCGTATATTTCGAAATATATATATATTTCGTATATTTCGTATATATATATATATATATATATAATTTCGTATTATTAAAAACTGATACCTCAGAAGCATGATAGAACTTTGATAGGATTATATATATATATTTTTGATTTGATATATATTTTTGATTATACATATATTTTTGATTTGATATATATTTTTAATTGTATATATATTTTTGATTTGATATATATTTATGATTTGATATATTTTTTGATTATATACATATTTTTGATTATATATATATTTTTGATTTGACATATATTTTTGATTTGATATATATTTTTGATTTGATATATATTTTTTTCAGCATACATACTTGTCAAAGATTTACGTAATGGTTCTTAACCCGTTTTCGGTTAGAAATCTGTCAACATAAATAACAAAAATAAATCGTTAAGCGACAAATATTATAGTTTACGCAGTTTGACTAATAAATAAAAAAAGTCCCCCGCAAAAAAAAAAAAAATTAAAAATAAAAAAAATAGTTACTTGGGAAACGCTACCAGATGTGGTATCTTGTCGTTCAGCTTGAGCTCGCCGTCGCGCTAAAGTACGCTGCATTTCGTCCATCATCGAACCAATTCCTGCTCCAGAAAGGGATGGTCGCTCAGAACCCCCTTTACCGATGGTACCATAGGTACTACCAGCACTGGAACTGCTTGAACTACTTGTTCCACTGTCTACTGACTAAATAAACACAAACGATTGAGACAGATTGAAGTATTAAATCTGCACATACATTAACTTAGAGGCATGAAAAGTGACAAAAAAAAAGAAACAAAAGGGAAGGATTATCAGCTAATTTTACTAAAAATGTGGAAATAGTCGCATTTTGACAATTTCTCTAGCTTATCCAGTTCTTTCTCGAACAGAATTGTCATTCGCGGGGGTGAGGGGGTGAATGCCAGAGCTGCAAACAGTAGCGAGCAGAAGGATGGGACAATAACATGCGAAAGGGGCTTTTTGACAGAAAAAGAGCCATCTGAATTAGAGAGGGAAGCGATTGAGGCCCCCCCCCTCTCAATACTAGGATCTTTATGATATAAACCATAATTTTCTTTAATTTGAGAAATTTGAGAGACATAAATTCTTGCACACGAGCTTGTTTTAACCCTCTTAAATATATGAAGTCCACCTTTTCAAAGGTATGTTGGGATGAAACTAATTTGTAGATAATAGCAATCACATATTGCAAATATCTTTAAGATAATTACGATACTATTCATGAATTGTTACATTTCTATTTTTGGAACAATCAGTGGCGTCAACTGGAGGGAGGCAGGGAGTACGCGGCACTTCTAGATTAAGAAAAATACCTTTTGGAGGTATTTCCACGGAAGAATAACTTTTTTCTGCATTTTGACTAAAAAAAAATTTTTTTAATGACGATCCCCCCCCCCCCAGATTTCTAAAAATATATTTTATCACCTCATCTTCTAAATTTTCGTGAACTGGCGGCAATAAAAATAGTGTTTACTAGCAGTACTTTGGCATGGTGCGCAGCACACAATACTTTGTCCAGCTAAAATAACTACTTCAAGTTCCCTTAATCCAACACGTAAGTACTGAACTGCCTCGTAAACATCATGGGAATAGGAACACCGAATAGCACTCATGTCCTATTTTTTCTTCGCTGATGGCGGAGTAATGGAATACCATTTAGCTGTTGAAGGGCTCATTTGAAAGGAAATTTTTCTGCCTTAAAGTTAAACATTTTTTAGATTATAAAATGGAGTATAAACACGTTTCTTTAAAAAAAAAAGAAAGATACAAATAAGAATAGTTTGTTTTTTATCTTGTACATACAAAATCCTATGTGCTCGTTTGTCGGTATGTTTTTTCGCCTTTTTAAATTTTTGGCTTTTTTAGTTCTAATTCCATCAAAACTTGCACTGTTTGGCTTTTGACAGAAAAAGAGCCATCTGAATTAGAGAGGGAAGCGATTGAGGCCCCCCCCCCCTCTCAATACTAGGATCTTTATGATATAAACCATAATTTTCTTTAATTTGAGAAATTTGAGAGACATAAATTCTTGCACACGAGCTCGTTTTAACCCTCTTAAATATATGAAGTCCACCTTTTCAAAGGTATGTTGGGATGAAACTAATTTGTAGATAATAGCAATCACATATTGCAAATATCTTTAAGATAATTACGATACTATTCATGAATTGTTACATTTCTATTTTTGGAACAATCAGTGGCGTCAACTGGAGGGAAGCAGGGAGTACGCGGCACTTCTAGATTAAGAAAAATACCTTTTGGAGGTATTTCCACGGAAGAATAACTTTTTTCTGCATTTTGACTAAAAAAAATTTTTTTTAATGACGATCAACCCCCCCAGATTTCTAAAAATATATTTTATCACCTCATCTTCTAAATTTTCGTGAACTGGCGGCAATAAAAATAGTGTTTACTAGCAGTACTTTGGCATGGTGCGCAGCACACAATACTTTGTCCAGCTAAAATAACTGCTTCAAGTTCCCTTAATCCAACACGTAAGTACTGAACTGCCTCGTAAACATCATGGGAATAGGAACACCGAATAGCACTCATGTCCTATTTTTTCTTCGCTGATGGCGGAGTAATGGAATACCATTTAGCTGTTGAAGGGCTCATTTGAAAGGAAATTTTTCTGCCTTAAAGTTAAACATTTTTTAGATTATAAAATGGAGTATAAACACGTTTCTTTAAAAAGAAAAAAGAAAGATACAAATAAGAATAGTTTGTTTTTTATCTTGTACATACAAAATCCTATGTGCTCGTTTGTCGGTATGTTTTTTCGCCTTTTTAAATTTTTGGCTTTTTTAGTTCTAATTCCATCAAAACTTGCACTGTATCTCTATCTCTCCCTCTCTCCCTCCATCCCTTTCTCTACACTACACAAAGCAAGTCAGATTTAAAACTCAAAATGAATTCCTAAAAAAAAAAAAAAAAAAAAAAAAAAAAAAAAAAAAAAAAAAAAACACACACACTGATTCTAACTACTTCCAAACCTGAAACCCTCGCAACAAAATTTTCAATAATTTTTCAATATAATGCATTACAATTAGGGCGTTTGTAGGCTTAAATTTGTTAATAATATAATTATAATTTTTATACAATTAGTATAGGTTTACAATTGCATTGTTATAATGCTTGTAATAACAGTAATGCTTCATTCTCCCCATATTCTTTGGGATCATATAATTAAAATAAGAATCACATGCCATTTTACTTCCTCCATTATATCTCTAAAAAATTCTAAGCAAATGATTCTTTCTCTTCCTTTTTTGAAAAATTATATGAATTCTGCGAAGCTAGAAGTGCAGTAAGGTACAATGCCGCAAAAGTCCAACACAGCGGATAGCCTGTCACTTCGTTTGCTATACTCACCCCAAGTGTAATCATTTTTCGAAAAAATTAAATAAAAAAAAACAAGTTTTTTTAACTGAAACTTAGGAGCGATAATAGAGCTTAAAACGAACAGAAACTATTCCGTATATGAATGGGGCTGCTCCCTCCTCAACGCCTCGCTCTTTACACTAAAGTTTTTTTTTGTTTCAAAAAATTGACAGAGTTGTGGGACAGAGTAAAACTTTAGCGTAAAGAGCGAGGCGTTGAGGAGGGAACAGCCCCTTTCACACAAGGAATAATTTCTGTTCGTTTTAAGTTTAAATGTCACTCCTTACTTTCAATTAAAAAAAAAAAGATTTTTTTATTTAATTTCTGAACGTTTTTTAATTAATGTAGCTTGGATTTTGGCTCACCGTACATGAATAATTAAAACGAATTCTACATAATATTTTTTTCCTTTTTTTATGATTTTTCGTAAGATGCGACAGATACGATACGATCGAATTTTGTTCGAATCAACAACCCCTGAATCACAAAGGCCGTTTAATTAGAATACATAGCTCTTTCGAAGTACTAAAAAAATCTTTAGCGTAAAGAGCGAGGTATTGACCAGGGGGCGAACCCCTTCATATACGTAATAATTGCTGTTCGTTTAAGTTTTAATTGTGCTCCTTACTTTCAATTGAAAAAGACTTGTTTTTTATTTAATTTCTGATCGTTTTTCCAAACAATGCTGGGAAATACGGCGCCCCTTTCATAGAAATGTCCCTTTCCCCTTGAAAATGTTCTCCATGGAAAGATCCTCCCACGTAACCGCCTCTTCTGACCCCCCTCCCCCCGCCAGAAAAAATCCCTCCTGAAAACGTCTGTATACCCAATAAAATACTATATGTAAACAATGGGCAAAGTTCATAAATTGCAGCCCTTCCCCCGGGAAATGTGGGGGATGAAGTCATCCTCAAAAACATATTTATTAAAATTTTCTACTATGCTGAACAAAATGTCTATCTAAAAATTTTGATCAGGTGATTTCGGGGAAAAAATGAGCGTGGGAGGGGACTTAGTTGCCATCTAATTTTTTTATCACTAAAAAGAGGGCACTAGAGCTTTTAATTTCCGTTGGAATGAGCCCTCTCACGATATTCTAGGAATACTGGATCGATACAATCACCCCTGGGAATAAAAAAACAAAAAAGAACAACAAATAAACACGCATCCGTGGTCTTTCTTCTGGCAAAAAATACAAATTTCCACATTTTTGCAGATAGGAGCTTGAAACCTCTACAGTAGGGTTTTCTAATACACTTAATTTGATGGCGTGATTTTCATTATGATTCAATCACTTTCATGGGATGTTCCCCTTTTTTTCGAAAATAAGGCTAATTTTTTTCAGGCTCGTAACTTTTGATGGGTAAAACTAAACTTGATGAAACTTATATATTTAAAATAAACATAAAAATTCAATTCTTTTGAAGTATCTACTGGTATCGAAATTCCATTTTTTAAAGTTTCGGTTACTATTGAGCAGGGTCGCTCCTTACTTACGGGTCGCTCCGGGTCGCTTCATGGTAACGAACTGTTTGATACTTTACGACAGACAGCAGTAGAGAAAAAAGTAAAGAAAAAAGTAAAATTAATACTGTATATAATCAAAATTGAAAAGAACACGATACAAAAATGATAAAAAGAAGAAAGCGACAAGAGAATGAAATACGATATTCTGAAATTTATAGAAAAGCTACTATTATAATCGGAAAAAGCTCTTGATACACTTGAAGTGGAAAGTCAATTTGCCTAGGAGAGATCAGGAGATTCGTACATCTGCCGGGGAGGAAACACATTTTGTGACAAAGCAAACCATGGATATATTTTAAGCACTTTTACAACAAAATGAGACAGATTAGAAGCTGACAAAAGAAAAATAGTATACATACAATACCTTAGTGCTTTTTTTCAATCGAACATTCTGTAAGGCATGCACTAGGGAGTTTGGCTCCATACCGCTGTTCTGCCTATTCAAAACTGGCATCATAGGAGGTGGAGGTGGGGGGCCACCAGTTGACGCAGGAGGAGCAGAAGAAACTGCAGTACATATTATTGGTGGTGCTGCGGGTGGTGCTGGCGGTCCTACTGCTGTACCTGGCATTGGAGGTGGTGGAGGCGCAGGGGGTCCACCAACAGACGGGGTCGACGCTGGAGAAGAAGCATTAGGATTGGCAAATTGCGGTGGAGGCGCCATGGGCGGACCTCCAAACTGAGGTGGTGCAGGTGGTGGTGGCGGAGGTCCCTAGAAATGTTTTAGTATCATTGTTTGCCTTTTAAAGACATGTCAAACAAGAGCGCACATTTCGAAATTCGGTATTAAATAATTTTGTATCATCATAAACCTAACAGATATAGCCATAAAGAGAACCTGAGTAAGTTTCAATAAAAGGCAAAGAAATAAGGACTGGGAAACAAATAGAATAATTTTGAAGGAGACAAATATGTTCTTGTCATAAGTAATATTGCGAAAAGCCTATTTTTACAGTTCGGCCGTAAGTTCTAAGCAGGTACGTACACAGGAGACGGGCCCTTGAGCCCCCTTGTGTCCGTCCCTGATTCCAAGGCTATTTAAATAGTAAATTCTACATAATTTTTAAGGAGAACAGAACAAACTGGTTTTAATCCCCCGTTTCTTTTATTACTTTCTTTTTTATTAATTCGGCATCCACTACTACCAAACTACAAAATTGCATAACTACAAAAGGGAGTCTTTTTCGCTGAATAATTAAATTCCCCTTTCTTTTTTTCTAATTTTAAAGATACATATGGTTGTCTTAAGTTGAAACTAAATCAATTCGAACATTGTGACTTAATGTTCACTCTCCTTGCTGCTTTAACCCTCCGTTTCATTTGGGTCAAGTTGGAATTTTAGGGTATTAATAGTAGAGAAAATATGGGCCAAGATACACTATGGATTTTCATTTGTTCAAATAACATATAATAATAACACAACAACCTGGTCAGTTTCATAGCTATGAAGTAAGTACCATAGCTGCTGACACATAAGAACTTATTCGGGAGAGAAGAGGAAAAGAAAGTTTGAAGAGAAAGAGTAATCCTCCAAAAAAGATGCAACAAAACATTTTGATTCTAATGAATAGTTAGCAACTATGAGAGAAACACTAATAAATTCGAGAAGGCGGGAGGGGGTGTATGGCCTCGAAGAAGCCACTATCTTCTCCTTTGTTAGCATCCCTCATAGCTCTATACACCTATTGAGGTATATGTAACTCAAACAACTCAAAAAGGAAGGAAAAAATAGGAATAGGACGGACGGAAAGGTGGAAAACGAAAACCCAAATAGTGAGGACCGCATGGTTCTTGGCCGCTAGTGGCATAAGGGCCCTGAAATCCTATCGACGGCTGCGTAGGCCGTTAATTCGCAAAACTCGTTCAACTGACCTCCAAAATTTTGGGTTCCAATAATCTGAATAATTCTATCAAAGAACAATCTTTTTACCCATCAAACCCCTTTTTAATTCGTAGGCATTTTCTAATTTTGTGCCACAAAAGATTTGAAAGGACATCGAACTTTGTCAGAGGACGTCGGGTATGCAGCTCAAGAACGATACCGTCCCAACGATCTTCAAGTAATATATTCAAAGTAACACTTTTGGAAAACTGAGTTTATGCTAAATTGCAGCTAACGCTTGATAATATATTAGTTAGACATGCCTCGTGCGTGCAAGTTCGTGGAAAGGAATGTGTAATAAAATTAAAAAAAAAAGAGACTTGACTTACTTGGTTAACAGGTACTCCTTGAGGTGGAGCCAATGGTGGCTGAGGCACCGTGGACATTGCCTGGGGTGGATTTGGAGCTGATGATGCCCTATGATGACCCGACTGTGAGGGTGATACTACTGTTGGCGGGGCTTGTTGCATCGCTGGTGTACTGACTGAATGATTTAAAGCTCCCAGAGAGTTTTGACTACTTCTCCTCTCTATCGTAGTTGGGGCACTTTCTTCTCGAGCCCTGCTAAATATATATAGTTTAAATTATTCAATGAAGCAATAATTAAACTAGCATGTTGAAAAATACAAAACAGTTACTACAACAAAGTGAGATACATAACAATGACCCTTGTTTTTGTTTCTTTAGTTTGTCCTGTATACCTACGTTTTTTTCGCGAAAAAGAAACAATCTTGCTGAAAAAATTTGAAAAAATTTGAAAAAATTTAGTTTTTCATAATTATCTCTATATTCTTTGAAACATTGGTTCGACAGAAACTTGCAGTATCCCACGCAGACAGCTAGCTGTAGATACAGATAGGCTTCTAACAACTGACCAAAATTATAGAAAGCTTTAAAGTAGGATTTGATTGGTACTTTCGGTTGTAATGCTTATTGCAAATATTGAATGTTTCGATTTGGATTCATAAGCATTATGTCTCTCTTGTCTCCTGACATTTTCTCATTTGCTTGCCACCAAAATACTTAGGCTTTTTATCGTCTTCTTCGGCTCACTTCGTTCGTTGTGGGCGACAAGTAAGGCTTTCATGAACAGGCCTTCATCCCTCATAAAAGGCTAATGTCTCGCATAGGCAGTGCTTTGGCCTTCGGGTTTCCCTAATGCCCTTGGAACGAAGTCATATGAAGTATTTTTTTTTCAACGATTTTTATACAGTTCAGTACTTTGCAATTGTTATTGTGGTTCTAAGATTAGTCAACACATTTTATTTTGGCCAATCGACATTAAATTATTTCGGTTTATTTGTGACAGGAGTGGCAGAAGAAAAGGAGCAAAAATCAATCATTATCAAGATCTCCGGAAGCCTGGACTCCCACTGATGCGATTTCATGCAAAAACGGTCGATTTTTGCGGGGGCAATCAAATTTCCTATTTTTGCTGCGTGTTTATGCGTCACAAAGGTTCAACGGCTGCGTTAAAATATATCTACTGGGCCGCTGAGAATTGCATCCGTTATTCTGAATTGAAAGCATTTTAGAACCATAATTGTAATTAATTGAAAAACTGATCACGTTGATTAGAAATTTACCATTAATATTTGTCAAAGAACATGAGGGTCATCTCTTTTTAGTCCAAGAAATAATCCTCAAGACCCGGGTGGATATTTCCAGGTAAATGAAAATAGAAGATAAGCATTATATTTTTAATAAGGCATAGCTATCCAATACTAATACAAGTTAGTCCTTTGAACATTTTTCTTTGCTTCTAGAACTTGATTTAGCCTATTACTATGCATATTCAAATATCTCGTAGTATTTTCTGCGCTTCAACCGGCTGCAGTGAACCATTTCTGTATTACCATTTCTGCGATTGTCCTGCATCCGCTATCCGTAAGCCATTTTCCGTTATGGCCGTGCCACATCCTAGTCACATCTATCGATAAAGAAAGCCAAATATCATGAATGACATGGTAATTTTCTTCATTTTAGCGTCACATTTGTATTTAAAATGCAAAAAATTAAAATTGCAAGTAATTAGTTTAAAGAGTTTGCTCCAAGAGTAATTTGTGTCCAACCGTCCTTTACTAATGCTAAGTCTTCTTAACTTTTGTCAAATTCCTATCCCAGATAGAAAAACCGCTGTTCTAAGTTTCCATCTTCTAGTTTCAAAAAGTATGTCTTAAACCTTGACTCTGATTGGTCAGTCAAGAAATTTATGCTTGAAAGTTGACCAATGTTCAACTCGAGAAATTAGGAACGGCGAACGTAATTGGCACTGTAGTCGTGCGTAATTTTGATTTTGTCTACAAGTGTGACTATAATGTGGCACGGGCATTAAAAAAATAGCATTAGTGGGAACCAAATGGAAAGGGGTTACTGAATTAATTGCCTTTATAAAAGTGTCAAATTGAGCTTCTTTTAAATTTTAAATTTAAGACGGACAACACTAAGTACGGCCTTTAAGTTGATATATTTATCATGCATAATATGAAATTATTACCGTTTAACTTTTCTTTTAGCTCCAAAGAGAAAATATTCAATTCTCTTGAGTGCCTAGAAACATGTCTCTTTTATTGCTATTCTGAATGTACGAGTATAATAATTGAATTATTATCCATGATTTCCAAGATCTTTCCACTAGCAGCAAAATTAGGCTCCGATGCGCATCCTTTGGCGCGATAAATTAGGAATTTATGAAGACACAAAAATGTCTTGAGTGAGGGATCCCAGTAAGGGTTAACACGGGAAATTTTATGCTTAACTAGACTCAATTTAGCCTAACTTTGGTGTATTGTCCAATAATGTACAAATAGTTCATAGGGTCCGTTCTCTCGCCAGAGAAAGAAGAAAAAAAAATAAGTAAATGTTTGGGGATTTTGTTAAAATACAAGTGATGCAGCATTCCTTACTATTGCCCATTGTGTGGGCAAGAATTTTCTTTTTTCACTTTTTAGGCATTTTCAAGAAACCATGCATGCTCAGGAATAGTCTTTATGAGATGGAGACAGAGAGTAAAATTTGGACTCGAAGGGTTTTAGCAGCTGATTACACGACTTTTTTTCGGAAATCGAGACTATTACATAAGGGTTGGCCAAAACCTCAAACAAAATTGATTCTTCTGTCAATAGTTTTTTTTTATACTGCTTTGTGCCTATTACATTGTAAATGATTTTTTTTTGTATCATTTGTTTGCGCATTGCTCATGACTCAAGGGCTTTACAGCAGTTATTTAATTACTTTAATTCCTTACTCTTTTGGAGCTCTTTTGTGTCGTATGGAAAAAAAAAAACAAAAAAATAACAACACTCACACACACACACACGCATGTACAAATGTTTTCGATTGCACTTGCTCCAAATTGATAAAACCAATTCTTGACCGTATACAGGGGGATTACCCGGTTTGAATCCTCCCCTCGAAATTTTTGTTTGTCTTGCACAAAAGTAAAAAAAAAATACATGTAAAAAAAATTTTGCAAACAGAAACCTTGACAATCACTAAACTTTTTGTAAAGCCCCCTCCGGTTTTTTTGTAGCCCCCCTACCCTCTAAAACAAAAATCATGGATATGGCCCTGAACCAATTACAAAATGAAACTAATCAATTTGCAGTAGCTGTGGACAACCAAGCAATCAGGATCAATTTCAGCTGTGGTGACTCATAAGTCATTGGGATACACAACATAAATTTTACAGGATAGCAAAAAACTGAAAAATGTGTTTTTGTGTGTGTGTGTTTTTTGTTGTTATCAAGGACCTACTGTTTGTAAAAAAAAGGTTTTTCTTGGCATCCAAGATAAAGTGAAAACAATTCTGACATCTAAAGCTCTTCTGTGAGTGAGGAAAGATGTTGTAACACGTTTTGGAAGGAAGAAAACTTCTAAATTATATTGAGAATCGATACAGATAAAACAGAATCGATTGCTACACAACAGATTTTGCCTGAAAGAGAGCATATAAATCTACTACTACTACTACTAAGAGCTAGCTCTAGCAACAAGCCACCGGAGGTCAAGACAGCTGCACACACTCCTCCAACCCAATCTATTCAAAGCCTCCCTCTTTACACTCTCCTAAAAACTTTCAATTTTTCTGTAAATCTGGACAACAAAAAACTAAAAAAAGAAACAATTTTCGAATTAGAGCATGAAACTTTATGGCCAATCTGGGAGAAGTTGCATCTTTAAGTTAACATCCCATTCTACATATCTTATAGGATAAAGTAGTTTAGGCTCTTTAGTGTATATCTCTCCCAATATTAGTTATTTTTATTGGTATCCAACCGCGGCTGTATTTACCATGGCTGAAGGTTATCAGTCTGGAGACTAATTTACACTTATGACCAGTCTCGTAATTAAATTCAAATTTAGAACATGCTCTTAGTTCATTATTAATCCACATTCGCAAACAAATAAATAAATTAAACAACACTTTCGCGCTGGAGAAAACCTATGAAGGTTTGCGATAAAGCAAAAGTCCACGTTACTACTTACCTATTAACTCGACTATTTATTTAAACCTCAGCTATTTAAATAAAACTATTATAAATAAACTAAAAATAAATAAACTATAAACTATATATATATATATATATATATATATATATATATATATATATATATATATATATATATATATATATATATATATATATATATATATATATATATATATATATATATATATATATATATATATATATATATATATATATATATATATATATATATATGAAAAAATAGATAAATAAATAAATTAAAAATAATAATAGATAAAAAAAAATATAAAAGAAAAATAATAATAACAAAGCCAGTCTCCATCAATCTTCAATATTCAACACCCCCTCCCTTCGTTTGTCTATTTTTAATTTTATTACCATCGGTACGTTTCCAACGATTTATATAAAATAATTAACTGAAAAATACTCAAACTGAGAATAAGCTTTCAGTAAAAAATTTTAAAGCAAAGGATTTGTAGGTGAGAATAGAATAGTACCTGTAGTTGTCTTCGTCATATCCATTGTTGACTGTCTGATATACATTCTGCTGTTGCTGCTGATGATGACTATTTTGGTTTGTAAGCTGATTATTGGAACTAATTTGTGGAATGCTGGGTACAGGAGGTGCAGGAGCAGGTCTATGTATGTGACCATTAATTACCTTGAAGAAGAAAAGGTCGTCGGATAATATAATTATGGACGCTTCAACAATGCGCTTCATTTAGTGATATTTTAACTTAACTTGAGCAAAACTTTTATATATTACATTATAGTTAAAAAATAATGTAGTTCTCAAATATAAAGCAATGTATTTGGAAGAAAAAGAGGGGATATGAACTGTTAAAATGGGGGAATACCAAAAAGTTAATTAACTAATGCACTATTACACTCACACACGCGAAAAATTACTGAAATAAAGTTAACTACCAGAACATTGCTCATTGGAAAAAAGGGAAGATCTACATTAATACTTCATTCAATGCAGTGATAAATTATAATATATTACTAAGTCGCCTTAAAATGAACGATTTTCATTAAAAGTTTCCTAACTAAAACACAAGTTTTCACCCATTTAACATTTAAATCTGACGTATCAGCTTGATCAGTTTTCAAATATAGTGATCAAATAATCAGTTTTTCAATTTTCTCAATAGAAAAAATGAGAGATGGTATTTATGCTTTGCAGAATAACAAAAGATTGACGAAAAAAAAAAAATCAATGCAAAATGTCCAATTGTCAAACCGGCAAAGAGCTTTTAGAATATGGCACTAGCTATGTAAAACAAATTGAGGGTAAATGTAGCGATTTTTAAAGTTCTCACAGAACAATTTTTTCAACTCAAGATATCTTAGATAATCCAAGCGAAAGGTATGTATACAATTGTATATAATTTAAAGCTTGGACTATAACAATCTGTAGGTTCAGGAGAGAACTCAAGCAGGCGCTTTGTTTGATTAAATAAAAAAAAAACAAGTTTTTTAAACTGAAAGTAAGGAGCGGCACTAAAACTTTAAACGAACAGAAATTGTTTCGTATATGAAAGGGGCTGTCCCCTCCTCAACAGCCCACTCTTAACGCTAAAGTTTTTTTATTGTTTTAAAAAACAGAGTTGTGAGAAAAAGTCAAACTTTAGCGTAAAGAGCGGGGCGTTGAAGAGGGGTCAGCCCCATTCATATACGGAATAATTTCTGTTCGGTTTAAGTTTTAATGTCGCTCCTTACTCTCAGTTGAAAAGAATTGTTTTTTTTAATTTAATTTCTGATCGTTTTTTAGTTAATGCAGCTTTTATTTTGGCTCACCGTCATCGAATAAGTAAACAAAATTTGCACAAAAATTTTACTTTTCTTTTGCTAAATGGCTGTCTCTAAATTTGGTACTGACGTAATTTAAAAATTAACTTACGTAACGAATTTCTATATTCGTATATTTTTCTTCTGGCAAAAAATACTAAGTTGCAGATTTTTGCAGATATGAGCTTGAAACCTATGTAATAGGGTTTTCTGATACGCTGAATCTGACGGTGTGATTTTCATTAAAATGCTTTCACTTGTAGGGGATGTTTCCCCCCTCTTTAAAAAATCAGGTAAATTTTCTCAGGCTCGTAGCCTTTGACGAGTAATATTATGCTTAATAAAATTTATATATTTAGAATCAGCATTATAAGCCCATTCTTTTGATACATTTATTGACATCAAAATTCCGTTTTTAAAAGTTTCGATTACTATTGAGCCGTATCGCTTGTTTTTTATATTGTTTTGTTTATTACGTATATGTTATTACGTATATGAGGGGGTCTCCCCTTAGTCAATACCACGCTCTTTACGTTAAAAGTTAAAAAAAAATTAATTCACAAACCCCTGAATCAAAAAGGCCGTTTAAATAGAATAGATAGCTCTTTTGAAAGCACTAAAAAAAACTGTAGCGTAAAGAGCGAGGTATTGACTTGGGGGAGAACCTCCTCATATATGTAATAATTTCTGTTCGTTTTATGTTCTAATGTTGATTCTTACTTTCAGTTGAAAAAACTTGCTTTTTTTATTTAATTTCTGATCGTTTTTAAATAATGCTTGGAAATCCGGCGCCCCCTTCATAGAAATGTCCCTTACCCCAAAGAAACATCCTCCACAGAAAGATTCTCCCGAGTAACCTCATCCTTCAACCCCCCCCCCCACCAGAAAAAAATCCTTCCTGAAAATGTCTGTATACTTCCCAATAACCAATACAATATGTAAGCAACGGGCAAAGTTCATAACTTGCAGCTCTTACCCTGGGAACTGTGGGGAACTAAGTCATCCTAAAAGACATATTTATTAGATTTTCGACTATGCTGAACAAAATAGCTTTCTCAAAATTTTAATTGGGTGACTTTGAGAAAAAAATGAGCGTGGGAGGGGGCCTAGTTGCCCTCCATTTTTTTGTCACTTAAAAAGGGCACTAGAACTTTTAATTTCCGTTCCAATGAGCCCTCCTACGATATTCTAGGACCACTTGGTCAATGCGATTACCCCTGGGGAAAAAAACAAAAAAAAACAAATAAACACGCATCCGTGATCTTTCTTTTGGCAAAAATGGAAAATTCCACATTTTTGTAGATAGGAGCTTGAAACCTCTACAGTAGGGTTCTCTGATACATTGAATATGATGGTGTGATTTTCATTAAGGTTCTATAATTTTTAAGGGGTCTTTCCCCCTTTTTTCGAAAATCAGCCAAATTTTCTCAGGCGTGTAACTTTTGATCGGTATAACTAAACTTGATCAAACTTGTATATTTGAAACAAGAATTAAAATCTGATTCTTTTGATGTACCTATTGGTATCAAAATTCCGTTTTTTAGAGTTTCGGTTACCATTGAGCTGGGTCGCTCGTTACTTACAGTTCGTTACCACGAACTGTTTGACTCACCAAGAATTGCACTCCATTCGACTCTAGAATGTCGATGTCTGTCCGTAAAAAAAAATACCATTTTAGTAAACTAAATGGCAAACAGTTAAACTTTTTATTCTTACACAATAGGGATGGATAGCGTTTTACACTTCGTGGTACTGTTATACATCATAGATTATCTTTTGAGTTGTCACAGGCAAGGTGGGATTTGTTCCCCAAAAAACTAGGCAAATTGTCTCAATTCTTTGCCGTCCCATCAGCTCTAGCAGACGAACTCAAGGTTTGGACATAAAACGTAATTATTTTCCATTCCTTTTTCACAATTTCAAATACAAATTCTGGAAAAATTTGAGATTTGACCCGGTATGGTCAGAATATCTTTCTTAGGTGTACAAAACGTAAATTGGATCCAAAAATCATTATGAGATACATACAAGGCCTTAATGCCCCGTACTTAGAAACGGCATATTTCACAAATGTATTGGGAAAGTCACAAATTGTAACTACCAATTTTATGATTACACCGTTACTTTAAGTTAACTGTATCAGCTATAGTAAAATATTAGGCTCAAGTCAAAATACCAGTTAGTTATACTCTAAGAGCAAAACAAGTGCTACCAGAGGAATCTTACCGTAATACTTGAGCACATATTCGCTTCAGCGAATTTCGAAGACAATATTCCATCACTTTTAGAACTCCGAAAAAAATTACAGAAATACCACGGCATCACTTCATTCCTTTAGAAACAATTCATTTTAAAAAAGTGCTCATTCTACCACAAACACGTGTCCACAAATTGTTTTCTTACTCATAGTGTTAATTTCGCCGCAATGACTCATCCAGGTGAAACTACGCTTTGCTTCATTTAACAAATGCAAACTTACAGAAACTCACGTGTCACGTGATGATTTTAATTTATATCTCAGAGGACTCTAACTTGTTTGTATCCCATTGAGTGGGGGGGGGGTAAACTCTTCGTTTTAGTTATAAATAGATTAATTCGTGCGGCCGAGATAAAGATTCAGAGGCTAAGTTCTCGGGTGGTTCTATGTTTACATTCTTTTTTCTCGAGTCAAAGCCCAGTCAAAGTGGTAGTTTTTGAAAGCCAAAGAAAACATGCTCTACAGCACATTTACTGACAACTTAACAAGGAAGAATTGGTTAAATAAACAGATGACGAATAGGAAAATGAGGGCTCTGCCAAAGCGTAGAGATCTGAGGCTGTCTTAGGGAAGGGACAGAGAAGATACTTGTCCCGGGCGCAGGAATTTTAGTAGCGCAAAATTTCAAACAAATAATCTAACGGGTTATAATCTTTTTGTGATTTTTGAAATTTTATTAGTAAAGTAAAGAACGCAGTTAATATGTGAAAATAATTATTCATTAATTGATAAATAAGAATAAATTGAAATGAAAATAATTAAATAATAATAATTCATATAAAGTAATAGTTAATCATTAAATAATTTACATAATAGATTAAAAAATAAATTATTCATTAGTTAATAAACTGAAAATAGTTTTGTTAATAAATGAAAATTTTGGATACTGGAACAATTACTGAAAAAAATACTGACAAAGAAAAAATATATATGGCACACCAATAATAAAAAACATAAACAAGAGGGAAAAAAGAAAAAAAACAAGGTACTAATGACATAAATAGCACAGTATCATAGTTTTTCATATTCGACCCATTTTGCATCACGATTACACTAGGAAAAACTGATTTTACAAAAGAAAATCTGGTAAAACCACGTCTCTGATAATTAAAAATTGCTATTTTTTTTTTTTTTTTTTTAAGAAGTACCCTGAGGTCCATTATAATTTTGGAAGTATCTTTTTACTTGCCAGTATTTATCGCAGTATTACAGCAGGTTTCGTTTTGCATGGATAGGTGTGATTAAATAATACATACTTTCTTGAAACAAGGATTGATATTCATTGTAATACTAGAAGTATCTTTTTTACTTCCAAGTAGCTAAAGCAGTATCGAAGCAGTCATCTTTTTGGAAAAATTGGTACGAATGACACAAAACAACTAAAATTTCAAAAACCGGACTGAGTACGTCATGCAGGAAAATGCAAAGGATGGCAATGAAAATAATATCTATTTTTGGAAACATGTTTTCAACCTGGACTAAAAAGTGGATAATATTTTCTCTCTCTCGAGAATCTAGAATATAAGTGGAAACGAGGGGCGTAAAACCGACTGGGTTTAACCTAACGTACATTTTAAATTGACCATAAGTTATAAATGCATAAATGAAAAAAATTGATGAGTAGAGGAAAACGAATTACCAACGGGATTGAAAAAGTACCCCCTGTAATTGTGTTAGAATTTTGAAACTTAAATGGTAGTTTAGAAATATATACGGTAATTGTGTATTATATGGTGCACACCCGAAAATTTAAATCTAGATCAGAAATTACCGGTTTATACCTGTCAGTATTTGAAGAAAATTACTGAATACTTAGTTTAAATCTATGTTATAGGTATAATTTTATTAAATATTCAATATACAGAGATGGTATTCTGGTTGGGTTAGGTATTTAATATAATGCGTTCGTTGCGGCCCCCTACCATAATTCTTTGTTGTAGATCTTATAATTTTGTTACTAAAGTATTGTATTTCCATCATGTTTCGTATATTTCATTAGGATTAACCTAACTTCAATTCTATAGTGTGTACCATATAATACACAAGTACCAAAAATACACTTATATTGATAATGCATATTTTTTAACAAGCACTCTGAGATTCATTATAATAATGGGAGAATTTTTTCCTTGCCACTAGTTATTACAGCACGAACACGCTGAGGTGGTTTATATGTCAATTTATTTCATCTACTTATCAAGAATCATGATTGTTCACATGGCAATCAGAAGATACAATTTTGGCCATTACAAAACGCCATACGAATCACACTTGAACTCCCTTGAAATCCTTTGAATACACTCATAACAACACAAAAAGCAAACTTGTCAAAAAACTGATGTGTGCATCAGAGACAAGGATATAGGCTAGGCAGAGATTATTTAAATGCAATCCCTTTCGTTCACTCATTGAGAGAATCCTAATTGTTCACTTGACATCCCGAAGATCCAAACTTTCACAAAAGAAAACACCAGATGAAGCACACTCAAGTTCTTCGAATACACTCATAATAACAAAAAGCACAACTTATTCCAGAGATGAAGTCTTCACCCGAGACAAGGAAATAGCCGGTCACGGGGAACTTTCTAAGCACTGGGAAAGATATATTGATTTCAAAGATTTAAAGCAGGAGAATGCTCAAACGACAAGGAGACTTAATACATGTGGTTAAAACAGCGGTTTGAAATCACAGTTGTTCAACAGTTACCTTAAATTACCTTAAATCGCATCTTCTAGCGACTAAGGTTGCAGGAACCTGTAGATGTCGCCAGGTAGTATTGACAGGAGTTCGTTGCACAAGTCATTAGTGGATCATCACATCCTACACGTATACAGGACAGTTGAATATCACACACTAATAGACCCTGGTGGTGGATGCAGGCTCATCCCACTGCGTCCTCCATGGCTTGTTCCTCCAGTCATGGTCAACGCCAGTCTTGAAGCTGTTAACTGAAGCTGCGGAAACAGTTGAATCGCTCAGTGAATTCCACAACGGAACAACGCGATTGGTGAAGAAGTTATATTTCTCACGCTTTCTGCTGAATCTTTGGCGGAGTTTTATGGGGTTACCTCGCGCTCTGCTAGACTGGTCCTGTTCGAGAATGGGCTTGATAACACTGCTGTTCATCAACTTATATGCCAAAATTACGTCCCCCCTTTTTCTACGGTAGGTCAGAGTTTGCAAATCAAGCTTTTCTAGGCGTTGCTCATATGGGATTTGTTGGTTGACAAATGGGAGCCTAGTAGCTCTTCTCTGGACTTTTTCAAGCAACTCTGCATCGCATTTGAAGTGGGGGTTTGCAACTGCCATCCCAAACTCAAGATGAGGGCGGACAAGGGCTGTGTAAAGCTTCTTAATGACCCTGGGGTGTCGACTAGTCACTGATCGCTTGATTAGGCCTAGGATCTTGTTTGCCTTTGCGGCTTGAGTTCGGCAGTGACTATGGAACTTCAGCTTATTATCTATGATTACCCCGAGATCACGTTCTTCCTCTGCGCTTTGGATGGGTGTTATAGCACCAGTAGAGTCCAACATATGGTAGCTATGGCAAGGGTTGTTCAGTCCAAGATGTAAAACTTTACATTTGCTTGGGTTAAACTCTAGTGTCCAAGTTGAGGCCCATTGGCAGAGGTTTGTTAAGTCTTGTTGCAGGGCATTGCAGTCTTCGTCAGAAGCGGCAGGTCCAAAGAGTTTGGAATCGTCTGCATATAGTTCCAGCAGATTCTGGACAACCTCAGGAGCATCATTAATGTAGAGGTTGAATAAAGTCGGGCCCAACTTAGTTCCCTGTGGCACACCACTTCTGACATTTACTGGTGCCGAGTACACGAGGTTTCCGTTGTGGTCGTAGACTGCAGCAATCTGGATTCTATCAGACAGAAAGCTATGGATCCACTGGGCTACGTCTACATCAATGTGATATGCTGACAGTTTAATCATCAGGTACCGGTGGGACATTTTATCAAAGGCTTTTGCCTGGTCCAGTAGGAACACGTCTACAGGGGATCCCGATTCGATAACCTCAGTGATTGATTCATAAGCTTGGATCAGGTTCGTTTCAATGGACATTCCTTTTCTAAAGCCATGTTGGCCGCTGTAAAGGAGACCATTCCTTGTCATGTGAGCTATAACGGCATCATTGACAATTCCTTCAATCAGCTTAGCAACGACTGAGGTAAGGCTTATGGGCCGGTAGTTCTCTGGCTGGCTTCTGGAACCTTTCTTAAATATTGGAGTTATTGTTGCTGTACGCCAATCAGGTGGTAGTTTCTTTGTCTTCAAAGACAGATTATACAAGGAGCAGAGCGGTTCAGTGACTATATCAGAGATTTCTTTGAGCAGCCTGGGATGAATGCCGTCTGGTCCTTTGGCTTTGTTAGGGTCCAGCTTTGATAGTCTTTTCTTAACCTCTTCAGTCGTGATGATGAGTTTCGGCATAAGATGTTCGATATGTCTGGGGTCAGGACATGAGGGTTCAGCTGATGAGTCTGAGGAGAAGTTCGAAGCGAAGGTAGTGTTAAGCAAGTTTGCTATAGCTTCTGGGTCTTCCAACTTTTTCCCTTCAGCGTTGAATAAGAATGGTATTGATCGCCTGTTCTTATCTTTCTTGGACACATACCTCCAAAATCGTTTAGGGTTTTCCTTTATACTAAAGGCTATCTTCTCCTCATATTCTGCCATAAAATACCTAGTTAGATGTCTCAACTTATTCCTGGCTCTGGCATAATGCTCCCAGTGTCGTGTGCATACACACTTCTTGTACTTCGAAAGTGCCTTTTTCTTCCTGTTCATGGCTCTTTTAATGGGTCGATCTATGTGAGGCAGTGTTCTAGGTGCCTTGACAAAAGACGTTGAAGTACAAAGCTGCTCAACATGGAGGACGGCGTTCTTGAAATTTAGCCAGGCTTGCTCTATATCATCACTGTTAGTCACTTGATCCCATGCAACCGCCTGTAGTATTTCCCTGACCCTGCTGTAGTCGGTATACGTTCGTTTGGTGCAGTTGTTTGGTGGTTGACTTATTAGCAAGTCATGGGAAATACAGAGGTGATCGCTAGCGCCAATGGGGGGCAGGTAATCAGTATTCACTAGCAGTCCTGGGTTGTTAGTGATTGTCAAGTCTAGTAGAGATGGTATCTGGTTATTTTTGTAACGGGTTGGCTGATCAATTAATTGGTACAGATTATTGTTGCCTAAATATTCCACAAACGGGTTAGTTGCAGTTGAACTTTGATGGTAACCTGCTCCATCCACCCACAAAATATCAGGCATATTTAGATCTCCAATTAAAATAAAATCTTGGTTACAATGCTTAGATGCATGATCAGCTAATTGAGTAAGAGCCCCATAAGAGGCAGCGGCATCTGGGCTGCTTGGGCTTCTATAAACGCATCCTATTAGAAGTGGCTTCCCCCAATAACAATATTAACAAAAACACTCTCAACCCATGGGGAATAATCATGATTCAAAGTCAAATCTCTGACCTGTAATACATCCTTCACATAAACAGCAACGCCTCTTCTGGGGTGAGTTGAGAGATTCGAGAACAGGCGATATCCGGGGATCATGATATGATCATCTTCCAGTGGGGTAGTAGAGTTCTTGGGGGTCAGCTCGCAGATACACAACACATCGTATTCTTCAGCAGTAGTTGTAAGTTTTAGTTCAGGAAGCTTATTTGTCACTGTATCAATGTTCGTGTGAAAAAGCTTCAATAATTTCTTTTGACTAGTCTGTGGAGGGTTACTATAATGTATCACTTTTGGCAAACTCTTGAAACTAATGTCTGATGAGCTAGGGCTCGAGCATGAATGGAAAGCACAACTATTATTGCCACTCTTAAATGAATCACTATCATCGACACTACTACAACTGTGGAAACTATTTACATATGGGCTATCCTCAGCAGGCAGTGGGCACATTAGTGCTCCGTCGCTGCCCCGTTTTTTGAAGTTTGGATTTGTTTTCGTTTCTCCCTTTCCGCCTTTGTGCGGTCAAAGTGAAACTGCACAGCACCCTTCAGCTCCCTCGACTTAGTCACAATCTCCTTTTTTATCTTGTAGTTATCAGTGAGGAAGAGGACAGGTCTAGGTCGGTCACCTGGTTTCGGTGGATTGTTCCCGAGCCGCTGCGGCTTCAAGATTTTGACAGAGGGCAGATTGTATGACTGTGCAAGATGATCCTGAATAAACATCAGAATATCAGCTGCCTCTTCACATGATTCAGGAACTCCGTAAACTACGATGTTGAGCTGCCTTTTCTGTCTCTCTCTGTCCTCACGGATGATCCGTCTAACATCACTAACATATCTTATACTACGCATCGAAAATTCCAAGGAACTTTGTTGGGTTTGTACTCATACATACCCTTAACACACTACATATTTTATTTGTGGTTATTTCCAAACCCAATGAATATTGAACATAAAATTATGCTAAACTTAATTTCTCTGCTCAAAGCATTCAATAAAGCCATTTATTGCGCACCATATCTCTATAGAAGAAAAAAGCGAAAAAAAAAATACAGACAATCTCTCGATATTTTTTATTCAACTTTGGCTGAGCATATTTAATCACCAAAACCATTTTGTGAAGCTTGAGGATGATTCACTTATTTCTAAGGATAAGGGCTTTACACAATAGCCAGTGGAAGCATGGATGTTGGCGGGGGGATAACCCCTGGGAAACCATAAGATATTAAAGGACTAAATAAATATAGAAGAGTGGGAAAGAATCCCATTTAATTCTTGGTAAAAAGGAACAAAGCTCCCTGGTAGCATTCACCCCTCCCCTTGAGACATTTTCTGGCGGCGTTCATAAAGGAGTCATAGAAAAAATCACACTTTCTCATATTTAGCAATAAATGGAAATATGGCTAATTTAAATATTGCCTCAACTTGCAATAATGTTAAAAAATGAACTTGTTGCCCAAACATGCAATTCTGTTATTTGAATTCCGCAGGTGGATCAATCAAAGTCAACAGCTAAGCGAAAAGCTGTCTTGAATACCAACAAAGGATTATTTCTCAACAGGATTAACACCTTTTTTTACTTTTTTTTTACCATTTTCGCCAGTGTCGCAAGGTTGGCTTATGAAAATACATAACTAAAAATTATATTTGACATTTCGTGATAAATCTCAAATGTTGATTCCCAGAGACATCTACACCTTGAAAGAAAAGCTATACCTTCTTAAGCTATTTTGCGCCAGTTTTATCCACGTTCTTTTTTTTATTAAATTTCGTCGTTTAGGGAAAGAAATTTCAAGAAAAAATGATTATATCGCCCATGCCCATTGACTATTCAGATATGGACCCCTCCTGAAAATTACCCTTCACGGAAAATTTTCCCGGCTCCTCTTGGGAAAATCCCCCTCCTACAAAAATATACTAAGAGCACACGATTTATATCGAAATAATATCGATTCATGAAATATATATATATATATATATATATATATATATATATATATATATATATATATATATATATATATATATATATATTCAAACTCCGACTTAAACAGATGGAGTTAAACAACGACGTCAAAAAAAAAAGAAAGTGAAAAGAATCAAAAGTATAGTTCGTGATAACGAACTGTAAGTAAGGAGCGACCCGGCTCAATAGTAGCAGAAACTTTAATTTTTTTTCGTTTTTTTTTTCAGGGGCATTCGTATCGACCCAGGGGTCCTAGAATACCGTAAGACGGCTCATTCGAACGGAAACTTCTAGTGCCCATTTTAAGTGACCAAAAAAATTAGAGGGCAACTAGGCCCCCTCCCATGCCCCTTTTTTTTTCTCAAAATCGTCCGATCAAAATTTTTGAGATAGCCATTTGTTCAGGATAGTTGAAAGGCCGAATAACTATGCCTTTGGGGATACCATGGCCCTCCCACACCCCTGGGGAAAGGTCTTTAACTTACCAATTTTGTCCATTATTTACGTATTGTATTTGTTATTGAGAAATATGCATACGTTTTTCGGGAGGGAGGGAGATTTCTGCTGGTGGTATTTTCCACGGGGATAATTTTTCATGGGGAGGGAAGTTTTCAGAGGGTGAATTTTTCAGGGGAAATTTTACACTGAAGGAATTTGCCAGAATTCCTATACGAAATTCTTCTAATGTCTTGTTTTCTCAATGCCACCTCAATTTTGCGCGTGGAGATGTTTAGGGTAAATGTCCGGGTCAAATTTTCCCCAGGATTGAATTGTCTAGTGAATTGTTTCATTGGACAATTTTTTTTTTAAAACTCGAAGGGAGCGGAAGCATTCAAGAGAGGGATTTTAGTCATGGGGGCTTCAATAGTAAAGTAGTCATGCAACCAACCCTATCAACTCGGAAATGCATAGGAAGTTCCACGGTGTCAAATGCCACCTTATGATGGCCTTACCAGGACAAATTTACACTAAGCACATAGATGTAAGCAATAGTTTCAAATGAGATCTTACAGAGCTTTCAACGATGGTTTAGCTTTCACTAGTGCTGGACAAAAAAAAAGAACAAAAACAGACATACCAGGGTTGCAAGCTCTTTTTGGACTTCCCATAAATTTGTTTCACAATAAACTTACCATTAGGATTAACTGAAATAATAGTTACCATTCCTGAATCAGCGTTAAGTGGTGATTTTTTCTCGCCACACTTTTTGACAAAACGTGTTTCTAAACTTTCAGATACTATGGGCAGTGGTTTACTATTTAATATGTTGCAGCTATTGGTACAAACCAAATGAAACTTGAAAACACAGTTGTTCAACGAAACATAAAGAGAGATATTAAAAAATCAAACGGATTGTAATTCAATCCCAAAAGGGTCAAACTTATTACGATCAGAACTTACTATGAGTAACATTAACGTTGACACCATCCTCTAAGGCTAAAATAATTCACAATTATAAAAACCAAATGTATTTTAAAAAACATTTGTTTCTTTTCATAACAAGCTAAAAAAAAAACAACTTCCAGGAAACTAAGCCTTACGATATCAGTATATTTGTAACCATCAATCGACATTTATTATGGTTCTAAGCGTTTACCCCCCCCCCCGCGGAAAATACACCCCCGGTAAATACCCCCCCCCCCGTGGAAAATGAGGCTTTCCCAATTTGAGAATTTTATTTGAGTTTAATTTTTTAATTTCCGCAGGGGGAAGGAATTTTGGTACTTGTGTATTATGCGCCTTTCACTCAAGTTTACGCTGTGTAAAATTCGAGAACACACCGGTTTTTTCGTTAGTTTCTTCGTTACTTTAGAAATAAATATAAGCTATAGATCTTCACGTTAGGTGGGGGCAGCGGGTAAAGTATAGGGAGTCTGCATGCAAAATGTGTTTGATACAATTATTCTGCATAGTAGATAGATAGATTGATAGATACGTCTATTTTAAAGCCAAACATACGCCCATGAACACAGTAAAATAACATAAATGAAAGGCACAAATAACATAAACTTTGATCACCGATCATCATAAAACACTAAATGAAACACTACATTAGCCTAACAATAGTACTTAATACTTGGAAAAACGGTCATTGAAAAAAAAAATTACATTTACTTTATACTGGAATTTTTTCATTTATTTATTATTTATTTTATTTTTCTATTTTTAGTTAACAAAATTTCCAGATACCTCGCTATTCTTCTGTAATTTTTTAATGGGTATATACCTAGAAAGAATTGTTTTCTGACTTCAAACTGTCCAAATACTTTGCCCCCCCCCTTATGTGCAAATATATAACCCAAATTATGTTTCCCATATGTTCTGTCACTTAAAACCGGTTTGTTCTCGATTTTTACACAGCGTAAACTTGAGTGAGTGGCCCATAATACACAAATACCAAACTTCCTTCCCCCTACGAAAATTAAAAAACATAAAACTCAAATAAAATTCTCAAATTTGGAAAGCCTTATTTTCCACGAGGGGTGTTTTCCACGGGGAGGGGGTATTTTCCGAGGGGGTACTTTTCGTGGGGGGGATATTTTCCAGAGGGGGTAATCGCCGGGAAGGTATGCGCCAGCCACCATTTATTACATTAACATCCCACTAATTTCCATTTTTTTCTTCTTGATTCTAAATCTATTTCTGTCCAATGTCTATAAATCAATTCTCTAAACAAAACTTAAAAAAAAAAAACTATTTCGAGACTTCAAAAACTCTTAAATATGAATTGGAGTGGAAGGGCAATTCAGAAACTAACCTCCGATTGGTCACAGTGCGTGTAGTGGGGGGAGTAGCGCGCCATCTGTGCATTCACGCGCTCAGCAGGTCAGTCGGCATCAAGCCGTAGTCGAGTGAATATCGTACCTGCGCTAGTTTAGTTACTGTGGTAGTTTGAAATGTGTGCTGCAATAGAAAATCCCGCCAAATGTGAAGTGCGTGCTGTTATAAGGTTTTTTTTACAGCCAAAGGATACTCTGCAGCAGCTATTCATCGTGAGCTTTGTGCCGTGTATAGACCAAAAGTTATGAGTGAAGGAGTTGTCCGTGAATGGGTACGTTTATTTAAAAGTGGACGAGAAAACGTTCATGATGAGGAAAGGAGTGGTAAACCTGGATTAAGTACGTGAACCCTGAGACAAAAGAACAGTCAAAGATGTGGGCACATTCAGATTCGCCTACCAAACCAAAAAAAGCCCGGCAAGATTTTTCTGCCAGAAAACTGATGGCAACGGTGTTTTGGGATGCCAAAGGGGTGTTGTTGGTTGAATTCATGGAACGTGAGACGACAATTAATCAAGACGTGTACTGTGAAACACTAAAAACATTACGACGGGCTATACAGAACAAACGCCATGGTATGCTGACTTCTGGTATCGTTTTTTTCCACGATAACGCCCGTCCTCACTCTGCTCGCAGAACAACAGCCCTTCTTGAGTCCTTCAAGTGGGACTTTTCAACCATCCACCTTACAGCCCAGATCTGGCGCCAAGCGATTATCACCTCTTCATGCATATGAAGAAATGGCTCGGGTCCCAGCGGTTTGATGACGACAAAGAACTCAAAGATGCGGTCACAGGCTGGCTCAAGGCACAAGCGGGTGATTTTTATGCAGAAGCACTTTCAAAGCTTGTGAAGAGATACGATAATTGCCTCAATCGTTATGGAAACTATGTCGAAAAATAGTGCAAAGATGTAGTTGTAAGATGTATATATTAAAATATTTTTACTTAACTTGGTGTATTTTTTTCAATCAACCGGAGGTTAGTTTCTGAATTGCCCTTGATTTTAGTTATTTTTAGGGTGCTTGTATGATATAAGTAGTAACCGTACAATGCATTTCACGAGTGATTGCGTAATATGACTTACCACGGGGCAGTCACCTATACACTTTCACGGGTGATTGCGTAATATGCCTTACCACGGGTCAAGCACCTATTACTACGAACGGTACTTGTCTTAGCAGAAGGGGTTTTCTGTAAAGCATTAATAGATACAGATCCTACATTCAATAATAGATATCACGAGTGATTGCGTAATAAGCCTTACCACGGGCCAGGCATCTATATATTTGAACCCTACGCCTGAGGCATAGATATGTGTGTAAGTTTCGGACGAATTGGGGTTACCAGGATCCTTTGCAAAGAGGTACCGTTTCTATAGAAGCTATAGTAATTTAAAATATCATGTGGAATTTGCTTGAAGGTATATACTTTGCGTACGTGCCCATACCAAACAGGTTGGTTATAATCTGTTCTGCTTCAAGTTTTTTCTGGCACAATTAACTGAATTTCTATTTCATGATAAACAAGTTTTTTTTTTAGGTTACATCCGTGTTGGAAAAACCGGTGGATCTTTTTTAGAAGCTAATTATTTTTTGTATATATTCAAGTTTCAAATTAGATACCTCAACAGTTTGGAATAGTTTATTGAACATAACACAACTGACATTTTTTGTAATCACATAGAAAAAATGGATAATTCAAAGCAATTTCTGGTGAGTAAAAATTTTCTCATTATTAAAAAGAAATTGTCATTAAGTTAAGGAATAAATTCTTTCAATACACTAGAACTAAGGGTACTTATATACTTAGAAGTCTATTGTTTTTAGGAGCTGAAACCTCTAAATAATTCTCCTATAGGTTGAAGCTTACGGCGGCTTTTTTTTTTTATGTGTGTTTTTTAAAAAAAATCCATGCCAGTCTGCATTTACGGTTTTATTTTTTTCAAGATCAGTTAAACTTTTTATTGATTTTTTTGAAAAAATTTTATTTTATATTTTTAAAAAAAAAAAAAAATGTTTTGAAAAAATTAAAATTCAAAAAAAAAAAATTGATTTTTTCCAAAAAAAAAAAAGCATTTTTTTTTCAATGTGTTTGAAAAAATAAATACCCCCCCTTAGTAAAAGAGGGCCCGCTATAGCGAAGGTTTACTAATGCAATCTACAAGACCTTCATTTATAAAATTCGCTACTAGAACTACACAAGACCAGCCTATGCCTGCGAATCTTTTAATGACAGGGACCTCTGACCCCCGTGTTAGCTCCATATCAGCTGTAAGGAACTTGAAAAGGGGGTGGACTGCCTTATATAATGCCTCAGCTCAACCTACTGAAGATTGTGACCTTAACCCCCCTCAATTATTACACATTATTTCATATATATAGGTAAAATCGGACTTTTTAATTTATGACATATTTTTTTTTTCGCCAAACAATATAAAAAAATAAGTAATATTTTTCAATTTCTAAATTCTTTTTAAAAACATATATTTTTATTTTAATATCTTTCATTTTCTTTCATAATAACAATAATAGATATATAAATTAGTTCTTATAATGAATTTCTATAACAAAAAAAAACATTAAAACTAAACTTATAAAAAATATTCGTTATAATTAAATATTACTTTTATACAAAAAAACTAACTATTTGAAAAAAAAAACGAAAGTTAAAAAAATTGCTCCAATAAAGTTAACGCGCACAATTAGAATGGTATTTTCGTGCCTAATGCATTTTAATACATCCGCTATAATTATCAGATCTATCATCGCCTTTCAATCCGATACGAATTCTAAGTAGGGTAGTATGCAAATTGGACTTTAAATACCATGATGTATATCTACAATAAGCAATTTACACAGGGAAAAAAGGTTTTTTGATAATTTCCAAATATGTCTTCACGGTAGTGTTAAGAAACTTTATTTGGGTGAAGGCGGGGTTGATCATTTCATTGAAACACTTAGGTGTTTAAGAGAAAGAATTTGAGGTTGTTATATGTTAACAGTGTTGTTAAGTCCAAGACCCCCCCCCCCTACCTCGACCGGGTATTGATCCGCCGCCATCGAAGGAAGCTCCCGGGTTCCAAGGGTCCTCCCCGGGAGAGGGGGAGGGGAGGGAGATTTCTAAAAAAAGGAGCATCCAACATTTTAATTGCACTTTAATTGTTGATATGGATGGAGAAAAAAGTTCTTCTCTCTCTTACAAGCATTTATTCAGCCCAGGTCAACTTCAAACAAATCTGTTGGCAAAATACACAGGAAAATAGGGATTATTGAGAAGGTAGCATCATCAACCACCGACATATGGAGTTTATACTTTTAAAAAAAATACAAAGTTCAATATTCGAAACTAGCTTCAGCAGGAGCTTAGGATACTAGTGGTGACAAATGAGATATAAGGGGCAATTGCCCCCCTATTTTAGAAAAAATAAATTGTTGTGTTATTTATATTTTATAAAAAAATACAAAGTTCAAGCTTAGAACCTATCTTCATCAGGAGCGTAGGATATTAGTTTGTTGAATTGCCCCCCCCTCGTATTTCAAAAATACCTTTTTTGTGTAAGTTATAATTTTTAATTATAAAAAGTTACAATTTTTAATATCGGTTCAGCAGGTGCTTAGGATATTAGTGGTGACAATTGAGATATAAGGGGCAATTGCCCCCTATTTAAAAAAAAAAAAAATAAAAGTATTTGTCATTTATACTTTAAAAAAAATACAACGTTAAATACTAGAAGATATCTCCCCCCGGAGATTAGGTTCGTATTGTTGAAAATGTTGATATAAGTAGCAATTGCCCCCAATTTTTAAAAAAATACCTTTTTGTGTCATTTATACTTTTTAAATATAAAAATTTCAATATTTGAATCTTTCTCCAGCATGAGCTTAGGAAAGTAGCGGGGGTCAAACAATCTAATTTGACTAATATTTTGCATTTTTTTTTTAAAAAAAAAAATTTTTGGAATAAAAACATTAATTTTTTATAATAATAAGACTAAATTTTCCTGACTAAAAAAAAAAAAAAAAAAATATATTTTTTAACATGTTCAGTTGACATTATGAAAGACATAAGACAATGTAACTTTTTTTTTCTTCTTCTTTTAATTGTTCAGGTGGTGGTGGTGGTAGTGTGACAATGACTATGAGAAATTGACAAAGTTTATTAACTATAAAAAAAATTTACATAAAAATAAAACTTTTTTTTCTACAGATTAAAAATATAGAACCACCACCAGAGACACCATTGAGTGATGAAGCAACTATATTTACAGGATCAATTCTGTCACCACCACCAGCAGAGTTCAAGGATGAACCTATACTGATCCTAGAGAATATGGAGTGGGAAAGTGGCTTCCTTAACGATGTTTTTGGGGAAATGGCCAGCCTGGAGGACTTAAGCTGTGATATCGACATGCCTGAGGATCCGGGGTGGACAGATAGTTTCATACGTGAATATTTAGATGATGATGTTACAAGTAAATCTGAACCGGGTCCTCATAACGAAATTAGATCAGAGGACAATACAGGCTGGCTTGACCAATTGTCCCCAAACACCTTAGAATTTGTGCTGGGGGACCTCATGCCACACCCCCCCAATATGATTGAACAGACTGGGAGTGGTGTTATTGATAATTCTCTGTCACCCGCCACCACTCCACTTAATGCTATAGATAGAAGTAGTAGTAATACAACAGCAACAGTATCCCCTCTTCCGGATTTTTTTCTCTCCAACTCTGCCTTGCATCACACACTGGTCTACAGCGCCAAATTCGGTGACACTGTCAACTCTCTCGTGTCGGGTGATATAATACCAGATCCCCTGTCCATTACACATTCTTATACTTATAAGATTCGAGCCATTCTTGAACAGAACCGGGGGGTGTGGGGGTGGGGGTCAGTTTAAAAGCATCAATAGCACTAAAAAAAATTTTTTTAAATGAAAGTGCGGGTGAGATGTATTCGAAATACTTGCACACAGAGATGTTGGCAATTCACCCGCATTTATCAAATTATGGGGAGGTTTTTCTAAATTGGGCTAATCTTATTCAAATTAAGTGGGAAACTTAGAACGAGGGGGGTCGTGGATCTGTTGTTTTATTTATAGAAAGTTTAAATTTTAACATTTTTAGGTTTAAAACGTATTTTATTTTAAGAGGGGGCGCGGGGACTATTGAATTAAAATATCATTCAGATTTATAGGGGGGTAGGGGGATACAACGAATCTGTTTAGATACGAGGCTGCAGTGTTTCAAGTATGCGTTTTTAATTGCGGCATAAAGACCTCTGCGCGATGATGCATCTAAGAAAAACTTGAATAAAATGGCAGTTAATGGTAGGGAGGGTTCAAAGTTCCCCAAAGTAGATTTTAATTGTTTAAGTGGTCAATTTCCCGTGACACTAAAAGGAATAGATCTTTTTGAGCAGGGTAATTCAAATTTAAAGATTGGTATCACGTTGCTACAGTATGGAACAGCATTTGAAGAGGGTAAGGGTTCCAAAAAGAAGGGTGTATTATTTCCAGTGCGAGCTCCCTCAATTGAATCAGTAGAATATTGGGTGTGGCTTCTATACACCCCACCCACAGACGCCGTTTCATTTGGTCATTACAATCCGATTCGGGATTTTAGTAGGGTTCTATGTGAGGGTAAAAAGGGAGGGCGTGGGGAGGTAGGCTCTGATTGCCCCACAGGCCTCGTCATATTCTGCTCTTATTTTAGGATAAGGCAACACACGCAGTACTGCAACTATCATGGATACCAGGCTATAGGGATGATGAACGAATGTGGGTTAATCCTGCTTTTTACAAAAGTCCGATACACATCCTAGTTGAGGAATCACATTGCTTTGGATTGCAAAGATAAACTGACAAACGTTTGGGATCCGTCAAATTCAAATCGTGTTAAAATACATGAAGCCATAGGGGTCTCTTACACTCACGCGCAACGAGATTCCAATAATACCATGCAAGTGCTGGAGGTAGTTGAGATGTTGAGTGACGGTGAAGACTGCATGCGCTCGGCATTGGTCAGTCTAGTCAAAACAGCGAACGCTGCAATTTCGCGCCTTCGTTATACAAACTATCCTATGCTCCTATCATCAGAAGACAGATTGGCCATTAAAAATCGTAAACTATGGTGGGTGTTCAAGGGGAAATTTGATTAGGGTTCTGTGAAGGGGGTGAGGATTAAAGTGACTAACCATGATCATGTATTGAAAGACAGTCTATTGGGTGGGAGTAACTTTAGAGGGGTAGCACATCAGTCGTGCAATTTAATCGTGAGACGGCAAAATTTCGTACCTGTTTTTATACACAATTCCAATTACGACTTAAATTTTGTTCTACCGGAGTTGTCCCATATGGACCATGATTGATTTTTAGAATACGTATGGACAGATGGTTCTTTTCCATATTATATCATACAAAAATCATCTGAGAAGCTACTGCTGCTAGAATGCATGTAGAAAACAGTTAAAAGGGTAACACGTGCTTGAATAAAATCCGTTTTTTAGACTCTTTCAGTCAAATCTTTAAGTCAATTGATTCAGGTGCAGAAAAGTGACAATTTTGATAGCTTCCCCCTCCTCAAACATCGCGGCCCCGATGATGAAATGTATGATTTATTAACGTGTAAGGGTATATATCCATATGATTATTACAGCTCTGGCTCGAGGCTAGATGAGGTGTCATTACCGCCCATTGAAGCTTTTTACAATTCTCTTACTGAGAGTGAGTGCAGCACTAGCGACTACGAATTTTCTATTAGGGTTTGGGCAAAGGGCAAGTGTTAAAATGGGGGTTATTACTGTAAACTTTACTATGCCAGTGACTTTTTCACTCCTATGGACATTGTGTGCAAAAATACGTATACAATAAATGAGGTATTTGTGTAGGATATATTGTATTATTTTTCCATCTTTAAGCTAACGTTGGACTTGATGCTTCAAATCATCAGCGAAAAAATAGGTCTGATTATCGTCATGGATCAGCATCAGTTTTAAGAGAGATAAATGAGGCGAGGGTATGTTTTTCACGGGGATCGTATCATGAAAACTGATCCGAGTGGACAGCACACCGATGAAAAGTCGGACGCAGTTTTTTTGGATTTGAATTCTCTTTACCCATCGGCAATGTCTCACTACTGTTTGCCGTGTGGCAATTATAGATGGCTTGACAATCCCTGTGCTTCGAATTTCCCCCACCTTGCCAGTGTTGAGGAGAATGGGGAACAGAGATATTTTTTTTAAATGGACGGTGAAATATCCATGGAGAGACAGGACTCGGTAAAAGACTTTGTTTTTCTGTGCATAAATAGACCGGTGGGTTGGGAATCTCTGAGTCCCTACAATTTATCATTAGTAGAGGATGGGAGTATGCCCTGGGTACCGTCAAAACAAAAACTAAGTGCCGATCTCAACCCGAAACAGAATATCGTTGTTCATCACGTGCTATTGAAATGGATGTTGTCCAATGGTTTCAAGGTCACAAAGATTCATAGAGCCCTACAATTTGATCAAAAGCCTTACATGAAAACGTTTATTGACACCTTTGTCATTAAGCTTTAACAAGCGAAAACAAAGGTTGAAAAAGAAGTCTATAAACTCATTTTGAACTAAGCTTTCGTTAAAATGTGCAAAATTGTAAGAAACAGAATTCTATGTGACATTGTAACCAACACCATAGATTGTAATCGAATACTTTATAATACAAACTTCACATAGTTCACAATCATAGACTCCAATATGGTTCTCATACATCTCAAGATAAGAAACATTGTATTAAATAAAAATATTGCGGGGGGGAGTCCAATAATCGAAATATACAGGAAACACATGTTGTAATTTAATTACAATGTATGTAGTGTACAGTGGCCAATAGAGGGACAAGTTTAAGTGTATTACAGGGACACTGATTCAATCCTGTTAAAAGTCAAAATTGAAAATCTATTGAATGATTTGGAGAATGGCGAGTAAATTAGCTCACGAATGGACTACACTAACTGGGAGGAATCCCTCTACCCAGAGCTATTGAAACGCCAGACCCCAAATCAATTGTTAATGCTAAAATCTGAAACGGGTAGCGATCTGATATCCAGTGGTGTTTTTCCTGGACCGAAGGTATACTGTGTGGAAACGCACGGCAAGGATATCAAACAAGTTTGCAAGGGGAACCTACACACTTTGTAAAAAATAATTTCAACATGAGTGTTTATAGAAACTGTGTGGAACTTAGTTTAGTGCCACGGGCGAAAGTCATGGCGATTCGCTCTTTACAATTTAAAAACTACAGAGTTAGAGTTGAGAAAAACGCCATGTCTGCCATATCGGAAAAATTATTTTTACTTGAGGTTGGTGTTAAGTTATTGCCACCTGTTAATTATTTAATTTCACACCGATTTTAATTTAAATATTAAAGAAAAAAACTCGTTATAAAAAAATTAAATTAAACTCACTAGAAAAAAAAGTATAATTTGGGGGGTAGGTTTTTTTTGGGTAAGTATGTGTTTTTTTCAAATTCTTTTTTTCTCTATAAAACAAATTTTTAAATGGGTGTGGGGGGGGGGGGGTGTGTGTGTTTGCAAGTAAGATAAATTTACAGTTTTTAATGCCGGCCCCGACCGGGCCCCGCCCCCCGGAGCCCCCGGTCCCCGGCGCTTACTCCCCCCCCGCCCCCCCGGGGCCCCTCCCCGGGGGGGAAGGGGGGGCCCCCAAAATTTAAAATTTTTTAAGTAAAAGTGTATGATATTTCAAGTGCACATTAGTCCAATAAATGTTGTATTTTTTTATAAATAAATAAACAGAAAAAAAAAAAGTGTATTTATTTAAGTGTTTGTTTTTGTTTTTTTTTTCTAGTGGTTATGTAAATGTTGTATTTTTTTATTATAAATAAATTAAAAAAAAAAAGTGTATTTTTTTTTATTCATGTTTAATGTTCCTTTTTCAATGTAGTATATTTTTTAAAGTATTTTCACCTTTTTTATTTATATAATAAAATAAAATATTATTATTTATTCTTCTTCTTCTTCTCGTTATTATTATTCTTGAGCGGAGTAGTAGTAATAGGGAAATTATTTAGTCATGAGACAGCCATAGTCTACAGTTAGTTGTCCAGGTGAACTGTTGAAGGGAACATGTACCAATTTAAAACACCATTCAGATCGTTTCTGTGTGGACCGTCAATGTCGGGCAAAACAACAATCTTAACTAAAATAATTAAAAATTGCGATAAAATGTTTGTGGAAAAGCCGAAAAAAATCTACTATTGCTATAGTATTTTGCAGGAGTCATATGATAAAATAAAAGCGAGTGCTGCCACCATGGGGTTGGTGCAGATACAATTCATACAGGGACTTGATGTTTTCAGCATTATTGAACACAACTCTTGGTTGATCATTGACGATCTGGGTGAATCTATTGAACAATGGTCCCAGGAAATGCTACAACTGTCACTGATCGCTCTCATCAAGAACAGATTTCCGTTACTTTGATTCTACACAATCTCTTTCATCAGAGCAAATGTATGCGAACTCTTGCATTGAACTGTACCTACTATATCATCTACAGAGTTGTTCGTGATTCTAGCTCGCTAATAACTCTCAATAAACAAATCTACCCGGGAGCCCCCAAATTTCTGCTCTCAGCATACAATCAGGCAACCAATAAACCCTACGGCTACATCCTATTGGATCTTCATCAAAATACACCCGAGGATCTACGTGTAGTCACAGATATTTTTGACAATGAAATTACAGTATATCTCCCCGTGAACACTAAAAAGACCTATTAGTTGCTATCATGACACTGAAGAAACTACATGAAAATAGACATTTGTTTTCAGTTCTCAGCACTTGAAAACCTCCGCTTAGGAAAGCAATACTCAAACACGGTATTGACAACGATTTCATTAATCTAATATCCGAACTTTTTTTAAATTTGATCGAGGGTAATGTTCAAGTGCCAGAATTAGTTAAGCAACAGGCAAAGCAACATCGTTCCATTGTACGTACATTGGCCTCTAAAAAGAAAGGAAAGAATTTCAAAAGGAAACGACTTCTTCAGGCGGGCGGTAGCTTTTTCACAATTTTACTGCCAATAATTGCAGGACTTGTAAACAGTTTTCTCTAAAAGAGAGAGAGAGAATGGCAAAACCCTATAAATTGACTCCAATAGAACTCGCTCTCTCACCCCTCGAACACTTTGAGAACAATCTGAGTAAATTCCTTGACAAGGAAAATATTGTGGATGATAAAAAACTGCTTTTACTTCAAGATGCACTTCGCCGAGTGGACAAACACAAGTCCTATCGGTCGAAGCCCACTGCTGCTGCTGCTGACCCCAAGAAAGAATAATCTTCTCAGCATTCTGCAGGTGGAACAAAATTGAAGATGGAGTATTTGTATTCGTTTTTATTTAAATTTGTAAATATAAGACCCAACTAATATCTCGAACAAAGTAAACGACTCCTAGCCTATCTCTTGGAAAGTGATCACATTCAAGTTGAGAGCAATGGGACAGGGATTATAATTCAGGGCAAGAGCTATAATCTACTTGATTTAATCTGTGATATGGTTACAACTCGTAATGGACTATTATCATTTGATGCTCATCTATACAACTTTCTAAATACATTAAACTTCACCAAAAGTCTTATTGTCAATATACAAATTCAAAAAAAAATAAATGAACATTAATTATCGTCATCAACATCAACAATAATATTGACAAAATTAAAAAATTAGCTTGAAGAAGAAGAAGATTTTAAATTAATTTTGGAAAATACTAGCACACCTCTGATAGCTAGACAAAAGCGAAGACCTATCAAGTCATCATCATCATCACCAACATCCCGGGCCAGTATACAGAAGGGTAGCGGACGTTACACAACGTGTTTACGTTCAAAATGGTTGAAGTTCTAAAAGGTGTTTATGAAAATATTGGTGAGGTGGGGAGTTTAAGTTCCCCCACAACTCTTTCCAAAGTCACTGGTGTTCCCACTAAAAATGTACAAGACTATCTACAAAATGAATCAAGTTACATTCTGCATAGAAATCATAGACTTCGTGCCAATCAATATCGAAAAACTAAAGCCTTTTACCCATTGCATATAATGCAAGCAGATCTCCTGACTCTAGATGAGCTTCAACGGCGTCACAATACACCGTACAAGTACATTCTACTTGCAATCAGTGTTTATAGTCGTTCTGCATATGCAATTCCATTGCGATCAAAGAGAGGTGTTGAAGTTGCTCAGGCCATTGAAAGTATTCTCCAACAGGATTCATATAAAAAAATTCAAACGGATCGTGGTAGTGAATTTGTTAATCCCCATGTTGCAAAAGTACTAGAAAAATATAGTACACTGCTCTATCATACGCACAGTCCTATAAAGGCTGCATTGGCCGAACGATTGATAAGAACTATTCGACTTTTAATGTCAAGATATTGTACATTGAAAAATACATCGGCTTTTATTCGTGATCTTGATAAAATCATGTTGATTTATGATCAACGACCTCATCGATCATTGTCCAACTCTACACCAACGGAAGTTCATCAGTCGGATCATGATACAATTGACATCTTTTTTAAACAGTATTACACTAAAACAAAAGTCAAGAAGAAGAAGAAGAAAAATAAATTCAATGTTGGTGATACGGTTCGAATTAATAGAACAACTAATGTTTTTGAAAAGGGGAATTACTTGTGGTCCACTGAACTTTTTAAAGTGGTAAAAATCCTAGACACTAAACCCATAACTTATCGTTTGCGTGATACCAAAGATGAAGAGATTTTCGGCGGCTTTTATGACTATGAATTACAAAAAGTTAAAAATGTCAGTGAAATCTATCAAATTGAAAAGACATTAAAGAGACGTACTCGTGGGGGTAAGAAACAGTTACTTGTTCGCTGGCTAGGATACAACTCGGATTTTGATTCTTGGATTGGTGTTGAAGATATTGACAATGCCCAATGATTTCTATGTAACATTCATGTCCAATGTTTCAGATCCTCTCTACAACAACTTGAATAAGACAATTGATCTTTGGACAAAACTCTACCCAGCCGTCAAATTTGACGGTGCGTTTGAAGTGGCTCTTGTCGACTGTATACTCAAAAATACATATGACATCCTAAGAAAGGATCGTAAATATGAAATAAAAATACGACAGTTTGAATTCGGTGATGAAGGTGCAATGGCAACTTTTGACTCTAATCAGTACCCTATTGCTAACATCCCCTACAGGGAATACAATAACATGCATGACCTGTGTCGAGTTATCAACAAAAAAATTGCAAGTCGAAAAAAAGGTGGTTTCACTTTCAATTACTCGACGGAACAAAGGAGAATTTATATTACCAATCCATATGAGAATGAAAGAATGTTCCTCAATGAGAATTTACGTGAGGTTCTTGGTTTTAAAAAACGTATTATTAAGACAGAAAATTTCAGTGGTAGTGACCATGTTATCTATGCAGACTATGCACCCAGCTTCTCCACGGACACTTGTATATTTCTCTACGCTTCATTTGTGGAAACATCTCGGGATGGTAATTCAAATGTTCCCCTCCTACGAGTTCTTGAACGAAAAAACAATCAAGAACACGTTCACCACTACAATATAAAGCATCTTCAGTATATTCCCGTAAACACTTCCTATCTGGAACTCTGTCAGTTAACACTAAGAAGTTAATTAGGTTATCAAATAGCAATTTCAAAAGGATTAGCAGTGATTACATGTCATTTTCGACCCATTGTCAACGACAACGACGGTACAATAACCTAGGCAATGAACAATAGAAGAACTCCATTTGTCTGTCCCGATATTGACTGTTATGTTGGTGCTTTGAGTCCACGTCAAATAGGCAATGGATTGGACTACTACAAGGGGCGGACTACAATGTCTGGCTATGGTCTTGGTAGCTGGTTTGCTCGGCTATTTCGTTCTGCATTACCCCTTGCTAAAAAATATATTTTACCTGTTGCGTCGAATTTTGCTGCCTCCACACTACAGGACTGGAGGTCGGGCAAGAATTTCAAGGAGAGTGTTAAGGAAAATATTAGATCTTCAGCAAGAGCCGTTGGTGAACAATTAAAATCTAGACAAAATGGGGAGGGATTGAAAAGGATGCGTTCACGTCATTCACTCATCAGTCTCCAGCCAGGCAGAAAGCAAAGGAAATGAATCAAGACGTTGAGGAATACAACACCGAAGGACAATAAGCAGCAGCAGAAGAAGAAAAAGAAAAAGAGTCTTAGATCAAAGAATGAGTTCTTCTCCTAAGATGACTTATCTCCACCACAAGTAATCATATCCATCAATCAGTTCCTCATTGAATCTATTCAACGCTGAAAATGTTGATGTCAGTGTCAAGTATGGCTACTATGAACAATTTCATCCCCAACAACCTCTCTCGGAAAATATACACTTTCAGATATTTTCCAATGAAGACTATTTCATTGATTTATCATCAACATTTATTGATTTAAATATTGTAGTGAAGAAAAAGTAGGATAATACAACTCCAAATACCGGCGATGGTCTCTCCTATGAAAACTGTATTCTACACAACCTATTCAAACAAATTAATGTATTTATTAATGGAAAATTGGTGAGCACTAGCAATAATTTATCCAACTATTCAAGCTACATACAATTTATGATGATGACTCCAAAGGCGTACAAGGAGTTGAGAGGACAATCGCTGGGCTATGAATATCAAACAGGTGTTGATACTGACGGTGAGTTGACTACTGCAGTGACCCAGGAGTATCATCTAGTTGGAAAATTAAATCACGAGATATTCAATATATCCCAATGGCTACCCCCCAATGTCAAGATTGACATAAAGTTGCAGATGGCACCATCGAATTTCATTTTGAGAAAAACACTTCCTGCAGCACCCGATGCAAATGTTATTCTCACATCGGCAATTCTCCACGTCCGAAAACAACAGGTTATGAGCTCTGTTGCAGTGGCAGTGGAAAAGCTAAGAGCCAATGGTAGCAACATTAAACTTCTTGTCCCCCATACAATCACCACTCAACGTCACATTGCCACCGGTTCTCTTAGCTATAGCTATTCATCATTTATCAATGGAGAAATCCCATCAAAATTGGCTTTGGCCTTTGTGAGGAGTGGGAGTGCCGTTGGATCCTGGACTGAATCCCCCCATGATTTTGATTTTTTCGGTATATCTATTCTCGTATTTAAAGAGAATTGAATTACATTTTACAATATATCTTTTGACAAAAAATTCTATAGGAAACTGTATGAGTTGAATAATAAATCAATAGATCATTATTCTCAACTCAATTAAAAATGTAATAAACGATTCATTCTTTTCAAAAAATCATCGGGTTATTGTTTTGGACTTGTCAGGCACACAGGATATGACCATAGTACGAACAGGGAATGTACGTTTAGAGTGTACATTTGCCAATGCTCTGACTGAGAGTATCACGCTAGTATCACTGAGTCAATTTGAAACCTATTGGGAAATCACGCCCGACGGCAGTGTTCTACTAGAACTAGCACCATGAACACAAACCAAATAATCAACGTATTTAGTATGGATCCATACATGTCCCAGTACAAGTCCTAAAGCATACCTTCGGACTTCATTGAAAAAATACCAAGTTTTAACACTATCCTAATCATTGTTAATAGCAGTCCATCAACTTTGAAGACTGGCCAGTGGCTAAGCATCTTTCAAACAGCGAAGAATATTGAATTTTTTGATCCTCTTGGCCTATCGTATAAATTCTACGCTCCATACATCAGCAACTTTATTTAAAGAAGTGGGAAATCCATTATTCAAAATCAACAAAGAGTACAGGATTTAGCGACTAAGACATGTGGCTTTCATGCACTACTTTTTTTCATTTTCAGATGTCGTGGTTACACCTACAAGTAGTTTCTCGACATCTACGTTGACTTACCTCAATTGAACTACTTTCTATTGTATAATATAATTAAAATTTTATTTAATATTGATTTTTTTGTCATAATAATAATTTTTTATAAATATTTTTTCTAAATTTTTTATAAATAAAAAACAAATTAATATAAATTTTAAACACGACTTTTATACTCTTTAGATTTCATCAATAACTAGGTCTTTGTCGAAAACAACTAGTTCCGGTCGATTATCTGAATTAACAGTGTACTGATCATGATGTAGTGCAATGTCAGGGTCACATTTTCTACAGTAGAGTGTGACTTCACTCTTGTCATATCTCTTTGTATAGTCAATGATACTATTCTCATTCATTCTATAGAATTCACATGTTTCAATTTGCCTATTTGAAGCAATTTCACAAACAGTGTCCTCAAGTGTCGAATCACACTCAGTCACTGCCAAATAAAAATCAGTGGGCTTATAATCATAACACCCAGTGTCTTCACAACAATGACGTAGAAACCATATTCTTTTGTTGTTCCAACAGTTGAAACGTTGACCTAATTCCTCCTCACAGAGCTGTCTAAAACCACGACGATACAAATTTCGTAGCAAGCAACTAAAATCCCGGTCAAGATTCTTTCCACTCATACCTAGATCTGTACTCTCACACTGCTTGCACTTATCATAATGACAATTGGAGCATAGGTGGCCTCGAGGATGTGAGTCACTCACCTCTTCAAGACAGGACTTGCAACCTTTAATTTGTACAGCATATCCTCTGTGCAATTTACACGGATTGCATAATCTACAATTTTCATCATACTCCTCACTCCTTGTGAATTTCTCACATGATGACCAGCTGCCCGGTGTATACATACAGACCTGAAATGTATTTAAAATTTTGTCATGTGTTAACGCTCTCACTAAGAAACAGAAACATAGCTAGCAACAAAAAAAATTGTCTGAGAGAGAGAGAGAGGAGTAACTCATCAGTGACCATTATTTTACGTATGAAAAAAAGTACAAAATGTCTAGAAACTAATTTTTAAAAGTATATTCACTATGTAATTGTGCCGTTACGTAATAAATATATCAATAAATTGTTTCAAAGAATTTGTACAACAATTTATAATCTTCATACACTATTGTAATCATGGAGAATCAGTTTTCAATATATCAACAAGCATTCCTCGAGAAAATATCTTCCTTTTAATAGAAAACTATAGAAAATCATAATCTAGAATAAAAAGTTTGTAAATATTAAATTGATTCTTCATGTTTAGCTATTTATCTAATATATCCATTTTTTTTTTTGTAATATATCTCTCACGATAAACTTCAGACTAATCATAATTTATTTTTTATAATCTATTAAATATAAGCTAGTATACTATAGAAAAAAAAAAATACCATTGATTTAGAAAGATTTTTATTTAACATAATTACAATAATAATATTCACTGATGAATTTTGTTCTCGTCAATATATTTCAATAGGACATCTAATGCTGACCAAAGTTTATTTGTATGGAGAGTATTCATTTTTCCAGCAAAACATAGTTGCTCCTCCTGCTTAAATTTGCTTAATGATATCACGTATCTCGCATACATAATGTCCCATTCAAGACATAGTCTACAGCCAGCGGTTATTTCCACAGCTACATTAGGTACTCGTATATCGCTGCTGCTGCTGCTGCTGCTGTCGGTTCCATCATTAATCTCCAATAGTGTAAATGCACCACTCATTTTTTTTTTCACTAATAACCTTGCAAATAAAATATTATATTTGAATTCAAGTCTCTTACTAATATGAATTGTAAAGAAAACTATTCCTTTTATTCAAATCCTAATCACCAATTAAGTTATACTCGGTCCTCTTGCCAAAAGGTGTAATGACCTGTAGAATAGGACTACCAGAAAAACCTGTTTGGTACGGGCACGTACGCAAAGTATATACCTTCAAGAAAATTCCATATGATTTTTCAAATTACTATATAAATGATACCTCTTGGCAAATGATCCTGGTAACCCCAATTCATTCGAAACTTACACACATATCTATGCCTCAGGCGTAGGGTTCAAATATATAGATGCCTGGCCCGTGGTAAGGCTTATTACGCAATCACTCGTGATATCTATTATTGAATGTAGGATCTGTATCTATTAATGCTTTACAGAAAACCCCTTCTGCTAAGACAAGTACCGTTAGTAGTAATAGGTGCTTGACCCGTGGTAAGGCATATTACGCAATCACCCGTGAAAGTGTATAGGTGACTGCCCCGTGGTAAGTCATATTACGCAATCACTCGTGAAATGCATTGTACGGTTACTACTGATATAGCCCCTACCACTCAAGTTGTTGATACATTGATACATTATAGAACCGGTTTTTCTTTCGTTAGTTTCTTTCAGCTCGGCGTGGGATAAGACAAAGGGAAGTGACAGAATAGATGCAAAATATATAATTTGATCTACACATTTGCACGTTAAGGAGGGGGGTAAAGTATTTGGACAGTGTGAAGCTAGAAGACAATTCTCACTTCATAATATGCAGAATAATTGTACCTAACACATTAGGCATGCAGACCCGGTATACTTTACCCCCCCCCTCCCCTAATGTTCAAATATATAGCCCCAATTAGTTTCTGAAGTATTATATTTTATCATACTTAGGTATATTTCATTAGCATTGAGCGTCAGAGAAAAATATTCGAAGAATATTAGGTATTGGCTGTATCATACAACTACCATTCTTAGTTAACCCTTTTCAAAGACGAGGACGCCATATTTTGATACAGAGGAAATATACAGGATTGGTAAACTAAACCAATACGGAAAATGAGACCCTAGTTTCCAACCTTACTTTACATCACAGTTCATATAATTATCCAGTAAGCTTATCGCAGATCATTTATGGTCTTCGTTCTCGGTGCGAACAAAAAGCTCCTCCTACTTTTTTCTGCATTAGCGGGTTAGTCTGTTTCCGATTGTTTCCAACAAAGTGCATTATTCGTAATAGCGGGTTTTCACTTGTTTCCGATTAGATCACAGTATGACTTGTCTACCCGTGAAAAGATCTGATGCCGCCTATGTTTCTGTCTGCAAAAACGTTCTCTGGAGCACTCGTACCTTGGTCCGGGTTTTTATAATGGGTGAGATAGGGAAAGATCATACTGGATAATTATATAAACTGTGCTTTACATAGTAATAACGTTACCAACATTTTGGACACTGATAAACCAATATGAAAAAAAATCATCATTTAATAATAGCCTAATACTCCCCAGACGGGGTAGAAGGATGTCGTAAGGAAAGATTTAAAGGAACTGGAAGAAAGCCAAATAAAACATAAATCATGATTTTATAATTATAGACTTCAAGAATAAGCCAATTGTTCTATGTATGCCAATATGTAACCTCGGAAAACCGAGCAAAAACTACGCTGCAATTAGTGTGGCCTTGGATGTCATCGAAGCATAGCTCTTTTTATCTTCAGAGAAGAAAAGTGTACCAAATATTTCACTGAATAGGTATGTTTGGCTTTCCAAGTGAGGTTTTATTGTGTTTTGTTTTATTATTTTTATTTCCTTGCTTATCATTCCTATCTTTACGTTAAGTTTTGATCAGTCTTGCCTTCTATTGTCTAATATTCTTGTTTTTCCCAGTCTAGACAAATTGATACGTTTTGTTTTTAAATATTTTTACTTCCTTTTTTTTTTACTGAGAACGATGACTTTTTAGCGCCTCAAAAACATACGAGCCTCACTAAAAAAAAAGAAGAAAAGTTTGTCAACTTGATTAAAGAAGAAGTTTAATCTACAAAAAGGCTAAAGTCCAGGTTTTTCAACTAGCTATTATTCACTATTCCGTAGAATTTGCCAAGCAAATTTACAAAAAAAAAAAAAAAAATAGAAGAAGCTATTTCGACTCAAAAATAGGAGTAGGAATGGACTTTCATCCCTCTAGTACGAGATATTTGATACAAAAAAAATATCTACCACGATATTTCTATTCCAAATTCCAACCATGCCACTAATCCCTACAAGGATTCTACAAGATATTTCTCACTACGAATATTCCAAAACACAAACAGCAAACATATTCTAAATTCAGAAACAAGAGAGGCTTCTGTTTCGTGAAAGTCTCCCTACTTTCTAAATTGAACAGATCCCGCAAAAAATTAAAAATAATGCGCGAAATATTCTGGAAAAGATTGCAAGATACCAACAGTGTTTTAAATAAGAATGTTGAATCGGCGTAAGAAAATGTCGAAACGAAATAAATTGAAAAGTCCTGGAAACCGTAAAAAAGTAGAATCCCTAGAAAAACGGATTTGCTACCACGCAAATGACTAATTGAGGCATGAAACCTGCTTTATACAAGCATTATCCATGAAAATATTCACAAATATTATAATTTCGATTCTGAAGTTGTGAAAAAAAAATCGTCTTTTCACAATTTTGTTGACTTAATAAACAAAAATAGAAGCCCAGGCGATGCAGTTGTCAGGTATGGCTCTGAAACATGGTAACTTCAAAATGTTGAGAAGATATGCTAAATTCTTTTCATAAAAATGTCTAAGACTAGGTTTAAATACTCGTTCGACCTACAATATACCAAACAACTAGTTGTACAGAAAATATGATTCCATATCGATTTTTATATCGCCATAATGAAAGGAAGGTCAAGGTGATCAGGTGAGACTTTGCAGATAAAGGTTCGTAAAAATTGTCGGCTGTGATAAAAAAAAGTGCGACATATGACATTTTGTAAATTTTCAGGGAGGCCAAAAAAGAAAAAAAAAATCTGTCAGCTATGGACACTCTGAAGGACGAGACAAATGGAGATAAAGGGAACATATTCTACACCAAATTTGTATGCTCTTTTCAATGGTATAAATTAAATTCAGATATTCCAAGAAAATACAAAATTATTCCATTTTATGGCGTATATCTCCTTTTTCCAATAGACAGGATAATCCTATTCTGTCAAAAGTATTCTGTACGAATTCAAAATTAATCCATTTTCTGGTTTATTTGGCTTTCGAAACGTCTCAGAATCGTCAAAGCGACGCACAATAGGATTCAGGCACGCAGGACTCCACGAAGCAACTTAGGCACTTAGACAGCGCAATAGCGCTGCTAAGTAAAGAACGAAGCTGGCATACTGTTTTATTTATTTAGACCAGGGCACTTCGTATCGAAGCAGTTGTCATAGAAACTTCGAAAAGGGCTCATTCGATTGGAAATAGGAACGGTTAGTGCCCTTTTTAATAGTCAAAAGTGATTGGAAGGCAACTAACACCCTTTCCATGCTCGCCATTTCCCCAAACACACCCAATCAAAATTATGAGATAGCAATTTTATTCAGCGTAGTTGAATTTCAAATATAAATTGTTTTTTGAGGAGGACACTCTTCCAAACCCTCAGGGCAAGGGTTGTAAGTTATGCCCTGGGGGCATATAAGGTTTTTTTTTTTATAGAAAACGTTGTCGTGAGAACTTCAAAAAAGGCTCATTCGATTGGAAATTTAAAGGGCTAGTGCCCTTTTTAATAGTCGGAAGAGATTGGAGGGCAACTAACCCACCTCTCACGCCCACCTTTTCCCCAAACACATCCAATCAAAATTTTGAGACAACCATTTTGTTCAACGTAGTTGAAAGTTCTGAAAATTATGTCTTTGAGGATGACAACCCCCGCCCACCCCCCCATAGCCCTCAGGGCAAGGTTTAAAAGTTATGCCCTAAGGGCATATAAGATTTTCATAGAAAGCGTTGTCGTAGAAACTTCAAAAAGGGCTCATTCGATTGGAAATTGAAGTGGCTAGTGCCCTTTTTAATAGTCGAAAGTGATTGGAAGGCAACTAACGCCCCTTCCCCGCCCACCATTTCCCCAAATAATGCAATCAAATTTTTTAGACAGCCATTTTGTTCAATGTAGTTGAAGGTTCTGGAAATTATATCTTTGAGCAGGACACACCCCCACAGTCTTCAGGGCAAGGGTTACAAGTTATGCCCTGCGGGAATAAAGGGTTTTTATTGAAAGCTTTGTCGTAGAAACTTCAAAATGGGCTCATTCGATTGGAAATTAAAAGGGCTAGTACCCTTTTTAACTGTCGAAAGTGATTTAAGGGCAACTAACCCCCCTATCACGTTCACTTTTTTCCCCAACAAATCCAATCAAATTTTTTATATAGCCATTCTGTTAAATATAGTTGAAATTTCTAGAAATTAGGAGGATGACAATCCCCCCTCCGCCACAACCCTCAGGGCAAGGGTTGTAAATGAAACTCAGAGAGGAAAGAAAATAACAAAATGAAAAATAAAATAAAAAAAGGTGAAAAAACGAGGATTTTGTCAGCCATTGGCGAACTATGAAGAAGAAGAAATAAGCCAATATTTCGACAAGGACCTCCACCGAGTCATCCTCAGTGCTAAACAAAAAAGAAAGAAAAGAAAAAGAAACCAACAAAAATTGTACCTTTTGAAGTTTACGTGCCAACGACAGAACAGAAACTAAATAAGAACCAGATTGGAATCAATGAAAAAGAATTCTACGATGATGATTGGGCAATAATCCTTTGTTTTGCAATAACTTTGGCTGGCCTACAAATTCGTTCATCATTTGATGTGCAAATAGGTTCTTTCAAGTTATACCGGGTGAAAATATTGATTGAGTACTTCAAAATTAAACTCTCGTAAATTGGGCTTAGTGAAATATCTCCAGTATCGCTAAATTCGATTCATGTAATTTTTTTTTATCTCAATTACCTCTTTAAAAGTTTGTGGTAGGCCATTTACAGTAGATATTAAGTTGCCTCGTCAAAAAGAACCAGATGGGTCAGATTTATGAAAATATGGGAAGGCAATGCCGAATCAAAGTTGTCATTGTTATTTTTTAACCTCAGGGACTTACCTATTGAAATTTTGTGATCATGCAAACGTTCACCTAGTTCAACAGTTTCAACAAACACGGATTTTCCTTCCTAGATTTTGTCCTGGCCCTCCTTTGGAAAATCTATCCTCTCTAAGGTTTTTACATCAAAAGACCTAAGTTTTCTTCCAAAAGGATCAAAATTTGCATTGGCTCAAATATACGTAAATACATCAGAAATTATTTCGGGCATGGATTCTGCTATTTTTAGCTCTCATGGTGAAGTCGAAAATCCAGACCTACTCAGAGGTGAAATTGTAAAGAGTATTCTTGATTATAGGCCGTCTTTGTCACTTTCAACTCAATCAAAGGAAGAAATTAAAATCCTCCGAAATTTAAAAAAAGACAAAAACACAGGGATTACGAGAGCGGACAAGGGAAACACAATTGTAATTATGAATTATGCAGATTATGAAATAAAAGTTAAGATCCTTTTAATGGACAAAAATATTTACAAAGAAAAAAAAATTGATCCCACGGACAAATACAGACATCAGTTGAGAAAAGAACTAGGAATTTTAAAAGATATTAGACTAATTACCCCTCAAATGTACAGAAAATTTTACCCCAAAGATTGTTCAGCAACAAAGTTTTATGGTCTGCCTAAAATCCATAAGAAAGATATTCCGTTACGTCCTATTGTAGCATGTTATAGTTCTCCAGCTACGGGTATAGGAAGTTTCTTAGCCACCATTTTTAAGCCTCTTTTAAGCACACAGAAATCCTATACAAAAAAATTCCATAGATCTTGTTGAGAAGTTAAAAAATCAAAGTAAAACTGAAAAAACTATTTTATCTAATTGTGATGTAGTTTCTATGTACACTTCATGCGATGTCCATAAATGTGAGGAGGTCTTACAAAGAAAATTAGAGGAAAATTCAGCTTGGTCAGATTACAAAACTTTGGAAATTGATACGATAATGACCCTTGTTCGTCTTTGCAACAAGTTCTCCTCGTATTTTAAATTCCGAAAGAAAAAAATTTCCTTCAAATCATGGGCCTATCCATGGGCACTGTTTTATCTCCTTATTTGGCAAATTATTGCATGGATTTCATAGAACAATCTGCTTTGAATAGTTCCCACTTAAAACACTATCTGGTTTCGTTTCGTTGATGATATCCTTTCCGTTTGGGAACATGGACAAGACTCTCTAAGAGATTTTTTGCCACATTTGAACTCTTTTGATTCGAATATCCAGTTCACAATGGAACTCGAAGATTCAGGTAAGCTGCCTTTCTTGGATGTTTTGATTATAAAAACTACTCCTAGCCTTGAATTTTCTACATATAGAAAGCCGACTCATAATGATCGATATCTAAATTTCTCTTCCCATCACCCTCCTTCTGTGAAAAGAGGGGTAATAATCTCTTTAGTCGACAGAGTTAAAAATCTATTCCCGTAATCATATAAATTCTGATTTAAACTATGTCAAGGATATTCTTTTCTGCAATGGTTACCCAATCAAACTTATTGAAAATATCATAGATAGACCATTAACAAAAGATAAAACAACAAAATAGGGAGCCCGTCCCCCTTGATTCAGTTACCCCGGGGTAGTGGTGTCTACAGAGTCCCGTATTCATATGGGAAATTTTACATTGGTAAGACCCATCAATAACTAGGTGAACTTTACATGAACACAAAATTTCAATAGGCAAGTCCCTGAGATTAAAAAATGACAATGAGGACTTTCATTTCGCATTGCCTTCGCATATTTTCGTAAATCCGACCCTTCTGGTTCTTTTTGACGAGGCAACCTTAATATCTACTGTAAAAAGCCTACAAAAAACTTTTAAAGAGGTAATTGAGATAAAAAAAAATACATGAACCGAAATTTAGCAATAAATAGAGATACTGGTGATATTTCATTAAGCCCAATTTACGACAGTTTAATTTTGAAGGATTCAATCAATATTTTCACCCGGTATCAGAGGCAACACTGTAGCGTTGCCTATAGTAAAGGCTATACGGCTCTAATATTTTACATTGGAAAACAACTGACATGGAAAACAACTAAAAGCAGTAGTCTGTTGTGCGTCTCTGTTGAGGGAATTGAGTTCATCAACATATACATGCCTACTAATTACAACAGTATTGTCTCTCGGACAAAGTTCTCAAAAGCAGCAGATTTCCTAAGACAACATTTGGAGTCTCTTGAGCTTCGTGGGTGTAAGAGGCTAATTGCCAGAGACCTCAACTGTGACACATACAAGGACCAAAGTTTATCGAATATTTTTATGATTTGCCTCTCCACCACTTTTAAGATTTGGCTAAAGTCTCTGGATTTTACGTACAGCCATACTAGTGGTCGTACCTCCTATATTGACCGCGTACTTTAATGCACATCCTTTTCTAGTCTTCCAGTTACAGTTTGCACTGATAATCCAATTAGTGACCATTCCGGACTTTCGTTTCAGATACAGCCAACACAGAGCACTATTTACGCTTGTTCCAGAAAGTGGGTCTACAAGCAGAATTGGGAGAAATGCAATATTCCCCTTTACGTCACCACTGTTGCTTCGGTTGTTGCATCAAAGTTCCTTTTCATCTACTCTGCTCTGGCCCTTCCAAAGTCTCAGCCATGGTTGATTTTAACTCTTATTACCATCAAGTAATCCATGCTCTGAAAGTTGCCGAAGCGAAAGCGGTTCCTACAAGACGAGCAAAAATTGGGACAGAAAAACCGATGTGGTCCGAATCCACCGAACTCCAGCCGGCAAAACGATATGCAAAATCATGACTATACATTTGGATTGCTTGTGGAAGACCGCTATGTGGGACTGTATTCGAGCTGAAACGGAGCACAAAACGCAAATATAAAGCTGAAATGAAGAGGTACCGAATTATCGGGCAATAGTTCACTGGAGATAAAAAAAATCGTGGCTAAGCCTAATCAGACCAGACAATCGTCCATCTAGTACTTCTCTGACACTACATGGTGGGCACTATTACTATACTTCGACGCATGGAGATGAAAATCTTACTATAACCAATCAATATGAAACGGAAGTTTCGAGCTGGCTTGCACGTTTCTCAGGGCAGCATTGCGTTGTTCCCATTTCCCTTGAGAAGATCAAGTTAGCTGCCAAAAAAGTACTTTCAAAAGCAAAGAATGGGATGGACAGCGATGGTCTTTTAATAAGACACCTCAAGCACTTACCTGAATGCTTCTATTTTCATCTTCAGCTTATCTTCCAAATGTGCACCTAAAGGGGTTTTGTTCCAAACTCTTTCCTGAAAGGGGTCATTTCATCTGTCACCAAAAAAGGAAAAGATCCAAACAAATGCAAATCTTATAGACCCATAACCGTCTCGTACATCTTGAGCAAAGTGTTTGAAAATGTGATCTTCTTTGAGCTTGATGCTCGACACTTTGGGGACAATCAGTTTGGATTCCAGAAAGTCTCGGGTGCCCAGAGGCTCATCCCCTTCTTGCTAGGGTACTTATGGACTCGGAAGGAAAAAAGTCGCCTCTGTATATGTGCACTACTGATATATCGAAAGCATTCGATAGCGTCAATCACATGCAAGCAATGAATGCTCTACTGCACAATGGAGTAAGTTCGAGCATAGTGAGAACTCTGAAATTTTGGTACGAAAATTCGACTGTGTTGGCCAAGTGGATAGGCAAAATTTCAGATCCTGTAAAAATCAGAAGAGGTGTGAGGCAAGGCAGCGTTCTAAGTCCTCTTATTTTCAAACATGCCATCTCCAAGATTCTGGGCCGTATCTCGCCCTCTCTCCTATTGCATGGCACTGACCTATCTTACTTGACATACGCTGATGACGTCCTTCTGCTCAGTAGATCCAAAGCACACTTACAAGAGAACTTGAATCGACTCTGAAGTGATTTTCAATCTATTGGGCTTTCTATCAATATTGATAAGTGCGAATTTTTGTCCTTTAATGCACCGTAAAGTGATTCTGTCACTCTCGGAAATCATGTTGTCCCTACAGTATCCGAGCTGCGATATCTCGGTATTACGATTGCGGAAACAATTATTAAAACTAGACAAGCAATTGTTAAGCAAACAACTAAAGCCATTAAATGTGCTTATGCGTCTGTAGAGCCCAATCGCGGACACTACTCCAGGAAATCTCTTGCCTTGATTTATTGTTCAGTCTGCTCACCACACACAACCTACCTTGCCGGTGCATCCCACATGCTGTCAGTGAGACACTGAAAACATCAAAAAGTGCTACTATAAATTTGCAAAATTTTTACTGTACCAAGCGTTATAGGAATTCCCGCCTTGAAAAATATGGTCTTAAGGAGCCATCCAAACAATGGTCTAATTCAGTGCTAAAAGTTAATTTAGATAGACGACGTTTCTCACCTGCATTTACTTGAGTGTCGTGAATTACACTGAGTGTTGTATCTTTATCTTTTTAAAGCTGGTTTCTTTTTTTTTCTTTTTTCTTTTTGTAGTGCTCCACTATAATCTATTTTTGTAGATGGTGGGTGAATGAATGTTATTATTATTATTATTATTTATTTTTTTCCAGAGGCACTTAATATGGAAGGAATCGTCGTAGAAACTTCAAAGGGGGCTCATTCGATTGGAAATCGAGAGTTCTAGTGCCCTTTTGAATAGTCGCAAATGATTGGAGGGCAACTAGCCCCCCCCCCCAAGCCCCTCATTCCGCCAAACACATCCAATCAAAATTTTGAGATAGCCATTTTGTTCCGCGTAGTTGATTTCCAAATAGAAAATATATTTTTGAGGAGGACACTCCCCCATATCCCTCAGGGCAAGGGTTGTAAGTTATGCCCTGGGGGCATATAAGGTTTTTATAGAAGACGTTGTCGTAGAAACTTCAAAACAGGCTCATTCGATTGGAAATTCAAAGGATGTAAGCAATAGTTTCAAATGAGATCTTACAGAGCTTTCAACGATGGTTTAGCTTTCACTAGTGCTGGAAAAAAAAAGAACAAAAACAGACATACCAGGGTTGCAAGCTCTTTTTGGACTTCCCATAAATTTGTTTCACAATAAACTTACCATTAGGATTAACTGAAATAATAGTTACCATTCCTGAATCAGCGTTAAGTGGTGATTTTTTCTCGCCACACTTTTTGACAAAACGTGTTTCTAAACTTTCAGATACTATGGGCAGTGGTTTACTATTTAATATGTTGCAGCTATTGGTACAAACCAAATGAAACTTGAAAACACAGTTGTTCAACGAAACATAAAGAGAGATATTAAAAAATCAAACGGATTGTAATTCAATCCCAAAAGGGTCAAACTTATTACGATCAGAACTTACTATGAGTAACATTAACGTTGACACCATCCTCTAAGGCTAAAATAATTCACACTTATAAAAACCAAATGTATTTTAAAAAACATTTGTTTCTTTTCATAACAAGCTAAAAAAAAAACAACTTCCAGGAAACTAAGCCTTACGATATCAGTATATTTGTAACCATCAATCGACATTTATTATGGTTCTAAGCGTTTACCCCCCCCCCCCCGCGGAAAATACCCCCCCCCCCCCCGTGGAAAATGAGGCTTTCCCAATTTGAGAATTTTATTTGAGTTTTATTATTCTAATTTCTGTAGGGGGAAGGAATTTTAGTACTTGTGTATTATGTGCCATTCACTCAAGTTTACGCTGTGTGAAATTCAAGAACACTCTGTTTTTTTCGTTAGTTTCTTCGTTACTTTAGAAATAAATTTAAGCTATAGATTTACACGTTAGGTGGGGGCAGCGGGTAAAGTATAGGGAGTCTGCATGCAAAATGTGTTTGATACAATTATTCTGCATAGTAGATAGATAGATTGATAGATACGTCTATTTTAAAGCCAAACATACGCCCATGAACACAGTAAAATAACATAAATGAAAGGCACAAATAACATAAACTTTGATCACCGATCATCATAAAACACTAAATGAAACACTACATTAGCCTAACAATAGTACTTAATACTTGGAAAAACGGTCATTGAAAAAAAAAATTACATTTACTTTATACTGGAATTTTTTTCATTTATTTATTATTTATTTTATTTTTCTATTTTTAGTTAACAAAATTTCCAGATACCTCGCTATTCTTCTGTAATTTTTTAGTGGGTATATACCTAGAAAGAATTGTTTTCTGACTTAAAACTTTCCAAATACTTTGCCCCCCCCCCTTATGTGCAAATATATAACCCAAATTATGTTTCCCATATGTTCTGTCACTTAAAACCGGTTTGTTCTCGATTTTTACACAGCGTAAACTTGAGTGAGTGGCCCATAATACACAAATACCAAAATTCCTTCCCCCTACGAAAATTAAAAAACATAAAACTCAAATAAAATTCTCAAATTTGGAAAGCCTTATTTTCCACGAGGGGTGTTTTCCACGGGGAGGGGGTATTTTCCGAGGGGGTACTTTTCGTGGGGGGGATATTTTCCAGAGGGGGTAATCGCCGGGAGGGTATGCGCCAGCCACCATTTATTACATTAACATCCCACTAATTTCCATTTTTTTTCTTCTTGATTCTAAATCTATTTCTGTCCAATGTCTATAAATCAATTCTCTAAACAAAACTTAAAAAAAAAAAACTATTTCGAGACTTCAAAAACTCTTAAATATGAATTGGAGTGGAAATCAAACATCATTTCTGAATTCTTTTATTACTGTTTATTGTCTTTGAACTAACGGATACACACCAAAATAGGCTATGCACAAAAGCTCCCTTAGATTTTTTTTTTCTATATCAGCCCCTGATTTGTAATCAAGTAGCTCAGGGACCACTCGGAACAAACCCTGGTGGAGACTAGGAGCCGGTTGTGGAACATTTGGTCTACATTTTACTTTATGTCTTAGGATGTTCACATTAAAATTTGGAATCATAGTAGTAACATACTGACATTTCGGGCTTTTACCAGAGGTGCATAATACTACATATCGTATTCTTCTTTGTTTCTTTTTAATTTGAGAAATTATTCTACATATTAGTTTGGTTTTAGTTATTTTAGGTCCCTTCCTTTTTTAAATTGTCTAGGCTTAAGTTTTGGGTTTTTGTTTCCGTTTTAAATTATACATAATGCATTAAAGGTAAATTATTTGGTTAGAAAAAAAAGAAGAGGACATAGAAAAGAACTTTTTTCTACTTTAGCAACTGAGATGAAGAAGCAATATATATATATATATATATATATATATATATATATATATATATATTCAGAAACTAACCTCCAATTCAGAAACTAACCTCCGACAATTCAGAAACTAACGAGGGCAATTCAGAAACTAACCTCCGATTGGTCACAGTGCGTGTAGTGGGGGGAGTAGCGCGCCATCTGTGCATTCACGCACTCAGCAGGTCAGTCGGCATCAAGCCGTAGTCGAGTGAATATCGTACCTGCGCTAGTTTAGTTACTGTGGTAGTTTGAAATGTGTGCTGCAATAGAAAATCCCGCCAAATGTGAAGTGCGTGCTGTTATAAGGTTTTTTACAGCCAAAGGATACTCTGAAGCAGCTATTCATCGTGAGCTTTGTGCCGTGTACGGACCAAAAGTTATGAGTGAAGGAGTTATCCGTGAATGGGTACGTTTATTTAAAAGTGGACGAGAAAACGTTCATGATGAAGAGAGGAGTGGTAGACCATCCTTGGTGACTGATGAACTCATTCAGACAGTTGATGCAAAAGTTCGTGAAAATCAACGTTTCACAATGGCGGAGTTGTCTACTGATTTTCCACAGATTTTTAAGACTCTTTTGTACTAGATAGTGACAGCAAAATTGGGTTACCATAAGTTCTGTGCACAATGGGTGCCCAAAATTCTTACCGACCACCACAAAACTCAAATAATGGCCTCTGCATTAGACTTTCTGTCATGTTTTGAGAACAAAGGAGAGCCATTTTTAAACAGAATCGTGACCAGTGACGAAACCTGGATTAAGTACATGAACCCTGAGACAAAAGAACATTCAAAGATGTGGGCACTTTCAGATTCGCCTACCAAACCAAAAAAAGCCCGGCAAGATTTTTCTGCCAGAAAACTGATGGCAACGGTGTTTTGGGATGCCAAAGGGGTGTTGTTGGTTGAATTCATGGAACGTGAGACGACCATTAATCAAGACGTGTACTTTGAAACACTAAAAACATTACGATGGGCTATACAGAACAAACGCCATGGTATGCTGACTTCTGGTATCGTTTTTTTTCCACGATAACGCCCGTCCTCACTCTGCTCGCAGAACAACAGCCCTTCTTGAGTCCTTCAAGTGGGACTTTTCAACCATCCACCTTACAGCCCAGATCTGGCGCCAAGCGATTATCACCTCTTCATGCATATGAAGAAATGGCTCGGGTCCCAGCGGTTTGATGACAACGAAGAGCTCAAAGATGCGGTCACAGGCTGGCTCAAGGCACAAGCAGCTGATTTTTATGCAGAAGCGATTTCAAAGCTTGTGAAAAGATACGATAAGTGCCTCAATCGTTATGGAAACTATGTCGAAAAATAGTGCAAAGATGTAGTTGTAAGATGTATATATTAAAATATTTTTACTTAACTTGGTGTATTTTTTTCAATCAACCGGAGGTTAGTTTCTGAATTGCCCTTGATTTTAGTTATTTTTAGGGTGCTTGTATGATATAGCCCCTACCACTCAAGTTGTTGATACATTGATACATTATAGAACCGGTTTTTCTTTCGTTAGTTTCTTTCAGCTCGGCGTGGGATAAGACAAAGGGAAGTGACAGAATAGATGCAAAATATATAATTTGATCTACACATTTGCACGTTAAGGAGGGGGGGTAAAGTATTTGGACAGTGTGAAGCTAGAAGACAATTCTCACTTCATAATATGCAGAATAATTGTACCTAACACATTAGGCATGCAGACCCGGTATACTTTACCCCCCCTCCCCTAATGTTCAAATATATAGCCCCAATTAGTTTCTGAAGTATTATATTTTATCATACTTAGGTATATTTCATTAGCATTGAGCGTCAGAGAAAAATATTCGAAGAATATTAGGTATTGGCTGTATCATACAACTACCATTCTTAGTTAACCCTTTTCAAAGACGAGGACGCCATATTTTGATACAGAGGAAATATACAGGATTGGTAAACTAAACCAATACGGAAAATGAGACCCTAGTTTCCAACCTTACTTTACATCACAGTTCATATAATTATCCAGTAAGCTTATCGCAGATCATTTCTGGTCTTCGTTCTCGGTGCGAACAAAAAGCTCCTCCCACTTCTTTCTGCATTAGCGGGTTAGTCTGTTTCCGATTGTTTCCAACAAAGTGCATTATTCGTAATAGCGGGTTTCCACTTGTTTCCGATTAGATCACAGTCTGAGTGGTCTACCCGTGAAAAGATCTGATGCCGCCTATGTTTCTATCTGCAAAAACGTTCTCTGGAGCACTCGCACCTTGGTCCGGGTTTTTATAATGGGTGAGATAGGGGAAGATCATACTGGATAATTATATAAACTGTGCTTTACATAGTAATAACGTTACCAACATTTTGGACACTGATAAACCAATATGAAAAAAAATCATCATTTAATAATAGCCTAATACTCCCCAGACGGGGTAGAAGGATGTCGTAAGGAAAGATTTAAAGGAACTGGAAGAAAGCCAAATAAAACATAAATCATGATTTTATAATTATAGACTTCAACAATAAGCCAATTGTTCTATGTATGCCAATATGTAACCTCGGAAAACCGAGCAAAAACTACGCTGCAATTAGTGTGGCCTTGGATGTCATCGAAGCATAGCTCTTTTTATCTTCAGAGAAGAAAAGTGTACCAAATATTTCACTGAATAGGTATGTTTGGCTTTCCAAGTGAGGTTTTATTGTGTTTTGTTTTATTATTTTATTATTATTAGATCTTACGTTATAACGAAAAAAATTTCAGATCCTGTAAAAATCAGAAGAGGTGTAAGGCAAGGCAGCGTTCTAAGTCCTCTTATTTTCAAACATGCCATCTCCAAGATTCTGGGCCGTATCTCGCCCTCTCTCCTATTGCATGACACTTACCTATCTTACTTGGCATACGCTGATGACGTCCTTCTGCTCAGTATAACAAAAGCAGACTTACAAGAGAAATTGAATCGACTCTGAAGTGATTTTCAATCTATTGGGCTTTCTATCAATATTGATAAGTGCGAATTTTTGTCCTTTAATGCACCGTAAAGTGATTCTGTCACTCTCGGAAATCATGTTGTCCCTACAGTATCCGAGCTGCGATATCTCGGTATTACGATTGCGGAAACAATTATTAAAACTAGACAAGCAATTGTTAAGCAAACAACTAAAGCCATTAAATGTGCTTATGCGTCTGTAGAGCCCAATCGCGGACACTACTCCAGGAAATCTCTTGCCTCGATTTATTGTTCAGTCTGCTCACCACACACAACCTACCTTGCCGGTGCATCCCACATGCTGTCAGTGAGACACTGAAAACATCAAAAAGTGCTACTATAAATTTGCAAAATTTTTACTGTACCAAGCGTTATAGGAATTCCCGCCTTGAAAAATATGGTCTTAAGGAGCCATCCAAACAATGGTCTAATTCAGTGCTAAAAGTTAATTTAGACAGACGACGTTTCTCACCTGCATTTACTTGAGTGTCGTGAATTACACTGAGTGTTGTATCTTTATCTTTTTGAATCTGGTTTCTTTTTCTTTTCTTTTTTCTTTTTGTAGTGCTCCATTATAATCTATTTTTGTAGATGGTGGGTGAGTAAAAGTTATTATTATTAATATTATTTATTATTTTTATTTTTTTCCAGAGGCACTTAATATGGATGGAATCGTCGTAGAAACTTCAAAGGGGGCTCATTCGATTGGAAATCGAGAGTTCTAGTGCCCTTTTGAATAGTCGCAAATGATTGGAGGGCAACTAGCCCCCCCCCCCAAGCCCATCATTCCCCCAAACACATCCAATCAAAATTTTGAGATAGCCATTTTGTTCCGCGTAGTTGATTTCCAGATAGAAAATATATTTTTGAGGAGGACACTCCCCCATATCCCTCAGGGCAAGGGTTTTAAGTTATGCCCTGGGGGCATATAAGGTTTTTACAGAAGGCGTTGTCGTAGGAACTTCAAAAAAGGCTCATTCGATTAGAAACTCGAAGGGCTAGTGTTCTTTTTAATAGTTGAAAGCGATTGGAGGGCAACTGGCCCCCCCCACGCCCATCATTCCCCCAAACCCATCCAATCAAAATTTTGAGATAGCCATTTTGTTCAGCGTAGTTGATTTCCAGATAGAAAATATATTTTGAGGAGGGCACTCCCCCACAACCCTCAGGGCACAGTTCATATAATTATCCAGTAAGCTTATCGCAGATCATTTCTGGTCTTCGTTCTCGGTGCGAACAAAAAGCTCCTCCCACTTATTTCTGCATTAGCGAGAATGCGGGTTAGTTTGTTTCCGATTGTTTCCAACAAAGTGCATTATTCGTAATAGCGGGTTTCCACTTGTTTCCGATTAGATCACAGTCTGACTTGTCTACCCGTGAAAAGATCTGACTTCGCTTATGTTTATATTTGCAAAAACGTTCTCCGGAGCACTCGCACCCCGGTCCGGGTTTTTATAATGGGTGAGATAGAGAATGATCATACTGGATAATTATATGAACTGTGCCTCAGGGCAAGGGTTTTAAGTTATGTCCTGGGGGCATATAAGGTTTTTATAGAAGGCGTTGTCATAGAAACTTTAAAAAAGGCTTATTCGATTGGAAATTCAAAGGGCTGGTGCCCTTTTTTAGAGTCGAAAGTGATTGGAGGGGGACTAACCCCCCTCTCACGCCCACCTTTTCCCCCAACACATCCAATCAAAAATTTGAGATAGCCATTTTATTAAAAGTAGTTTTAAGTTCTGAAAATTAGGTCTTTGAGGATGACAGCTCCCCCACAGCCCTCAGGTAAGGGTTGTAATTTATGCCTTGGGGGCATATAAGGTTTTGTATAGACAAAGTGGCTCATTAGATTGGAAATTTAAATGGCTAGTTCCATTTTGAATATTCGAAAGTGATTCTAAGGCAACTGACACCCCTTCCGCGCTATCATTTCCCCAAACACATCCAATCAAAATTTTGATACATCCATTTTGTTCAACGTAGTTAAAAGTTCTGGAAATTATATGTTCGAGCAGGACACTCTCCCCATAGTCATCAGGGGCAAGGGTTATAAGTTATGCCCTGGAGTCCTATATGGTACTTATGAAAGGAATGCTCGTACAAACTTACGAGTGGGCTCATTTTATTGAAAATTTAGAGTTCTAGTTAAGGGTTTGACAGTTAAAAGATATTGGAGGGTAACTAGCTCCCCCCCCCCACTAAAAAAAACCCGTTTTTCCGAAATACATCCAACAAAAATTTTAAGATAGCTATTTTGTTAAAAATAGTTCAAAGATCATATAACAAAAATTCCGTTGTCTACACAACCCACCAGGGCCCAGGGGCAGGCGTTGTAAGCTATGCCCTCGGGGCATATATGGATCTTATGGAAGAGGTGCTCGTATCAACTTCAAAGAGGGATCATTTGATTGCAAATTGAAAGTTCTAGTTCACTTTTTAAGAGTCAAAAGAGATTGGAGGGCATCTAGCCCCCCCCCTCCACACCCTTTTTTACTCAACCCCATCCGATAAGAACTTTTAGATAGCTTTTTTTTAATAGTTCAAAGACCATATAACGAAAACTCAGGGGTCCACACAGCCCCCCAGGGCCCGAGGGCATGTGTTGTAAGTTATGCTTTGTGGGGATATATGGTCCTTTTTGAAAGGATGCTCGTAAAAAACTCAGAGATGGCTCATTTGATTGGAAATTGAAAGTTCTAGTTCAGTCTTTTAGAGTCAAAACAGATTGGAGGACAACTAGCCCCCCCCCCCAAGCCCCCTTTTCCCCAAATGCATCCAATAAAAATTTTGAGATAGCCATTAAGCTAAAAGTTCCTCAAAAGTAAGATAACACAAACCCAGGTGCTGTCATAGTCCTCCAGAGCCTGGGGAAAGGCGTTGTAAGTTATGCCCTGGGGCATATATTGTTCTCATGAAAGGGATACTTGTAAAAACTTCAGAGAGGGCTCATTTGATTGCATATTGAAAGTTGGAGCTCACTTTTTAATAGTCAAAACAGATCCGAGGGCAGCTAGCCCCCCCCCCCCAACGCCTTCTATTCAAAATCCATAGATGGACATTTTGTTAAAAATAGTTCAAAGGTCGGATAAGAAAAAATCCGGTGTCAATAGAACCCCCCAGGGCACAGGGGAAGGCGTTCTAAGTTATGCCCTAAGGCCATGTATGGTTCTTATGAAAGGGATTCTCGTATAAACTTCATAGAGGGCTCATTTGATTCGATATTGAAAGTTCTAGTTCACATTTTAAGAGTCAAGAAAGTTAAACTAGTCCCTCCCCACGTTCTTTTTTCCCCAAGCCCGCCCGCTACAAAATTTGAGATAGCCGGTGTTTTGGAAATTGTTCAGAAATTAGATAACAAAAACGTCCCCCAGAGCCCGGGGGATAGGCATTGTAAGTGTTGTCCTGGGGGCGTATATGGTTCTTATGAAAGGGATACTCGTATAAACTTCAGAGGGCCTCATTTGATTGGAAATTGAAAACTCTTAGTGTTTATAGGTGTTTATAGAAAGAGTTGTCATTTCAAAAAGGGCTCATTCGATTGGAAATCGAAAGGCCTAGTGCCCTTTTTAATAGTCGATAGTGATTGGAAGGCTTGACATTTTTATAGGAAAGATCGATGTGGGTATAATGTATTATTTTTTTGTTGTTGTTTAGACAGAGCACTTCGCATCGAGGGATTTGTTGAGGGAACTTCGAAAAGGGCTCATTTGATTGAAAATAGAAAGGGTTGATGCCCTTTTTAAAAGTCGAACTTGATTAGAGGGTAACTAGTCCCCCTCCCACACACATCTACACATTTGCCCATTTTTTATTATAACAAAATGTTGACTTGAGATTAAATAAAAATACACCGTATTAATACTAATTCCCAATAAGGCATCTCAGCAGTATCTCAAGAACGACTCAGTGTAATATCTTCAGATTTTCGGGGCTACTTCTGCTCTTAAAAATTTAACAAAATCAAAACAGTGCAAGTGCATTCAAGCTATCAAAGAAAGTAAACAGATTTTTTTCCGAATGGTATCACGTTTTCTATTTCAGATCAACTAGAGGAGGTATGAAACTAAATTAAACACTACTATTTGTGTCCAGAATTTTAAAAGGGTGTATGTTATTAAAAATTGCTGAATATTTTTCTCCAGCATACAAATAGCAGGCCAAACTATAAAGTCTTAAAAAACGAAGAGATTTAAAGCGTTATTTTCTTTTTACGTAAAATGGCTATGTCAATATAAAACGGACAAAAATTAAATAAAAAAAACTTTTTCCACAAAATAAGTTTTTACATGAAATGTAAAGAACTCAATTAAACCAAAAATAAGCAAAAATAAAATCAAATAATCTACCAAGGGTAAAACTACCACAAATCAGCATCAACAAATAAATGAAACCCAAAACGAAGGGCTCAAAACCCCTAAGCCTTCCCAAGGCCAGAACAAAATTTTCACTTTACTGAAAAAAATACAAATGAATGTGCATTGTCAGTTTAAGTTTGTCAGTTTGTCTTGAAACTCATATTTAGTAATCAAAATGTTAATATTATTTGATTTATTAAAGTTATAACAGTAGAAACATTTATATTATTTTTATTGATGCTGATTTGTGGTAGTTTCACGCTTGGTAGATTATTTGATTTTATTTTTGCTCATTTTTTGTTTAATGGAGTTCTTTACCTTTCTTTGAAAAAATTATTTTGTGGAAAGTTTTTTTAATTAATCCTAACAAAATGTCCACTTTTAAATCTTCTAGCCTAGATCTACCGGTATTCCAAATTGCCAATAGCTACGTCGCTACTGGATGATGGATGCAATATCTGTAAACGGTATACGATGTGTAATTTGATACCATATACGCCTTAACAGGCGAAGTTAAATAAAAGCGTTGAATAAAAAACAGCCGTATAATAGGGGGACAAGACTTCAAAAAGCTACTAACTACTGTCATATTAATACTGTCTCTCCTAAAAGGACATTATTGATCTTTCGGCACCTTATTTTGAAGAGCCAATTCTTTATAATCAGTACTATTTGATATACCAGAAATATGAAACTGCAATGGAGGAGCCAATTTAATTCGATGACGGCAATGACTGCCAAAAAAAACGCTTAGCTATGTGAAAATTAGATCAGAATCCGGAAACACGAAATGCCACAGGAATGCAATTCGGTTTAAGAAAGATAACAAATCCAGACAAATTTCTATTCCATGGTTTTTTTTTAGGAAGTTTAAATGAAAGAGAAAAAATGCTAGAAAATGAGCAGCTTATAGCACAAATTCTTATTTTAGCCTTCAGTTTTGCGAAGAAGATCGCACAAAAATGGCATTTTAGTGGAACTCAATATAAATTAAACTGATGATTTACATAATAGTACAATTTACATGCAAATTAGATAATCTACATAACCTTCCTGTTTTTTTTTCGAATCTTAAGAGAACTTCACTAATCGCTGCTTTTTCTGGAAAAAAAAGTCCATTTCAAACAGAAATTAGAACTTGTCTTGAGATTTATTTCAAGACACGGTGGAGGTAGCAAATTATTATTACCTGAATATTTTTTACAACATCATTATCAGCGCAATAAAAAAACACAAAAAAACTTGATGGACAAAACAAGTGATGGTTTTTAATATGGCTACTCCTTTTTAACTCCATGTTACTCCTCCTTTCACATGTGCTGTAAATCACACTGTTTGTCTACTTGGAGCAGTATCTCTACAGCTTAAAAAAATAATTGTTTAAAAAAATAGAGTTGTGAGAAAGTCAAACTTTAGCGTAAAGAGCGAGGCGTTGAGGAGGGGACAGCCCCCTTCATATACGGAATAATTTCTGTTCGTTTTAAGTTTTAACGTCGTTCCTTACTTTCAGTTGAAAAAACTTGTTTTTTTTATTTAATTTTTGAACGTTTTCGAATTAATGCAGGTTTTTATTTTGGCTCACCGTACATGAATAATTAAAAAAAAATTTGAATATTATATTTTGTTAAATGGCTTTCTCGAAACTTGTTTAATTTTATTTAAGAAAGTTTTTATTATTAATATATATACGTAAATTAGAATTAACTTACGTAAAGAACTTATATATTAATAAATTTTTAACACGTATATTAGGGGTTTAGCCCCCTAGTCAATACCCTGCTCTTTAAACTATAGTTTGAATTTGTTTTCCAGTTCTTTAAAAATTACCTCTTAATCACAATCAGTTGATCAGTTGAAAAACTTGTTTTTTTTAAATTTAATTCCTGATCTTTTTCTTTAATAATGCTGGGAAATCCAGCGCCCCCTGCCTAGCAATGTCCGTGCCCCCATGGACACTTCCTTCATGGAAAGATCCTTCCATATAGCCCCCCAACCTCTCCTTCCCCCACCTACCAGAAAAAATCTCCTCTTAAAAAGTCTGTATACTTCCCATCAACCAACCAATACTATATGTTTACATTGAGTAAAGTTAATAACTTTCAGAACTCCCCCTGTGTACTTTGGGGGATCAAGTCATCCTAAAAGACATTTTTATCATATTGTCGACCATGCTGAACAAAATGGCTATCTCAAAATTTTGATCGGGTGACTTTGGGAAAAAAATGAGCGTTGGAGGGGGCCTAGTTGCCCTCCATTTTTTTTGGTCACTCAAAAAGAGCACTAGAACTTTTAATTTCCTTTCAAATGAGCCCTCTCACGATATTCTAGGACCACTGGGTCGATACGATCACCCCTGGGGGGAAAAAAACAAACAAAAAAACAAAAAAAAAAACAAACAAACACGCATCCGTGATCTTTCTTCTGGCAAAAAATGTAAAAATCCACATTTTTGTAGATAGGAGCTTGAAACCTCTACAGTAGGGTTCTCTGATACGCTGAATATGATGGTGTGATTTTCATTAAGATTCTATAACTTTTAGGGGGTCTTTCCCCCTTTTTCTAAAATTAGCCAAATTTTCTCAGGCGCGTAACTTTTGATGGGTAACTTTTGATGAAATTTATATATTTGAAATCAGCATTGAAATCTGATTCTTTTGATGTATCTATTGGTATCAAAAACCCGTTTTCTAGAGTTTCGGTTACCATTGAGCCGGGTCGCTCCTTACTTACAGTTCGTTACCACGAACTGTTTGATTCCGTCAATAACGGTTTCACAGGGGTTATACAAATTGCTAGAGCTGATAGTTATTGATCTGATCACTGAAGTTTGTTCAAAATCAGAAAATCAGTATGGTTTTAAAAAGGGTACAGCCGTGAACATGTATCAGAGGTATAGCTAATGTTTTAGTCGACGTTGAAGAGAAAGAAGATATTGCTGTTATTTCTGGTCACGATGTGTTACGTTTGACTTGGTAATAAATCCTCAGCTTTTGATCAGTGCTAAGGGCTGTGATTTAAATAGCTCGATTTTGCAAACACACCGTAGTTTTTATACATTTTCGTTTTCATTTATTTTATCGGTGTTTTTGAGGGCCTTTTTTATATTTGCACTGAGGACGGTCGAGCGGAGGTCTTAGCCGAGCTACTTGCATTACATTTTCATTTTCACTGGCTGCAAGTATCCTCGTTTTTTCTTCTTCACACGAGTTTTCTCTCATCCTGCTGGATTTTGGTTGTGCCGGCTATTCATGGAAAAATTTCAAAATCGTTGAGACCTATAATGCATTTTAGCACTAAATGATGCTTACGTTTTTTGTAAGAGTATGAAAAGGGTTTAGGAAATGGGTACGTTCTTAGTAACTTCTCAAAGGATAGCCAAACAAAATTTTCATTCGAAATCGGATTTTCATGTAATCAAAGGAGTGGATGTTTGGACCCTTCGGAATCTCGAGGTTATAAAGACTTCTTCAAACATTTCCTGTTTTTCAATCCCAGATTATGGCTGTTCTGTAATTGCCCCCCCCCCCAGTTCCTTCTTTCATTTCCAGCGTCCATATTTTCTGGGAGTATGCGACGTAATTATTTTATGTATTTGATGTTTTTTAATACAGTGCCAAAGTATTCATTTTAAAGGGAGAATATTAAAAAAATTCTATTGTAGGTATTTTACGACGCTTTTTCTCTCCTTTCGCAGACATTTCACATTCCTCGGGGAAGGAATTTTTAGATACGCCCGTGATGAAAGTACTAAAAATATCATCAGGAAATATAAAAAAGCGTTTTAGATGATGTTTTCACATTGTCATTTTACTTGCTAAGAATCTGTATTGATTCAAACTGAAAAAACCAAAGGAGGAAGTTTCAAAGAAAATTACGGCACTAAAACTAAACTTTACAAGTTAATAAGCTGAGTCCAATCTATATATTTTTTTCTTTTAAATTTACGCAGCCAGAAAAGGTGGTTCCAATCCCAACTTCTCCCCTATTCCATAATATGCAAAAATTACATATTTGTTACTTTTTGCTTATATAGCGCACATATTTCCTAAGTTTTAGTTTCAACAATGTCTTTATTGACTCCATAGGACAACTACCCTCTTGTAACTTACCTTAGGAGAACTACCCTGTGTAAATAATTCATACAAGTACTTGTGCATTAAGCACAAAGTACTTCCTACTTAAATAGTACTTGAGATTTAAGCAAATTACTGGTCTTTTAGTACCATCTGGAGGGTTGTTCTAAGCACTATCTAAAATTGAGAGATAAATAAAACTGAAATTCATTTCAAAAACCGAGTAATCCACATAATAAATGGTTCTTCATTTATCTGAGCCTGATGTGTAGTTGTTTAAACGTCGGCATTCATCGATGAATGTCTGAAACACCTTTTGTTCTCTTTGAATTTAGTCAGCGTTGCCAGTCAGCTTTTTCAGTTGAATGCAAGGTTTAATGACGACAGGTTAGGTTAGTTTACGCTTGGGTAGATCGGGCAAGGTTAAGTTAGGTTTTTAATCCATTTCTAATATTTATATCTAAATTTAACCTAACCTATATTAGCCTAACCTAACCCAACTTTTACCATCATAGCTTGCGTAAGACAGAAAAAGCTGACACGCCAAGCTAATTGAATCCAAGCAGAAAAATAAGGAATTTCGGACATTTACGGTAGCATAGTCACTGAAAGTCATATCTTCAAAGGTGAACGATAAATAAAAGACAACAAATTACTTAGTGGTTTTGATGCAAAATTCATGGTTCTTCTTTCTCATTACAGAGTACAGAGCCTTTGATTTGGCATCGCCAAGGACTCAAACCTGGTTTCTCCCAACATATTTCTCCGTGAAGAAAGAACGGAACCTCATGTAGAGAAAAGACGGTCAACTGGTGCTGAAAACATCAATCCACAATTTTAATGTTTGAAACCTTGGCAGACTTGAGGGTAATCCTTAAGACAAACAAGCTACTGTCGTTTGTCACCGAAGAACTGCACAACTCCTTTCTTGACTTTGTTTCCTGCGGAGGTCGGCTGCAGCATATCACTTTCGTCCTCCAAAAACTGATACATTTCCTTGCCTGACAAGAGGCTGGATTTGTCATACTGAGAATCGCTAAAGCTTAGCCTTTTAGCCTCCTTGAACGACATGTTGGCAGCTTGTTCCTTCCAACTATCAGGAAAACTATATTGTTGAACATAGATGAGCTGTATGTTGAGAGAATACATTCTTTGCAGGTTTGAGAAGAAAGCAGAAAATCTTCCAGAAATTTAAACCATCCTGCTGCACCATTTAGAAGTGGGCTTACAAAAGATGCAGAATACTTCACGCGCTGCGGTTTTTTTATCCGTTTTTTTTTTTCTGGAAGTCCCTAACTGTAGGATAACTGCTAGCAAAGAAGCACTTTTCTTTAACTTGCAGCTTGTTTAACACAAATGCCAGGGGCTTCATCATAAACACAAAATGCTCCTTAAATTCAGTCTCGTTTACTTTAATCCTTGGCTTTTGAAGCACGTCACCTACTGCATTGAGCTTTCCCGCAGCCTGGTAATATAGCATTTGTCGCAATGCATTCTACTTAGAACGCAATTACGTTGTTAATGGCCGAATCAGATCTTCTCGTAAACTTCAGCAAGCCATTTTTATTTTTTGAGTTGTGGCTTACAAAATTCCACAAATTAGAGAATTCCAATGCCCCCAACAATTACTCAAAAACGGACAAAACAATCTTTCGTAAGCGGCATCAGCAAGTAGAGCTTTAGAATCAACTGAGGCAATTAATTTAAGCGTGTGACTGGCAAACACTTAAGGTGTTATGGCTTATCAACATAGTCAATGTCAATGCATGCATCCGCTTCATGAGTCATTTGAAATTTGGGATCCATCCCGACTTATCGTCCCTAGGATGTTGTAAGACGTTCCCCTTTAGGATAAACGATAATTTCTAAAATTTCATATTTATATTTCTCGCCCACTTCGAAATTGCTGCCGTTTAATTTTTCAGTTTTGAATTTACCGAGTTTATGTTGAGCAATCTTTTTTACATTTTATACACAGTTTAGCACCTAATACAATGTATTCGAGGCTATACTAAGTGATCTTCAGGTACTCTTAGGTACTTGTAGGCTTCATGTACCTAATTATTTTACATCAAGTATCAATTATTAGGTGTTCCACGAAAGTTGTACTTATATAAAACCCAGGTACTATAGCTGTGTACTCCAATTGTACTTGAAGAACCTCAGATCTTCCCCTCCCCCCATTTAACTTTATTTCCTTAAATTATGAATAACGGAACAGCAAAGTTATATATTTAGATGGGACTCATAAAACTATTTTTGAGATCTAATAGAACTGCAGGACCGATTAATAGATGGCGGGTAAATCACTAATACGCACTATGGAAAGGATATATTCGAGTTTTTTTGCGTTACTTGACAGTATTTCCTTCAGAGGAAAAACAAAAAGTTATGTTGTGCCTGGTATTTATGGAATGACAATCTAACGTTGTATTTTGAAAAAAAATATTGTTGGCCCTATTTCTTGCTTTGAAGCCTTTGTAATATGTACTTTCTTGTACCCGGATCTCGATCAAACTCTGGAACTCTATATGAAGCCCATCAGCACGAAAAGGTGCATGCTATGGCTCAGAATTGTTCGTTTTCTTCTCTAAAACCAATTTTTCAAGGATTTTCAGCTAGGACTTAGGTTGTAATATGCCGTATCACGATTCTCACAACATTATCAGTTTTCACCTCTCTCGATAAGAATTTCACGATACAAATGAGTTTACATATATTTTTACTCGGGCAAGGAAGGCACGTTGTGCCTATCAATTCATTAGACATTCAGTCCAGAACTGAGCTCCTTAGGGAATGAAACACATCCAGGGAAAAAAAAAGAGAGAAAAAAAATGTATATTTTACTTTCCGATGATTCCATGGACAGGTGACGAGGGTCGCCACTTCCAGTGATTTATCACTATTTCTTGTGATTTTCAAATTGCATTGACAAAAAAATCACTAAATCAGCACATAAATCATTAGATTATTGGAAAAAATAATTAGATCAACCGAGAAATCACAAACATCTAGTTATTTTTAGAAAAATTAAAAAGCTTTAGACCCCCACAAAGGCTCTTTGGCCTGTGAGAGTAGGAGACTGAACATTACATTAAATAATATCACAAAAATCAAACAGAAGGACAAGAAAAAAGGGGAGAAGGAGAAAAAAGAAAACAGAAAAACAACAACAAAACAATACCATATATGCTTATATTTAAGAAAAAAACAATCATCCGTTAAGATACTCTACCAAAATAAATAAAGGAGACGGATAAGAGTATATAATAGACTAAAAAAAATGAAATAATAATAACTAAATAAAAAAAACAAATGGTAAAATCATGACCATGATTTAGAAAGAGAAGGAGCACGGATCTCTGTTTATTTGTTTGCTTGTTCTTTGTTCGTAGGGGTGTTCGTATTGAATTAGTGATCCTAAAAGATTGGGAGAGGGGTCATTTGATCGGGAATCAAACGTTCTAGTGCCTTTTTTTTAGTGACCAAAAACATTAAGGGGAACCTTGCCTCCCTCCAACACCCTCTTTTCCCCCGAAGTCGTCAGATCAAAATTTTGAGATAACATTTTGTTCAACACAGTCGAAACATCTAATAACTGTATCTTTGAGGAGGACTTGACCCTTCACAGTCCCCAGGGGAAAGCCTGCAAGCTATGAGCTTTGCCCTTTGTTTATATATAGTAGTTTATTACATATATAGTTCATATTTGATGTAGTTTATTTCAAATATTTGAATGAGAGTGTTATTGAATGTAACAACTATTTACATTTTTAATTGTCATATTCAGTATAAACCGTCTCTTTTATGAGCCGTGCAAATTAATTCTTGACATATTTAAATTTTAATTATTTCTTTTTAACTCGTTTTCCCCAACTCACAAACTTTTTTCATTTATGCATTTATAACTAAGATCAATTTTATATCTATGTTATGTAAAGCCAAATCTACTTTGTACCCCTCTTACTTATTCATATTCATAGATTCTCCAAGAAAAAAATTATTCTATACCTTTTGGTCGATTTTGAAAATGAGTTTAAAGAATATATTTATTACTTAAGTTTAGGATGCCTTTTCAAAGATTATTCATCAATTCTAACATCATTTTTGTATTAAACAGAAGTGTTCTCGCAATTTCAAGAACTTAATAGATTAAAAGCATTTCAAAGTTGAAGGAACTTCTCAAGACTAAAAGCAACAGGGATATATCCTATTGCTACAACATTAAGAGGTTGGTTGTTATTATGATAGGAACACCTTAGCATCGTAGAATACAGGCTGTATCTATGGAGGATAAAAACTTAAGAGAATAAAACACATACCTCACCAGAAGACTGTGTTAGAAGTAAAAAGTAGCCTGTATACAACAGAAAACTGGGTATTTAGTTCATTCCAAGAGACTGTTTTTCTTTTTGACAAATACTAAAAATTCTTCTTCTTTTGCACAAGAAATTTGTCAAACAATAAGTGACAAATGTAACACAATCTAGTGATTCTACTCCCGAAACGAGTTTTCGGGTTTTAACCCTATCACTCTCCCCTCCAGCCCCAAATTGTTCGGTATTACAAATGAATCAGTTAAAATAAACATTTCTTTACTTGGTATACCCAACTTCAAATACATTCATCACAGTCCCCCCCCCAAAAAAAAAAACTACAGAAACTAAAGAAAGATATTATGATAAAAATAAAAATTATTTGTTGGCTAGAAGGCAGACATGCTGAAACATCGATTTAGCTTCAACTTTCTGGTTACAAGAGAAGTGGCTAAGTTTCAAGAGAGAATACTCGAAACTTTGCAGTAAAACGAGATGGTTTCTTTTTCCAATTCAACAAAAAAAACAATTTTTTTAACTGAAAGTAAGGAGTAACATTAAAACTTAAAACGAAAAGATCTATTCCGTATACGAAAGGGGCTATTCCCTGCTCAACACCCGGCTCTTTAATAAAGTTTGACTCTTTTTCAAATGCTTTATAAAACAATAAAAAACTTTAACGTAAAGAGCGGGGCGTTGAGCAGGGAACAGCCCCTTTCATATACGGAATAGTTTCTGTTCATTTTAAGTTTTAATGTTACTCCTTGCTTTCAGTTGAAAAAAACTTGTTTTTTATTTAATTTCTTATTGTTTTTTAAATAATGCTGGGAAAACCACCATCCCCTTCATGGAAATTCTCTCCCCCCGTGAAAATTCTTTTATGGAAAGATCCTCCTACGTAACCCGCTCCCCCCGACCCCCCCCCCCCCGAAAAAAAAATCCTACCTTGAAAAAGTCTGTACACTTACCAATAACCAATACTATATATAAACAAAGGGCAAAGTTCATAACTTGCAGCCCTTAACCTGAGGACTGTGGGAAATCAAGTCGTCCTCAAAGACATAGTTATTTGATGTTTCAACTATGCTGAACAAAATGGCTATCTCAAAATTTTGATTCGGTAACTTTGGGAAAAAATGAGCGTTGGAGGGAGCCTAGTTGCCCTCAAGTTTCTTGGTCACTTAAAAGGCCACTAAAACTTTCAATATCGGTTAGAATGAGCCCTCTCACGAAATTCTAGGACCACTGCGTTGATACGATTACCCCTGGAAAAAAAACCAGATCCGTGATCTTTCTTCTGGCAAAAAATACAAAATTCCGCATTTGTTCAGATAGAAGCTTGAAACCTCTACAATAGGGTTCTTTCTGATATGCTGAATCTGATGGTGTGATTTTCATCAGAATTCTAAGACTTTTAAGGGGTGTTCCCCCCTTTTTTCGAAAATAGGGCAAATTTTCTCAGGCTCGTAGCTTTTGATGGGTTGGACTAAACTTGATGAAACTTATATATTTAAAATCAGTATAAAATTCCTCTTTGTTTTGATGTATATATTTGTATCAAAATTCCGTTATTTAGTTTCGATTACTATTGAGCCGCATCGCTCCTTACTTACAGTTCATTACCACGAACTGTTTGACAAGAAGAAATTGAATAACGGAACACTAAACTTGTTAGTTATAAAAAGACCATGAAATCATCTCAATTCGGTTCATCAGTTACTTACTACCAGGAACTGAAGAACCTCTACCATTAGATATAAAGTTAAACACTTTTTTTTAGCAGAGAAATAATTTCTCTTTTTATATATACACACACACACATATATATATATATATATATATATATATATATATATATATATATATATATATATATATATATATATATATATATATATATATATATATATATATATATATATATATATATATATATATATATATATATATATATATATATATATATATATATATATATATATATATATATATATATATATATATATATATATATATATATATATATATATAGTATTTTTTTTAAGAAGAAAACGATGTTTTTAGTGTGATGGTTGCTTTTGTATATTTGGCATCATAATGTAGAAATTCAGTCTCAATGGTGTTACTGCAAGACAATGAGCTGCATCGATTTCAAGCCGAGAGCTGTGCCAAATTTAATTACTGTCACAGATAAAAAAGTTTTTTTCACAGAAATACGTAGTTAAAAAGTGAATTAAAATTTTCATAGCTTTCTCACTCAGTAATGAGTATTTATTTTTTAGAGAGACTCAAAATGAGCTTCTGATAAAGAGGAATTTAATTTAATTTGAGACTGCCCTGACAAGAAAAATCAAAGAGGCTTTCTGCTTCCTTTATGCTTAGTTTGTCCTCTTCGATGTTAGATACAAGTGAACCTATTATCCACATATTTCCATTTCTGGAATCTTTTTCCCTTGGGTAATATTTTCTTTCGAAAACTGTCTATCTTTCCTCATAATGTAAACACGTCCTTAAGTTGTCCTTGCAAAGATATGTCTAGTTCATTTAACAGAGATAAAATATCTGTCAGGTATGCGAGCTTGACTACCCACTCATCGTCGGACAAGAGTCCTTGAAATTTCTGATTATTCTGCTGCTGAAAAAATAATCGAATCTCATAACGCAAGACGAACAGTCGACTCAATATTTTGCCTCTCGATAGCCATTTTACCTCAGTGTGAAGAAGAAGGTGAGCGTAATGGAAACCCATTTCTTCGGAGAGCATTTGAAACATCCGAGAATTCAGAGCTTTATATCTCATTCCATTCACAATTTTTATAGCACTGGATAATACTTCATTTATTTCTGAGGATTTTTTTTTTTTATACCCGCTACCCGCGATGCATAATACAATGTGTAGACAAAATGTTTGGGTCCAAAACATTTTCTTACTTTTGCAACAATTCGTGAGCAGTGTCCAGTCATGTTTGTAGCACCTTTTGTACAAATGCCAATACATTTTTCTACTCAATTTCGGCCTTCAGGAAATAACTACCAAATGCTTTAAAAATGTCGAAGCTGGTCCCTTTCAAGTTCAGCGGGAAAAGAAATTCTTCTTGAAACTCAACCCTTAAAACGCAAAGGGTAAGTGCTTTGTTACTAACGTCTACAGATTTATCAAGTTGAATTGAATAAAATGGTGCATTTTTTTCCATTGTTACAACTTATAATTTGATTTTCAATATCTTCGGCCATTTTTTCAATTCTGCCCCTGAAAGTGTTAGCAGACATAGGAATTAACTTCAGTCTTTGGATAGCGTGTTTTCCCAAATCAGCTTCACAAGCTTGTAATATGCTATGTTTGATTAAGTCTTCTCCTATCGTATATGGCTTTTTATTCTGCAAAATTCGGGGTGCTAGGAAGTAGGAAGCCATTAATATGGATTTATCTTCAGCAACCCTATTTTTTAAAACCCATGTTTGCTTTTTCATTCCTTCATGCGCTCTTTGAAAATATTCAAGTTGTTTGTCAACTAAATCTGAGTGTTTTGATTGAAATTAAATCTTAGGTTTTGACAGTTTCAAGGACGTTAGATGAAGTTTCATGATAAATAACACAAAGAGGCCTTGGGCCCAGCTCACTACCAGCTTCTTGAATAGTTCTAAATTTCACGTAGTCTGAATCATGTTTTCTTTATATTTTACCATTTTCTTTTTCACCTCCTTTTTGAATGTTCTTTGTAATGTTGTCTGACGAGGACTGTGGATGCTCTGGGTAAGTCTAATTCACTCATCACCTCAATATTATTACTATTTTATTCACTTATTTAATCTTTACTTTTTCCGGACAAGTGCAAAATACTCACTTGCCTTTTTTCACTCATTACGGATCCTGGCCTTTTCTTACTCGATAGTTTTTCGGGAAATTCCATGAAATAAATTATTTTCAAATTGATAACTGTGCACTTCACATGTTTCAACTTTGAGAAGACTTGCTCACATAAGTATTAGTTTACTTTCAAGAAACTTATGTCAGGCCGCAGAAAATTAGGAACGTATCGGTCTCGTAGGAACTATACTTTACTCTAGACTGTTTTGAAAATATAAACAGAATGAAACTAAACAGAATGAAACTTTTTCACAGAAATTTGTTTGCCGAAATAGAAAGGCAAAATGAAATGCATTCAGTCATATATATGTATTGATTCAAGAATGTACAAGAGCTGAGCAACAGAAATCATTAGATGTGCTAACAAAACCCTTATGCCAATTTTTTGTTTAACCTTGTTCAGTCGTACTAAAGCTTTATAATATTCAACATAACTTCAAAATTTTTAATCCATGATAACTTTTCTTTTTTTATGTTCATTAAATAAAAAAAAATAGACAATGTTTAATAATGATCCCTTTTCTTCTTGGACGACCTACAAATTATCAGGGATCACCGATGGTCCATGGACCACAGGTTGGCGACCGCTGCTCTATATGGCATTCGTCAATGCCTAGCAAATCAATTATCATACAGCTTGGTGAAAAATTGAGAATAGATGAAAAGAATAATCCTGATACGCCAAGAGGCATGCACGTATGCAGAGGGGGGGGGGGGCTATACCGCTTTTTTTATTATTTGCCGCTGTCAGCAGGGGGAAATTCATTTCACGGATGAAACAAAATGCTCAGTTTTCATTAAGACTTAGCTGAAATGCTTGATTAAAACACTTACTTCAATGGCTCGAAGCATGGCTGATGCAAAACCGTCAGCGTCGTCTTTTGAACTAAAATTTAAGCCATACACTTGCTTATTATCCCGCCATTGATGGAATGTAGGCGTTGCTTGATTGTACTTTAATCCTTTGAGCAGGGCACAATTTATTACAACCTAAAAAAAGATGGAATAAGATCAAGCAAACATTTCAGTATGCGTGAAGGTAGCTACTAGTTTACTGTTTGGAGCAGGAAGTGGGGTCGACGTTATTCAGTCACTGGTATTAGATAAAATTCTACCTTCAGGTCGAAATCGGCGTCAGGCAACATTGATATAGTGGTTCAATTACAGTTACATCGGATTATATTACAGTTATTTCACGAGATAAACAAATTTAACAGAGGCGGAAAATTCAAAATTTCGCTTATTTTTTCTAGGAGTCAATCATTTACTTTTATAAATGTTTTCCTATTGGGGATTTTCTATAAAAGAGAGCTCTTTTCTGTTCAGGCATCTAAGATAATAAAAACCCATCTTGACATCAAGAGCTATAAAATTCATTCATTTGTTCTAGTGAGGGAGGGAGATATAACACATTAAGAAAAACAAAATAAAAAACAATCAGCCTTAGAGCCAACATACACATTGAAGTAAAAATAAGAGCAGTGACACAGGTTATTTAATACTGGGTAGTTTGGTAGTTTGGCAGTTTGTTTAATACAGTTAGGTTATAGCTCAATTTCACAAACATGTCACAAATACCTTTTGAACCGACAACCGAAATCTCATCGACAAAGTGAAGCAAAACTCAAGAACATCCTAACTGAGCCCCCCTTTAATTGAACTCAGTTAACTGTAAGAGAAGTGACACAGGTTGTTTAATGCTGGGCCTTACGGGTAGGTTATAGTTCAATTTCACAAAACATGTCACAAATGCATTTTGAACTGAGAACCGAAAGTTCATCGACAAGGTCAAGCGAAACTCAAGAACATACCAAATCTATGTGTATTTGTTATTTGCTTGTGTTGGCTAGAGGCATTGACCATTTATAGCCTGAGCCTTGAGTCCGGTTTATGAGCTCCCTCCATAATGAAAATAATAATACAGGCGAGTTTGATCCCCAAACAGTCATTTTGATGCCGCATCCTAGAAGCAAACTTTGAAAATAAATATCATTTATAAGGTTCATGCACAATTGGACCCTCGTTTAACTGAGCCCCCTGCAACAGAACTAACTTAACTAACCCTCGTCCAGATCACCCCAGTCTCTACGCCCGCTTAAAACACCCCCCCCCCCCTTTAACTGAATCCCCAGTCAACTCAACCCATTTAACTCAACCTCGTGTAACTCATTTCCCGTTTAACTAAACCGTCCTGCAATTCAACCCTCATTTAGCTCAATCCTCGGGCAACTCAACCCCAGTTTTACCAAACTATGTTAAACTCATCCCCCATTCGAATCAACCCCATTGAGTTCGATCTTCCTCAAATCGACAACATAACTAAAAAATGTAATTCGGCCCGTTTTGTCAGAAGTGACAAAAGTTGAATCGAATGAAATGGTATTTATCATCAGCTAATTCTTATGCAAGTATTTTTTTTTTTTTTTTGCTTGAATACAAAACTACTCCACCCCCTCGCTAAAAAACAACAATTTATCCTTCTGTCTTATATATTTGAAACTAGCGAAGCTTTGCATGCCCAGGGCTCGAACACACATGCATCTCATAGCTACACCAATAACTCCAACCTAGTACAGAAAAAACATGACCCATAGAAGCCGAAAGCTTAAAAACAATTGTAAAAAAAAACTCTGTCTCGTAAGAAGAACTTGCCGTTAGTGTTGATTATTTAGCGATTATTTAATTTAATCTTAACGATAAAAGTTTATTGCAGCAACAAAAATAGGGAATTTTTTAAAAAGAGCTGAAAACGGTAATAAGTCTCCCTTTTCCCTTTTTTATTCCTCCAGTACTAATAGGGCGGGTGTTAGAATATCTTAGAGATCTGTTAAGGTCATTTGAAAGCTAATACTCACAATTATGCACCATTAATAATTTCATTTAAGACAACACCATCATAAAATACCTTATGGCACCAAAATGTCATTTTAGTGTCATTTCTGGAGAGTAAAAGCTTGAAACCATAAAAGGTCAATAGAGATATCTCAATAATCGAAAACACTAAAATGCCCCTCTCCGATATTCCCCTTCCCAGTCCCATATGTAAATGGAAAATAAAAAAAAAAGTTTTGAAAAAATCTACCAAGTGAAAAAAGCTTTGAAAAAATCCACCAAGGGAAAAATAAGTAAATAAAAGAAGATACGTCTATGATTATTATTATTATTATTAATTAATTCAAAAAAACTTCCCACAAAACAAGTTTTTCAAGTGAAAGTAAAAGAACTCCATTAAACCAAAAACGAGCAAAAATAGAATCAAATAATCTACCAAGCGTATAACTACCACAAATCAGCATCAATAAATAAATGAAACCCAAAACGAACCGAAATTACAATAAATAACCGAGTCAAACTCAAAACGAGCAAAGTTAACATGATTAGGGTTCACAGCCCCTATGCCTTCTCAAGGCTAGATTGAACTTTACAAAAAAAAACACAAATGAATGTGCATCGTTTAACATGCACATGCTCATATTTATTCTTTAAAATCTGAAAAATTTTTGATTTATTAAAGTTATAGAAGTGAAAACATTTAAATTTTTCTTTAGTGAAATTTCGAGAACCCCTAATAGTGAAAATCAGTTCGAATTTTATTGAATGTGAACTATGCAAAAGGAAGTTTTTTCAAAAGATAAATATGACTAGACATATAAGAACACACAATGGTGAAAAATTATATGAATGTGTACTATGCAAAAAGCAGTTTTCTCGAAAAATAAATTTCACGAGACATATAAGAAAATACACTGGTGAAAAATTATACGAGTGCGTACTATCCAAAAACAAGTTACTATGAAAAAGAAGTTTCCTCAAAAGACAAATTTGACCAGACATATGAAAAAACACTGGTGAAAAATTATATATTAGTCTAAATCAAAACACATTATGTGCAAGAAGATTATCAACAAGACACATCAGCATTATCTCAGAAACGGCTTAAAGTATTAAGCTGAATCTATCGGGGCATGAGAAGGGACTAGACCAAAAAAGCATAATGTAATTGTAGTTACTGCTTACTACTAATACTACTATTGATATTACCAATACTACTCCTACTGTTCCCTCTACTATTACTTCTACTACTATTATGCCCACTATTATTGCTAATCCTGAGGGAAGGGTTGAACTGAATCGAAAACACACTATTTACATGTGAGTAATCAAACGGTTATCAAAGCAACATCCCAGCAACAGCTTAGGACATTAAACTGAAACTTCCAGGGGAACAAATATTACTACCACTTTTACTGCTACCTCTACTACTACTACTGCTATAATTGAACTAAATCAAAATAGTTTATGTGCATCCAGGTTGTCATGATATTCAGGCGGGATATCTTAGGAGTAGAAAAGGGCATAAAGTTTATTTTGCTTTGAAACTAAATCAAAAGGCACTATGGGCATGCTGGTAGTAAATGAGACATCTCAACAATTTCTCAAGAAAGACTGAGGGTACTAAGATGAAAGTTTCATAGCTACTACTATTATTACTTCTGCTCTTACAGTTGAACTAAATCAAACATATGGAACTGTATTCAGGTTGTTAAAATATGTAGCATAGACACAATGTTTAGGGAATAAGTTTTATTTTTCAGGAAAACTGGAGGTGTAAAACTAACTTAAACAATACTGTATGTGTCCAGATTTTCGAAAGGGCGTGTGTTATTAAAAATTGTTTAAAAATATCCTCCTATATTTTTATCCTCCTATATCCTCCTATATATGTATATATATAGTCGACCAAACTACGGATTTTTATAGAAAGATTAATTAAAAAATATTTTCCACAAAATAAGTTTTAAAAAGGAAAGTACATGGCTGCATTAAACCAGAAATTAGCAGAAATGAGATCAAATGATTTTTAAGCGTAAAACTACAACAAGTCACCATCAATTATTAAATGAAACCCAAAAACAGACATTACGATAGATAACCAAGTCAAACTCAAACGAGCAGAAACTAAGATGAGTAGGGCCGACGCTCCCATGCCAGAATTTTCTCCCAGTTTCCATGCCGATTATTTCCTGGTCTTCTGCTGAAGAACAGAAAATAACTTGCACTTTACTGAAAACAATCCTTATTTTGATCCGAATGTTTTTATTTCTCAAAATATCAATAGAAAAACATCACCACAACCAAGATTACCTAGAAAAAAGAAACAAATGAATGTGGATTGACAGTTTAACATCCATTGAAGTTAAAAAAGTGAAAATATTCTAAATGTATTTTGTTTTCAGTAGAGTGCAAATGATGTTCTGCTCTTCGGAAGGCAGGCGGTGTATCAACCCTATTCACCTTATTTTATGCTCGTTATGAGTTTTAATCGGTTATTTATTGTAATTTCTATTGGTTTCGGATTCCTTTTATTTATTGATGGTTATTTAGGGTAGTTTTACGCTCGGAAAAATATTTGCTTGGTTTCTGCTCATTTTTGGTTTAATGTAGCTCCCTAATTTTCTTTTAAAAAAACTTATTTTATGGAAAAAAAATTTTTTAATTAACATTCTATAAAAGAAGACTACAACATTTATATGGGCTTTGCTGCGACCAGATTAGCCTCACATTAAGGTTAGCAAAATATTTTGAAAAATAATCTTTAAAGTGATGACTTGGACTCTAAGAGTCCTTTGGGAAATTTCACATTGTCCACTTTGTAAGCCCTCAGAACTGTTACTGCAGAGCAGATGAAGGTCCACATATTATGTAAAAAAAATAATAATAATAAAAATGTATGGTGTAAAGTATATCATTGCTGGGCCTTTCGTTTTTCATGATACCATGAAGGGTGAAAGGTACTTCACTTTACTTAAAGATGAAATCTGGACAATCGCCAACACCTCGGCGAATATTGAAGACCCAATTTCTATACAATATGGTGCTCTTCTACATTTTCTTGTTGTTGTTCGTGAATGGTTGGATGAACATTTTCAAGGGAGATGATTAAAACGACATGGTCCTATTAAGTGACTGACTAGAACCCCTGATTTGCCACCCAGCGAATTTTTCTCTGTGGTTGGTTAAATGATCAAGTTTACTCTTAAATATCAAAGACATTTGAAGAACACAAAATCGTTGAAAAAACAAAATAGAGTTATGCGGAAAGCATTAAATTATGAGAATATCAGCGGATGTCTGGCCCCAAAGAACCTACCTTTGTGTGCGTACCCGGATACTAGCTTAACAAGTTAATCAAGAACTTTAACATTAAATTCCTCCGAAAGAACTTAATCAATTTATCTCGGCTAATGATGTGGTGTCAGTGACCGCCTCCTAGAAGTGCCTCCACATATTTATTTTTTGAGAGCTTTCTTGTCCCCGTTTTTCAAACCAACGAGACAAACACGTTATTGCAAAGCTAACTATGGTCCGCCTTACAGGAATCCAAGTAGAGTAGTAGGTTCCATTTCTACGGACCCTATGTACCAAACAGGTTTTTCTAGTAGTCCTATTCTACAGGGCATTACACCTTTGCCAAGAGGAACGAGTATGGATTGATTGGTGATTAGGATTTGAATAAAAGGAATATTTTTCGTCACAAATGATATTAGTAAGAGAAGTGAATTCAAAGAGAGTAGTTTTTACTGGATATTAGTGGAGAAAAAAAAATGAGTAGTGGTGCATTTACACTATTGGAGATTAATGATGGAACCGACAGCAGCAGCAGCAACGATATACGAGTACCGAATGTAGATGTGGAAATAACCACTGGCTGTAGACTATGTCTAGAATGGGACATTATACGTGATACGTGATACGTGATGTCATTAAGCAAATTTCAGCAGGAGGAGCAACTATGTTTTGCTGGAAAAATGAATATTCTCCATATAAATAAACTTCGGTCAGAATTAGATGTCCTATCGAAATATATTGATGAGAACAAAATGCATCAGTGAATATTATTATTGTAATTATGCTCAATAAAATTGTTTCTAAATCAACGATATTTTTCTTTCTTTCTACAATACACAAGTGTATATTTCTTAGAGTAGAAAACAAAAATTATGGTTAGTCTTAAGTTGGTTTTGAGAGAGTTAGGACTCTACAAAATGGATCGATTTGAAAAAGATCGAATCATGAGGAATCTAGTTCTTATGGAAAAACATTTAATTCTAGATGATGATTTTCTAGAGTTGTCTATTCAAAGGAAGATATTTTCTCGGGGAATGCTTGTTGATATAATGAAAACTGATTCTCCATCATTAGACTATTGTATGAAGCTTCTACGTCGTGGTCCAAATGCATTTACACAATTTATTGATATATTGATCACGAAACGGCAAAATGATATTGTGGATATGCTTTTAAACATTAGTTTTGAAATTTAGGACTTTTTTCATGAGAAAGATGATGCTCAAGGATGATTTGCTCCTCTCTCTCTCTCTATCTCAGACAATTTTTGTTGTTGCTAGCTCTGTTTCAATGTGGTAGTGAGAGTGTCAACATATAACAAAACGTTCAATACATGTCCTTTATGTATGTAATCACTGGACAGTTGGTCATCATCATGTGAGAATTGCACAATGATTGAGGAGTGTGATGAAAAATGTCGATTGTGCAACACGTTTAAATTGCATATAGGATATACTGTACAAATTAAAGGTTGTAGTTCATGTCTTGAAGAGGTGTCTGACTCTCATCCTAGCGGTTACCTATGCTCCAATTGTCATTATGATAAATGTAATCAGTGGGAGAGTACATATCCCAGTATGATTGGAAAGAATCCTAACCGTGATTTTAGCTTATTGCTACGAGATTGGTATCGTCGTGGTTTTAGATTGTTCTAGGAGGAGGACCCGGGTCAACGATTCAACTATTGGAACAACCAAAGAATATGGTTTCTACGTCATCGTTGTGAAGACACTGGGTGTTATGATTATAAGCCCACTGATTTTTATTTGGCAGTGACGGAATGTGATTCGACACTTGAGGACACTGTTTGTGAAATTGCTTCAAATAAGCAAATTGAAACATGTGAATTCTATAGAATGAATGAGAACAGTATCATTGACTATACAAGGAGATATGACAAGAGTGAAGTCACACTCTACTGTAGAAAATGTGACCCTGACATTGCACTACATCAGGATCAGTACACTGTGAATTCAGATAATCTACCCGCACTAGTTGTTATCGACAAATACCTACTAGTGGATGAAATCTAAAGAGTAGAAAAGTCGTTTTTATCATGTATATAATTTTTTTTTTTTATTAATAAACAAATTCAAAAAAAAAATTATAACAATTTATTCTTATGGCACTAAAAAAAAAATTAAATAAACCTTTAAGTATATTCTCCACTAGAAAGTCGTTCAATCGAGGTAGGTCAACGTAGATGTCGAGAAACTGCTTGTAGGTGTAGCCACGACATCTGAACATGAAAAAGAGTAGTGCATGAAAGCCACATGTCTTAGTTGCTAAATCCTGTACTCGTCGTTGATTTTGAATAATGGTTTTCCCCCTGCTTTCGATAAACTTGCTGATGTATGGTGCGTAGAATTTATACGATAGGCCAAGAGGGTCAAAAAATTCAATATTCTTCGCTGTTTGAAGGATGCATAGCCAATGACCGGTCTTCAAAGTCGACGGACTGCTATTAACAATGATTAGGAAGTTGATAACACGTGGAATGTTATCAATGAAGTCTGAAGGTATGCAATAGGACTTGTGCCTGGGCATATATGGATCCATACTAAATACTTTGATGATTTGGTTTGTGTTCATGGTGCTAGGTCTAGTAAAACACTACCGTCGGGCGTGATTTCCGAATAGCTTTCAAATCGACTCAGTGATATTAGCGTGATACTCTCGGTCAGAGCCTTGATAAATCCACACTCTAAACGTACATTCCCTTTTCGTACTATGGTCATATCCTGTGTGCCAGACAAATCCAAAACAATAACCCCATGATTTTTTGAAAACATTGAATCGGTTATTCCATTTTCAAATAGTTGAGAATCATGATCTAGGGATTCCATAGTCAACTCGTACAGAATTCTATAGGATTTTTTGTCAAATGATAGAGTGTACAGTGGAATACCATTCACTTTGCACACGAGGCTAGATAGACCGAAAAAATTAAAATCATGGGGGGATTCAGTCCAGGATCCAACTGCACTGCCACTCTTCACAAAGCCCAAAGACAATTTTTATGAGATTTCTCCATTGATATATGATGAATCGCTATAGCTACGAGAGCCGGTGGCAATGTGACATTGATTGCTGATCGTATGGGGAACAAAAAGTTTAATGTTGTTGCCATTGGCTCTTATCTTTTCCACTGCCAATTCAGCAGAGCTCATAACCTGTTGTTTTCGGACGTGGGGAATTGCCGATGTGATAAAAACATTTGCATCGGGTGCTGCAGGAAGTTTTTTCATCAAAATGAAATTTGATGGGGCCATCTGTAGCTTTATATCAATCTTTACATTGGGGGGTAGCCATTGGGATATATTGAATATCTCATGATTTAATTTTCCAACTAGATGATACTCCTGGGTAACTGCAGTAGTCAACTCACCGTCAGTATCAACACCTGTTCGATATTCATAGCCCAATGATTGTCCTCTCATCTCCTTGTACGCCTTTGGCGTCATCATCATAAATTGTATGTAGCTTGCATAGTTTGATAAATTATTGCTAGTGCTCACCAATGTTCCATTAATAAATACATTAATTTGTTTGAATAGGTTGTGTAGAATGCAGTTTTCATAGGAGAGACCATCGCCGGCATTTGGAGTTGTATTATCTGACTTTTTCTTCACCACAACATTTAAATCAATAAATGTTGACGACAGATCAATGAAATAGTCTTAATGGAAAATATTTGAAAGTGTATATTTTCCGAGAGGGGTTGTTGGGGGTGAAATTGTTCATAGTAACACATACTTGACACTGATATCAACATTTTCAGAATTGAATAGATTCAATGAGGAACTGATTGATGGATATGATTCCTTGTGGGGGAGATAAGTCATCTTAAGAAAAGAAATCCTTCTTTGATCTAACAATCTTTTTCTTATTCTTCTTCTGCTTATTGGTCTTCTTGGTTTTATTTCTCAAAGTCCTTGTTGATGTCCTTTGCTTCCTGCCTGGGTGGAGACTGATGAGTGAATGATGCGAATGCCTCCTTTTCAATCCCTCCCCATTTTGTCGAGATTTTAATTGTTCACCAACGGCTCTTGCTGAAGATCTAATATTTTCCTTAACACTCTCCTTGAAATTCTTGCCCGACCCCTAGTCCTGTAAAGTGGAGGCAGAAAAATTTGATGCAGCAGGTACAAGATATTTTCTGGCAAGGGGTAGTGCAGAACGAAATAGCCTAGCAAAGCAGCTACCAAGACCATAGCCAGACATTATAGTACGCCCCTTGTAGTAGTCCAATCCATTGCCTATTTGACGTGGACTCAAAGCACCGAGATAACAGTCAATATTGGGACAGACAAATGGAATTCTTCTATTGTTCATTTTAGGTTATTGTACCGTCGTCGTTGACAATGGGTCAAAAATAATATGTAATCACAGCCAAGCCTTTTGTTATTGCTAGAGGATCACCCAATTCACTTCTTAGTGTTAACTGACACAGTTCCAAATACTAAGTATTTACAGGAGCATACTGAAGATGCTTTATATTATAGTGATGAACAAGTTAATGAGATGTTTTTAGTTAAATAAAAACTATGATGGGGACAATTTAAACAAAAAAAATAGATGTCTAAACAAATTATTCATAGAGACATATTAAAGAGTCCGAGGAGGAACCAGATGGATAATAAGCAAAAATAACTTGATCCATCCCGTCAACGATGTCAGCATTTTCCCCATTGATCATATTCGGTTTAAAGCCAAGAACATCTCTCAGATTATCATCGAGAACAATAGTTATAGTGTCAATAGGTGAGGTAATTAGTATCTTATCTTGTTCCAATGAATAATTAAAATAGAATATACCATTTCTACAATATGAGATTTTTCTATTGATTGCATGACACAAATCACCTATATTATCATATTCAATGTATTTCAAACTTACATGAGGATAGTCACTATATTTAAGTGCTTCAATCCATTCATAGTTGACAAAGAGTGTCCAGTCGAATGGTATAACTTTTATATCATACACACGATCCCTTTTCAGGATGTCAAAGGTATTTTTGAGAATACATTCGACAAGAGCCACCTCGTCTGCACCATTAAATTTGATGGCAGGGGAGATTTTTGTCGAAAAATCACTTATTGTATTCAAGCCATTGTAGAGAGGATCGGAAACGTTGGACATTAATGTTACATAGAAATCATTAGGCATTTTCAATATTTTCAACACCGATCCAAGAATAAAAATCAGAGTTGTATCCTAGCCACAGAACAATTAACTGTTTCTTACCCCTGCGAGTACGTTTCTTTAATATCTTTTCAATTTGGTAGATTTCAATGGCATTTTTAACCTTTTTTAGTTCGTAGTCATTAAAGCCGCCGAGAATCTCATCATCTTTGGTATCACGCAGGCGATAAGTTATGGGTGTAGTGTCTGTGATTTTTGCCACTTTCAAAAGTTCAATGGACCACAACAATGTTCCATTTTCAAAAACATTTGTTGTTGTATTAATTCGAACAGAATCACCCACATTGAATTTATTTTTCTGCTTGACATTTGATTCATTGGAATATTGTTTAAGAAATGTGTCTATTATGTCACGATCCGCTTGATGAGGTTATGTCTTCGTTGAATTTGGTAATAATTGGTGAGGCTGTGGATTATTAATCCGAATGATTTTACCAAAACCTTAAGTAGTAGCCGGTATATTTTCCAGTGTAAAATACCCTTAAATTAATATCCAAATATCCCTTATCTCTCGTTCGGCCCATACGTCTGTTATAGGACTGTGACAGTGATTGAGCAGTGTACTATATTTCTCTAGTACTTTTGCAACATGAGGATTAATAAATTCACTACCGCGATCCGTTTGAATATCAATCCTTTTCGAGAATACTTTCAATGGCCTGAGCAACTTCAACACCTCTCTTTGATCGCAATGGAATTGCATATGCATAGCGACTAAAAACACTGATTGCAAGTAGAATGTACTTGTACGGTATATTGTGACGTCTTTGAAGCTCATCTAGAGTCATGAGATCTGCTTGCATTATATCCAATGGGTAAAAGGCTTTAGTTTTCCGATATTGATTGACACGAAGTCTATGATTTCTATGCAGAGTGTAACTTGGTTCATTTTGTAGATAGTCTTGTACACTTTTAGTGCGAACACCCGTGACTTTGGAAAGAGTGGTTGGGGAAATTAAACTCCTCACCACACTAATATTTTCATACAAACCTTTCAGAACTTAAGACATTTTGAACGTAAACAAGATGTGCAATGTCTACTGCCCTTTTGTATACGGTATATTGAGGAGAGTTAGGTCGTTGGATTGATACGTCTTCACTTTTGTCTAGGTATCAGCGGTGTAGTAGCATTATCCAACATAGATTTAAAATCTTCTTCTTCTTCAAGTTCATATTTTAATTTTGTCAATGTTGACGATGATGAGGCACGTTCATTTAATTTTTTTACAATTTGTCTATTGCCAATAAGAATTTTAGGGAGGTTTAATGTATTTAGAAAGTTGTATAGATGAGTGTAAAATTATAATAGTCCTTGAGTATTTGTAAAAATGTCATAGATTAAACCGAGTACATTATAACTGTTGCCCTTAATTATAATCATTTCACCATTGCTCTCAGCTTCAACTTGACAATTTTCCAGGAGAGAGATTAAGAGTTGTGTAAGTTTTTAACGCAATTTGATAGGCCATATATTTACAAATTTCAAAACAAACTAATAACATCACATTGTATTTAATTGTGTTCCAGCAGCAGCAGATTCTTGAGAAGATTATTATCTTTTTGGAGCAGCAGCAGCAGCGGTGGGCTTCGAGTGTTAGGGTTTGTCCACTCGGTGAAGGGTATCTTGAAGTAAAATCAGTTTTTTATCATCATCAATAGTTTCATTGTCGAGGAATTTACTCAGATTGTTCTCAAAGTGTTCCACAGGTGAGAGAGCGAGTTCTATTGGAGTCAATTTATATGGTTTTGTCATCTACAGAAAACAGTTTACAAGTCCTGCAATTATTGGCAGTAAAAGTGTGAAAAAACTACTGCCCGCCTGAAGAAGTCGTTTCCATTTAAAATTATTTCCTTTCTTTTTAGAGGCCCATGTACATACACTGGAACAATGTTGCTTTGCTTGCTGCTTAACAACTTTTAGTATCTGAACACTACCCTAGGTTAAACTTAAACAAATTTTAGATATTAGATTAATGAAATAGTCGTAGATGCCATGTTTGAGTATTGCCTTTCTAAGCTTAAGCTTTGAAGTGCTTATAACTGAAAACAAGTACCTATTTTCATGTGGTCATTTCAGTGACATGATATCGACTTATAGGTCTTTTTAGTGGTCACAGGCAGATATACTCTAATTCCCTTTTCGAAAATGTCTATGACTAGACGCAGATGCTCGGATGTATTTTTATTAAGATCCAATAGGCCATAACCGCTGGGTTCATTATTTGTCTGATTGTATGCCGGGAGCAGAAATTAGGAACTACTCGATAGATTGACTCATTAAGGGTTATTTAGGAACGAGAATCACGAGCAACTCTGTAGATGATATATTAGGTACAGTTCAATGCAAGTGTTCGCATACACTTGCTCTGATGAAAGAGATTATGTAGAACCAGAGTAACGAAAATCTGTTCATGATGAGAGCGAACAGTGAACAATTGCAGCATTTGCTGGGACCATTGTTCAATAGATTCAGCCAGATTGTCAATGATCAGCCTAGAGTTTGGTTCAATAATGTTGAAAACATCAAGTCCCTGTATGAACTGTATCTGCACCGATCCCATGGTGGTGGCAGCAATTGCTTTTATTTTATTGTATGACTCCTGCCAAATACTATAGCAATAGTAGATTTTTTTTGGCTTTTCCGCAAACACTTTATCATAATTTTTAATTATTTTAGTTAAGAGTGTTGTTTTGACCGACATTGAGGGCCCACACAGAAATGATCTGAATGGTGTTTTAAATTGATACAAGTTCCTTTCAATAGTTCACCCGGACAACTAACTATATAACCTAATTGTATAATGACTAAATAGTTTGTCGACTAATCTGTTCTTCAAGACCAAGATGAGTAAACAATCATATTTTTTCTTTTATTATATGCACATAAAAATGTAACAATACATTGAAAAAAAAATACACTTTCTAAAATTTATTTATATTAAAAAAATACAACATTTACATGGGTACACACAGAGAGAAAAAACACTTTTTTTTGTTTATTTATAGAGAAAAAAAACATTAAATTAGAGAGAGCACTTGAAACATTTACAAAAAAAAATCTGCTCTAAGTCCAAAAAAAGATAACTTTGGTGGCGGTGCGCCCCCCCCCCGCGCTGGCGGCGGCCGCCCCCCCCCCCCGGGCTGCGAGGCCCCCCTCCCCTCCCCCCAAAGGTTTTTGGAAATAGTTTACAGGACTTAATTTAAACCGAGACTTTCCCTATGGGCAATACATTCGACCCGGTCTGAAGTTAAATAGTGTCCAAGGGGGATAGTCACACCATCTTGACAACCGTAGACCTTGTCAGAAATGGTACTGCTGGCTATTTTTTCTACATTTACAGAAAAGTTCCTGTAGTTGTGTGAACGAATTGTCAACAATTTGGCTCGTGGAATACTATTTTCAACAATAAAATTCCTATAAATGTTCGAGTCAAAATTCTTATCCACATAGTACGTTGGAACTGCTTTGCTTTGTCTCTGTATCTGCACGTCGTATGTCTGTATAAAGCACACCTTCGGATCTAGACATCAACCACGGGAAATCAAGTCGTTCACGGGTTATGATTTTAAAAATAAAATCTGATTTGGTACCCAACGTTTTAATAGCTCAGGGTAAAGACCACAACTCCACTTGGTGTAGTTCATCCGGGAACTAATAATTTAACTGTGTGCCAAATCATCAATTAGATTTGAGGTTTTTACTTTTAGCAGTAGAGAATTCGTGTCACCGTAGCAGACCTCTACTTGCCCCTTTTCAGGCTAGTGTACCCTAGCCAAATTGTAGTATAATTCCAACTTCAGCTTTTTTTTGATATCCAAGATAGCACTACCTGCAGCAATATTTTTATTCAAGACAATGCGTCTTTTTTCCTATTCAAAAGTATCATGTCTGGGCCAATGATTGTGAAGGAAGTGTAATTTGGATCGGCAATAATTCAAACACATTCTTCAGGATTGGTCACAACGTCAAAACGATTCCTATTGTGAACATTTCACATATTTTGCCGAAAGCCGAATTCAAAATGAGTTTATAAATTTCTTTTTCGGCTTTCGTCTGTGCTGCAGAACGTTTGCTAACAAAAGTGTCAACAAATGTTTTCAAATAGGGTTTTTTACTAAACTCAAGTGCTCTTTGAACCTTTGTGACTTTGAAACCATTGTTTCACATCCATCTTAAGGCCATATAGTGTACAACTATGTTTTTTTTCGGCAAAAGGTCAGCAATCAGTTTTGTTTTGAAGGCGCCCAATACAATCCATCCACCTCAACTAAACACCTATGGTGAAGACTCAAAGAGTCTTTAGTCAAAGGTCTATTGATACATGGGAGAAAAAAATCCTTTACTGAATCGTGAAGCTTGACTGGTATCTCTCCATCAATTTCAAAAAACCATCCAACCGGTCCATTCTCCTCAACACTGTTAATGTTGGGGAAATGGGGAGCTTGAGGGTCATTGAGCCATTTATAGTCGCCGCACAGTAGTGCATAATGGGACATGGCCGAGGGGTAGAGAGAATTCATATCGAGGAAAACTGCATTCGATTTTGTCCCTGTCTTCTCTCCTGTTGGATCAGTTTCCAAGATACGGTTCCCGTGAAAAAAAAAACCCCCCTCATGGACCTCTTGACGAACAGATGCTTATCAATGTCGGTGATTAGCTCAGCTTTTTCCCCACTAATTTTCAGGATAAGGTCCATCACTACATGAGGTGAAGAAAAATAATAGCCCAAATCCAGATTAAATTCCTTATAGATTTTATCCAAATTTTTTTATGTAATGTCTAACAGGTTTAACATATAACTTGTCAAATACAGCCAGCAATTGTCATACCGGTATTTACATCTTCCCTCTGCCCAAACGTTTTTACCAATCCTGAATTCTTTGAGGGTGCAACTCCAATCTTGAAGACTTTCATAAAACGAGTCAATAGGAGGACTAGATTCATCAGTAAGTCTCGACATGGAACAATAATGGTCATAAGGATATGTGCCCTTGACCGTTAACAAATCATATAAATCATTTGGAAATTGTTACTTGAGAAGGGGGAAAGCACTGTTGCCGTCATCGTTTTTCTGCACTTGACGCTCAATGATTTAGGGAAAAAACTGTAGGAATCTAAAAAGCGAATTTTATTCGTATACTCAACGCCGGCTTCAACAAATTTCCACATAAATTCCAAAACAAGCAACTTTTCCAATGGTTTAGGTATGATTTTATACGTAAAGCTGTTTATCACCCACGCATCATCATCTATTGTTCCATTTCTTTGAAGATGTGCCAATGCAGGTAGCACATACTTTAGATCGTAGTTAGAGTTATGTATAAAAACCGGTAGAAAAAGTTGTTGTTTAATTTTTAAATTACATGATTTGCGAGCCCACCCTCGAAAGTTACTTTTTCCCGTTGAATTGGGGTCAATAAAGTGTTCTTGATCCTGAAAGGCGTCTTTTGGGGCAAGGGCACCCTTACATACCCAGCACATTGTCCCTTGTTCCAGCGCCAGTTGCTCTTTATCCGACAATGTCATTGGATAATTGATATGACATAATCGTGAAATTGCCTTGTTTGCCGTTTTTATTACAGAAACCAATACCTTTTCCATACTTCCCTCCTCGCCCATAGTCAAAAAAAATTCCGATTGCATTATATTGTTGAAGTTGGGACGAGCGTGTGCGTAGGAACACGCAACTAGTTTGTGTTCCTTGACTATATTTGGCCTTGATGGGTCCGATACCTCAACCAAATTTTGAAAATTTTTAAATTGTAAAGTGTCTTTGCCTTCTGCCGGCATTTCAATTCTTTGATTTCCATGAATTTTGCAATGTTCCATGTGATCTGAGAATGTTTGCTCAGATGTAACTGGGGAAAGGCACATCGGGAAATAGAAACATTTACCTTTCTGAACGCCTTGAGATAAGAGTCGACTTATCGCCGTTACGGGAAAAAATAACAATAAAAATTTACATCTTTGGGAGGTGCGTAAATACTCCATACCCTATTTATAACATTTTCCACCATCGGTGTCCTCACTGAATACAAAACTCCTTTTTTATTCGGTTTTTTTCCCCCATCTACAAATTCAGTGTCATACTGGAGAACAACCACCCCCACCCCAAGATTTTTATTTGCTTTGTCGAATATGCTTATTTCTTTAAATGACACCCGATACTTTACCTCTAAAAAATCAAAATTTACCTTAGGGAAATTTTTTCCACCGTTGCGAGCAAGTCTGTCGAGATTTTCATTGATGATTCATCTTTTTAATATCTAATAGGCTGCTGCTAAAAACGCATATTTAAAACATTGCAGTCCCGTGTCAAATTTGAAACCCTGAACTCCTTTGGTAGCCGACAAATCTGGGGTGCATTTTATTTTGTTACCCCACCCCCCTCTTAAAATAAAGTTTTTTTTAAATCTACTGAGATTCAGATAAATGCGTTCAATGTATAAAATTGTGGGACCACTTCCCCTCTCGCTAAACGTGTCCAAAGTTGAAATTAGCTTATTCACCCAGTTGAAAAAGTTGTCTTCAAATTCGTTTAGACCTGGGTAAAAAGTCTGGTTGCCTGTTGAAAAATGAAAATAAAAAATATCCCCGGATGTGCCCTTTTGTAAGTAAACTTTTTGATTCACCGATGCTTTAATTCCCCCCTGGCTTCCCCAATTCTGAATCTTAATCTCAATTTTTGCTTGAGTTCTGTCGATAGAGCTATGGATAACTTTCACGGGATCATTTAAAATAATGCTCGCGTTTTTGTCGGGAAGGCGAAAATCTATCCTTTAGGTTTGTAAATGATCCAGAGTAGACTATAACAAATAAAAGTTACACAATACCGGAGACATAGCACTATTTTCATATCCTGACCCTGTTTGTTCAGGTCTCAACGCAAAAATAGTAAAGATATTATTAAAAGTATCCCCTGAAAAAGGAGGTCAAACAATGTTCATAAGACTGTACATTTTTTCGGTTGTAAATTAGAAAGCCAGGGGTATATCAAATAATGTACCATCACTAGCATCTAGCGAGAGGGGGCACCTACCCATGATGCTTTGGAGTCCTGGGCCAAGGAAGGCAGAAGTTTTCACAGCTTCCCCCTGAAACTAGAAAATGAATGGATTAAGTTTTTTTTTTTGTCGAAAGTTTTATCACAATTATAACACACTTTTCTTTTTTTCTTTTTTAACAAACAATTTTTTTTTTAAATAAAAATTTACCCCCCCCCAACCCCTCCCGGGGAGGACCCTTGGGTACCGGGAGCTTCCTTTGAGGGAGGAAAATCATTACCATTTCGTGTTGAGATGTCAGACCTCACAACCCTGTTTAAATGGAGCAGCCTTAAATTCTTTCTCTAATGTACCTTTTGACGTCAATAAGGGCTTGAATTGATTTCGTTTAGAATAATGTATAGTCGTATCAGTGTGAATTACATAATTGGAGATTATTAAAAAAAGACATTCTTATCGCACAAAGACATCCTGTTACATGAAACCCTACTTAAAATTCAAAGCGGATTAAGTAGCGATGGGAATAATTGGATTGCACCGGATATGCGCGTCAGCTAAGTAAAAAATATACAATAGTTTGAGAATGATTTGTCAACTGTGAAACAGTGAAATGTTTGTTTTTAATATAGTTAGTTTTTGTTTAAAAGGAATATTGGATTTTGTGCATAATAATTTGTATTTGTTAGAAGTTACAAAGTAAGTTTTTTTTTTTTTTTCTTTTTTTGTTTTTTTGTTTATATTTATTGAAATACGTGATAAGCTATTTCAACGTTATAAGTATTCCTTTATATACCGCTAATGTGGTTAATGAAAGAAAATAAAATAGGATTACTATTTTAGAAACAAATTTTAAGTTTGACTCATCAAAAGCTATGCGCCTGAGAAAATTTTGTCTTATTTTTGAAAGAAAAGAAGGAAAAAAAAATATATATACACTTAAAAGTTCTGGCTGCACATCAGAAGTCCCTGGTATGGCGTGAAGAGGAGTGTTCCCACCATCTTGATCGGATGAGGCTGACTCGAATTTCTTGCTAGGTTGCATAGAGAGTCCTGGCCGGTCCGATGAACTAGCAAATCTGATTACTGTTGCCCTTGCAACTTGCATTGATGCAGTATCGATGTCGCTAGCTTGTATAGCGGAGTTCTCCATCCTTGTGGCCCACTGTCTTTTCGGTTTTTGACCGGACTGCATTGGGACTGACACTGACCGGGTGGCTTCGTCATCTCACGCTTTCTTTGATGGAGAAGGGGTACATTCTTCGCAATTTGCAATAGCCATAGCTCTCTTTTCAGCTGGGGCAGCAGCAAATTCTTCATAATTTGTCGTAAAAAGAAGAAAATAAATAAGCATCAAAATAATTTCCCCCTCTTTTTTTACAGAAAGAAAGTTATTCGGCACAAAGAACCCCTCTCTAACCACACGGAATCGAGGAACAGAGTCTCTCTCAAACTCCAGAAAGCTCTTTTAAAAGATACAAGAATTACTTACTTAACACAAAAATATCATTTTTAACGTATAACAATTAAAGAAAAACTGCGTTATAATTTATTCATAGTCATTTTTCAATTAATATATATTTTTAAGAGCCTCTCGTACATACGAATACCCTTTTAATAAACCTCCAAAATTTGAAATAAAAAAAAAAAAATTACAAAATCTAATTAGCTAGCTAAATTCTTACTTATTCAGAATATAAACGGAGGGCATTGGGCCTTAAATTCAGTATTATCCAAACAAAAAAATTTGGTAATTATATATTTTTTTTATGTGCAAAGCTTTTAAAACTTATATACCAAAATTACGAAATAATTAAAATCACATAAAAAGGATTAAAGTGACTCTTGGACATAGCCTAAACTAAAAAATTATTAAGTATATAAAGGGTTCATTCAGAATATTAACGGAGGGCATTGAGCTTTCAATTCCATAGTATCAAAACACAAAAAGTTGATAATTATATATTTTTTTTATATGCAAAGCTTTTAAAACTTATATACCTAAATTACGAAATACTTAAAATCACAGAAAAAGGAAGAAAATGACTCCTGGACATAGCCTAAACTAAAAAATTATTAAGTATATAAAGGGTTCACCCTCTAGCCTATATCTCACCCTATACTTAGCTATCTCAATTCTTACGTATTAAAAAAATTAACAGAGGGGCATAGGATCTTCAATTCCAGAGTATCGAAACACAAAAAAAGTCGACACTTAATTGGAAAGCTTTTAAAAGTTATAGAGATAAATTACGAAATAATTAAAATCACGGAAAAAAAGGAAGACCAACCTTTGTGATTTGAACGAAATTTAAACTTAAGTGTAAAGAGCCAGACATATAGGAGGGACGAATCCTTTCATATCTGTTAAAACTAATATTCAAATTCAATTTTAATTTTTCACATACAATGAACCAAAATCAAAAGTGAACATGCCTCTCTTTTTTGAATATTTACTAAAATTGAAATACATGGATCATTTAATATTTAATGATGAAGGAAGCTTTTTAAAAGAGGTAACTACACAGTGTAAGGAAATAATTTCTTCCTTAACTTAATGACGGGACAATTTCTTTTTATTATAATAATGAGAAAATTTTACTCACCAGAAATTGCTTAGAATTATCCATTTCTATGTAAATGTTCACAAAAAATTTCAGTAGTGTTAAGTTGAATGAACTATTCAAAACTGTTGAAGAAAGTAATTTGAAACATGAATATATACAAAAAATAATTGCATAACAGCAAAACAAGACATGCTGGTTTTGGTTTATCACTAAAAAAAGACATGTATATGCCTTGAACTAGAAATTACGTAAATCTCTTGGCAAAGATGTAATGACCTGTAGAATAGAATACCTACCAGAAAAACATGTTTGGTACATAGGGCCTGTAGAAATGGAACCTACTACTCTACTAATGCATAGAAAACAGTATAAGTGCATATTAACAGTAGCGAAAAGTCAAATACTCTCCATTAAAGGTTTTTGACACCTATAAGTCCAGACCTCTCTTCGTGACTCCGCCTTTGCGCACGCACAATGACAAATGTGATGTGATCGAATGCAAAGTAGTAAATGAAACTATTGCTGAGACGCAAAGATATTTTCCCTTTCTGAGCGCTTTAGTCAGTATCACTTCTGAAGAAACGTTTCGCTACTGTTCATATATACTTATACTGTGGTATAAGAAAGAAGAGTTTAAAAAGTAGCTTTGTTTAGTACAGGACCAACACCTGGAGCCGACTTCGAATGGAGTTACATCATTGGCTCATTGTTTTAAGCAAGGGTTCAACAGACGAAGAATACCTAATGGCGAAAGTACTTAAAGGACTAGCGGCACATCCTTTTCCCCAGAAAGGCAAGTCCATAGTGTAAAGTATGGGCAGCCTATATTCCAGGGTAATCAAGACATCTTACCACCTCAAGTATTTTCTTGAGTATATTTGTACTACATTAAAAAAAGGGTACTAACACTGCCTTTTTTACACCCTTTTAGCATTGATTGATCAGAAAACAATTCCCATTCTCAACTTAAAGCGCATTGCCATATACCTTACCATGGGAGACCCTTTTTTACCTCAACAGTCTAGCCAGGTAGACCGATGACTTCATTACACAAGATGCAACTGTAAAAACAAAATCAGCACGTATTTCCAAATTGAAACCACTTTAACAAGCTCTAAAAAAAAGTCCCATCAAAAAGCGGTCCTATCGAAAAACACATTGACGTAATTATTTTCCCTAAGAAATGTACTGATGACGCCATTTCGCTTTACATGAGAAGAACGGGAATAATCATTTTTATACTACCACCTTAAAATAGTCGTTGTTTCAATAGAAAAATTTTGAAATAAAAAGTTTCTTCATCTGGAATTATGGAAAACCAATGTGGTTTCGGAACTATTTAAATATTCATCATGAATAGTTTAATCATCACCAATTAATTCAACCTTCCTTTCTTCGCTCTCACTTCCTCCTAGTACAGGAATAAGGGAAGAAAATTACGAATGAACCTCAACACTCCAATTGACCAATTTCAAAGAAAAAAGAAGTGAATTCTGGAACCTAAGAGAACTTGGGAAACCAGATCTCTAAGCAATATCCTTAAACAAAAGAAAATCTTGGAGACATTTCTTATTAGGGACCCATGCAGAGTTTTACAGAAGAGAAAAGACCTGTTTATTTGGCACAAATTTACGGAATCAAAAAGAAGACTCTTAATGAAACTACAAATTCTTTAAAATAACACTGACCAGACGCCGTTTATGACATAAATGTTAAGGGTAAAATTAAGATGATTTTCTGAAAACGACACTAGAGAAGACAATAAAAAAGTCACAGGATTAAAAACCCATTTCCCCTAAATTTGGAACCAAAATTAGAGGTGAACCAAAAATATACATTTTTAGCGACAGTCAGGGCCTAGACGGGACGAGTAAGTTCTCCCACGAGAGTCCAGCTTGTCTCACTTGGCATCCCAGCACAAAAGCCTATTATATTCCTATAGATTGGCGTACAGCAAATTTCGAGCAATATTGTAGATTGCACTGGGGGAGTTGTATCAAGCATCAGTTGGGATTAGGAGTCAGGATTGGGAGAGAAAAAAATTAACACGAAGACAAAAAATAAATTTGAAGAAATAAATATCAAGAATGATGTTTTTTAAAGCCAGCGAAAATACTGGAGGAATAGAGCAAATACCTTTTACAAACAGATTATCTAGCCATTCGCTAGTATCAGACGAGAGCTTTGGATTTTATTAATCATGGATATTGGTGAGTAGCTCGCTAATGGAATTTGATTTTTTTTTTTTTTTTTTTTTTTTTTTTTTTTTTTTTTTTGCTTTTAGAATTTTTAATTCTACTCATTTTGGATTTTATTTGTCGGTCATTTCCATTGGTTAACCAACTAAACATATAAATTAATATAGATAGATTTTAGATAGATAGATAGATAGATTTATTTATTTTCGATATATCAGTAAAATAAATCATAAAATATACATGCACACACACACAAACACTCAAAAAAAAAAAAAAAAAATTATCTAAGCACAATCCGCGAATGACCGAATCTTTCGTATCATTGATTGACCAGGTGGTTTGGCCAAAATTTGCCCGCGGTCAGTCGATACAATAAATTTACCGAAGCAATCTCTTGCCGCATTTAAAATTTCACGACGCTTTTTTGTTAGCGATTCTGACAAAAATATTCCACTTTTTGCTAGTTTAATCTTTGCTTTGAAAACAATTCGAGCTAATTCCACATTTATGAAGCGTATTAGCACTGGAGACACTTTAGATTGATCGTTTGAGTCATTCAAACTAAATCGATAAACATTTACAATATTATTGACTTCAAAACCAGGGACCAGGATCTTGTCTTTAATGATAACCGATACTTCTTTCTTTAGATCATTTTCAGGCCTCTGCCTTACTCCATTCATCACTAAGAAATCCAACATCTTTTCTTGTTCAAAATCATCCACTTTCGATTCCAATGACAAAATCCTACTTTCCAAGCTTTTAACCATTGCAAATAGTCCTTTGAGTGATTTTTCTATTTCTTGGAATTTTGGGTTGTAATCAATGGGATAGCATCATGAATTTTTTTTTTTTTTTTTTTTTTTTTTACTATAATATAAATTGCTTGATTTTAACTTTACGGGAAATCTAAGCAGTAAGATTCACTTGTGTCCGAGTTAATTCATCCTGGGTAAAAGCTATTTTTTGCAGGATTAGGCTAGGTGCCAGTGAGTATTCTGCAATAACGCTCGCTGGGTTTAATGCTAGATAAGTAGGTGATGACGATTTATAAATGTCTGGAAACGAATCTAATTCGGTAAATGCTTTACCAAGATCTTTTTCCGTTCTTTTGCGAGCACTAGGGTTATCCAAAAGTAATTTCAAATTAGACTCTGCCACTTGGTGCTCAGAATGATCGCCGTAGCAAAAAACTGTATATCTCCATAATCCTTTAGCACCAGTTTTTGACTGCAAAACAATTGCCGGACAAGGGGAGTAATTTTTAAAACTAGCGAGAACAATATCAAAAGGCTTGAATTTTGACATGAGCGTAGTACTTTCGAAGTTTGCTTGACTTGACAACTGTATATCTCCATAATCCTTTCGCACCACTTTTTGACTGCAAAACAATTTGTCAAAAGGCTTGAATTTTGACATGAGCGTAACACTTTCGAAGTTTGCTTGACAACGACAGAACAAAAACTTGTTCTGTCGTGAATACATCTAAAAACGATTAAAAATTAGATTGAATATGCAAATGAAGCTTAAAACAAACAAAAATCACTACAAACAGCGTTTGGCTACTACCCCCTTCCCTAGCTGTAAAAGTTTAAAGCCTATATAGCCTTATTGGCGCTTTAGTGAAAACAAATTATGTTACAAATATTTTCTTTTGTACTTATTACACAATGAAAATAGAAAATAAAAATTACAGGGAATAAAATCTTGAACTGATGAACTTTCAGCAATTAATATCATTATATATCAAATATTCAGTTTAATTTTATAAGTTCTTTCCAAGAATATTCAAGATAAATACTGTTTTCAGAAAAGCGCCAGTGAGGCAGATGGCTTTAGACTTTTACAGTTAGGGAAAGGGGCAGTAGCCAAACTCTTGTTTGTAGTGATTTTTGTTCGTTTTAAGTTGGATTTGGACATTCAATTGAATTTTTACTCATTTCAAGATTTATTTATCCATGTACAGTAGCACATGTTGTATGTTTGTTAGCTATGATTGTTTATTTAATTTCTTTTCGTTTTTGGGGTTTCATTTACTCTTTAGTAATAATGTATGCTTGTTTTGAGTTTGAATTATTAAATGTTTTTATTTCTGCTGATCTTAAATTTAATATAGCATTGCTTTTTCTTTGAAAAACTTCTTTTCGGGAAGTTTTTTTTTAAATTAATTTCTGTTCGTTTTTTATTGCCTAAGTTTCAAATTTTTCAACATTCCCCAATTCAAAATCGTTTTCTTTTTCAAGATCTAAGTATCATCGATGTATCAAAACGAGTATCAAAGTAACAATATCGATGTGACAAAGCATCAAAGTAACGATAAGCAACTTGCATAACTTACAGTCCTTTCCCCATAAATCAAAGTTGCCCGTAAATCAGTAAATCACAGTATCAAAGTAAACAAAGTATATAGTAACAACAAGTAACTTGCATAACTTACCACCCTTGCCCCGAGTGTTACGGTGAGGGGGGTTTTAACCCAGGAAACATAGTGTTTTGGCCTTTGGACTATATTGAACGAAATGACCATCTTAAAATTTTGACCTGACACGTTTGGGAAAAAGGGGTGACTGGGGAGAGGGGGGAGGGGCTGGTTACCCTCCGATTACCCTTGACTTTTAAAAAGGGATCTAGAAGTTTTGATTTAAAACCGACTGAGCCTTTTCCGTATTCTATACGGTAAATACTGAGCAGTTCACAAGACATAAATGTCCTACGAATGAAGTGAACTTAACACTCGATGTCTTTTTTCCATGGTCTTTCCGAATATAATACCCGTTTAAATCGCAAATTCAATTTTAAGCTCTTTACGGACCCTCAAAGGTGATGCATTTATCTCTTATGTTTGATGCGGCTTATATACATCTGTTAGCATCAATCTTGTTAAAAACGGCTTACCCGTAAATTGAATTGACGTTGACAAAATCGAGAATCAATAAACGCATAAGAAATATATAATATAGGCTATGTATTTGAGTAAGGTTAGAAAGGTTGAGTTAGATAAAAATTGAATTTGCGACAAAAACGATTACTATATTCGAAAAGAGCATAAAAAAAGCCTTGAGGCGTATGTTCACTTTATTCGTAGGTCAGGTTATGTGAACAGCTTAACAATTACCGTCTATACCAACACCCCCTTCCATGATCCGTTTATAGATGTTTCCTAGAAATCGCTTACATAGTTTTTTTTCTCTTAAAACTGCCATATTGACACATCTGACCATAAAAGCGATCTAAATAGGTCACAACTTTAAGGAATAATTTGTGTTTTTCCCAGGGTGGTTGTATCAAACCTATGATGACGCCATGACATCAAGAACAGGCTCAGATTGTCGACGGTTAGAAAGCAAGTGACAATGAGAATCCAAATATACAAGCCTGGCAAGTAGCCCCGCCGGGTCCAGCGGCAAAGCAGCCGGGTACTATATATATATATATATATATATATATATATATATATATATATATATATATATATATATATATATATATATATATATATATATATAATATAACAGTGCAAACTAAGTTCCATTGTGGAAAATATGAATTTCATCAACCTAGTTGATAGACAATAATACAAGTTATTATGTTTCGTAGCTCAAGGATATTCTTACCTATCAATACAGAATAGCTTCATTAACAAAAAGACATAGAAATCTGTAAGAGTAATTAATTACAGCGAATGCCTGCAGCTATTAGAGCTCAAAGAGATGTGGTACCTCGTGATCGTGGAGTTTCCTTCCAACAACTCTAAACGTGTTATTGATTGTATGGTGGTAGACATGCACTTTTGACAGTCCTGATGAACTTCCACTAGGGATCCACTTCTTATTAGCGTCATCATAGACCATTACAGCCGCTCTGGCGGGGGCCAAACTAACTTCGCTAAAAAAAAAAAAAAAAAAAAGAATTGCCAGTTGACACAAATAGGGTAATACAGCAACGTTATTTTAGGAGGAACAATTGGTAAAACAGAAAGCGCTAAAACTTTGGGGGCATAGCCATGTAAGCCCATATTTTGAAGAGTCAATTTTGTTTCAAGAAGCACAACAGGTCAAAATTCTATGAAATGCTTTTTCATCCAGAGAATACAGCTTATTATTAGATGTTGAGTTATGGTTCGAAAACGTCGTGGCCATCCCAAATTAGGTCATTACTAGAAAGAGTGGGAATGCCTTACCTATAGAATGATGGTCTTGGTTCCCGTGATCTACCAACAAATTTAGAAAGCCAGGTACGATTTATTTTAGAGGGTCAAGAAATTCAGCATTGACAAGGGCTGGTTTTAAATTCTACTATATTGAATCATTGTAATCAGGCTAAACGTAGTTTTGGAGAGGAAATATATTTTAAATTTAATTTACCGGCTATGATTTTATGTCGATGAATTCAGTTTTGGGCGAAGTGCCTTCCAATCCAGAGCAGGCAAAAGATGTTCGACAGGGGGATAGTTGATCCTGAAGGTCGGTATGTGTGTCCTCTTTGTAGATATGAGGACGAAGATTCAGGCCATTTTCTCCGAAAGTGCCCGGTGCTCTCTGATTTAAGGGAAAAATAATTACATGGGATTGTTTTGCTGCTTCCTGGTATTTACAAAGCAGTAATCCAACCACAATACTTCATATTTGTGCGTACATAGAGAAGGGATTAGAGAAAGGAAGGAAAAGTTTCTAATATTAATCATTATTTATTATATGAAACTACTTTGATTTTCTCAATAAATTACCATTAGGTATTTTTTGCAATGTATCATGTTTCTGTGTGTTTCCTAAGTTGTTCTGTTGTGATTTCTTCATTTTTCATAAATTGTTGTGTGTATATGGCTCTTGGGCTTTGGAAATACACGATCTATCTATCTATATCTATATACAAATTTTGAGCATATATTTTTTATCTTCAGTACTATTATGTTGTGTAGGCTAGAAAACGAAAGGACTTTTTGAAAATGAGTTAGAAAGTAGCATAATATTTACATAATATTCCCCGTAGTAGAATAATATTTGTAGGCATGAATATATAATGAGTCGGAGGTAATAGGCTTGTCTGTGCGATTGTCTGTAATAGGCTGTCGGTAATAGGCTTGTCTGTGCGATTGTCGATTGTGGAGGATATTGTCTGTGCAAGATTTCGACTCTTGTTGATAGACGAGCATCGCCAAGTGCTGAAAACTATGTTGTGACCAAGATGTGCCCAGGATTGCACAAAGCCTCCATTCATGGAGGTCCCAGGGACTTCTTGCTGTCCGGTTCTAAGCCGGCTTAAGCACTTTGGTGTAGGGTTGAGAAGACATGTGATCTCCGTCCTGCACTGGTATGCGGGATCATTACTTTTCCTGAAGCAAAAATAATGTCAGTCATTTAAAAAAGATGGAAATTGGAACTTGGAATGCTATGACGTAAAGATATTGCCACCGTATCGACATTTTGACGGACGAATTCAGACGATTAAAACTGGACTTATTAGGAGTTTCAGAAACTCGTATCCCAGGGGGTAGGAAGGCTGAAACTAGGTGATATAAAGTTTGTTTACTCAGGCAAGAAGGATGGGGAACATAGACAGGGAGTAGGGATCATGATGAATAAGGAAGCTGCTAAGTCTTGTTTAGGCTGGGAAGGTATTAATAATAGAATACTAATTTTTCATTTTATGACTAAAAAGTTCAGGGTATCAGTTATAGCAGTATATGCCCCTTTAGAACCGACTGACGGAGATACTAGTGACTCAGAGGAATTTTACATACAGTTACAGGAGCAAATAGACAGGGTCCCAGGTTGAAATATGATGTTTTTATTAGAAGATTTTAACAACCAGGTCAGTAGAAATAGGGATAGATAGTATTCTAGCCAAGGTAAATTTGGTGTAGGAAAAGAAAACAGTAATGGCTACAAACTGCTTCAATTCTGTAGGTATAACAATCTAGTTATAACCAACACAGTATTTGGTCATAAAATTGCTAGTAAGTTAACATGGTTTTCACGTTATGGTTTGACAGAAAACATTTCTGATTATTTTGAAGTAAACCGAAGACTGGCAGGATCATTACAGGATGCTAGGGTATATAGTAGTGCTGTTATTGATGTTAAAAGCAAAGATCACCATCTGGTAGTGTCAAGGGTTAATTTAAAGCTCAAATTTCGGGAGGGTAACTACCTCCCGGGAAGTTATGATGCTGGTAGACTCCAGGATGAGAATTTGAGAGAAACTTTCCAGGAACAGTTGAATACTGAACTTGAGAGTCTAAAATTTTATAATGTGGAAGATGGTTGGAATAATTTTAGAAAAATAATTTGCGGAAGTTGCTGAAGGTGTCGTAGGGAAGAAAGCTAGGACTGCAGCTAAGAATAATAGTGAAGAAAATTTATGTTTAATAGAAAGGAGAAAGGACTTGTACAAGAACAATCTGAGCGATAGACCATATAAAAACAAAAGGAATGTAAAGAAAGTTGAGAAATCATTAAAATATGAACTAAGAAGGTATGAAGTGGAGACCATGAATAAGATTACCGAGGATCTCGAAGATGCAGCTAGACCGCATAATAGTAAAATATTGTACTGGCATGTCAATAAATTGAGAGGGAGTAGTCAATCCAGACTTGGCCTAGTTAAAGATAGAAATGGGGCCACAATTATTGATAACGAAAGATTTGAAGAGAGATAGGCAGAACACTTTGAGAATTTGATAAACAGAGGTCGAGCTGTTGGAAAATATATTGAATAAAATGAAAATCATCGTGATACTTTGTATGCGTAGTAATTTTTTTTTTGCAAGTAATATTTACCAACAGTACTAAAAGGATTAAAAAATAATAAAGCTCCAGGTGCTGATAGAGTAGTAAATTAGTTTGTTAAATATGGTGGCTCTGAGGTTAGAAACAAGTTACTGAAGATTATGAATATGATTTTTGAAAAAGGGAAAGTACCAAATGATTTTAGGAAAACCTTAATTAAGCCACTTTATAACAAAGGTGACAAAACTGAATGTGGTAATTATCGAGGCATTAGTCTGGTCTCTGTAGGTAGCAAATTACTTAGTAATATGATACTTTTTAGACAGAGAGATGCTGTAGAAAAGTTTTAAGAGAAGAACAGTGCGGTTTCAGAAAAGGTAGAGGATGCGTCGACCAAATTTTCACTCTTCGCTTAATTATTGAGAAGTGCCTGAGTTGTCAAACACCTTTGGTCCTCAGTTTTATAGATTATGAGCAAGCGTTCTATTCTGTTGATAGAAGAGCTATAGCAAAGGTTTTATCCTTGTATGGTATACCAGACAAATACATTAAAGTGATTAGTGCTAAGTACGAGAATAACGCGGCTGCAGTTAAGGTAGGATATAAGGTTAGCAGCTGGTTTTGTATTAAGTCAGGGTGTAAGCAAAGCTGTGTTCTATCTCCCTTTATATGGATTATTTTGATGGATTTTGTATTAAGGAGCACAAGAAAGGCAATTGGAGACCACGGAATCAAATGGGGAAGAAAAAGTCTACTGGACTTAGATTATGCTGATGATTTAAGCATCCTAGAGGAAAATGTGAGCAAAATGAATGAACTTTTAGAGGTTTAGCAGGTTCAGGGTGCTACAATAGGTTTGAAAATTAATGTTAAGAAGACTAAGTCACTAGGGCTAGGAATAAGTGAAGATGAAAAGGTGACGTTGGGTGATGAAAAGACTGATCATGTGGGCAGCTTCACTTACCTTGGTAGTATTATTACTAAAGATGGTGGGTTCAGTGAAGATGTTAAAAGTAGAATAACCATGGCTCAGGGTGTTTCTTCACAGTTAAAAAGAGTTTGGAAGAATTGGAAGATAAGTCTGCAAACCAAAATTAGAACATTGGAAACTATAGTGATGACAGTGGTCAAACATGGCTCTGAAGCATGGTCGCTCCGAAAAGCGGATGAAGATATGCTAGATGTATTCCAGAGAAATTGCTTAAGGATTGTTCTGGGTACCCGGATGACTGACCGTATTTCAAACAATAGGCTGTACGAAAAATGTGGTTCAATACCGCTATCTAGGGCTATAATGATAGAAAGGTTGAGATGGCTAGGGCACGCTGTACGGATGAATCATGACAAATTGCCGAAGATTGTTCTTTTCGACCAACTGTCTAAGGCTAAACGGAAAGCAGGTCGTCCTCGTCTGGGGTGGGAGGACGTCATAAAGAAAGATTTAAAGGAAATGGGAACCTCGTGGGAGGGTGTAAAAAGGGAGGCTTTGGATAGATTGAGATGGAGGAGCGTGCGTAGCTGTGTTGGCCTCAGGCGTCTTGGTGCTTCGGTGAGTTGTTAGTAGTAGTAGTTAGAAAGTCATAAATTCCTCTAGTAAATCTTTATCAACTTGTTAAATATACACAGGGTTATTTATTCCATACAAGGTGTGAGAGTGGTCATGACTGGGACAACAATATTTCAGTTCCTCAAGCTAAAAGAATATCAGGCATAACTTAAGTTATACTGAAGCCACGTTGAAAACAGCGTAAACCCATCTTTCATTCCGATTGAGAAACATGCAGAAAAGTATATGATCCTTGAATTTTAAATGTTCATTGTTTCAATTGTGAATTTAAACATCTTAACATCTTGCTTGTTTTAATTTAATGTTCCTTTGCTCTCTTATATAAAAATTAATTTAAAAAAAAAAAAAAAAAATTAAGACGAAACAAAAGAGCAAAATAAAATCTAAGGAAACATGAACTACTCTATAGGGAAGGGGACTGTATCTCCCTGAGCCCCTACTCTTTACGCTAAAATTTCAGAAAAATATATAAGCTAATTATACCCTAAATAAACATAAGCTAAATTTTAGTTTAAAAATGAAAGGTAACGGCTTAGGGAAACGTCGGTTCCCCTCATTTGCAAAAAAAATGGTTCATTCTAATTCAAGCGCCGTTCTTTATTTTTATTTAAGAAAGTCGCTTTCTTCTGAACTTGATTCCGTCCGTTTGGTTCCAACTTTATCGTTAAAGTCGCTGCCCGCATCTTAACGCTCGGACACATAGACCTACGGTTTACCATTTATTTTGTGCTTTTCATACCTTTTATTATCCTCAAATTGTTCACATATATCTATCTATATAAAGTAATTTCGAATGTATTAGTCTGAAATAAGGATAAAGTGGAAATCTAAAAAGTTAGGGATTGTCAGTCAAATTTCCAGTGAAAAGAAATGCGTGTATGAATACGCTAGACGGTCATGAAAGTTCTAAAATTAAAATACATTCGTCGATATTTAATGTAATGGAGACACACCCAGCCCGTGTCTTTTCATTTCCAGCAATAATCGACCGACACCGTTTATAAGAAACGAAGTCACTCATTTGCTAATTAAATAAGCCACAACCTAACATCGAGATTCCAAACTAAATTTCCTTCTGCTGATTTGAAAACAGTTAAACTTTTTCAGTTAAACAAATCCTGGGGAGTACAGTCGATCGATCCAACTATTAGGCTGTCTATCGGTTAAAATGATGAAGTCCTTGCATTGAAGGAAACTAATGACTTTATCCTTCTGTGGAAGAACTCAGGAAAACTGGGGGAAAGCTTTATAAACAAGAATTATGCAGTAACTTACCAAAGAAACGAATTGTATAAATGAATGTCAGACCGATATTTTGTGAAATATAAGATTATGTATAACAATATCTAAAGAGTGCCAACAGCAAGAGAGATCGAGGAATATATGTATTACATATATATATAATATATATATATATATATATATATATATATATATATATATATATATATATATATATATATATATATATATATATATATATGTTTGTGTGTGTGTGTCTGTAGGGGCTTACCCAAGGGGACTAGAGGGTTAAAGCCCCCTGCCCCCGGGGTCTGATGTTAAAAGAAATAATGTTACATATTAAAGAAAATGTTAGTATTTGTATACATTAAGTTGTCTATTTAGAACCTTTGCCAAGATAAATATAGAAGAATAAGCAATTTTTGTTCTTTAAACTGCGTATTTGATTAATTAACGTGACTATAACGACTTTTTCGGTTTTTTTTCTTTCTTTCTCTCTTTCTCTCTCTCTCTCTCTCTCTCTCTCTTGACAGATTCGTAAAAAATCTGAAAGCGCCCCTTCTCAGGAAGTAAAATCCGGGATTTCTTTTTCACTTTCCTCAATGTGTTACATCACGGAAACAAAAAATTACTCAGATTTCTACTTTCAAATCTAATTCATTTAAAGTTCTGTTGTTTGTTTTTCCATCAAATGAATACATCTCTTATTTCCTCCAACTTATCATTCAAATTATGCATCTTTTCTATTTTCTGTTAGTTATAAAATACGGTAAATTAGAATGCTGCTTTAAAATGGACGAAGCACACCCCACCCCACCCCCAGAAAGGGTCTCAGTGGAGAAAAAACTTACCATAAATATTGAAGAAAATCAAGTATTTGTATATATAAAAAACATGCTAAACTATGTCTATTTGAATTTTTTGGGAAGATGTATGTTGAAAAAGTCACCAATTTGCAGCTCTGAATTATAAGTTGATGTTAAGTCAATATGCTATCCTTCTCAAGAAATGCTAAAATTCAAAGATTATATTTTAAATTTATGCAAGGTAACGCCAATTTTTGACATATATAAGGGCGGGGTAATAAGTCAAGGTCCTTCCTAAAAATCCATACCCTTTTTTCCTGGAAATCTCTCCCCATCTCTCTCCTCCACCCGAGAAAACTATTCATTTTTAAGGACAATCCTCATGTTGTTTCATTTTTTAGTCAAATAAGTATATTTTTTGTTCCTCCACTTTGTTTCAGCAAAATTACCAATGTTTTTATCTGTAAAAGGTGAAAACATCTTTCTTGCAAACACCCTGTAGGCTATATGGACTAATGCTTAAATAAATGTAATTTGATACCATAAAATCCGCTATTATTATACATAAGAGCCTTCACATAAAATAAATATAGGTACACCGCAGGAAATCTTTATAGGCACTGAAAATTCAAAAGAATTTAAATTCTTAAGGTGTAAAAAACAAAATAATAAAGGCATATGTATTTTCCCAGACTGTTTTTACGGATATGGAAGCTTCTACCCGTAGCATTGGCAGCCATTAGGAAGGTTTTTCATAGAGTTAATACAGACTACATCCTGGGATGCCAAATGTCCAGTTTTGGTGGCTTTTGGCCACTTTTTCACACTGAGGGAAGCCGAGACACTATTGGGTAAAAAAGGGCAGCAGTTTGAAAAAAAGTACAGTTTTTGGACATTTTTCCAAATCAAAAACAGATGTCTTTATTTTCTTCTGTTTTCGACTGCTTTTAATTTGTACTTTACTTTTAAGCTTTGGTAACGGCATGGAGATTTTTCTTAGATGTTTTTGCGCCCTGCGCGAACACCATTTATCAACCGAATAGGAATAGGACCTAAAGTCTTAACAGTAGAAAGCTATCTTATACTCGTGACAGCACACCATATATGGGCATAGAGTCCCTAGGGAGAAAGATTGCGTAATCGGTCAATGACCTCTTTTTCCAAGGTCGATTTATTTGTTGTTTCTATGTGTAATAACTCCGGGACGAAGGTTGCACATGCGCATTGAATTCTATCGGGAACAATGTTATTGATCTAGGACTCGAGGGGGAAGTGAATTTCCGAGAACTTGAT